>NC_139557.1:56392534-57100529 GCF_965112155.1 Podarcis liolepis | reverse complement strand
GAAGTCTCTTTTGCTGGCGGGGTGGAGGGTAGTACTTTTGAGAAACTGGCAGACACATTTTGACACAGTACTAGTTTCCACAGCTATTCTTGTGCTGTTGATTCGACTGATGTTCAAGCATGAGAAGCATGACTCCATTAGGTTGGCATTTGCCCTGCTAGAACTGCCTTCCACTACATTGGGGCCCAAAGAAATTTAAATTACACAGAAATAAATACAACTTAAAAGGGCTAGCATTTGTCACAATGATTTCTCTACATTTTCTCCACTAGTTATGAAAATGTTTTCTAAAACATCAAAGATTTAAGGTTTCACAGGAATGGTGTAGCTACATTCAGTCCTGATGTGATATCTTTAATAAGACCAACTCAAGCATTTTCTTTGGAACATAAATGATTTTCCTCAGCACTTTTTCTATCTGTATTTCTTATGGAACAACAACAAAATCCACAGTGGGGTGTGTGTGGTATACCATTATAAACGAATTCTGGCAACGCACTATAGTTTAGTGTACAAAGGCTCTAATGACCAAACAGATCAATTATGGACTTATCAAGGAATACAGAAATAGCTATGTTTCCCCAAGGCTTTCTATTTACTTTTTCATGTTCCCTCTTAAAGGGCACCAAATTGGCAGTGCCCTAATAGTAGAGGAATGATGGATGGAAGTGCCTGTGTTAGAATGCCAGTTGTCCTAACGAAAAGCTTTTTAGATTTGTAGTTGCCTCTGATTTATTTTTTTAAACTCACCTTCGGCTAAACATTTGCTTCTTTCCAATACTCTTGTGTTGTCAATTATTTCCTTTTTTGAAAAAAAAAATCCATAGAGAATAAATGCATAAACATGAGGACATTGTGCACCTACTACCTAGAATAGAAAGCCTTCGGACTTCCGGTCGGTGCCAGCGCTTAATGGCGGTCCTAGCTCCGAGCTCCGGAGAAGGACTGCTTCGCAAGTTCGGGTCTTACCCGCTACGGCAAGCGGGGGACCCCTAAAATCCCAGGCGCTGAAGCCTGAGAACAAGGAGACTCGGTGGGCACCTTTGCGCCCCCCGGTACCGTGAAAGAGCCTTTTTAAAGGCTACGGATCGACATCGGGAGTGAGCGCGGTGCTGAGAGTCGCTACCCAGCCTGCGAAGTGAAGCCGCGTCGCCATAAGCGGAGAGCGCCGATTCCTTCCTGAAAAGAAAATCTGGACTGAATCCCCGTGAGTAAGAGCTGAAATATAATCGGGACTTTTCAAATTTTAAAAATTGGGCTAAAAACGGGGGAGATCTAAACAAAGGAAGTCTGCCTCCCCCCGACTGCATGAAAGTGAAAGCAACGGAGCTCTAAACCTGCATCCGTTTAAACCAGCTCTTTGATCAGCTTAACCGGACATTCAGACCCTTTGATCTCCCCTCTAGCTAGCAGGGCAGAGGGGAGGTGAATTTGAGCAATAACTGCAAGATTTGTTGGAAGTAAAAAACCTCTGCTGTCTCACTTATTTGAAAGCATGAAACGGTCTGCCTTCTTAGTACACTGAACTGACTTTTTCCTGTGAAGTGATACTTTGATACAAAGTTTCCACAGTGCCTGGCTACTGTACAATACAACAAGAAGTAGCATAAATAGGGCAACTGTGGCAATTTGAAGCAACAAGCTTTTAGACTTTTGACTGGGTTAATTTCCCTTTTTATATTTTGGACATTTGGGACAGTCTCCTTTGTCTCTATACTTGGAAACTTTGCTCTATGGCCATTTTGATTTGCTCCCTCTAGAGGACAAAGTGAAGTCCGGCACGGCCTAAGACAGTGGAATTTTCCAAGGGAGAATAAATCCCGTGGGAACTGACCTTGACATGAGTGGCACACAAGAAGAGATAGTCACAAGGGCCAAGACCAAGCAACAACAACAACAACAGCTGCAACAGTTACAGGCAAAGAAAAGAGGCTCAATTTCAGGCGCAACAGTTGGATCAACAGGAACAACAGCATCAACAGGACAAGACAAAGGAGCAGCCGTCTCTATGGAAGCTGTGACAGATGCCTTGCTTAAGATAAACCAAACTCTGGAGTCTCTGACAAAACAGACTTCAGAGAATACACTAAAATTAGCAGAAATTTCAGCAAGATTAAACCAGAATACAGAATCTATAAATAAATTGGTGGAGGAAAACGCCACTACGCGTCAAATTGCGGAAGACGCCAAAGCTACTGCGGGAGAGACACAGGAGAAATTAGAGCCGATCGCCAAGAAGGTTTATGAGCATGATGCAACCTTGGCCTTGTGGGAGTTACAGAGGAAAGAGAGAAATTTAAAAATAAGATTGATCCCGGAGAATGAAGGAGACAACCTTGTGGAATACTTGACACAGGAGTTTGTGGATTGTTGGGAACTCCAGGAAGACGAATTCAAAATTACGACTGCCTTTAGATTGGGTAAGAAGCAAAACAGAAAGACTCCGAGAGACTGCTTGATTACACTCAGATCCAAGGAGGAAAGAGACAAAATATTGGGACTACACTTTGAAAAGGCCTTGCAGATTGGAAACTCAGCTGCACAGATCTTTAAAGACATCCCAAAATATTTTCTGGACTTAAGAAACTTCTACAAGGACTTAGCCCTTTTATTAAAGAAAAACGCTATTCGTTTCAGGTGGGAATTCCCACAAGGGCTGTCATTTGACTTTAAGGGAAACAAGGTGAAAATAAAGACAATTCAAGATAAAGACAAATTTTTGGCAAGATACCAGGAGGACTTACAGAAGGGGACTGTTGACGTACTTGCAGAACAGAGGAGAGCATTGGATATCCTGAATCTCTCGTTTGGACAAAAACCACTACCATCAGAAGAAGAGCAACAACTTGGAGCTGTTGGAGGAGCCTTAGAAAAATAACAAGATGGCTCTGCAATTCCTCAGTTGGAATTGTAATGGGCTCAATGGGCCTTTGAAGAGAAGACAAGTATTTCATATATTGAATAGAGAACAATTGGACTTGATATGCTTACAAGAAACTCACATAACCAGAGCCCACAGGAGATTACTTTCAAATAAAAGGCTAGGACAAGAATTTATTTCATCAGACAAAGTTAAGAAGAGAGGAGTTGTAATATATGTGAAGGAGAAATGGGCTCCAAAAATGATATTCAAAGATGAACAAGGGAGATATCTGGCTGTGGAGATACAAGTACAAGGAGAAAAATTCTTAGTTGTTGGAATTTATGCACCAAATGAAGGCAAATCCGACTTCTTTAAGAGACTTCATGAAACTTTGATGGACTATTTGGACTACAATATGATAATTATGGGAGACATGAATGGCGTGGTCTCCACTAATATGGACAAGGCACAAAGACTTACAGTCACCAAGGAAGGGAGACTCCCTAAGACTTTTTTCGAAATGACTGAAAATATGGACTTGATAGATATCTGGAGAACAAGGAATCCTCTGGAGAGAGAGGGAACCTTTTTCTCCCAAGCAATGATGACCTGGACCAGAATCGATCAAATCTGGGTTACTAGTGGAATGGCTCCGAAGATCAAGAAAGTGGAAATCTGCCCAAAAACTTGCTCCGACCATAACGCCGTGAAGATGGAGATGAAACTCACAATAACTGGTCAATTTAGATGGAGAATGAATGACACCCTCTTTCGAGATAAGGAGATTCTCACGAAGGCCCAAAAGACCCTAAAAGACTATTTTGAAATAAATTTGAGGACCGACGTGGAGAAAAGAGTGATCTGGGACGCAAGTAAAGCGGTGATGAGAGGATTTTTGATTCAACAAAACTCAATAAAGAGGAAAAAACAAAATGAGAAAAAAGAGAAGATTCTGGAAATGATAAAGGAAGGAGAGAGGAAATTAAGAACAAAACCAAAGTCTCAGGACATTTTAAGAGAGATCAAATTATACCAAACACAATATATGGAATTGATGAACCAAGAGATTGAATGGAAGATAAGGCAAATGAAGCAAAAGACTTTTGAATCAGCAAATAAATGTGGTAAACTTTTGGCATGGCAATTGAAGAAAAGGCAGAAACTAAATACAGTTACAAGCCTAGAGGTGGATGGAAAGAACATATCCAAACCCAATGAAATTAGAAATTGCTTTTTAAGCTATTTTAAAAAACTTTATACCCAAGGCCCGCAAAATGAAGAAGATATAGACAAATTCCTCGGAAAATATGGACTACAAAACATCTCTCATCAAAGCAAGATGGACTTGAACCAGAGAATCTCAGAACAAGAGATAGAGGCTGCCATTCAGAATATGCAACTGGGCAAATCTCCAGGACCAGATGGACTGACTTCCAGATACTACAAATCGCTGAAGGAATGGTTGACTCAACCATTAAGAGAAGTTTGTAACGAGATCCTTGAGGGAAAAAAGGCACCTGAATCGTGGAAAGAGGCATATATTTCACTCATACCAAAGTCAGAGACTGAAAAGACCCAACTCAAGAACTACCGCCCAATATCCCTGCTTAATGTGGATTACAAAATTTTTGCAGACATTTTGGCAAAAAGATTTAAAAGAGTTTTGATGGAGAAGATCCATAAAGACCAAGCAGGCTTTCTCCCTAAAAGACACCTAGCAGACAATGTAAGGAATGTAATAGATATTTTGGAGAAGTTAGAGGTGAATATAAACACCAAGGCAGTATTGATCTTTGTGGATGCGGAGAAGGCCTTTGATAATATCTCTTGGAGTTTTATGAGGAAGAATCTTCATGGGATGGGGGTAGGTCAGGGCTTTGAGAATGGTATGGCTGCAATATACTCTGAACAAAAAGCTAAACTGATTGTAAACAATGTTGTGACTGAGGAACTTAAGATAGAAAAAGGAACACGACAGGGGTGCCCGATTTCCCCATTACTTTTTATTTCAGTTCTGGAGGTGTTGCTGAATATGATAAGAAATGACCAGCAGGTCAAAGGTGTGCAGGTCGGAGCTAAACATTATAAGTTAAGAGCGTTCGCAGATGACCTAGTATTGACTTTGCAAGAGCCAAACACTAGTACGAAAAGGGTTTTAGAAATAATACAACAGTTTGGCCAGGTAGCTGGATTTAAGTTGAACAAGCAAAAAACCAAAGTTTTAGGGAAAAACCTAACAGATATGGAAAAGGAGAAATTTCAAGAGGAAACAGGTTTGACTGTGGTCAAGAAGGTAAAATACCTAGGGGTCTATTTAACATCTAAAAATCAGAATTTGTATAAGGACAATTATGAAAAATGCTGGTCAGAAATCAAGAAAGACTTAGAAATATGGTCAAATTTGAAACTGTCAATGTTAGGCCGAATTGCAGTAATTAAAATGAATGTATTGCCTAGAATGTTATTTTTGTTTCAGACCTTGCAGATTATTGATAAGATGGAATGTTTTAAGAGGTGGCACAAAGATATCTCGAAATTTGTCTGGCAGGGCAAAAAGCCCCGAATTAAATTTAAAATATTGACAGATGTTAAGGAAAGAGGGGGTTTTGCCCTGCCGGACCTAAAATTGTACTATGAGGCAGCAGCTTTTTGCTGGCTCAGAGAATGGATGCTCCTCGAGAACACGGACATCTTGGATCTGGAAGGTTTTAATAACACTTTTGGTTGGCATGCATATCTTTGGTATGGTAAAGTTAATAGTGCCTTTAAAAATCACATTGTCAGAAAAGCATTGTTTAATGTTTGGATAAGATATAAAGATCTATTGGAAAACAAAACCCCTAGATGGGTGTCGCCAGTGGAGGCTAAAGCAGTGAAGAAACTCAATATGGAGGTCGGATGGCCGAAGTATTGGGAAATTTTAGAACAGGATGGAGATAAGTTCAAACTACAAAGTCAGGAGAAATTGAAGCATAAAGTAGAAAATTGGTTCCAATACCGCCAAATAATGGAATTTTTTAAACAGGACAGGAAAGTCGGTTTCCAGGTGGAAAAATCAAAATTAGAAACTGAACTGTTAGAACCCAACACTAAGAATTTATCTAGAATGTACAACTTGTTGTTGAAATGGAATACACAGGATGAAACAGTTAAATCGGCAATGATTAAGTGGGCTCAGGATGTTGGACACAATATTATGTCAGCTGACTGGGAATGGTTATGGAACACCGGTATAAAATTTACGGCATGTAATGCCTTAAAGGAAAACATTATGAAAATGGTATACAGGTGGTACATGACCCCAGTCAAGCTGGCAAAAATCTATCATTTGCCCGATAACAAATGTTGGAAGTGTAAAGAGACTGAAGGTACCTTTTATCACCTTTGGTGGACATGCCCGAAGATTAAGGCCTTCTGGGAAACGATCTATAATGAAATGAAAAAGGTACTTAAATGTACCTTTCCTAAAAAACCAGAGGCCTTTCTCTTGGGCATTGTCGGCCAACTGGTGACAAAGAAAGATAGAGCTTTTTTCATGTATGCCACAACAGCAGCAAGAATACTCATCGCAAAGTATTGGAAGACACAAGATTTACCCACTTTGGAAGAATGGCAGATGAAAGTGATGGACTATATGACACTGGCCGAGATGACAGGCAGAATCCGTGACCAACGAAAAGAGACGGTGGAAGAAGAATGGAGAAAATTTAAAAGCTACCTTAAGGACTACTATAAACTTAATGAATGTTAAAATGTCGTGGTTTTCAGAGACAAAGGGGTACAGGGATATAAGGTTAGACTATAAAAGAGGACTAAGATGATCGAGATTGGAAAGTAACAATTGGGAGTTGCTAGTTGAACTACGGACATTGGGATGCAGAGAGGGGGGGTATGGGGAAGTCCAAGAAAAGAGGTTTATGAAAATATGTTTGAAACTATACGTGTATGTTTGTCATTTTTAATGTTTGTTTGTTTTTCTTAAAAATGTTGTAAAACCAATAAAAATTTTATAAAAAAAAAAAAAAAAAAAAAAAAAGAATAGAAAGCCTTCGATAAACAAAATGTATTAGCTCATAAACTGCATACAGCACGTTAGGACTGATTTTTTCGTTCTTACATCGGTTGCCTGCTGGGACCCGAAGCATTGCCCTCTTTTAAAAATGACTTTGTAAGATTGTCATGTAGCCAAATCTGCTGTACTGCATCACTGTAATGTCAAGGCTCGGCATGGTTGGGCATGTGGATGTTGGGATTCCATTCCACCTTTTAGTTGCAGACATGGGATTGTTGCGTGTCACATGTCTGTTTACATTCCAGCACAGAGTGCTGGCGCAAGCGGAACTTCCGCTCTGTATTTTTACTCTCTCTCTCCGAGAAGACGGCAAGGAGAGACGACATGTTTCTTTGCCCTGATTTATGTTTAATAAATGCGTAGTTAGTATGTGTCTACAGCCTCAAGCCTCTTCTGTTGTGCAGTATACACTGCTGAGTAGGAAAACACAAGAATTACCAACTGTGAAAGAATGGCAGATGAAGATGTTGGATTCATGGAGCTTGCTGACCTCACTGGGAGAATCCGCGACCAGAAAGAAGAGGAATATCAAGAAGATTGGAAGAAATTTAAAGACTATTTTAATAGATATTGTAACATTAAAAATTAGAAGTAACCTGGAAGTATCAATTAGGCCTAGGATTAAATTAGGATTTAATTATTAAATGAGATTTAGAAGGTTAAGAAAAGTTACGAAACTTGACTACAATTGGAATATTGTTTTTGAATAATGATATTGGAAAACTGCTACATTTAGTTACAAGGAAATTCAGATGGGAGGGACTGGAGGAAGTCAAGTGATATGTTTATAAGGTTGGAAGTTTAATAATTATTAATTTGTATTGTATTTGTTGTTATATCTTTTGTTGTTATTTGTTTTATTTGTTTTATTTCTCTTTCTATTTTTTCTTTATTGGTTTTTTTTTAGTTTGTGTTATATTTGTAAGAAACTTAATAAACATTATTGGGGGGGAGGAGTATACATTGCTGAGTAAAGTGTGCAAGCTTGAGTCGCTGATGTACATCGGAGCCAGAGGTCGATGAATCTCTGCAGCGGCAAGGCTGAGAGGGAGACGTTCCAGCTGGGACCGAGCCAGCTGGCCTTTCGACCCCTAAATGCCGACAGTGCCAAGGGCTCACATTCAACAAGCCCCCTGGACCTGCTCATCCTCTTCACCATTGAAACCTGCCTGCTTGTTGACCTGCCTCTCACTCTGGACCAAAAAACAGTGATGGCAAGAAGGAGTAGGCGTAGGTGCTATTGCTAGCTTATTGGCCCTTTTCTGCCTGGAATCCAAACACAGGGCAACAATGATGAGGAAGAGGAGCTACAGCAGCAGCTGGCAATGATGGCAGTGAGAAAACAGACTCACCGTGGGAAGGAGCCGATGGAAGGCATCTTGCCCAAGGTCCCCCCAAAAGCTGGAGAAAACATTAGGTCCATAAAGGCAGCTGTTGCAACTGCTGCATGCAGTCAGGGCCAGAGCATGGACTTGATGGCAGTCAGACTACTGAGTCAGCAAGCTACTACTACTACTACTACTATTACACAGCCACACACCATTCCATTCACTGTACCATCTCTTTTTCCAATGCTAGAGGAAACATGATACAAACGAGTAGCTGAGAAAGTGGCGGGCAAGTTTGACAATGCAAGTCAGTGTGATACATTGGTGCAGATAAAGAGTTGGACGAGGAAGGAGAACTTGCTATGCTCATGATAAGCACAACAGTATCAGCCATCGTGAACCTTGACTGAAGTTTGGCTGCATCACTTGGGTTATATGTTTTTGATATAAAGAAATATGTTGCTTTAGATAACTGCCATTTCAATGATGTCATCTCAGTGCTTCAGGAATCTCAGCAGTCATTTATCAGGCAAAGAGTGGGGGGCGGGAATCATTTATAATAAATTTAGTGTTAGACACAATGTGCTAGGAAGGTTAGTCCAACACCATTCTGGGGAACAATGTCAGCTTGATATTCATTTTTCATATGGCTGTGCCAGAAACATCAACTATAAACCCAAATTATCAAAATGCTTTCATATATGTCCTTTCACTAGAGTTAGTGTTGGCTTCAGTGTCTGCATTTTCTCAGTAATGAAGTCACAGCATATATAAACTATGACTGCAGAGCTTGACAAAAATATATTATTATTATTTGTTTGCACACAATCTTGTGATTTATTTTTGGTCTAATAAAGCTATTACCCTAATATGAACATGTGGATTTCTCTCTCTCTTATGGATCAACATTGCTATCTTTGCTTTTTCTGTGACCAGAAAAATACTTACCTCTGCCATTCAGTGGGAAGACCCTAAAATGGAGGAAGAGGATTTTGCATCAATTGAAAATGAGACCTTTTTTCGCTGAGGGAATATTCTCTCCAACTGCAAGGTAAAGCTACTGAATTTAGCTTCTATTGACTGTTCTATCCAACTATGTCATACTCAGAGTAGACCCACTGAAATCAGTGGACTTACATTAGCCATGCTCACTATGACTTTGCTAGATATGACTAACAAAGCATACCCTAAAATGCATATTTTAACCTTACTGTAAAATGCAATCATGCAGCAAATGTATGTTTGCAATTTTAGCATACAATCCTTGCAAAGTTAAAGTATATTAAAAGCTGCATTTCTGTGCATGCTTACTTGGAAAGAAGTCCCATTGAATCAACATGCCTGGGATAATATTGAATGCATAGGATAATATTAGATGGTTCATTAATTTCAAGGGGAGAGATATAATCACATACTTAGTTCTCCTAACAGAATAAAGGGATTTAAAAAGAGCTCCACTTTGCCTGAAATGTGCCCATACATTTTACTGATTCAGCTAAACCTGTATCTGTTCTTCATTTGATGTTTATTTTTATAGGACACTTAAAAAAAATATCTGACTGGTTGTTTATCTTTGATTCTCCTTTTTTGACCTGTTACAAGAGCTCTTATTATTAGAGCAGCCCATGAGGGCTGTGTTTGTATGAAAATTCTAATAAAAAGAAATTCATTCCTTAGCACTTCAAGGCTTGTTATCTTTTTGAAAGCTCTGAAGTGCTTTTCTTCCTGCTGGGCTTAATGATTTCTGAATCCAATAATACCATAAAGATGTTTACTGCCTTCCTACCTTCGCAGAATTAAATGACCAAATGTTGCTTTAAAATTGCAGTACTGTTTAGAAGTCATCCATGATATGGAATGATATTTGAGGAAAAACAAAGGATTGTATGAATTAAATTTAAATGGATTCTTAAGCATGAGTATGGATCATGGAAGGACAGGAGTCCTCCCCAGAGTTTATGGGCTGTATCCAATTATGTTTAACATAGAGTAGACTCATCCAAATTGTAGGACCTAAGTCAGCAATTCCTCCCGCCTCCCCCTCACTTCATGTTCGCATTACCTTCCTCACCTTTATATTTGGAAAATCTAACCAAATCAGCTACTTATACTTTGTGATGCAATTGTTTCCAGTATTTATTTATTTGTTGGTGAGGCATGGAGGGGAGTACTTGATAGAGCATGGTTTTCAAGCTATAATTCAAAACTACACGTTAAATGTTTTAATAAAAAAGTTCACATAAATCTGGAAATCTCATAAAGGCATTTTGAAATAAGACTTTGCATGAAAAGTTTGTATGAGAAGTTTGTTTTATGAGCACTGAAATTTGAAGAACAAAATGTTTGGTTATCCTTAAATGTCTTCCTTCCTCACTGTTGTTTGTTTTTGTCTCCCAGGAGAAAGAAAAAGAGAAACCTGAAGTGCTGCTGCAATCTTAGTCAAAGTACACAAGAAAATGTCTCACACATGAGCTCAAATCTTAGCTTTTTCAAGTCCTTTGCTTTCAATCATTACCTTTAGTATTTTTTTTAATGATATTTATTAAAGTTTCAAAGAAAAGAATTACATGAATTAAAAAAAGAAGAAAAAGAAAGACAAAAATAAAAATAGAAGAAAAAATACAAAGTACAAAAAAGATAAAAAACACTTAAAAAATACATCAGTCTTTCCATACCTTACATTCATTTCCTTGTTTCCCTGACCTCCTCATGCCTCCCTTTTTTGTATTCCAATTCAGTTAGTTACCGTATTTTTCGCTCTATAACACGCACCCAACCATAACACACACGTAGTTTTTAGAGGAGGAAAATCTGTAGGCATGCCACCCGTAGGCATTTCCTCCATAACACGCACAGACATTTCCCCTTACTTTCGAGGAGGAAAAAAGTGAGTGTTATGGTGCAAAAAATACGGTAATTCAGCAATTTCTTTCCCTCTTTGTTTTTATCTTAGTCCTTTAACATAATATATTATAACTTTGGATTCTCACCTGTTTACAATCCATTTTTACTTACACCTTTATAACATTGCTGCTTAAACCGCTTAACTTCATTCTGACATCATTCTAACATTCATTAATTTTGCAATATTTCTGTAAATAGTCTTTAAATTTCTTCCAATCTTCTTCCACCGACTCTTCTCCCTGGTCTCGGATTCTGCCAGTCATTTCCGCCAATTCCATGTAGTCCATCACCTTCATCTGCCATTCTTCCAGAGTGGGTAGATCTTGTGTCTTCCAATACTTTGCAATAAGTATTCTTGCTGCTGTTGTGGCATACATAAAAAAAGTTCTGTCCTTCTTTGGCACCATTTGGCCGACCATGCCCAGGAGAAAGGCCTCTGGTTTCTTCAGAAAGGTATATTTAAATACCCTTTTCATTTCATTATAAATCATCTCCCAGAAAGCCTTAATCCTTGGGCACGTCCACCAAAGGTGAAAGAATGTACCTTCAGTTTCTTTACATTTCCAACATTTATTATCGGGCAAATGATAGATTTTTGCAAGCTTGACTGGTGTCATGTACCACCTGTATATCATTTTCATAATATTCTCTCTTAAGGCATTACATGCCGTAAACTTCATACCTGTGGTCCATAACTGTTCCCAGTCAGCCATCATTATGTTATGTCCAACATCTTGTGCCCATTTAATCATAACAGATTTGACTGTTTCATCCTGTGTATTCCATTTCAACAGCAAGTTATACATCTTTGACAAAATCTTAGTTTTGGGTTCTAGCAGTTCTGTTTCTAATTTTGATTTTTCCACCTGGAAGCCAATTTTCTTGTCCAAATTGTATGCCTCCATTATCTGATAATAATGAAGCCAGTCTCGCACTTTGTTTTTTAATTTCTCAAAACTCTGCAATTTCAGTCTATCTCCCTCTTGTTCCAAAATTTCCCAATATTTCGGCCATTTGACCTCCATATTGAGCTTTTTCTGAGCTTTTGCTTCCATCGGTGACAGCCACCTTGGGGTTTTGTTTTCCAGTAGGACCTTATATCTTATCCAAACATTAAACAATGCTTTCCTGACAATATGGTTTTTAAATTATTTATGTCATTACCTTTAGTATTTAGGCTTTTACACTATGGGCTGAATTCGGGTCATTATTGCCAGGAACAAGTAGCGATAAAAGCTACATCTAATGAAATCAAACTGAATAGCAAAGTACTTCTTTTCTTTTAGGTTAAAAAGGTAAAGGACCCCTGGACAGTTATGTCCAGTGAAAGGTGACTATGGGGCTGCGGCGCTCATCTCGCTTTCAGGCCGAGGGAGCTGCTGTTTGTCCACAGACAGCTTTCCGAGTTATGTGGCCAACATGGCTAAACCGCCTCTGGTACAACGGTACACTGTGATGGAACCCAGAGTGCATGGAAATGCTGTTTACCTTCCTGCTGCAGCAGTACCTTTTTATCTACTTGCACTGGTGTGCTTTTGAACTAAGTTGGCAGAAGCTGGGACAGAGCTCACCCCCATTGCTTCACCTCATCTTTACATTTACACTTTGGAGACAACTCCACTGATTACATTTCAGTTATCTTATTCAAGGACTGCTTCTTCCAGTCAAATGGAGTGAAAATTTCTGAGCATTTTTATAGGAATTAAGAATGCTCAGATTCTACATGATTAGTAATTCTATAGAAATCAGTGTGGACAAACAGGCAGGACAGCTGCATAGAAAAATAACAGATGAGTGTGACACTAGACTTACATTGCTTGCAAGGGAACGATTAGGAAAAAGTATTGCCCAAAATGACATCAGTGGCTGGGTGCTCACACTGCAGCCCTATATGCACTTGCTTGGGGATAAGTCTCATTTAATTCAACAAAGCTTACTTTTGAATAGGCATGTGCAGGAGTGCACTGTTATGCCCCAAGTAAGGGAGGTCATTGTGTGCAAGGATGTTTTTGCACAGACAGCTAATGCACATGCACAAGAGGACAAATATTCTCATCTGCATTATAATGTTCACCAAAACCTTAAAGCATACTTTTAAAACATCTTCTTTCCCTCGAAGTATTCTGGGCACTGTAGTTCATTAAGGGTTTCTGGGAATTGTAACTCTGTGAACCATAAAACAAAACCCTTGTTTTTTTGTCCCTCTGCTGCTGTTTTAATGAGCTTATTGTATTTGTGGTTCGAGGACCCGATCCCCGTGTAGTGGAATGAAAACACGAGGACACGTGATATAAGGTTAATGGGCAAGAAAAGGCCACAACTTTATTGATTACAGCAAGTGAAAAGGTATTGGGTTAGGCATTGGATTACGTCAGCTGACTCCACCCCCTCAGAGAGGGGTGAGTCTAAAACAGGGGGGTTTATTCACCAGTAGGTGGAGCCTGTTGATGCTAATCCAACTATAAAGCTCTCCCCTGATGTCACCAAGGGTCGTGCCATGGCCTCCCGCCAAGCAGGCATCGGACAGAATACACGACCGCCAGATTCCTTTAACGGAATACCCAAAAATTGAAGGCATAGGCAATGGCCACACCTAGCCCTTCGACACACCACAACACATTATTCCAATGCCTAACCTACCCACCAATACCACGAAAGTTGTGACGATTGCTACGAGGTAGGCGAAAAAACCAAAAGCCTAATGCCAAATGGAAAAATTCCTACCAGGCCCCCCGGACAACCAGGGCGACCAACCTAAGGTCCATAGCAAGGCCAAAAGAAAACTGAGACCCTGACCTCTAAGGGAGTGGAGGGTGGGTGACTTGCGATGGGACGACGAAAAGTGAGGCCGGAAGGCTGGTGCCGCAGCAATTTGGGCTGCTAAACACGCCCCCTCGCAGGCACCTGGTTGGGTGCCTGCCCGTGGGCGTAGGCCAGCCAGGTGAGTGGGAGGCGGGGGCTGACGCCCCCTGCTTGAGGCGGAGTCCGGCTCCCGACCACAACCACTCCCCTCTCTTGCAGGAGGAGAGTCTTTGCTGTACATACCATGCATTTAAATAATGTACATACCATACACACCATAACATACATTTTATTATTGTTATTTCCCCCAAGAAATCCTGGGAACCATGGTTTGTTAAGGGTGCTGGGAACTAATAATACAAATTTATTAAATAAATAAACTCTGTGAGGGGTAAACCACAGCGCCCAGAATTCTTTGAGGAAAAGAAGGTGCTTTGAATGTGCTTTAAGGACATAATGTGTACACAGCCTAGGGGTGCGAGCAGCACTGCTAGTACTGTACTCCTCATATAATGGATCACTCTTTGTTTTGCGTCTTTTTGTTATGCTTGCATCAACTGCTAAGGGAGATGCAGCACCCGCACATCTCTTGGGAAACGTAAGTGCACACTCGCCAGGAAGTACTCTTTCACAAGGCCCATTGAATGAATTCTTTACCGGAACATACCTGCCTGTATCTTGGCATAAATCTCATTTCTGTTTCAGTAGACTTGTATGGTGAATTGTGCCTATTGTGAGAGCACTATTAGTTCAACCCTTCTTTTTTTAAAAAAGGTCTGTGTGTGTGTGTGTGTTTTGCAAGCACCTCTTTGCAAAGTTAAGACGTTTGCCATGCAATCAGATACAAGAGCTCCCTCTGCCAGTATGTTTAGCAGCTCTATTA
Organism: Podarcis liolepis; assembly: GCF_965112155.1. Lineage (NCBI taxonomy): Eukaryota > Metazoa > Chordata > Lepidosauria > Squamata > Lacertidae > Podarcis > Podarcis liolepis. Next base: position 57,085,677 of record NC_139557.1, on the reverse strand, counting down.
CGTGATAAGCATGGCATCGAATTCCCCTTTGATCCACAGGCCTTCCATTTCACATTCCTTTATTGTTCTGCACACTCACAAAAGCCAGCCTTAAAATTAAACAGACATTTGTACAATAAGCTCTCCATTTGATTTGAAAGCATTCCTTAGACAGATGGGTATATGAGATTCGGTGAGCGACAGGGGAACAATATCGTTTAAAGGTTTTGTGTTTGTGTGCGGAATAAGTGCCTCCATACGCTCGAGACCCAAGTGCTTTGTACCCTTGGCCAGAAGCCATATCACCTTGGGTTGTGATGGTGCCAGGGCACATAAAGTAAACAAGGCCAGGCCTGTTCAGCAAAGTGTTTGAATGGGGAAGCCTCAAATGAAAGTCCAGGTGCTCTAATACACAAGGTTGATGATTCAGTCTGCAGGCCTTCTCCATTTCGGACAGCTTGAAATTAGTGCGTCAGCTGAGCATTATAAGGGAGGAGGGAAGTATGTGGTTGAAAAACGATTATAGGAAAGGGAGTTGACAGATTTTCAAAGGCCAAAGGCATGCAAGAGGCTATGGGGAAGAATGGTTTCTGAGCATACTGGACATTGGCCTGCAGTGAGAAATCATAAAACACCAACAAAATACGAGCAAAACCCAACATGTGCAGTGAAAAGACAGAACTGATAAGGTTTTGCTACCTAAACCTGCTATAGATATCCTAATGAAGGAATCTTTTCAGGTTACAACTAAGAAATAAAAGACTTTGTTTACATGCTGGTGAACATACAGAGTGGGAGAATGCAAAATTTGTTGGTCCCAACCCCTTACCTCCATGCATTGAAGTTGGAGGGCGGAAATGAATTGTCATCAACTTCTGCCTCCACACATTCATCTGAATGTGTGAGCACTCTTAAGAGGGTTGAATACAGAATGTCATCTCTCTAGACTTCTAGGGGATAAATAACTGAGGAAATAACTGAGTTAGGGCTGAGCTCTTTTGTTCCCTGCCCTCTTAGAACAAGAAGGATCTTCTTAAGTGCAGGTGCCAATAGCTAAACACAAAGGATGCTCCTTCACCTTCAATAGCTTCCTGGCAAAATCATGAAGTACACCTGCACTGACTGTGCAAAATTTTAAAGCTTCTTAAACTGTAAAGCCTGTTATTAAAGGTTCTTAATTATTAGGGTGGCAATTGTGGATGTTGCAATGCATGTGCAAGTTACACTGAAATCAGTGCATTTTGTAGGTGAAAAACTAGGTCAGGATTGCAGTCTGAAGGCTTTTTTTGACCTGTTTCCATTTTGGCAGGAAGTCTGGAATGGAGATGGAAGTGGGGAAAAATTCCATGAAGGATCCTTGCATTTTTTGGCTGAGCTGCTCTTTTTCTCATACACACACACACCCCTCATTCATCTTTATTTTACAGAGATCCACAGTATGCTGATGAAGGGAAGGAATTGGTAGGAACGCATCCCATAACAGCTGTGAACATTTTCACAAACTGACTCAGTGAACATCTGGGCAAGTCTCAGCAAGAGTTCTCTTTTCCAACTGATATTGCTAATACATACCAAATCAGCAGGGGCTGGAAAACTATTTGCTCCACTATGCTACTAACAAACAAACTTGCATTAACAAAACAACTACGAAGAATCATTTCCTGGAAATTGCCAAGACTTGCTATTCTGCAGAAGCTTCCAGTTTTGAAGGAAATACTACAACAGTTAGGGGAGAGACCTCCCCAAAATAAACACCTCCCTTGCCAAAATTATTTCTCATGAGTCAGCTCGCTGGTTATATATCCTCAATGATAATTGTTGGGTGACTGTCTCATTCTCCCCTAACACAGAGAACCAATGGCTATATGATGTTGTCATTAAGCAGTGGCGGAGCTTCATGCTCTGGCACCAGGGGGGGGGAGAGCAGGTGGGGGCGGGGCTGGCACACGTCCTAGGGGTGTGGCACGCTGCCCACAGTGGCATGGCCACGATGGCACCCCACCAGGATTTTTATGGTGGGGGGGGGGTTGCTCCTTGATTCATCATTGTTACCAGAGGCTCAAGCAGCTGTGGTGCCTAGAGCACCTTTTACCTTTACACCAGGGGTCAGCAACCTTTTTCAGCCGTGGGCCAGTCCACTGTTCCTCAGACCATGTGGGGGGGCTGAACGAATTCCTATGCCCCACAAATAACCCAGAGATGCATTTTAAATAAAATGACACATTCCACTCATGTAAAAACATGCTGATTCCCAGACCATCCACGGACCAGATTGAGAGGGCGATTGGGCCACATCTGGCCCACGGACCTTAGGTTGCCCACCCCTGCTTTACACCAGCCAAAGCAGTTCATAGATAAGGATAGCATTGCCACAGTGGTCCATGCATTGGTAAACTCAAGACTGGGCTACTGTAAAACACTCTTGTGTGTCACTGCCCTTAGAGTTTGTTGGGAAATTGACACTGGTGCCAAATATAGTGGCTAGGTTGCCAACTAGATCTTCTTACCACAATCATATAAAACCTTTTTGAAGGAACTGTGCTGTTTGCCAATTTGTTACAGAGCCAACTTTAAGATTCTTCTATTGGCCTATAAGGCTCCAAATAACTTGGGAGCTGGTTATGTGAAAGAACTTTGTCTCTTGTGTGAACATGCTATATTTGGAGGATGCCATGACCAGAACTAATCCATCCTGACATGACCCAGGTGGTGATACCTATTTTATGGTCTCCCTCTCACATGCAACAGGCATCTACAGTAGTGTGCTCTCACCATCTATTCAGATGTATTTATTCGCCCTGACGTTTTCCAGCTATTTCTTGGCCTACTTTATTCTGTAATTATATTGAATTTTTCTTTGTTAACATTCTATCACTCCTTGAAATTTTCTTTTAAATGAAATGTGGTATACAATTATTTTTAAATTAATAAGATAATTCAAATGGGCACATGCATGTTAAATGTGCAGATTGTTGTTGTTTAGTCGTGTCCGAATCTTCGTGACCCCATGGACCAGAGCACACCAGGCACTTCTGTCTTCCACTGCCTCTCGCAGTTTGGTCAAACTCATGCTGGTAGCTTCGAGAACACTGTCCAACCATCTCGTCCTCTGTCGTCCCCTTCTCCTTGTGCCCTCCATCTTTCCCAACATCAGGGTCTTTTCCAGGGAGTCTTCTCTTCTCATGAGGTGGCCAAAGAATTGGAGCCTCAGCTTCACGATCTGTCCTTCCAGTGAGCACTCAGGGCTGATTTCCTTCAGAATGGATAGGTTTGATCTTCTTGCAGTCCATGGGACTCTCAAGAGTCTCCTCCAGCACCATAATTCAAAAGCATCAATTCTTCGGCAATCAGCCTTCTTTATGGTCCAGCTCTCACTTCCATACATCACTATTGGGAAAACCATGGCTTTAACTATACAGACCTTTGTTGGCAAGGTGCAGATTACTTTGCTTTAAAAAAGGACTTAGGTGGATTACAGAACAACTTAACCGTTAGAAATACTCTCAAAAATACAGTGATTTCATTCAATGTAATCTTAAATAAAGAGAAGGCTTTTCAATCTTGCTGAGAATTTTGCCCTCCAGTGTATTTTACTACTGTGTATAAATTTAATTCTAAAAGATATACTTTCCTTTTGGGGTACATTTACTACAGGCATACAGATATTATGATCTTCAGTTCCTCCTTTGAGAACAGGCAGTCCCAAATGGATGCTTGCTGTCTTTTTTTTGGGGGGGGGGTGGAAGAAGCAATGCAATGATGTAAAGGAAATTACAACAGTGCCATCAGATAGCTGTGGGTGTGTCTTTCAAAACAGAAGAATACTATTTTGTGGTTGAAAAACAGAGGTGAACAAAGGCTGCCTTCAAACTCCCAATACTTATTTCTTAGCATTTCAAAACTATGACACATATTCCAATTTAGATTTTTAGTGGCTTCTATACAACTATTACGTGTACAGCATTAGGTGATTTAAGTATAGAGGTCAGTGTCCAAGTTGCTGACCAATATTTTTCATTGTTTTCTTGGGCTCTACCAGTCCAGCTGATGCAGCTATCCATTGTTGGTTGCAGGCCACAATTCATTTACCCCAGATGATGTGGAAGACAATGGTGGGTTTGTCTTTTTCTGGGTTTTGCCATTCTCTTTCTTAGCGACATTACTTTCTATTATGCACATAAGGGTGAGAGGGTCATTTCAGGCAGATACAAAGACTGCTTTGAACGAGCAGCTGAATCTCTAGTCTAGGGGATCTCTCTTGGTGTATTACCAGAAATTAACAACTTTGCACATTAAACTGTTGGAGGGATGGCTGCCCCTATGCCAATGTGGTGCCTCCAAACACTGTGGACTACAACTCCCACCACTCCTGACCATTGGACCTGCTGCCTGCTGGCTGATGGGTATTGGTCCACAACATCTGGAGGACACCTCATTGGCTAGCCTGGCCCTAGACACAGTCCCTCCTACACATGCTGCTGATTGGGTGACATTTCCTCATCATTATACACACCAAAAAAAAAAATAAACTAGATTTATAAAAAGCAATAACAATGAATCATATTCTGCATAGAATAGCAATACTGTACAGATATAGACCTTTTAATTGATATATTAAGGGGATTTCCCCCCCCCCCGCCACACACACCAAAAAATGGATAGAGAAAGATGGGCTGAGTAGGGAAAGCGAAACATTTCTTGAAATTAGCTTATTAGCAAGCATTTTCTCTTTACCACTTGAAAATGGTTAACGAAGCTGAACTGAAGTAGCATGCTCCCTAGTCAATAACATCAGGCAGTAGTGCCAAAAGCCCTCTGTCCCGAGAAGTCCATGCTGCTATCAAATGCACTGGCCTGTTTTATGACAGAGCTTTGATTGTTTCCCCTCGTCACAGTGACATCCACTGGGAACACAGAGATTATGGTCAGAGCAGCTTAGTTACACTCTGCGAGGCCTGCCTCAGTACTTTTGGAGATATGTGCATACCACTTCTTTTCTAAAACACCTGAAGCTAATCAGATGGCTCAATTGGCGGAACATTCTGACGTTTTTTCCCCCCTACAGGAGATGTCATATATCATTTAACACGGTGTTCAGTGCACTGCTTGGTTCCATAAGTGCTGTCAGGAATCTGGATACATGTGTGTGTGAGAGAGAGAGAGAGAAAGAGAGAGAGAGAGAGAAAGAGAAAGAGAGAGAGAGATCCTTATTATTATTATTTTAAACTCACAAATGTTATGGTAAATTAAACATGTCTCCTCTACTAAGCAAAGGTGCAGGACTCGTGCACAGCTCAATTAGGCTCTGAAGTGAGACAAATGTAGTAGAATATTTCCACTAGACAATTGCATGGTTCTTTGTGGTGCCGTGTTTTAGAATACAGTGGTACCTTGGGTTACATCCGCTTCAGGTTACATACGCTTCAGGTTACAGACTCTGCTAACCCAGAAATAGTACCTCAGGTTAAGAACTTTGCTTCAGGATGAAAACAAAAATCGTGCTCCGGCGGCGCAACAGCAGCAGGAGGCCCCATTAGCTAAAGTGGTGATTCAGGTTAAGAACAGTTTCAGGCTAAGAACAGACCTCCAGAAAGAATTAAGTACTTAACCCGAGGTACCACTGTACCAGTATAATGTGTAGGCAGTCTATTCCTCATTTTGGTTTGTAATACATGGGGCCAGGGCTGGGGAGAGAAAGGAGCTTCTAAACTAGTGGTTGGTTCCCAAACTTTTCTGGGGCCTTGTTCCCCCATAAACTCATCTCCAGTGCCTCCTACCCTAGAAAAGCATTAATCAGAATAAGGCAAGACCCACAAAGGAAGATAACAGTGCAATAAAATTCAAAACAGTAGCAATTAATGGCAGATTTCTTCAAAATCCAATAAAAACTTTTGATTCACTTAATTCAGCAAAGCTGATGAACTTGGTCCCGTGATACCAGCTTTTCATATTTGTTTACATTTCCAGCGCTTCCCTACCTCTCCCTTGCATCTTAGCACCCCCTTAGGTAATCCCATTGCCCCCCACCCCAAGGAACAGCTCCTCCCACTTTGGAACCACTGTTTGAAACAATCCCTGGCCTAGTCTGACACTTTGCATTGCCGCTGTTGAGGTGATAAGACACCACAGAAGATAAGAACTTGTTTATCTCACTTATGGCTGTATAGATTATGACATTTCATCAGATACCAGCTTTTTCTCAACTCTGCAGCATTATACAATGAGGAAAAGACACCTACACAGTTCCCTCACCTGTGCTACTCTTAAAAACACAGGTGCGCTGTCTTCCATTGCACCTTCTACCTTAAAACAACATTGGGAGATCATCCCTCCTGCTGCCTTGTCCCCTTGGCCAGTACAGCATCTCTCCTTTCTTAAGTCACTGAGGATGAGGTTTGAAGAGGAATAAAAGGAGATAAGGGCTGTTGGGACCAGTATTTATTTGCAATGTATACTGGAGCCTTTATATTCATATAGTGGGAAGCAGGTAGCGTTCCTTGAACTGGAATGGTAGCAACTTCCTTTACAGAATGTTCCTGAGTGCAAAATAGTTAGCTGTGCATCAAACAATCCAAGAGACCTTGCTTTAGAGTTGTGTTCTCCCAAATTTCTAAATCGTGTTGTTGTTGTTGTTTCGAGCTCAGCCTTCCTTCAATACAGAGATTATGTAATCAATGCTTTCTTTGTTTTTGCTCTGAATTGTAGTGTCAGCAGGAATTGGATTTCATGAAGGAGGTATGTGCTATGATGAGTTAATATACAAATACGTCAGGATTTGCAAATTACATATATACTGGAGTAAAAAGGGAGGGCATAGCTCAGTGGTGCAGCATCTGCTTTGCCTGAAGAAGGTTCCAAGGTCAATCCCTGGAATCACAAGGGAGGACTGAGAAAGGCCTCTGTCTGATAGCCTGCAGTGCTGTTGCCAGTCAGTGTAGATAATACTAGGCTAGATTGATCAATGGTCTGTCTTGCTATATGGCAGCTTCTTATGTTCCCAGATAGACAGGGCCTTGAAATAATGGAATGTGCAGGGAATGCCTATGTTTGTGACATTTATTTATTTATATTTTAGGGTCAATTTTTCCCAAGGTGGGTGCTTGCCTCTTCTAAAATTATGTGCATGCACAGCAGCACATTGCTGCAAAAGCCCCATCAGGTTTACATCTGCCTGTGTGTGTTTTATGGCTCGCAAGATGTGAGGATCACGGGAGCGGCCCTGATGCAAACAAGGCATGTGTGTTCATGCAACATGCGAGGAATCATTCGTGTTGTGCTGGCTTGTCTATTTTTGCATTATTGTTCTGTGAGTCACTGTCATCCATGGCAAATAAATGCTATTTTTTGTGCAGCATAAGCAGCTCTCTACAGTATGCACATATAGTATAATTAGACTCCAGATGCACTGTTATTAAAGCTCTCCTACAGGTGCTGTTGCTGCTATCGCCACATCTCCCTTTTCTTATTTCAGTACCTGCTGTTGATTCTCTAGGACTTTGGCGGCAAGAATTCTGGGTGCAAAAACCCAGAGTAATCATTTGCAACTAAAGTTATGCTTTAAAAAAAAGAGAGAAGTATTTGGAAAGCTATGCTTGGAGCGCTTTTGTCGTTTGGCAAGGATTTGCAAGTTTGAAATGACTACGCCATGCAAAAATAGATTAACACCTAGAGACTTGTAGTGACTGCAAAATATTTTCATGGTAAAGTCACCAATAGTTGGTTAGCAAGAAACAGATATTCAAAAAGTTCTCAAAAGGCAAAGCAATCAGGGGAAATATTATTATTTTTTTAAAAAAAAAAAGCAAAGAGAAGCACAGCAGGTTAAGACGTAAGAGCAAGCAGTCCATTGGGAACATATCTTACGTTAGCCCTCCTGAAAACTGAGATGGATGGGAGGTGACTAAGAAGGACACAGCTGTGTTCTTGTGCAATGATATATTTATTTTGACTGTGCCTGAGTCCAGTAAGAAAGAAGCAGTGCTCTTACACAGTCGCCATTCATTTCAGAGGAGTCAACAGAAGACGTTCCTGGGACATCCTATCCAGTAGCTCTCCAACTTCCTTTATACCTTTTATGATAGTGTCTCACTGTCTCAGATACAAGCTGCTTGGAAACTGTTAATGTTTCTGCCCAGGAAATATGTTTAAAGCACGCTTGTGATATAAATATTTGCTAATAGTGTAATGGGCTGAGGTAAGGCCCATGATTCAGCCAACATCAAATCTAAATTATTTTTCTTTTCTTATAAACACAATCAAAGGCATCCTGCCTGCTTTGTGGTTTTCCTTCTTCATTAGGTCTTTTAATACAGTCGTGTCATCACCCTCCTGAATAAAAGAGACACTTTGACGTCACCTTGCCTGTGTTCATTCTTTGACTGTTTCAATCTAGGGCTACTGAGATTATTTTGAAATCGTTTCATCTGGCAGCTGCATAGGTTTGTAGGTCTCCCCCCCCCCCCCCATGGTTGTGTATTATCCGCAAGCCACTCTGAGCCAAATTGCAAAGTGGGATATAAAGCTAAGCAACAACACCGCAGACTAAACCTAAAGAGGGTGATTTGGAAAGCGTGGTCCTCTTTGTATAATGCAAACTCTCCAAAGATACGTTCCTCCTCTTGCTACTGCATGGTTCCCGAGAGCTACAGTGGTCAGGGTGTAGGACTAGGATTGGGATTTGAGACAGGACTAAATGACCTTGGATTTTTGACTGTCAGTCTAACCTAAATCATGGCCCATGAGTCACAGGGTTATTGTGAGAGTAAAATAGACATGGGGAGATGAACTCTGAATACTGTATACAGAACACAGGTGATAACATTGACTAGTAGTTAGATCACGTGGCACATTAAAGTTACCTTCCAACCTCTTGCATTAATAGTGTCACAAGTCTGGACTACCTTGCCTAACACAAATGGGCCTGTTGCTCTGCTTGTGTGTCTGCTGTATAGGGAAGTTGATTAAAGATCTTTGTTTATTTGTTTGTTTACGCCATTTACATGTCACCTCATTGCATATATTTCTTTAGGTAGCTTACAATAAATATGTAAGGAACCATTTTAATGGTCCTTTATAGCCTGGAAATCTCTCCCTTGCCTTTGTTGTTGTTGTTGTTTGGTCGTTTAGTCGTGTCCGACTCTTCGTGACCCCATGGACCAGAGCACGCCAGGCACTCCTGTCTTCCACTGCCTCCTGCAGTTTGGTCAAACTCATGTTGGTAGCTTTGAGAACACTGTCCAACCATCTCATCCTCAGTTGTTACCTTCTCCTTGTGCCCTCAATCTTTCCCAACATCAGGGTCTTTTCCAGGGAGTCTTCTCTTCTCATGAGGTGGCCAAAGTATTGGAGCCACAGCTTCAGGATCTGTCCTTCCAGTGAGCACTTAGGGCTGATGTAATCAAGAATGGATAGGTTTGATCTTCTTGCAGTCCATGGGACTCTCAAGAGTCTCCTCCAGCACCATAATTCAAAAGCATCAATTCTTTGGCGATCAGCCTTCTTTATGGTCCAGCTCTTACTTCCATACTATAGCTGGAGTAGAGCAGGGACAGACAGACAGGCAGGCAGGCAGGCAGAGTTCTAATAGCGATAGCTCTAAAATTGGACTCAGAGGATTGCAGAGCTTATAGGTTTTTACCTGTATTGTGGACAGCAGGGATAAGTGGGGAAAGCACTGTTGTGTTCAAGTCATCCTTGTGGGCTTCCCATGGGCATCTGGTTGTCCATTGTGAGAACAAGATGTTGTCTTAGATGGGCCTTTGGCCTGATCCAGCAGATCTTTTCCCATATTCTTTACTATGCCAGATAGCTGCGTAGATCATCTGTTGACCTTACTGTAATGAGTTCATTCTGGGGTAAGGTTGCAGAGGAAATACTCTTCACCGACCAAAAGTGGGACTCTGAGGTAAAAATAAGCCAAGGAAGCTGAGCACAAACAGTTTCTCGGTGGCAGAACCTGAGATATATTGCTGCGTTTATGGTTTTGTGTAATACTTTTGGTTAGCAGGAAGAGGATAAAGTTTCTGAAATGACTGATCCTTAAAATAGAGTGTACGTGAGGCTAATCCTGTGCTTGTTTCCAGACACAGTATGAGCCACACAGTTACTATGGGGCAGTCGCTCCTTTTAAACACTGTTTGACATGAGACAGTCGCTAGTAGCCTTTTCAGTGATGTCAGAGCCTGTTAAGAAACACTGCTTCTGAACCACACCACACATTCAGCTTTCATGAAGCAAATGAATGCTATTTGGAATAAAGCTCTTTCCTAAAAGCAACATTCTTGGGGAAGAATCATTTATTACGTTAGTATCATCGGAAAGACTGAGCAAGTGAAAACTGCAGGATTGCCCAGCCGTAAGACTCCAACATTTTTAGGTTGTCATTCTCACTTCTAATTCTTTCTGTAAATTCTTTCTGAGTTGATTATATTTCTTTCTAGGATTTCCTCTCTCCTTTTCTGCTCCCCCAAACTTGATGTCACATGTACAAGCATGTAAGTTGCCTCAGACAGCTAACTGCTTATATATGTTGCTTCCTTTCCAGGCAACAAATGGGAGAGAGACAAATGGGAATCGAGACACAGTGCCAGAAGAGACTCATATGTCACACATGCTTTTGATGTAGAAGGTTCCAGATTTAATCCTTGGTATATCCCCAGTGTGAGTTTCTCAGGTAGGCAGTGCTGTGAAAATCCTCTACTTGAATCCCCCTTTGTCAAAACCATGAAACTATGGTTAGCAGCTTTGGAACAAGCAGCTGCTTAAACTATCTTCAAATTATGGTTCAAAATCCTAGCTTTTTCCCTGAAGCAGGAAACCATAGTTTGTCTGTTCGGTTAGTTAGAGACTTCTTGGTTCAATCTCAGTTCACTGAAAAAGGGATGTGTGTGTGTGTGTGTGTGTGTGTGTGTGTGTGTGTGTGTGTGTGTGTGCGTGCGCAAAAAACAAACAAAAGGGAACTTCTGGCTTTAATAAGCCTAGATATGATCATCTGAATGCAGCCACTCCCTCTAATAATGTAAGAAGTGTAAGAAGTGGTATTTACTAAGCCCATATAACTCTTCAGACCTTTTCATAAAATTAGTACTGATCAAGGTTTACATCTTCCCAAGGAGGGGCTGTATAATTTTCAATGCCTTATGGCAATGGAACACACCACTCTTTATCCAGCTGGCTTTGGGGCTACATTAGGCTGTCTCTTCTCAACTATCAACTCTCCAGCTGCAGGTTTTGCTTTTTCTGTTGTTGGTATATTTATTTATTTGAGCTTTGAAAACATTTGCAACAAAAAAGCAAGATATGGCCACAAGGTGATGCATGCACTGAAACAATATAAAAATAAAATAATAGCCAACTAAATCCAGCATTCTGCTGAGGGAAATCTGTTAGTCCAGACACATCAGGTAAGATAACCATGAAAATGCAAGGTACTAGCAGAGGGATATTTGGAATTTGAAACCTGATAAGTAAGGATAACATTTTTCTCCGCTAAAAGGAAAGCATATGAACTATCATACACAGAAAGTAGTCATTGGCCCTAACAATGTGCATCTTTCTTTCTCCACCTTAATTATCCTTTAGGGCTGTCTTCTCCCAACCTGGCGCCCACATATTTTGGACTTCAGCTGCTATCAGACAAAACCAGCAGAGCCCAAGGATGATAGGAATTGTGGTCCAAAGTGTCTGGTAAGTACCAAGTTGGAGCATAAGAGTACTCACCAAATTTTAGTTTACTGCTTTAGCGTAAGAAAACACATGGACAGAAGCCCTCATTAAAAAGCCTGCTTTCACACGAAAGAAAAAAATCCTCATTAATTTCTTCCTTAGATATCCAAAGCAAAAAGGGCTAAAGAAAACTGAGAATCCCCGTGACAAATCTATAGACCTGGAAAATAATTCTGGACGTTCTGTGGCCTATTAGACACAAAAAGAGGCTTTCAATTTTTGCGTTGTTAATATGCTAACGTTGGCTTTTTCTTTTCTCAGCCATACATCATACATCTATTAAGAACTGAAAGGCCCCTGTTCTGCTCTCTCTATGAAATATTATTAAAAAGTGATGGTGCCTGGTGATTTCCCTTTGTTTCATGTGGCTGAAGAATCTCTTCTTTGTTCTCACCATAGATCATCAGGACCATCTGAAATTATCATATGCGATGACTTGGCACCACATTAAATATGTAATGGCTGCAAAGCACTTTGAAGATAAAAAGACCTTGTTTAAATGGGTTGTTATTTATGTAGCATATAAGGAGTCATTGATGGAAACCTTGCTCATAAGCCCTGTTGGGATGCACATGAAAAGGAAGGTTTGGATGAATTCATTGCTTTGTAACACTGTCCGCGCTTCTCTTACTGCAGCCTAGGAACTGGGAGATCCAGATAACTAGCACCTTGAGTGCCACTTCGGTCTGCCTTAATTATAATGTGCCGCAGAAACGAAAAGCCCAGGCAAGTTTGTGCAACTGTCAAGGGAGAGATAAAATGGCTTCTCCAGCTATTCGGCCCCCAAACTATTTAATTACAATGAGTAACACCTGCAGGCTTCATCCTGAGCTGTGCAGCTGGAGAAAGCCTTAAGTACTAGCTTGCTGCTGAAAAGAATGTTCCATAGAACAGGATGTTCAAAAATATTTAAATACTGCCCTGACAATACAATCCAGTAAGAAAACACATCTCTTTCTCCCAAACTGCAAACAAAAAATGAATGCTAGCACAGACTCCGAGGAACGGCAGAGGGCTGCTTATTTGGTGTTTCTGGTCACCCAGTCAATAATCCCCGGTCTCCCCATTTTGCATAGGGGATCCTAAAGTTTGAAAGCTAGCTTTGCTTCAATATGGTTGGGGGAAGGAGAATCCCTGTGTGCATTATATGTAGGAACAAGAATAGGGCTCTGTCTTGTGGAAAAAAGAGGATGGGGGACTAAGCAATTTGTGTGTGTATTGTGAAGATTCCTGCTGAAGAGTTTAAAGTCTCCCCTTGCCCCTTGAAATGTGAACAGAACTTGACCAGGCAGGGCCAGCTGAATGGTGGTCCTGCATCTTTCTATTTCCGAACTTTAGAGATGACAGCAGATCCACATGAAGTCAAAACAACACCATCCAAACACATCAAGGAGGGATCAGCAGGCCTGGAGGAACACCAAGGTTTTCAGAAGTACAAAAAAATCTTTGGAAGCAAAACAACAACCTCAAAACAGCCCAACGAAGAGTGAGGATCCTCAGAGGGCACAGCATGCTGACTGATTGCTGAGGGAGGTAAAGAAAGGGAAAACTTAGCAGGGAAAGTTATAAAGTAATAGAGTATCCTGGCTGGAACGCTGAGCAGGATCATTACAAGCCTCACCTACAGTATTTTAATTCTAAATGGAGCAAAAAGCAAGGAATCAATAATGTATGCCTTGCTCAATGGGATTTACTCCCAGGTAGCTGTGAATAGGATTGCAGCTTGTGTCTCACCACTCCCTCGCCTCCAGCATCCCGATAGCATTAAAAACACCAGGGATGCTACACTGCTTACCAACAGTCTCAGTCAGCATTTTATGGGCCTGACAAACTCCATTTGTGTCTCTAATCTCAGTGCAGGACGATGTTTTCACATGCTCTGTGCTCCCCTGGCATAATTCTCTGGGTATCTTAGAATCACTGGGCACTTGTACAATTCATTGTTTTGCTTTCATTTCCTGTCCTTGATTTTTGTGGACAAATGTAAACACTGCCTAAAGCCATCCTTATTTTGTCTCATTACATGTGAGGAGTCCAAACAGTTTCTCCCCTTCAATGCCCTATCACCAAAGCTGATGACCTTGATTTAAGGAGGCTTATGTGCCCTTGTTCACTTTGGATTGAACTATTGCTGACAAATGAGTTTATAGTTCTCAGGAAGATTCCCAGTCACCTCCCAGCAGAGGACCTTTCTTCTTGACGTAGAAGGCCTGATATCTCCAATGAAATATTATTTCTAGTGAAGTATTACAACAGAGATTATGGTTCCAGTTACAGATAGGTAGCCGTGTTGGTCTGACATAGTCAAAATAAAAAAATTCCTTCCAGTAGCACCTTAAAGACCAACTAAGAGTTCTTGGTATGAGCTTTCGTGTGCATGCACACTTCTTCAGATACACGTGTATCTGAAGAAGTGTGCATGCACACGAAAGCTCATACCAAGAACTAACTTAGTTGGTCTTTAAGGTGCTACTGGAAGGATTTTTTTTATTTTAACAGAGATTATGATCTCTGCTATGGCTTTCAAAGAACTGCCTTCCTCCATGTATTTGTACATCTGCAAGCTTTTTCTCCTATACAGCTCTCTGCAACACATTTCAGACCATCTGCCCTCAGTCACCTCTACTTGCTCCAGTCTTATTCTTCCCCTTGGCAGAGCTAGAAATGGCCACCTGACACTTGGCTTGTTTGAATAGGAAGTGAGAAGGAGGAAGTGAGAATGGAGAATCTTCTCCATTCTCATCTCTCCCTCTTTCTTTAGGTGCTGTGATAAGAATGGACTGGTTTCCACAAGCTGCAGGCCTCACAGCAGCTCAAATTATTTGTTCTCAGCTCAGTCAAGTTGTTCAGCGAGTGATATTTAAGGTGTGCATTCTTGTATTTTAAAGAAATTCCTAAACTGGGCTGACTCTGTGGGATACTTTTCATCTTTGCATTCAAAGTTGGCTCTTTTTGTCTTTCCCCCACCCCACCCACACAAGGCTAACATGATTGTCCTACTGCATTTATTGCTATTCTGATTTTCCCTCCAAGTTGACTTTTGCTGCAAATTTAACTGCCAATATCAAGCATGTAAGTCTTGCACTGCAGAGATGCAAGAGCCAGTCTGTGAATCAATCTGTTTCCAAACAGCACCATATCCAGTGCCATCTTTCAATGTCATTCTGGAAGTTCAGGCAGTTCTAATCCTTCTAGTATTTTTTCTCTCAAGTCTATCAATCCCTCCTTCCCTTTGCCCCTTGGGTTCGGAAGGGTGTATTTCTGATGCAAAAAGAAAGAGCAAGGTTGCATTCCCTCATTTGTCAGGAGAATGTCATCAACCAGTATGACCAAGGCAGTTTCAGTGCCATTACCAGGCCTGAAACCAAACTGAAATGGATCCAGAAACTGAGTCTTATCCAGGCTTCCCTAAAGCTGGACTGCCAGCACCCTTTCAAGCCCCATGCCCAGAAAGGGGATATTTGCCACTGGGCAATAGTTGCCTAACACTTCTGGGTTCAGGGAGGTTTTTGTGAGGAGGAGACTGGAGAGTAAGCCCCACTGAGACAGTAGAACTTACTTTAGGGTAAAAAATGCATAGGATTGTGCTGTTCAAATATGCTGATGTAAAGGATTGTGGGGCACATTTCCAGAATGAAGCATTGGGGAGAAAAAGACTAAAGTCAATGGGGAATGATTACATTGGAAACAGACCCTATAATTTACAGGAGCTAAAGAAACATGTTTCTACTCATACATATTAAGCAAATTGCTACTTGATTCTTAGCTGAGATTCAGACAGCTGTGAGGAAATTCTTCAAAGCACATGACGCTTGTAGAGAACTGGATTTCTTTGGGCAACCATAAATGTGGAAACAGGGTTGAGAGTCTATAATGCACAAACTAAAACTGGGGAAACGAGTGCTGAAACCTGGCATTGTATCACCAACAGATGAAACTGTTGTGCTTATTGACTGCAGCAATTATTTGTGAACAGCCATAGTAAATGGTGTTGTTATTTAAACAGCTGGACTGAGTGATTCCAGAGCCGCTTCAGCTCTGAATTGAACTAGTCTTTAGAATAAAGCAAACTCTGTGGTTCAGGCTAAAGCAGAAACTGAAAATTATTGTTTCAGCTAGGCCTGGCATTTTGTAGGGGCCCTGAATTGTTATTTTTCTAATAACCACGGACAGTATTTTCTTTCTTCCTTTTCCATACACTGAAGAGGAAGAGAAGTGGGGGTAGGAGGAGAGGGAGCCATATAATGTAGCTTCTGTAATGGGCCACAGCAGGACTGAACAGAGTTAACAGAAGAACATTACTTATGTTAAGCTAGTAAGTCTATAAGTTATCTTGCTTGGAAGTGCGGGTGTCCCTGACGCTTCCACACCCCTGAAACAAACCACAGAAAACTGTGCTGTCCCAATGAATCATGGGAAGTGTAGTTTTTAAGGCTGAGAGTTTTTATCAGACCACTGCTCCCCACACAGAGCTACAGTTCCCAGAGTTCCCTAGGAAGAGGAATTGGTTATTAAACCGCTCTGAGAAATGTATGCAGGTGACTCTCGGTTTACCCAAGGGTTACATTCTGGGGGACAGTACATAAAGCCAAAATCACATATCGTCAAAACACATTGGGTGCAATAGTAGGTGGGAATGCCAAAGTCTTTCCCCAGACAACCACTAGCTTTCCACCCCTTTTAAATTGTTTTTTTAAAAATTGCCAAGCACATATGCACACAAGTTAAATATGCATAAATTGTGTATGTTCAGATGGGGCCTAAGACTTGTTTTAAAAAATGTAAGCAAGTACTTTTATTTTGGATATGTTTCATAGATTGAATACGTTTCTGTAGATTGTCTTCAGGCTTCCGTTTGTGGATATACTAACCTGGTACCTAATCCACACTTTCTCACATAGGTGACTCCTTTTCTGAAATAGCTTCACTGGATTCCCGTTCCTTTCTGGGTCCAATTCCAAGTGCTTAGGTTAGGACCAGGATATCTTCTTACATATGATCCAGCCTACATAGTAAGATTTGACAGTGAGGCTCCCCTTCAATCTTTACTAATGAGATCTGGTTGAGATAAAGGTGGTGGCCTTCTTAGTAGCCAGGCCCAAAATTGTGGAACTCTGAGGGAGCCTCAGCCCTGAGCCCTTCCTGATGGCTTCCCACCACACCACTTTGCAAAGGCTTTTCTTTTCCAGCAGACCTTTCTCTTGCCAAACTTTTTTTTAAACCTCTGTTTATTGGAGGTTTTCTTTAAACACTTGCTCTTCTCTCTTTATCTTTTATCTTGTGGTTTTATCTCACAATGTTCTCACTTTAATTATTCTAAGCGCCTCAAGCATTTTAATAGAAAGGTAAAGGAATAAATTATGACAATTAAAGTGATGGCTATCATTATTCCTGAGGCTATAATGCCTAATGCAGTCTTATGCATGTCTACTCAGAAGGAAGCCACTTTCACTTCAGTGAGGCTTACTCTCAGGTATGTATGAACAGGATTGTAGTTATAACATATTTTTGTTGCGTGCAAAATAACATATTTTGTTTGGTTTACTTGCTGATTCCAAGTAAGGAAGGTGGGTTCCATGTTTTTTCAGAACAGTGTCTGCTTAAACCACTGTGTGCGAGGCAAATAATATATTTAAAGCTCTACTTACTAAGACCTGATGTGCCTGTCATCTTTGTCAATGCATTTCATGAGGAACTAGGAGATAAACAGCACTCAAAAGTGTCGTTTTCGTTCAGGTTACAAACTTTATGGCAGATCCTTTCAGAAATTCACCAGAGAAAAGAATTTTCACCAGCTGTCAAGGGAAACAGAAACTAGGCATGAAAAAGCATAGTAAGCTATTGCGTTGGCTATTAAGCAGAAAAGTGGATCATAAGGGCAATAGAACAGTTGTTCAGAACTTAACCTTGCAGTCCCCTGATCTGGAGACTGCAGCAAAGAAGGCTAATCTGCAGGCAAGTTAGGGCAGCTTATATAGGCTGTGGCATCATTCCAAGAGCAAGGATTTCGCACACAGGGCTCCTTTCTTCTGGTCCTGCCAGCACAAGTGAGGCAATAATGTCAAAAAGAGGTTCTCTTTCCTAACAAATAGGGTCAATTTACCTTTCGTACTATAGAGGCACCTCACTGTGTTTTATGAACATGGAAAAAACAAGCGTAATCTGCTGTGTGCTCCTTTAAAAAGCCTCAGAAACGGCAGTAAGGAAGGTAGCCGAGTCCCAGGTTTGAGCATTTTTAAAGGGACAGCCACATTCTCTTCACTGCAATTTAATAAGCATTCAGTATCTGAGCATCTGTCAGAAACAAAAGGTAAAGTGAGATCAGCCCATGGCGACATGAAACATTTTGTTTCCCAGGCAGGATAATTATTTCTGTGTCTGAGAAAGGCTCCAGAGCCCTCTGTGTGTAAATGGAGTTTACACACATGAAGTTATTTTGCAGTTGAGGAGAAGGAAGGAGAAAGGCCAGCCTCCACTGGTCCCTTCCCTCTCAGATTGTGGGTGCTTCTAGGAGAGTATTGTTGTGGGATTAGTACTCTTCATGCTTGCAAATTTTGTGCATCATGTAATGATGATGGCATCGCAATTACAGTCCATATTCCCCACCCCATTTAATCCAGATTTATCCTTTCAGGGGGAAATCCAGTAAATAACACCACGTCACCCCCCCAAAAAAAACCCATAACCCTATTGTCAATGACAATTTGCAAATTAAGCCTCTGTGCAATAGTCAATTATGTGGCTTAGCAGAGGAAGCTAGACCAAAAACAAGCTTTCCCATAGCCTGCCTGGCCCAAGAACCATCAAGTCCTTTCTGTCTTGGACTCCAGCATTAGCCAACAGCCACTCTACATCAGACAAAAGGCAAGAGAGACCTTTCAGCTGGCCATTGTTAAGCTACAGAATTTGCTCCTTCAAGATATAGTGATGGCCACCAGTTTGGATGGCTTTAAAGGAGGATTAGATACATTCATGGATGATAAGGCTATCCATTGCTATAAACCTTGATGGCTATGTTCCACTTCCACTGTCAGAGGTTGTACGCCTCTGAATACCAGTTTGCTGGAACCAGAAAGAGAGGAGAGTGCTGTTTTACTTGGGAGCAGCTTGCAGGCTTCCCATAGGCATCTGGTTGGCCACTGTGAGAAGAGGATGCTAGACCAGATACACCTTTGGCCTGATGCTGCAAGGCTTCTTGTTAGGTTCTTATGTGGTCTGCTTGGGCAACTGCTCACCATGGCTTTCTACTGTTGATTCTCCTTCCCTTTTACTCTCTTTTGTTTTCTTCAGGCAGTGGGCACAATCTGCACTTTAAAGGACGGTTCATGCCCACATTATTTTTCAAACGTAGAAAAGTCTTACAAAAAAACAACAACTCCCTACTCCTGAAATACAAGTTGTCCCTGAGTGAGGATTTTAGATTGCACATATGTATCTGGCTAAAGTTGAAATGATAAAAATACATCATAGGATGCAATTATTTTTGCATGACACAATAATTATCATTGCTCTGAAGTGTTCTGAAGAGCCAAAAAAATCAGTGCCTTTCCCTTCAGGTGAAACATTTTGCAATATGTCAGGAAGACTCCAAGCATATTCTGATGTGTGGAACGCAGGAGTGGCAGAAGGAACAGTAAAGACACACATTAATCTTAACAAAGTATAAATTCTGAAGCTGACTAGAATCCTGAGTTCTTGGCATAAAGGGGCAATTTTTAAATGATGCACCAGACTCTTAGCTTGCTTTTGTTTTGTGTTTCATAACTTACTCTCTCACACATTCATTCAAATCTAATCCCTAGGAGCGCTACACAAGGTAAGATCAACCTACATTAGAAAAGTGTTGAAATTTTGCCACAGGTGAATTTGTCATTTTTGTCAGGTGGAACCATACTAAAAACAGACAAGAGAACAGCCTGGAACTTCACAGTTCTCTTTCAGTTCTAGAAACTTCTTCATCACAGTAGACACAACCTGACATGTACAGAGGTGTCCTGTGCTGTGTGGTGACTGATCACAGAGGAGACCTGTGCATGGGAGAAACTTCTGGAATTGCCAGACTTGAACCTGAAGGTGTATGATAAGCTTCAAGGAGGAGCTGGGCGTTTTATAATCCAAAATGGATTTCAAAAGCAGAATGTTTGGTAGTGGACACCTGAATAGAAAAGCTTGCTCCACCAAACTTTTCCTGGAATGGGAATAAAAGAATGTGCCCATCAGTAACTGAAGGCTTCTCCCCAAATCCTGTGAGGCTTGGCTGTGCTGGGCAGGGGACACTGTTCATCCACACATGAGGATGAAAGGGAATTGGCAGAATGCAGAACCTAAGGTCCAAGTTGGTACATAGAGCTCTATGAATTGCCATGAAGCTGATATCAACAGCTTGGACTGGCCCAAGACCATTTGCTGCCTGAAGTGAAGAATCAGATGGCATCCAAAGCCAGGCATCAGGGGCCCCCTTTGGCCTGAAGCTACTGATCCTGCCCCCCCAACACCCATATACCCACTCTCTCAATGAGGTATGGTTCTGTTGCTATGCAGCAGCAGCTGAGCTTGTGCATTTTGGGTAAATTAAGTTGGTAGACAACCACTGCAGACAGCAGCCAACCTTAGTTCCCATTCAAAAGCAGCAGCTCTGTCCACCCACTGCTGAAATGGTCACCCGGAGGTTGCTAAGTGGCAACACAGCCGTGTCAGGCCAGTGAGGGGCAGCTTGGAGCCCATGGGGCCCTCTGCCAGTGCCCAACCTGAACAGCCACTGATGCCCAGTCTGATGCCACCCCCTCCCGTTCCACATGCAGAAGCAGATGGGATTGGCAGGGGAAACTTACTTCAAGGCTTGTGGCAGGACAGTATCCTATGCTGCAGATCAGCAGACTGTCTTAGGGGATGCGGGACAGGCCATGTGGTTCACATAGCTCTGTTTGCCAACGTCTTACCAATGCTCCTTGCTTGCTGGTCTCTACCTGCTTCAGCAACCAGCTCCCCTTCCCTAACTGTAGAGAAGCAAACCAGGACTATGAATTTCTGCCTGTTTCAAAAGGCATTGGCTTTTAGTGTAACTGAGCAGCAAGTGTGTTTTCTCCCCTGCCTCTACAGCATGGGAGATACCTCTGTGATGAAAACTGCAGGCTATGCTGCCTTTTTAATACCTAATTTCAAGTTATACACACACACACACACACACACACACACAAAAATGACTATTGGCAATTTTATTTATACTAAATTAAACTTTATTGACTAAGGTTTGCTCTCCAGACAAGGTGATTTGATGAACTATGGCGGCATACATGCAATCAATGAGCTTGGCAATGGTTTTAACATGGAATGTCACACAACTTAGTAAAAACCTAGCATATTAACCCCAAACTCTGTAATGGTACACAATGAAACCAAGGCTATGTTCCTTGTGGAACTGTGTTGAAGTATAAGGCACTGCGGTTGAAAAAGAAAATAAAAACTGATATATTTCCTTAGCATATATTTCAAATAAATTAGAATTGTACTCTTTCAGCCTCACTTACACCCCAAACAAAAAAAAATTATGTGCAAATATCAAAGCTGTCACTGAGAAGGAATGAACTATCAAAATTGAACTGAACCATGTTATAGTTGAACTGATTTGTAAGTGAATGACAAGCAAGATATGCTTGTTTCTATAAAAACAGATGTAGGCATCATATTATTAGTACAGCTCAAAGCCGTTTGTATAAGGGTCCATTCACACAATCCACTGAGGTTGCAGTTATCAAGTGCTTTCTTTCACATTCCTTTGTTCCATCAATGATGGGATGTATGATGCGTAACCCTAAACTATCATGTGGTAACTGCAGTTACTGTGTGATTTACATGGATGTGTAAATTGTACCCAAGTCTCTCACATTATTGGCAGGCTAACACTCCCCCTCCCCCTCCCCACCCCCAGTACTATCATCTCTGTTATTCAAGCATAAGTTAAAACAAGTCAGAGAAATGGACTCAGTAACCTAGCAGGTTTCTTCTTCCTTAATTTCTTTTATGAAGCAAAATAATCGAGAACTTCTGAAGCATGTGACTTTCGGTGTTCTACTCACAATTCAAGCAATGCTTCTATTTGGAATGCAAGTGGAAGTTTTTCAAAGGTTGTCAGGGCTTGGTTCTTAAGATGGCATTCGTATTTTGTAAAAATGGTAAATTATCCACTACAGGATACATGGGAATAATATTAAGATTTGTAAAACTAACATTTGACTTGTTTGAACTGCTGAAATTACGGTATTTAATGTAAACATCATAGTGACCCATAATATCCCAAAATGCTTAAGAATTTTTGTGTGCATATTAGTTTGAGAGTTCATCGACTCCCGGCACCGTTGTCTTTAAAAACAACACAGAAGTAAACACAGATATAAGGGTTCCGATGTATGCACAGATCTCTCTATTAAATAGCAGTTGTAATTTAACTGGATATGTGCATATCAGGGCTCTGGAAAGGGTTGGTGGGGCAGTGACTAGACCTAACCCCAAATGCTGTTGAACTTAGTGGAAGTGTTCCCATCAATTTTAACCACAGTCTAGTTGCTGGGATTCCATCTTCACCATTCACATCTCATTTACGTTAATAGAATTCTGTCATAAATTGGTTTGCTGACAGCAGACAGCATTAAACAAACACAAATTAAACAAATAAAAATGGCTTCAGTGTCGAGCTTTACATTTCACACCTGGGAATGGGTGGCAGGTGCTTGTGATTGTAAGATAACAAGCAATGATGGTGCAGAACAGGGCTTCCAACCTACACTATCAATTAGATTGTTCTGTCTGAAACCCTGGGAACAACTGGGCAAAGCATAGTGGGTGGGCCTAAACTGAAATGTAGATTGATTGATGGATTGATTCCAAGGAATTAAATGATTGAATGTATAGACACAGACAAGTTTATACCAGGAATTTTCCTTCAAAGTGCACATTAACAATGGAATGTTCTTTATAGGAAAATGATCAAAATCTGACTTAAGACTGCCAGTTATTCAATAAAAGAATACCATCTCCATTTCATCCTGACCAAAAGAATTTTCTCAGATTTAACTTTTGTTTTTAGTATAACAAAAACAAAACTCTTTAGAAAAATCAGCATATTATACACACACATATCCAGGCATTTTATAACATTTTCTAAAACAAAACAAAACAAAACAAAACAAAACAAACCCAAACCCAGCTACTGTAATGTTGACTAAGTTTTAAAAAAATTAAAATTAGCATTTTAAATTTTAAAAACTGACTACTTTAAATACCAACATGTGCTGTATGTCTCCAAATCACCCCAGCTTCCCACTTAAAAAAAAATCCCAATGTTTTTTGTTTGTTAAAATCTCCAGGCTGAGATTGTTAAAGTACCACCTCCAATGGAACTGCAGGAACACCACATGTGCATCTTCAAATGCATTTCATATCATAGTTGTGTTAAGTATTACTGTTGCTACAGAGGGTTAGATCTCCAGATCATCAGGTCGAGGTCTGCTGCTGGCTCGACTGCTAGCTCTGCTTGGAGGCCGTTGGTCTACCACCTTGAGAGGTTGTAGCTCATGCCCAGAGCCCATTTTTTTCGTGTTCTCAGGATCATCAGGGAATTCAAAGGGCTGGGCATGTGAATTGGAAATAGTGCTCCCAGCCTGTCCGATCCTGTTCTGCTCAGCGCTGTAATTTGCCCAGTTCTGTTCGCTGGCTTGCTTATTGTAGTTACGGCAGGAGGACGAATTGTTCCTGTCTCCAGTAACCAGCTTGTATCCTGGCGGAGACATGGGCGACAAGGGGGCAGTTGGAGAGGAGCAGCCATTGAAGTAGGCGTATTTTGGGGATCCACATTCCTTGGAGGGGCTCATGCCACTGTTGGGAGAGAAAGGGTTGCTTTTTGTCTTCATGCGATCCTTGATGCTCTTGAGGGTGACGTAGAAAATCTCAATGATGTTCAAGCTAAGGGAGACGATAGACACCACCAGCATGAAGATGATGAAGATGGTTTTCTCCGTGGGTCGGGAGAGGAAGCAATCCACCTTGTGTGGGCATGGATATCTCTCACATGTGTAGATGGCGTGCAGGGTGAACCCATAGATGTACCACTGTATGACCACGAATGCGACCTCAAAGAAAGATTTGAAGATGATGCTGATGATGTAGGTGCGAAGCAGCCCCCCGCGCATCTTGACTTTGCCATGCTCTTCAATCCCATACTTGAATTTCTTGATTTCTATTTGTTTGAGGTGGAGGTCTACGTTGACCCCTTCGCTTTGAACCACCTTGAGCTCTTCTTCTCTCCTGTTGAGCTTCTCTTCCTTCCGCATCACGTAAAATACGTGTGCCAAGTACATGAGGGTTGGCACGGACACAAAAATGAACTGCAGGACCCAGAAGCGCACATGGGAGATGGGAAACGACTTGTCGTAGCAGACGTTTTCGCAACCAGGCTGCTGGGTGTTGCACCGGAATGCTGACTGCTCGTCTCCCCAAGCAGACTCCACAGCTGTCCCCAGCAGCAAGATTCGGAAAATGAAAAGGACAGAAAGCCACACCTTTCCTCCTGCGGTGGAATAGGCTTGGACTTTGTCAAGGAGCCTTCCCAGAGCACTCCAGTCACCCATCTTCACTGCCTGCTACCTACAGAGAAACAACAAAAATTGCTCAAGTATTGCGTGCTGTACAGTCAAAATAGTGTGCACTTAAAGGGAGATGCATGAGTTGTCACACCTGAATCATGGATTGCAAGAGATATGGTAGCAAGTAGAGCTAAAACACAGACTAGAAAATCTACCACTTTCATAAATATGAGTCTAGTTCTAAGTGCCCATAATTCTAGTTCTGAGCATTCTTAACTGGGTCTCAGCAATTTCACATTTGTTTATGTAGTTTATTTCTTTTCATACTAGAGATCAAGAAAGAGATGGGATCTGTGACCTTCTGCATACCATGCATGTGCTTCACCACTAAGTTTACCATCCCAAAGACTGATCATGCACCCAACAGATGTTTGTGGGTCATTAAGACTGTAGCCCCTGTCCTGAGCACCTAACATACAACAGTGGGATTTGTGGACATAATTCCACACTGATTTCTCTGCTGGGACAGGTGGCTGGTGCTGTCAGCTTGACAGTGTTCATAACTCATGAAGAGAGGGAGAGACAAGGTGCATGATATTATTCCCCACAACAAGTGATTGGTGACATTACATTGTGGTGAATGTTGGAATTTTGCCCCTGCGTAGCATTGTTTTGTGCATGAAGGGTTTCATCAAGAGGCAGAAACCATTTGCGGGAGCTTTAGCATGTAGGTCATCCTGGTTGCGTGGGGTGACTATGAATGCAAAGTAGATTTGCAAGCCACAAGTGTTTAAATAGAAAGTTATGAAGCTTGTCTTTGAAAGGCTTCCTTTTTCTTCATTCTATCCGAGAGAGAGCCATTACACTGTCAAGTAATAACTTCTTGATTTCATTAACCAGCTTGGTGCCGATGTTAAAATATGCCATTATCAGACTTCCCTCCAGGCTTAATGGTGTTTTGTTTTTTTCACAGCATAGTGTTATTTCAGATTGAAAGTATGACTGAAAACAAAAGAAGCATTATTGCTAGAAAGTTTTGGATTATTTGTTTTTAATTACATTCCTCTGTGGCCAATTAATATGGGAAGATATATTCCAAGTCTTAGCTGTTTAACTCTATGTCAGCAATATTTCTTTTCAAATTATCAATAATTTTAAAGTTTGTTTTAGTAGTCAAAATGAAGTTTGATTTTTTTCTCTAGGCTATACTGTATTTACTTCAGGAGGAAGCATTCCTTGGGTGAATTACTAAAAACACAAATATTTTTCAACAAAACTATTCACTGCAAATATCCCTAAAGCTCTGCTAGTAGCTCATCAGAAGTTTCTAAAGAGATACAGTTTTAAAGATACAAGGAATCCTATCCCCCTTTGGGGGAAATTAGAATGGTATCCAACAACTAAACAGTTACTCTAACGCAACAACTTTTAGCTGCACAATATGACTTCCCCACCCTCTCCTCTCCCTCTACACCTCCTAGATCTGCTCTGGGGTTTCCCTCAACTCTCCTGGGCAGCTTTAGGAGGGCGTGGGGTACATATGTGGAGAGGAGGCGACTCAGAAGTTGCACTGCACAGTGAAAAGCCATGGCATTAGTGTAGGTCTTTAGTTTTATTAATTTTTGAGTGACACTATTTTGATTTAGCAACTAATGAACGAACTCTGCAATTCACAGCATACTTGTTGGGAAATGTGCTCTGTTGAACACAGGGTGGCATTTTTCAGTCAACATGCATGGGATTGAATGGTTTGCATTGAATGGTTTGATCCTGAGCACAAGTCCTGGGTAACACAAGAAGAACTCTGCTGGATCAGATCAAAGGCCAGCATCCTGTTCCCCAAAGTGGCCAACCAGATGCCTCTAGGAAGCTCCACAAGTGGGACGTGGGAGCAACGCTGCCTTTGATCCTGCAGATGGCATGTGATCATTGTGAGGAAAGGCCATGGTGAATACACCATGGAAGTAACTCTTGGAATAATATCCACCTTAGCTTTCATATTATAATCCCCACTGAGGACTGAATGTAAATAAATATCAAACCCTGATCCTAAATGTTTAGGTTGGCCCACCTATGATGTTAGCTATGTTCCTAACATGCTGTTCCTGCAGTGCTGGCATAAAATCATGCTTTATACTTGTCACACCCTGACTTAATCACTTATGTAGCAACACACTGCAGCATAAATGGTTTTTAAGCATGACTTTCAAAAGCATCTTAATTTCTTGCAAGTCACTTGTTCCATGTTCAAATATTAACAATGCAGGATTGAAAGTGGAAGAAAGCCAACACTCCCTAGCCCATGAAGGTTTTATATTTGCATGGCAGACTTGCAGGGCCAGCCCAAGACATTCTGCTGCCTGAGTCAGAGCATCAAATGGTGCTCTTTCCTTCTGGCTCAAGTTGAAGTACATAAAAATTAGTCTGAGATCACAGTCAGAAAATCCCACAAGCACCTTTCCTCCTCCATGTCAGTAAAAATACAGTAACAATAAATCTGGGGTTATATTTTAGGAACTTTTACCCAGAGTAAAACTTAATGACCATAGCTAACTTTGGTTTATTAATGTCAATGGTTCTACTCTGAGTAAAAGTTAGTTGAGCACAACCCTCAGTAACTATCAAATTGCTGTCTTTTCAGGACACCAAAATCAACTGCCTATGACAGCTACCTCATTCTGCCTAATGGTAGGGCAGGTCTAGGAGAAGTAGAAAATCCAATTTAGTCTCCATCAATTCAGGATAGATCTCCAAGTCCTATACACACTTACTAGGGCATAAGCAGCATTGAACTGAATGGGACTTCTCAGTACAGTGGTACCTCGGGTTACATACGCTTCAGGTTACAGACTCTGCTAACCCAAAAATATTACCTCAGGTTAAGAACTTTGCTTCAGGATGAGAACAGAAATCGTGCTCCGGCGGTGCAGCGGCAGCAGGAGGCCCCATAAGCCAAAGTGGTGCTTCAGGTTAAGAACAGTTTCAGGCTAAGAACAGACCTCCAGAACGAATTAAGTTCTTAACCTGAGGTACCACTGTAAACATTAACAGGATTATTGATCTTTTGAAGTCATTTGATTGGGAAAAGTTAGCAGAATAACCAATTGAACTTCGATATTTCCAAATAAATGTGGCTACAATTCAGGAACCAATCGCTGAAAAACCAACTAATGATTTGGCAACGTATAGTTTGGGCAGGTGGAATCCCAGTTTTGTCTGCAGTGGTTTGCAGTGTTGTGCCCAGTGATGAAAAGATGATTTCGGCCGGATTTCTACTGCATTCTATTTCTGCATACAGAAGGCTGCTGCGCTGCTGGCTCAGTCCTTGGTAAGTATCTGGAAAATGCAAGGTGCCTTTCCCTGTGCCGCAATCCGGCTCTCGCTCCGCCAGACCAGATGTGAGTTCCACACAGTCAGCACTAGCTCTGCATCGCTCCCTGTCAGGCACACAGAGACTTCCGGAGACCAGCTCAAGGCAAGCTTTGCATGGGGTGATCCCGAACAACCAGCTGAACGTGCAGCCACTTCACTTGGCTGGTGGCGCAGGATTATTGCATCCCCTGGGGAACTCATGGAGGGAAGTTATGCACACGCTGTGGATGTGTATCCACTGCTTGTGCAACATCTCTGCTTATTTTCCTCCTTTAGAGGCACTGATGTTGTTCCACCAGCCAAACAGGGAAAGAACTGTACATTCTGCTGGCTGTGTGGGACCATCACGTCTGAAGCAATCCATACAAATAACGAGTAGCGATCAGAGGTGCCAGAACAGTAGATCCAATCTTAAAAGGGGCTTGTCCTTAGTGTCTTTTCAGAAAAAAAGCATGTCATAGAAATAAAATAATGGCAGTACTACTTGGTTAGCGTTTAAGTGACCATATGCAGGAAAAATTTGATCTGCAAACCACAATTGGGAAAGTGAAGCTGTGCCGTGTGCCATAACTTATGGCTCATGTTTTCCAGGGCACACAAGACATTTTCAGTGTTCTAGGATGATGACTGAGCATAATGTCAGAAGGTCAGAAGGAAGGATTTGTCATGGTCCTGAGGGATTGTGGTGGGGAGCATGTGCGCATATTGCAGTTGGCTGGCTAGTTCTTTGGTTCACATAAAATCCTACAGAAAAAACTGGGACTACTTGTGCTTTCAGCCAGCTACCTGTTGGAATTCTAACAGAGTACAAGCATGTGAGATGTAGGCATTTCCAAAGAGGAACCAGGACACAATAAAGAGAGGGTCAGAAATTGCATGAGAACTTCTTAAGAAAAGATATGGGTAATGAGGACCAGGCTGGATATGGAAAATGAGATCTGGTGAGCAGAGAAAAATAACAGAAAATTTCACATGCAAGCCGGAAAAGACATTTTGCCTAGATCTACAGTTGTTGGGTTTTTTAAAAAAAATATCTAAGGACCCAAAATGCCTTTCCTACTGTCCAACAAGGCTACAAACCCAGATCCAGCTGAGACACTAAAGGTCTTAAATGTGTAGGATTTCACTACAGAGGCAGTGGGCTGCAGTGGTTACAGCAGTGGGCTTGGGCTGCAGAGACTCAGGTTCAAATCCCATTTGAACTACAAAGAACACTGGGTGTCCTTGGGCCAGTCACCTTCTGACAGCCTGAACTACCCATCAAGGTTGTTGTGAATATTCAATGGGAGATAAGGAACCTTGCATACCTCCTGATCTCTTTGGATCAAGGCGAGATAAAAAGAAATGCAACCAATCACTAAAGGGACTACATTTGGGACCAAAGTCAGTATGCAGAGAAATGGGACAATAAGGCTCTTCCCCTTCTTTAGTCCCAAAATTGAATCTCCAAGGTCTGTCCAATAACTGAGAGCGAGGTTTCCCCCCCCCCCACACTTTTACCAAAGCATGAGATCAACAGGGAGTCCAGCTAACACCTTGAAGATTAAGGCATAAGGCGCCAAGCTCCTTTGTTAGATGCAGGGAGAGTCAAATGCAAGGAGGAAAAGCAGCATGAGGAGTTTCAACTGTGGTACTGAGGTCAACAGCTAAGGAAGCCCTGTAATCATTCATAAAAAGGCCTGCAAACAACATATCAGATAGCCCAATCTATGCATGATTCGAGGAGATTATTTGTTTACTCAGAAATATTACTTGGTGGTGAACAGATGTCATCCATGCAAGTGCCTTTCTACTCAACCCCAAGGAGCATTTCCTTCAAAAACAGCTTGTTTTTCAGGCCAGATAGGAAAGCCATTGCCTGCTGGATGGAGCTCTGTGTTTACTTGATTGGCATCTGTTTGAGTCCGTGCATCTTTAAGCAGTAGTAACTCTGAGTAAACCACTTGACTCTGTGGGACTGACTGTGTAGGATATGGGGAGTCAGACTGCAATTCTGAGCTCATTTCTACTGCAAAGTTATAGCAGCAAGACACTCGCCAAGGAAGACCCATTAAATACAGGAGGATTGTGCTGCACATCTCCCTGAAATAAATTCTGAGCAAAGATACATAGGCCCCTTTGCTTCTTTGCTCAGTTAACCACTCTCTAAGATTGCTTTTCCTTAAGGCTCACTTTCCACCCCCTCATATAAAATGGGAAGCGTCCCACTTCATAGAGCTTCTCTGAAAGGATGAACAGTACAGTGCTTTTGCACGCTTAAAAGTGATGAACAATAATTGCTAATGATTGCTGCTTTATCATGGTTGGTACAGAGTGCATTATTCTTAAAATCTCAGATTTCCCCCCATCATCTCCCCTTGACCCTTTCAAATTCCGCCTGTTCATCCTTCTCCCATTTGTATTCTAGTTAGGTATCATGGCTCAGCGCCAATGTTTAGCTTTGAACACGGCCAACCGCCCCCCCCCCAACCTCCAGCAAACATTACGGTAAACAGTTTCAAAGTCTGGAGGCTTCAAAACTCCAGATGTTAATATGGCTGAATGGAAGCTCAAGGCAGGTCAGCTCCTTCTCTCTCCCGCCCCCCCCCCCCCAGCTCCTTCCTCCCTGAGAAACAAACAGATTTCTGAAATCACAGAGACATGCTCCTCTGTTGGCTGACCTTGTTGGCGTTAACAAATCTTTCTGTGAACATTCTTCTGCTTCTAAAACACAATGCACTAGATTGAAGGACTAGCGATGTATACTACAGCAGAACCTGATCGGAGAGGTGAAACTGGGCATAAAAGTGTGTGAAAGTTGAAAGGGGGGGGAAGTGATGTTAAAAATCCACTTTTGTTGCCTTGAATTAGTTCTTCCCTTCCTGACAAGAAGCTTACTCATAGCAGGAACTCGGAGATCCTCCCTGCTATACCTTCAAAAGGAAAAAAACCAGCTTCAGGGTAGATGCCAAGACTCTTTCCTTTCCAATCCTACACTATGGTTTTCATCAGAGGTTACAGGAATGTAGCTTGATGCAGACAGAGACAATATTCTCTGAAAGACTTTGGTAATACGCAATTTCAGTCTAGAGTAACCAAAAGGTTTCGCAAACATTGCCAGCCTGCGGTGATACAAGATCCCTTCCACACAGTCCGTATCTGGGGTTGAACACTAACTGTACAGATTCCCTTGAAATCCCCATCAATTTTTAGCTCAATTGTTCAAAATAGCAAATAAGGAGGAAATAAGCAAAGGCCGCCTGAAAGACATCCCGTTACGAGTTAACAGAAGCCCATGCAGCAGTTGAACAAAGCCCCTAATTAAGGACCTTGCATTGTATGAACTATTAAAGACAAGCCATGATTTCCATATGAAAGTGAAATGTGTGTACGCGTGTGCTGAGAGGGGGTATTTGGAAATACTTGAGGTAGGATCTAACTGCTTTAACTTGGTGACCCTTTCAAAGCAACTGAGAGATCACAACACTGTTGTGGTGTGATTACTGTGCCCCAAAGTTGGATGCTCTCTCCAGAGAAAGAATTTCTTTTGTTATATGGGGTGAGGTACAATAAAACAGGCTCCCTTGGTAAACGAGATGGAAAAACCTGGCAAATAGAATGTTACAGTGTGAAAGAATTTCTTTTGTTATATGGGGTGAGGTACAATAAAACAGGCTCCCTTGGTAAACGAGATGGAAAAACCTGGCAAATAGAATGTTACAGTGTGAAAATGAAGCACCTAAATCAACTGAAATAAATGATATCTCTCCCCCAAATACATTTCTCTGATAAAATTCAGGTACATTTAAAATGTGCTCCCAAAGAGGGACACCCAGAGGAGTCCTTGCAGCTGTAACAGGATTGATTTTTTTTTTAAGAACAGTAATAAAACTCTTGCACTGAAAATATTCATTTCTTTAAAGTCTGAGGTATTCACAGTCCTCTGAAAAGATTTGCTTGGAACTAACTTGAAGTTAAAAAACCCCGCTCAAACCCAAACCCTTTTCCATCCTTACCTTGCTTGTCAGCAGTGAAGAAAGTCAAACAAAGTTCCTCAGAGGGTTAAAACTCAAAACGCAGAAACTTCTTCAGGCACCCAACCTGCCTATTTAAACTTTAAAAGTCCCCTGCTCTTTTGTCTTGTGTCGTCCTTTCCTTCCCCCTTTCCTGAAAGAAAAGTGCTGAGAACTCATTTAAAAAACAGAGCAAAACAAAAACCCCTTTTTCATCCTAACTTGAAGCGCTGCAAGAGCTTTTAAAAAGTTTTCAAGCCACTAACTGTGAGGGAGGAGGAGAAAAGGAGGGGTGAAAGCATAAGAGGTGGGGCTGCCAAGGAATGGGGAGGAGGAAAGGAGGAGAGAAGGCACAGAAGCTGTAGACAGTATGGGGTGGGGGCAAAGTGGGGAGAGAGAGGGAAAAGGAGAGAGCATCAAAGTGGCTGAGTAAGCACAAACTTGCAAAGAAAGGGGGGTGGGATACATGAAAGAGACCGAACTGGGACGGTATCCAGAGCCGTCTTGCTGTAGGGAAGTGACACAGTTTAATTTACGGTATGAAATACAACTCTCCCAAGGTGCGTGGTTTGTCTACATCATGAATTTGCTGCAGACCAGTGACGATGAGTTGAAGTGGATTCCTTCAGCAGCTGGCCTACAGGAATTTCCGATAGCTGCCTGGGTGTTAGTAGCAGAAGCAGTGCCTCCCTAAACTGCACTGGCACCGTTTCAGGTCAATCAGACGGAGGTGCGCACTCCCCACACAGCTCTTAAGGAGTCAAAGTGTGGAGAAAGAGATGGGCTTCTATCCACCCCCTGTGCCAACTCTCATATTCTGTCAGAGCTTGTAGTTTTGTGTCTCCTTCTCGCCTCCTTTCTGCTGGATTGTCCGGTGAACTTCGCATACAGTACATAGAGAGTACTCCAGGGTGGCACAAACAAACCTTCTGCCAACGGAGCGAGGGGGAAAAAAAGGGAATACCAGCAAAGTGTTGGAAATAGGCATCTTGGCACAGGGCAGCCGGCTGCTCTGTGAACGAGGCAAGGGGTTCCTCACACAATTCCACAGCCATGCTAAAAAAGCACCATGTGGAAACACTGAGAAAGGGGAGGCAAGCCCAAAGAAGAAATTCACCACAGCAGTTAACACAACCCATTTGCCTGGGTTTTTTGTTTTTTTTTAAAGTGCAGAGCAGCAGATTGGTCTTGTTTAAATATGGCCTTTTCATCTTCCTTTCGACTCTGGAAATTGGTATGGGTGGACAAAAACAAATTGAACAAAACAGCTTCGAAGAAGAAAAAGAACCCTGCTGGGTCAGGGATCAGTACTATTAAGTACTGTATCCTGACTCTCACAGTGACCCAAACAAGGTGCCTTTGGGAAGCCCACAAGCAGCATTCAGATGTTACATTCAGCAATCATGGCTGGTAGCCATTGATATCGTTATGCTTCATGTTTTGGGCCTGATGCCATTGTCTGATGGTAGTGACACTGGATTGGGATCCAGTAGGTCTTGAGCTAGCTCCGGCCTGCCCTCAGAACACCTCAGAAGAAAAGAGAGTGCCCTCTCCTAATTCATATAAAAAAGCTGACTAGCCAGGCTGTGAAATCTTACTTCAACATTGGAAACAGAACAGCAGGCTAATTTGGGAGACGCAGGTCAGGCCAGGTAGCACACACAGCCCTGTCTGCCAGTACCTCACCCTTGCAGACCTGCCCCTTGCTGAGGCACCTGATTCATGCTGCCTAATGGCAGAGCTGGCCCTGATGCTGCTAGACTCCAGCTCCCATCATTGCTGACTGTTGGTCATGCTGGCTGGGACTGATGGGAGTTGAAGTTCAACAACATTTGCAAGGCCACAAGCTAATTCCCCTACAGCAGAGATTTTGCCTGACTGCAGTAGAAACCTAGACTAAAGCTAATTTTGAAAGGGGTAAAATTTTGTATATAGGTTATATAAGTCTGGCCACGGTATAGCCTTTGTGTGAGTTAAAAATAAAAATGTAGATTTCCCCTTCAGTCCAAGTCCTGTTTAAGTTTTGAGTTGGCAATCATATACACACTTTTCTGAAAGGAAGCTTCGTTTAACTCAGTTAAACGAACTTCTCATAACGCTGCCATACGTCTAGACATTACTGGAATTTCAAAGGCAGAAATGAATTTCCGCAATGTGGCACTTTGTCCTGGATGTTTGGCAAGTTAATCGAAAAAATGCGTCTGTTTTTTTAAAAAAGCTCAACAATTGTTTGGGGTCTTCATAAAAGAAGCTCAACAACTTTTGAGGTGTCCTGGTTTTTAGTTTTTGAAATATGGAGACCCTAGATTTCTCATACCCCACAAGTTTCCTGGAAAAAATGGGGCATCCTGTTTTTTCTCATGAGAGAATGTTGACCATTTTGGACCCTTCCACAATTTTGCACCCTGATTTTCTTCTTAAAAGAGCACTATTTTGGGGCTGTGATTTCACAAGGTGTCCCAAAATGTGCATGCTTTTTTGGGGGGGGGAGGGGGGACTGCAGTGCAAAATCACATGAGATCATGGCACCCAAATGGCAACTGTTCTCTTGCAAGGAAAAACAGGAAGATGGCATCCCGGAAGATGGTACCCCAGTTTTTTGCTTCCAGGTGTTGGAGTGTATGACTTCTACATAGACATTTATAGGATCATGTAGTGGTTAGTGTCAGACAAGGACCTGAAGCTCAGTGGTTGACCTTGGCCCAGTCACTGCCTCTCAGCTTAACCAACCTCACAAGGTTGTTGTGAGGATAAGCTGGGGAGGAAGAAAGCTATGTACACCATCTTGGGCTCCTTAGAGGAAAGGTAGGGTATAAATGCAAAAAAATCCAAACAAGCAGGCAAACAAACCACACCTTTGTTCAGTTTAAATGTTCAGTCTTCTTGCTCAGTTTTTAATTAAAGTCTGCCTTAAAAAATGTGTAAATTTAGCCAGTTGGTCAGGGTCTTTCACTTGCAGAGCGGTCCACATGACCTAATCACCTTTAATCCTCACTCATTGTCCATTTTCCAGATAAAATCTTCTGAGAAGGGGGTCGCTGACAGTCTTGAGTACAAACATTTGTTTATTTGGTTATCACACTCTCATTTGCTTTCCTTCTCATTCACATTAACCAGAACACAGTTTGGGGCCTGCTACCACTGGCCTGTCAATATGACTGAGGTGATGTGCATATCACTTTCAGTCCCATAGTCTTGCATGGGAAGAATAGGTCTTCTCATTGTCAGTTACAGCAGGAAAAAACACCTTGTACTCTTGCCATGGTGGACAGTGGCTTGCAGCTTAAGCTGAAAGAAATGTTTGCAAATATTTTGGCAACACTTCCTATTTCGCTATTCAAATTTATAATGTAAAATTTGGAATCTGAGCACTGAATGTGCAGTTTTATCTCAGTACTTGAAAACTGAGTGCTTTTGGACATTAAAATACCTTTGCACATCAACCATCAAGGATTAAAAATCATTGTACGTCCTGTTGAAATCAAATCGTGCTCACCATTTGAGATGTAGATGTTAAACACTGCATGACTTCTTGGCAAATATTCAAAGAAGGCGGTGAATAATCAACATCAAAATGTGAGGAGGTGAAATCCGAAGTGTTTTTCTGTGTGAGGGGTCCAAGGAAAGGGCAGTGTCGTTTTCCACCAAAAATTCTTGGGACAAAACACAAAGGAGGACATTCATATTTCTGAGGACAGTTTGGAAACAAAACAAAACAAGAATTCTCTTTGTCCTAGAGCAGAACTGCTTTTGGACTGGAACCAGTCCCTTATAAACACTTGTAGAATAATTCCCTCCTTAGAAAACACTTCAGAACCGTCTTGCTGTGATATGGCTTCACATGGCCAACCTACAGATGACACTGCTATGGAAAGTGTTAAATGCTGGAAGATTCGTGACTGTCCTATGTGCTGTGGCCAATTAGAAGTGTCTTTTGTCCTTCCTTCCTACTGTGTTCCTACCCTTCAGTGCCGGGCAACTCCTTGGAAGGCATAACAAATATTCCAGCAGCTCATCTTGTTTGGATAGTTCAGCAAGACTATTGTTCCGTTGTATTTCTATATTTTGACAGCTGAGGATTCTTGCTCCACTGCTGGGTTCCGGGAGGTTCATCAAAGGCCCTCACCTGGATGGTGCTCGTCCTGGGCTAGCAACCTTTTGATATCATAGCACAATCTTTATAACAGACAGGCGTCGGTGTATAAGTGAAAAGCAGTCACATTTCCACTTGTTTCTCAAGCCTTAAATGCATGCTGTGTTATCCAGCTGCAGTATATAATCCAAATCCATATCCACTGTATTATGTTTCCAATACAGTGGTACCTCGGGTTAAGTACTTAATTCGTTCCAGAGGTCCGTTCTTAACCTGAAACTGTTCTTAACCTGAAGCACCACTTTAGCTAATGGGGCCTCCTGCTGCCGCCGCGCATCCGGAGCACAATTTCTGTTCTTATCCTGAAGCAAAGTTCTTAACCTGAGGTAATATTTCTGGGTTAGCGGAGTCTGTAACCTGAAGTGTATGTAACCTGAAGCGTATGTAACCCGAGGTACCACTGTATAAATCTTGATCGGATCATAAACAAATAAAACAGAATAAATACAAATAGCTGGCTAGTCTCAAATGATATTAAAAGTTGAAGGCAAGTATCATTACATAGACATTTAAGGCACACAGGCCCGAATTCTGGGACCTGGAGTTTATCTCTCACGGACCTGCAATTCACAGTTCCCAGGATCCTTTGGGGTGGAAATGTGCTTTAAGTTTATGGTGTGCTTGCAGCCAAAGATACATTTTCCTCCATATAGTGTCAGAAATATAGTCAACTGATTGCATTGCTGCCTCATTTGAAAGGACAGGAACCAGTAGAGCTCAGAAGTATAGAGCATGCTTCTCAGTCCCTTCAAAAGCTATCTGTAGGTAATCTAAACTCAACTGCTTCTTTCAGTCGAACACTGCTATCTAAAAGTTTGATACAATGTTTGGTACGTTGGATTCCAGTGATGGTAGAAAGTAGACACATAATTACAGTGGAGCCTTGGTTGTTGAACGTAATCCATTCCAGAAAGACCGTTCGACTTCCCATTCGACAACCAAGGCGCAATGGGCCGTCAGCAAACTCAATTGAGAAAATTGAGAAACGTGCCTTGGAAGCCATTTGACTTCTGAGGCGCGTTCGAAAACGGAAGCAATTACTTCCGGGTTTTCAGCGTTTGGGTTCTGAAATGTTCGGCTTCTGAGACGATCGAAAATGGAGGTTCCACTGTATAAATATGGAATGCTCTCCTCAGAAGACTGGCTGGCACAAACACCAATATCTTTTTGGTACCAGGTTAAAATGGTCTTCTTCTCCCAGGCATTTGATGGAATATGTTGCCATGGATTATTATTTGGGTGGGCGTGCTGCCATAACATTTATATTAATCCATTTCCCCAGTATTTTCAGACATAGATATAATATTGGACCTTAAGAATTTGTCAGCCTAATGAATTCACTATCACTTTTTATTTATATTTACCTGAAGTAACACATTGAGCCTGAGCTTAATTATTCTAATATTTTTCTCCTAGTCTTTCAACAACATTTGGTTTCCAATGTAGCTAATTAACAAAAAGCCTTTTCACTACTGGGTTTCAGCATATAAAAATTCAGCCATTTCACCTGACTTGCTGATGAGGTTTGTTGTTTATGAACTGAAAGATTTTCTCTTTCCTTCTGCTTCCTTCTGTATCATAATGTTTAGATAATGTTGGGATTCATCATTTCAGGATTCCATGGAAAACCTTAATTGAATAACAAAACATCATTTTTGAGAATCCTGCTTCCTCTTTCTGAGCTCAGCAGGAAATTACAGAAATGCCAGGGTAAAGTATGCTAAGTACTGTAGGTGGAAAGTTCAGATCTGACCTGTAATAGGGGACTTTCTGGTTCTTAATCTAAACACAAACACTATTTTTCAGAGCTACATAGTGCTGCCAACCGATACTGATGGTCTTTGTGCTACAAAGCATCAAACACAAACCCAAAAAATATCTCATATCCCTTGAACTTGGGCTCACACAATGAAATATTTGACAGGTTAAGTTCTGGACAGAACAAATAAAGGACCTCTTCATAGTATGTGGCACTTGTGGAACTCATTGCCACATGTTGTGGCAATTTCTGTTAGTGCAAGGGGCCTTTTAAAAAAAGGTTAGACACATTCATGGAAACGGGTCTGAGAGGAATCCCAAGGAAAGCAGAAACCAGATGTTTCTCTTATTAGTAAAGGACTTACAGCAGGGGCAGCCAGCATAGTGCTCTCTTGAACTACAACTGCCATCAGCTCCAGCAGCAGTCTGACCAAAGATTACAGATGTTGGGAGTTGTCGGCTAGCAACATCTGGAAGGAACCCCTCGCTTACAAGATGATGGACTTTTCTGTTCAAAAGTTGCTTGGATCCAAACATTCTGTTGCATGAGCAGCCCTCCCCCAGTTCCCCCCCACAACTTCCTTCTTCCGACTGCAGCCCTCTACACCACAACCCATGCCTCAAGAATCAACTTTTCTCTCTTTGTGTGTGTGCGCACAGGGAACTGCAATAGAAAGGGAAGTTCTGATCCAAGCCATTGTCTCTAGTCTAATTGAAGATAAGATTTTACTGGCTGAAGAGAGATTATTCTGGTTGTTCTGAGTTGCTTTTGATAAGATTAACCAGGGCTATAAGGAAAGTGGGTTTAGTTCGGCCCACACTGTGAACATTTCTTCTGAAGAAATTGCTCACAAGATGCAAATTAAGTTGTGAAACTCAAGTCTACTCTAATTTTCCATTAACTGGGAGAGAAGGAAAATAAAGAGCAAAGGCAGCTGTGTTGGTCCGTAATGGAAACCCCCAACCCCTCAGGTGGTCAACAGCTTTTTTGGGACTTCCCAAATGTTTTGCAAAACTAGTCAACAAGATTTTGGGGTTCTCCAGAACGCTTTATCAGGTGAGATGTTGCACAAAGCAGGAGAAGGAGAGCAATGGGTACTCCCCTTTAGTTTTAAAAGGCTGGTTCTTGATGCTTTGAGGTCTGCATTTTGACTCTGTCTGAAGATGGAGATTCTACTCTGAATTAGTCTACGTATGTTAAGTCCCTGCAGGCACACAATGAAGACAGAATTCAGTCTGTAATCTCCATCCTCCCACTGTGCCTAAAGGCAAACTTCAGTAATTCAAGATCCAGCATAATTTACCCCTTTCCACTCTCATTTCTCCAATCCAATTTGTGTATTATTATTATTATTATTATTATTTTATTTTCCTAATACCTCAAAAATAAAGTAAGAATGCAGACACAGCAAGAAGCATCATAATAATTTCCCTTCAAATGCCCAGAAGAAGAGTTAAATCTTCTCTCTTCTCCTGAAAGGTTGCTGGAGCCAGCATCCCACATTGACTCTGTAGGCTCACAACCAAAGTTCTGGAAAGCTCAAAAGCCTGGAAACTATTTTGTGACATTTTCGTGAGTCCTAATAAAGATATTGCCCAACAGTGGAGTTGAGAAAATAAAGAGTATGTAAAGAATTCACTAATTAGGCAAATGGAGTTGTCACATGGCCTGCAGTCCAAAGGCCATTGTCACTCATATCTGAGCAGATTCCCCTCAGCTGCATGTACACACATATCCGTTAACTAAAGCTGCTTTTATCTGTTAAATGGTGTCTAAACATGTTTACTGGCCTTCACAAACTACTATGGCTAAAGAGCAGCAGTTGACACCCTGCCAGGGATGAGGAAATTTCTCTAGCAGAATTGCAAGACACCCGAGGGTGGCGTCAGGAAAAAGTGCAAGAAGAGCTTGTAACAGACAAGTAATACCCATAAGCTGATGCTGACACTGATGTTTATCTATTCATTTTTATTTACTCAGCTCTTAGAAAGCCACCCAGTAGCATTGTTCTCTAGGTGGTTTGCTGGATAAAACAATAATTAAAAACATGATATCCTAAAATGACCATTTGCAGCTTAAAAAATTCCAGCACAGAGAATAATAAAAGTGCATAACTAGCAAATATAGCGCACAGAAATATGAAATGTGGTTTGCAGAGCAATGCAACCTACTCAACTGTGTGTGGGTATGGAAACGGTGTTGTACTGGAAACTGTGGAGGTGTCCCCCTGCCCAGCTCTCCTGGATGATCTGGCCTTCTGGTGCTGAGCACCCCTTTTGCTCGCTGCCCATGCAGGCAGCTGGGAGGCTGTTGCAGAGATTCTCATCCGGAGCAGACAGCAAAAAGTCCTGAAATGGTGATATTCCAAGAGTAGGAAGGGACAGGGGCTGAGCTGGCTGGGAATCCATTAGGAGATCCATTAGATTTTGAACCACTTTCAATGCTGTCACATGACAGCATGGGGCCCAGTTATTGCAACATTTCTAAGTCGATGGAGAAACCTGCCTGTCTTCTGCACCTTATGCCGCAGCTGTTATGCAGAGCAGTTTCCTGAGCCATCGGGCTTAATAAAGGTTACAGTTGTTTACAAGGTCTAGCAATGGCTATTAACCATTGAAGCCAAACGGTGATGTTGCGATCATCACCGCCTGTTAAATGCCTACTGCTAAAAAGTCTTGAGGCAACTCAATCCACAAAAGTACATTGCAAAATATACAAATGAATTTGAAACAGCAACATATCAATGCAAATTTTGCATCTATGCATGTACATAAGTATGTGCACTCATTTTATTTTATTATTTTACAAATCTGTGTCCTCTTTGGTCCTTTTGGATGATCCATTTCTTCTTTTTGATGATGCATGAGGCCATCTTCCTTTGTACTGACTGCTGAACCAAGGAGCCTGTTTCCAATCAGTTGAGGGAGCAAGGCAGTTAACAAGAAGACCAGATGACCAGAACACAAAGCACAAATATTCTCAACCGCTGTTCAGGGGAATTAGGCAGCTAATCGGGAGGATGGCATTTCTTCTCACAATGACCTCAGATGAACTATTATATGCCAGCTAATATGCAGTCTTAGTCACTGTTATAGGCTTACGGATTAGCTAAGGCCCCAGTTCAGCTCAGATGTAATAAAAAGATTCACACAGGCTCTGCGAACTAGTAGAAGCAGAGCTCTGGCTGTTTTTTTAAATGAAAGTGTAAAATATTATTTGAGACTTTGGGCAGGACAGATTTAGGGGAGTGCAACCAGTTTGCCCGCATTGGGTACTGAGCTGAGAGGGTGCTGCAGGGAGCATGGCCACAAGAAGGGAAGACAAGATGGGGGGAGGGAGATACGCCAAATTTGGGTGTTTCACAGGCCACTCCTGAAATTTTAAAGCCCACTGTTTGGGGATGCTAC
Source organism: Podarcis liolepis (assembly GCF_965112155.1). Classification (NCBI taxonomy): domain Eukaryota; kingdom Metazoa; phylum Chordata; class Lepidosauria; order Squamata; family Lacertidae; genus Podarcis; species Podarcis liolepis. Next base: position 57,044,713 of record NC_139557.1, on the reverse strand, counting down.
CTTGAGAAATTAGAATCAATGAGATTGATTATAATAGAATGTATGTTGCCTGTTTTAGGAAATAAAAGCAATGTCAACTAATTGGCCATCATGAAAATAACAATTGAAAAAGAAACAGTAAGATACATTATAATTCAGCTTCCAATTCTTATTGTCACTAAAACCCCTCTAAATGGATATTTTAAAGATTTCTCAAATAAAATAAATTCCTTTACAAATTTGTTTCCTGCTAAGATAGCCTATCTATCCACAGGCTTGAGATGAATATTCTTTGCCCTTCAACAGCCTTCAACCCATTTAGCATGATGAATTCAACCTGGATCTCATCGTTAGCCATTAGAGGTGCCTTGAAACCAGTGCAATATCCTTCTAATCTGGAAATGCACCATTTGAGGTTTCTGCAGGGGGAACCTTGATTTTTCCAAGATTTTGCATCACTCAGGCAGCCTCCATGAGTGCAGGTGACTCACCATTTCAGATAGTCTTTCTTCAACGCATGGAGGTTGATGGGATATGGATGGGTAGAATGGGGTTGTTGTTTTTTTATCCCCCCCAACTTCAGTTGTGCTATATTTTCAGATTAGAAGACTGTCAAACATGGTCTGTGCATGCCGTAAAGCAGGCCTTGGCATTCTGCACCACCTGAAGATTACAAACTGTATTCAAGAGAAGTCCCACAGAATCCTCTTTGCAGATTTAGGCCATAGTCTAAATCCATACGGTGCATGGATGCAAATTGCAAGATCTCTTGGTAGCGCATGGGGCAGATCCCACTTGCAAAGCTGCTAGTGAAAAGGATCTTGGACACTGCTATCACCGGGGACTCCAGGAACAGTGCAGAGTTGGGGAGCTCTATCCTTCTGTTTTCCAAATGGAGTGTGATACTATCATTAATAGCAATCTTTAAGTCTTCAAATTATCTAATCCTCCTGCTTTCTAAACGTCTCTCTTGTCTGGATTCATTTTCTGCAGCAAAGTTTTTAAATATGAGAAGTCAACAAGTTCTAACTTTCAGTAGTATATTCCTGATGCCAAAGGCCATATCACAGCTCTCTGCCCCCATGACTTGACTTTGACAGATGCTCTGTGCTGTCTGCTTTAAACAGAAAGTATCGGAATACCCTAGTTACCAACCCTGATTTACTGCCTGCTGGCCAAAAATTAGAAATATAGTCCCTTCAGTTGTCATTTATAACATTGCTCCATGAAAAGCATCCTTCAGCCTACCACTACAAGTGATTAAGCATAGTACACTTCCTAGAAAGTAGGATACTTTTATTTTTTAAAAAAGCTTCTATAAATAAATAAAAAATCAGATACAATAACACTGCATATAATCAAAGGCTATGCATGGCCTTCATTTTTTTGCATTTGGCTCCCCCTTCTGTACACAAGAGAAATGAAACAAAGGGTTGAAATCCTTGCCTGGAATGTTATTTAAATTTTTGGGGTGGTATATTTGTGAAATGTGTATATATCGTTTTAGGAAACCTTGGGCTGTTTCTTTTCTGTCATTTATGGTGCAATTTATGCGTGTCTACTCAAAAATAAAACCTATCAAATTCAGTGGGGTTTAGTGTGTTCTAGACCAGTAAGTAAGTCGGTAGAATAGTGTCAAAATTTCTCCATACTTTATATGGGCTAAATTCAATGGATTGGATCCCAACCTAAGTTATCATAGATGTAAAGTTTCATGATCCCTGCTTTCCTATGCACTTAAGTGCATTTCCCAGAAAGTCTCTCTGAAGGATAAGGACAATCTGAGATGGAGCACAAGGGGCTTCTGAAAAGTTGGAAATTGCCCCAAATTAGACAAAAGGTTTTGGATGATTCTATCCTTCCCTCGAAGTGCTTTACACCTTATCCCCTACTGTTCAGAATACCTTCCCAGAGCCCTGCAGAAATGCCTGGCTGCCATCCATGGTGCTTGGTTTGCTGCCTGCCTCCATCTTCCAGTTTCACCTGGGTTCTGAGAAAGGGCTAAAGGTGTCCTCCTTCTCAGAGTGAAGCATTCTGGGAGAAGTGGCCAGGGCTATGGCTGCACCACTGTTGTGGTTTCCCACTGTGGCTTGAAAGGCTTTTTAAAGTTCTTTTTTCAAAAAGGCTTTTCTTAAAAAAGAAAACTAAGTTGAAAAAGCTTTTCTAGCTATCGTAACAAACCTTGTCTGGTCTCACTGCCCGGAATGACTGACTTGGAAGAAGGCCTTTGGCCTTTTCTCAGAACCCAGGATGAGTCAAGGATCCAGAAGTTGAAGCCACTATGGCTGAGTTTGGTTCCCAAGCATAGTGGTGCCTGCATAGTGCTAGAAGCCAGGTGCAGGAGGCAGCGGAAAAGCTCCCAGCACTGTCCCTGCTATCATGGCAGTGAAGCATGCTGGGATAGTTGGGCCTTTGATCCATATCAGCAAGGTTCAGCACTACCTTTCTAGAAAAGGAGGTGCCAGAACTCGCCATGAATGCCTCCTGGTTCTCTTATAATGGCAATGGTGCCCACCTGAGAAGGGCCAGAACTGAGTTCTGCTGAGGGGGAAAAGGCCCTGGCAAGGTTTATATTATTAAATCTACCATTTATAAGGATCCTTGGTCAAATGGACTTCAGAATCACGTGAAGCGAATTTACTTTCATTCTTACATATGGATATTTAACCTATAAAATGATACCATGCTACTTAGAATTGTGTTACAAAAGTGTACAAAAAAATTGGACAGACAAGCACTTGCCATTTCATCATGTGTAGATTTGGGGCACAATCTAACCAAAGTTGATTATTTATGTGAGAAATAAATACAAGCTAAGTACCTTTAAATCCCATTGATTTCAATGACAGAGATTTAGGAAAGTGCTGAACTCTCTATCTGAAATTGATGGGTTTAAAATTTACTTAATTGATGGGTTTAAAATTTACTTAATTTGGGTTGGATTATACCCTTTGTTTTTTAAAATAGCATGTCTGTTAATCGGCTTTAATATTACCAGGTTTAAATGATATAATGTAAAAAAATACCTCTCAACATTCATAGAGCTCTTTTTAATCCAGATATGGAACACTAATTTAAAAGCCTATTGTGAGCCTTTGAAAAATTGTAGAACTAGCATTTAAATGTGGCAGTAAGCATTTTAACAAGATCAAAACATAAACTTGTGAGGTACAGCCGGGAATAACATTGAAAAATCCTCCTGGTTTCCATCTCAAATTACTGTTTACATGGATTTTCATTGAAACCAACTCTGCATTTCGGCCTCTGGATTTAGGAGTGTGAGCAAACAAGACAGCATGTTTATTTATTGTTTACATCTATTAGTTGCTTCCCAACCAAGTCCCCCAAGCAGAGTACAATAGAAGCATCTAAAACAAACATCAAGACAGAACGCAAGTAGAGCAATCAAATGTCACAATAAAGCCCAGACCCAGCACAGAGAATACAAACATGTTATATCACCATACTCAGATTGCCAAAGGGCATAGGGGGAGCTAAGAACAATCTCAAAGGGCTAAGATTTTTTAAAAAATATATAAGAAGACAGAACAATGTCAAAACTAGTAACATCTATCTTTAGATCAATCTTTTTTATTATTATTATTATTATTATTATTATTATTATTATTATTATTATTATTTATACCCCTCCCTCTCCAGCCAAGGCCAGGCTCAGGGCGGCTAACAAGCAATAATAAAAACAAGTTGAAAAAATACAACTTAAAAACAAGATTAAAATACAACATTGAAACATTAAAATGCAGCATTATCTCAGGAGGAGAAAGGAGGAAAAAAAAGAGGGGGAAGGAATCAAATTGACTCCATGCCAAAGGCCAGGCGGAACAACTCTGTCTTACAGGCCCTGCAAAAAGCCACTAAAAATAAAATAAACCCCCAAAGTTATTAAATGTGTTGAAATATATTGCTAAGATGTTAAATGGCATGGGATATTAAAAATGTCTTTGCCTGGTGCTTGGGAAATATGTAGGTGCCAGTTAGGGCTCTCTCTGGAAAGAGTATTCTACAACCCAGGTGGCATGATGGAAAAGACTCTCTGCATCACAGCCACCATAAATTGTTGGGGCACTCAGAGAACCTCCATTGATCTTTTCCAAGTAGGTGCCTATGGCAGACCCTCCAAGTGTCCCTATTTTCCAGGGATGTCCCTGATTTAGAGAAGCCGTCCCGGTTTCTGATTTGATCCTGGTTGTCCCACTTTTCCTTAGGATGTCCCTATTTCCATTGGAGAAATGTTGGAGGGTATGGAGTTATCTGACCCCTGAGCTGTCTGAAGGCAATCCTGTATATGGAAGTTCTTTTTAATGTTCTATTATGTTTTTATATATGTTGGAAGCTGCCCAGAGTGGCTGGGGCAACCTAGTAAGATGTGTGGGGTATAAATAGTAAAATTATCATTATGCAATGAGACATCTCTATTTTCATCAGATAAATTACTGGATGGTAAGAAGAGGTGTTCGTTTAGGTCCTACTGAGGTCCACAGCCATGCTGGGCTTTACAGCTCAAAACCGGCACTTTGAATTGGTTTTGGAAATGAATCAGAAACTAAGGGAGCCCAAACAGCCCTGATTAGAACTTTGGCTGTGTTATTCTGAACCAGCTGCAGTTTCCAGACCACCTTCAATGGCTGTCTTCAAAGGCACTAGTCCCATTCTCCCAGAGCCTCACCCTATTTAGATGCAAAGGAGAAGCAGAGTTGGATACCATCTGCATACTCATGGCACCCATCAATCCATCGTTTTATTTGTATGCCACCTTTCCATAGTCAAAACCCTGCTCAAGGTGGCTTACAACATATAAAAAGTTCCATAACTACAAACAATACAAAAGTAGTCAAAAGCATCAAAAAGTAATAAGCCAAGAGGAGAAAAGTTTAGCATGCAAAGCTCCACCAGCACCACCAATTCTTTCAATATCATGAGGGAAGAACTGTGCCTTTGAAATCTGTCTTCCTCGTAGCTCTTAAGACCTTAAAGCTCTTAAGACAGCAGAAAATCTGTTGTTCTTGGAAAGTAGTCACCATAACCCATTGCTTCATAGCTGGCCTGTTTGTAATCCAGACACCTGCTGTCTGCTGGCAAAGTGAGGTCCGCTGGTTCCATAGAGCTGGACGGTCCCTTGCTGGTCCAGCCCTCCCCAGCCCAAGAACTTCTTAAGACAGTTTTCCACTAAAGAGCCCTTAGGCATGTCTCTTCCCTGTTGAGTTGGGTGTTTATTTACATATCACAGTTTTAAAACCCTGCCTTTTTGACAAAGAGCCCACAAGGCAGTGTCATGTTTTAAAAAGCAAAAGCAAACATAGACACTCCCCCAGATATGTTTTTATCTGTGAAGGATGAACAACACAAAGAGAAGGAGAAAGACTTCTATCCAGCCACCACCACTGCAGGCTGGTATAGTGCCCACAGAAGCTAAGGTTGTAGGTCCATAGCAGCCCATCCTGTTTTGGGACCCATGACCAACATAGCACGGCCACAAAGTGCAATGCAGTTTGGAAGCAACTATTTTAGGAAGGCTGGTAGCATGGCTTATATGTGGGTGCAGCAAGCTGAATTTACTTCTTTGGGGACCTGATTTGCCGTTTCCATCCTACTCTTCCAGTCCATCTCCCAAATCAGTGTGCAAGTTTTTGTGTTCTCCAAAACTCTTCATCAGGCTAGAACGTTGACAAAGCAAGTCGGGGGTGGGGATGTGGAGTAGAAAGAGAAAAGAAAGGACTGGTGGTAAAGTCATGAGACTGTATATGAATTCTAAGGTGGAATGTGCATGTGTTATGTCACCACATGTTACAATACCAATCTCTGCCCGATGCAGCCAGCTTGAAGACTTCTGTACTCTTGTCCTCAGGGCTACCCAATTCAAAGGAATCATTTACTTACCGTATTTATTCTCTCCCTCTCTCTCACTGTTGGGGATGGATCAAACTGTCAGTTTTTGTTTTCTTAGTTTTTCATTTTTGCAATTTTAAATTCAGTTTTCTGCAACAATTCACGAGTTATTGTTTTAAAAATAAAAATCATGAAAATTCATCATTTTAATGTGAATTTCTCCAAATTTTGGTATGCCTAACATGCATGTTTGCAAAGCATTTTTCCCTAATATAATGCATTTTAAAGCACACTAATCCTAGCTTATGCATTTATGGACATATTACTTGGCTGGAGGATTGCATTGCAAAATTCAAAGATGGGAGAATGTTGAGGGATGAATTTTTTGTTTGCCTATGGTTTTGTAAGGTACAAATTTGGTAGGATCGCCTTGAAATGTGAACTGAATTGAATTTCTCCTCCATTCCTACCCTGTGCTGAGGCCCACTCCCATATGGCATTAAGTATCTTAAATATGTGGGGGGACCTTCAAATTACCTAGCGCCAAATATACGAAAGCTTAGTAAACATATGGGTTTTTTCCTGAGGCAGACCTCCTATTGCTACAAATCAGTTTATTTCAGTCCATGGTGTAAATGAAAAAGAACCACAGACATTTATTGTGTTCAATGGGACTTTCCCGGGTAAGTGCATACAGGATTAAACGCCGCATATACAGTAAATATGAATGTGTTGTTTAAGTAGCATTGTGCTAACTCAGTTCTGACATTCTATTCTGCGTTCCTTGTAAGCTTTAATATGTCCCGTATGTTTTGCTTTTTGGAGAGGAATGACAAAACCTGCCGTTTCACACCTGATCAGGAGCATTTCTGGAAGAGAAAAACAAAGGGGGAAAGAGATTACTACAAATTTAAAAAGTGTACCCTAATATATTGACTTGTTCAAATTGCTGTAAAGTTTAGAAATATCACCTAACATTTAGATTTTTCTGTACTTACTCTGCCACCTAGTGTTTATGCAATTAAAGTCTTTTTTATACAGCATTCCCAATGATGCATTGCACACCAAACCCTTGTTTACCACTAGCATATGCTTACCAAGGAACCATGTGGAACTTCCAGCCCTTGGGGAGGGGATCAGCCTTCTTCCCTGCTGAGTTCTCACCATCAGCTAAGGATCCATCTATTTATCCAGGTCTTTGGAACATGCTGGTGTCTATGCAAGGTTGCATTGTACAGTGGTACCTCTAGTTATGAACTTAATTCGTTCCGGAAGTCTGTTCTTAACCTGAAACTGCTTTTAACTAGAGGCGTGCTTTCGCTAATGGGGCCTCTTGCTGCCGCCGTGCCGCCAGCACACAATTTCCTTTTTCATCCTGGGGGCAAAGTTCTCAACTCGAGGGAAATCTTCCAGGTCAGCGGAGTTTGTAACCTGAAACATTTGTAACTCGAGGTACCATTGTATTATGAAACCTGCTGCTGGACTGTTTCTATAATGTGTACCATTATTATTATTATTATTATTATTATTATTATTATTAAAAAATGCCCTATACCTGCAGGTCTCAGGGTGGTTCACAGGATAAAATCACAATATAAAAACACAGAATACGTAATCAAAATAAAAACAAGAACCCAATAGCCACCCGCAAAACACATTTTAAGAGGGCATTGAATGTCAGTCAACCAAATTGTTTTGTTGAATGCAATGCTATTGTTTTATTAGGTACTGTAAAGCACACTGATTTTTTTGATGAAAAGTGATTTATAAAAATGCAGCAGCACATGTTTTACAAGTCCATCTTAAAAAAAAAGTGTGAGATGGCTCTTTAAAAGTATGTTTCAGAATTGAAAACTAAATATTTTTTCCTACAGTATATGTTGCACAAACTGTACAATGTTTAGGACACCTGCGTGCCATTTAAATGAACCAGTTCACATAAAGAAGAGATGCTGAACTATAATAATTAAAAAAGGCTTGACTTTTAGAGCGCTTTCATAGTGGGATGGCTCTAGACTTGGTCATGCTTAGAGTAGACCCACTGAAATGAACTGTACTTTAAGCACGTGTGAGTCTGGATCCAACCCATCTTTGCTACAAACTAAAATTCCACTCCCTTTGTTTTCTATTACAGAAGAGGCTACACAAGTCCACTGAAATAAATAGGACTTGATTTCAAGATGCTCTAGGCATCTGGATCCAACCCATTTCACTTTACTATTATCACTGCTGGCCATCATTGCATCGAGGTAGGAAATGAACAAAAATGCAAGTGTCTCTTGTGAAAGCAGCTTTAGATAGTATATTGAATGCAAAGCCTTTATAGTGGTAGTGGATGTGTAGCATGGTAGTGATGCTCACCTGACCTTCAGCTGGTCATGTTGCTGCTGCTGACTGGGAAGAGGAGATCAGCATGGGGCAGATGCACCAGCGGCGCCAATCTGGCAGCCCCACGGTGCTTGTGCCCCACAGTGCCCTTGCCCTACCCCTTTTGCCTCTTGGTAAGCAGCAGCCGCAGCATGACAGATCAGCGGTCAGGTGAGTCCTGCCACTTTCTCACATCATCTGCCGCTGATTAGTAGACATTTTATGTTCTGCAAATTCATATGGGGAGAAAAAGCTTGTTACTAAGTATTATGTTATTGCTCCTTTTCAATGTTCAAGGCCTGTTTACAATTGTTTCTGAATACATTTAACAGTCCAGCAGTAATCGCTACACAACTGAAATTAATTCTGCTTTCAAAAATATATGTCAATCTCAGAAGAAGTTTGTGTCCGTGATTACCCAAATATATGAAAACGACTGATGATTACATTTTTATTGAAAAGGAAAATTCATGTTGTTAGCAGTGGATACATATTAAAATGATAAATTATGTCCCACTAGGGGGAGTTGCAACATAAAGAGATTTCAATTCATATTCTGGTATAATATTATTATATATATATGTAAGCTGTGATCTCCACAAACTGCATTTATTTTAGTTTTCAACTTCTGCTACTGCCTGGTTTGTACATTGAGGATAATGAAACAGGCTTACCTTACATGCACGTTTTGAAAGGCTGCTGTAAACATCAAGTTACACAGTGAAACAATTTGGGATTCCTGTCCGTAAAACCTACTTCCTGCACCATTTGGTCTTATGAATAATGATTTTGCAGTCCTGATCACAATGAGTTCAGTCCAGAAATGTCTGTGTGCAAATCAACAATCAGACTAGCATACAAAACAGCATACAGTAAGACTTGTGTCCAAAATAATGCTTATTAACCATCCTGTCAGCACATGGAGTTAAGCATGTGCAACAAGATTTTCCCTACTCTCCTCCCTGCCACCCCCACCCCCACAATCTGTTTTACCTCCCCCCCGCCCCGACCCCCCCCCCACCGCCGCAAGCAAATTTGGGGAGGATGAGGAGAGGCAAAGGAGTTGTGCAAGTGGGAATCCTTGCCAGGGCTGAATTTCAGTTTGATGAGGCCCTAAGCTACCGAAGGTAATGGGGCCCTTTATATGTCCAGCTGTCCTTTGTCAACAACAAATTGTAACAAATTGTTGCTGTTTCTTGTGTTGAATATATGCTATATGGTAATTTATGGACCTAATAGGTATCTAAAGCCATTTGCACACGTTGTCATGCAACCAGTCCATGCAGAATGTAGGCACCCTATATATAGAAATGAGCAAACCAGTGATAATTTAGGGAGCAGGCTAGCAGGCGGGGCCCATTACTTACATCATAGGAGCCTATACAACACAAAACACTGTTGCTGTATGTAGGTTTTATTTGTTTTTTTGTCTTATATTTTGGAACTGTACATCCAGTTTTCTTTCCCTTTAATTTTTTTGGGGGGCCCTAAGAGAGTGGGGCCCTAAGCTATCGCTTGTTTAGCTTATACGTAAATCTGGCACTGATCCTTGCACTGGTCAAACAGTTGCTTAGTGCTGCTTTCAATACAAGGCTAAGGGTGCAATCCAACCCCTAGTTGCTGCCTAGGGAGAGACGGTGCTTAATGGAGCAGTGGAACTACTGCCACATTCACAGCCCTGCTGTGATCCCTGGCCAGGTTTGGAGGTGGTGGTTATGGGGGGAGGCAAATCACTGTGCCAGCCTGTAGCTAGTGCAGTGATTAGGCTTGGATCAGGCCTAGTTTCAAGATGTGATGGCAGTTGGGGATCCAAGGGATGTGGATCCAAGGGATTCTGGGCGGACTCAGTCTCTCACCCTTCCTGCCCTAGGACAACCTGTTTTGGGACTTTGGTTGCTGCCAGCATGGATTTCAGCAGGCAAGGAGGGGAAGCTCTACAGCTGGAGGATGCAAGGGATGGGTGGAGGAACACCACAATTCAATACCACTTCCAAGCTCAGTGGAAAAGCATTGTGGCCGGTGGCCATTGAAAGCCTTCTCCTCCATGAATTTGTCTAATCCTCTTTTAAAGCAACCCAGTTTAGTGGCCATCACTTCATCTCTTTGTCCTGAATTGTTCAACATTTAGATTGGCATTGAATGGCCCTAAGTTCTAACTTTATGAGAGAGGGATAAAAACTTACCTTTCTCCTCGCTGTGCATAATTTTATACAAATCTATCATGCCCCCCCCCCGCCCCTTTTTTCTAAAATAAAAAGCCCGAAGTGCTGTGACCTTTTCTCAAAGGAAAATTGAATGATGCATTTGCTATCTGGGCATCTCAGAACATCATCATATATTACTGAGGGGATCAGAATAAAAAGTAAACAATTACTCCAACAGATTACCTGTTGGATAACAGGATCATGAACAACTCTGAACCTGGATTTATAAACAAAACATCCCATGAGATTCTTTTTTCAGTTAGTGTAATCTTTTGAAGCCACACTCTATAAACGAACTTCTGTTGAAAAAAGTGAAGATAAGGTGATCAATAGGGCATTTCTCTATCTTCTGTTCTTTGGATTTTTGTTGCTTGTGGTTTTTTTAAAAAAATCAAAGCAAATAATTAATTATTATTTGAAAATGTATCTAAATAGAAGCTGTGGAAAATAGTCTTTGACTCTAACTTTTTCAAAGGTTGTGAATGTCTATTATCATGAAATAAATTGTAGAAAATGTTATTTTTAAAGCTACTGGCAATTTTTACACTTCAAATAATCCACTTTCGCTAGGAAAACAGAAACAACATTATCTGATAAAAACAAAGAATGCTGCCTTGAAAGCAGTACATTCTCCAGTGAGTAAGTATGCATTTACTTATAAAATACGTTTTAAAATTAAATTCTATTAAATGTAAAACATGTAAAAAAAGCCTTGTTCAAAATACTTACGTGATTTACATTAAACTAATCAGTGCAAAACGATATCTAGGAAGATAAAGCTTTTAATATGATGTATCTAAGCTACAAAGGATAGAATTTTGGAGCATGTAATTATAATACATAAAAAGTAAAGGTAAAGGATCCCTGGACAGTCAAGTCTAGTCAAAGGCGACTATGGGGTGCAGCACTCACCTCGCTTTTCAGGCCAAGGGAGCTGGCGTTTGTCCGCAGACAGCTTTCTGGGTCATGTGGCCAGCATGACTAAACCTCTTCTGGTGCAACGGGACACCGTGACAGAAGCCAAAGCGCAAGGAAACACAGTTTACCTTCCTGCCGCAGCGGTATCTATTTATCTACTTGTGCTGGTATGCTTTCGAACTGCTAGGCTGGCAGAAACTGGGACAGAGCAATGGGAGCTCACACCATAGCGCAGATATGAACCGCCGACCTTCTGATCAGCAAGCCCAAGAGACTCAGTGGTTTAAACCACAGTGCCACCTGCGCCCCTGTATTTATAATATGCAGATATGATAACACGTGTGTGTGTGTGTGTGTACCCGTATATGCAAAGATGGAGCCAGCAGTAGTATGCTTTCTTCATTTTCAGGTTTGTATGGCTTTAGAATTGCTGCAGGAGCTGGACAGTGGCCAAACCTATCTCTTTAGCCCTTCTGCACATGCGGAGACAGATCCTGAAGGGCAACTGTGTACTTATTTTATAGGCAATTTCATCTAATTGAATTTAGGCAGGATCTTACATGATTTCACATTGCAACTTTAACCAAGCAATCAATCTGGCTAATTTGAAAGTGTAGAGATACACAAATGGTTGGTTGACTGATGATCAAAGTTCACAATGAGATTATGATCGAGGTGGCAATAAATCATCATGCTACATTTTATTGCACACATACTGCCCTATAGGTAAACAAAGGAGAGATGTGTTCATTGATGGATAACAATGTGTTTTTTGTTTTGAAATCTAGAAGGTAACTGAGAACATCATCATCATGAAACAAGGAGTCAGGTAGCAAAGGCTTCAATCCAGATTTAGGCATGCTTACAGTAGATGCACTGAAATCAATAAGACTTAAGTTAAAACCATTGGGTTGTATCCAGTCTCAGTCCTACTCAAAGTAGATGTACTGAAATTAATGGGCATGACTATTGTAAGTCCATTAATTTATTTGGGTCTGCCTCAATAAAAGTTAGTTGGACACAATGCACTAATCTGAGCGAGTCTGTTGTAAGCATGACTAAGTCTGGACTCAACTCATAATACCTACTGAGTTTCAGAACAGTAACCATTCTAAAATACTATTATTATTATTATTATTATTATTATTATTATTATTATTATTATTATTTTATCCTGCCCTTCATCTGAAGATCACAGAGCAGTTCACAACATAAAAATACAATATTGGGCAGGGTGGGATACGTAACAGGAAAATAAATAAAAGCAAAACTCAATAACCCTTCTCCCACAAACACATTTAAAAGGCCATATGGTATATTCAGCCAAGGGCCTGGTTACCCATCCTTATCTGGGTTAGATACTATGTGTTGTTCCCCTGAAAAGGCTGAATCCAATTCTAAGTTTCTATGCAGTATCCAGTGATGACTCTGTGCGAACAGAAGCATTTCCATTTGCGCAAACTAGACTACCTGATTTCTGCTGATCCCACCTACCCAATGCAGCGTGTCTCCCAAGAACTTCTCCTGAGGGTTGTGGGACCCTCTGGAACAGAATGGAATAAGGCACAGAGAATATGACAGACAGGTGCTTAGGGCTGATGGAAACAAGGTTGAGAAAGGCTGGAAGAGGGGGCTGCCATTGCTGGTGGTGGGATGGGTGGAAATGGAGGACCAGAATATGGGCATGCAGAAGCAGTTCTGCTAGTGCAAGCCACCACTGGATGCAACCCTCCTGCTTTCAACCTGAAAGCCACTGTGTAGTTGAATGACACTTCAAGGCCCACCTGAAGGAGCATTTCCACCACCATCATTCTGCCCGGACACTGAGGTCCAGTGCTGAGGGCCTTCTGGCGGTTCCCTCACTGCGAGGAGCCAAGTTATAGGGAACCAGGCAGAGGGCCTTCTCGGTAGTGGCACCTGCCCTGTGGAACACCCTCCCACCAGATGTCAAAGAGAAGAACAACTACCAGACTTTTAGAAGACATCTGAAGGCAGCCCTGTTTAGGGAAGCTTTTAATGTTTAACAGACCACTGTATTTTAATACTTTGTTGGAAGCCACCCGGAGTGGCTGGGAAAACGCAGCCAGATGGGTAGGGTATTGCTTTCATTTTTTAAAAAATAGTGCAGAAACCAGGAATGGGATATAAGAAATATACTACTATAGGTCAGGGCTGGGGAACCATTCTTGGCCCAAAGGCTGCACACTCTTCTGGGAGCCAGTTGCCAGGGGTGGGTGGGGCTTGCCGTAAAAGGCAAAGCAACAATGTGAATTTTAGACTTGTTTCTACAGACATTTGCACACCCTTCTGCATCCAGGCAAGTAAAAAGCATTATCAGAATTCAAGCACACATTCTACCCAGGGAAAACCCGAAGAGGGTGCAAAGCAGGCCTGGTGAGGGATGCAACCTTAGGAGAGGGAATGTGGCTGGGGAGAGGGTGAAGCTTGGGAGACTCCCAGTGACAAGACTGAGAGAAATGGAGGTCTGTGTTTGGTCCCCGTGCTTGAGGTTTCCCCTCCCCTGCTGTAGGGCATATACAGAACTATGGAAAGTCGTGCAATAGTCATCTAGCTCTCCCTGAGTTTCAGTGCTTAATTGTCAAGTCCAAATGACACCGAAAGCTTACATTCTTTACCTTCAGTGTTTTCCCAAGCCTACACGAACAGATGTTAGAAACGACGAATAAAGCGTGACTTCACAATTGCTTAGTTTCTCTGTCCTATTTCTCTTGGTATTCTGCGCCTTATGGACGCATCTGTTACTCTGATTTCATGCTTCCATTTGTTCTCTCTCACTTCTTCAGACTGTTGGGCAACAACCACAGTTACATTTGGGAAATGGCTCTGTGATGTGGTTTCCAAAACTCGGCTCAGCATTTCTCCACCAGCTTGACAGATCTATCCGCCGAGGCTGAGCTAAACACTATTGCCAGTCAATGGTAATTGTGTGTCTAATACAGAACACGGAACTTGGATGATCAGCAATTTCAAAACAGATTCCAAGGATTCTGCATTCTTGCTGTCCTCTGGGTCTCACCCCCCCCCCCCCGGCAACAAAAAATTATAAGTAAACAGCACTTGCAGTATTGGATTAGTAAACAGACTGCTTTCCCATTTAAAATGAGATTTATTTCACAGCAACCACCACCATGCTTTTCTCCCCATTTAATAGGAAACAAACATCTGCCAGATTCAATTTGTTTAAGTCCTTTGAAATGGGCATAGCTTAATAATTTAAAAGTACTGAGGATGAGAGAATGGGTCTGCTGTCAAACTCTTAAGTTCAGGCAGTGAATCTCTCTAGAGTAAATGGATCAATTCCAACCTCTGATAAATGCACACAAAACAATGGCCATTTAAAACTAATATCACAAATATGTTTCTTAGACACATGAATCTTAGTAAAGATTTTGGAGATTAGAAACAAAGAGTCTGGGACTTCTTATAAATGCACAACCCCCCTAATGATGTGAGATTTACTAGCCGCTCTGTTTAATCTAACTAACAAAATTCCTAGCCTAGCCATATATGATTTAAACTTTCTGATTGGCAGTAATTTCTAGAATGCATATTCAGGATAATTTACTAAGGATTAGCATCCTTTAGCCACCTTGTTACATGTTCATCCACTAGCTGTACATCTTGTTGGAACATTTTTTTATTTTCTCTCCTGTGATTTTCAGTAATTCGTATTACTCCCCCCCCCTTTGCAGGATTTAAAAACCTCTGTTTCTGTTTAAAAGCACTCATCGAAAAAAGCACTGCAGGCTGCATGACACATGCTGTCAAATGTGGAGAATGTCAGTCATTTATTTTTCGGTTTTTAAAAGCCACCAAATAACATGATTCAATGTGGCTCCTTTGTTCTCTCACAATGCAGTATTTCATGCTTGAATGAAAAGTACAGATGTATTTTAGTGGTCCTGGTTGAAATATATATGGAGCCATTAGCAAGACATCCATTGACTTGGACATGCAAACTTCTACAGCAGCATTCAATCTAAAAGGTCATTGTGCTATGAGTTGATTTCCTCTTGCCTTCTAAGAGTTGAATTTGTCTCCAATAACACTCGAAAAGGGGCTACGTTCTGGTTCACATCCATGCTCTTAGGATCCAAAGACATTAATAGAAGGAGTCGTCTTCTACACTACTCAGTCAGACCCATTTTCCTTTAAGACTTGGCATCTGCACCATCTGGTTTTCATGCATTTGTCTCAGCCATTCCTTTTGCAGGCAGCTTGCATGCCCTGGGCTCATACCCTGAAATATTTCTCTGATGGAAATAGGGATGTCCCATTCCATAATAATAATTCTACTATTTATACCCCACACATCTTACTGGGCTGCAACATATATAAAAACACAATAAAACATTAAAAAGAACTTCTGTATACAGGATTGCCTTCAGACGGCTCAGGGGTCAGATAACTCCATACCTTCCCACATTTCTACAGTGAAAATAAGGACATCCTAAGGAAAAGCAGGACATTCCGGGATCAAATCAGAAACCAGGATGGCTTGTCTAAATCAGGGAAGACCCTGGAAAATAGGGACACTTGGAGGGCCTGTGAGCTTAGTACTAGGCAAAGCTCTTCCCTGGCTGCCTATTAGGAAAGGGATAGCTAGCTATGTCACATGAGCAGATACACAGAAGGTGACATTGAGAGAAGAGCTTGAGGCAAAGTTGATGAGTGCCCTGGACATTGTCCCCAGATTACTTACTTGGGATAAAACTGGGAAAGGGACATGGGGTGGCTACTTGTAAGGTAGCAGGAAAAGGATAAAAGGCAGTGAAAGCAGAAGCAAGGAAAAGCTGAGCTGGGAATCAGAGAAACCGGAAGGGATGCTCACCAATCTCTTCCTTCCATCAAATGAAGGATGAGCCAAAAGCTACCATCCTTCCCGACTTTGATATACGTTCACACAGTAACATTATTGCTAATGTTCAGCTGTGGAATGTGCTCCCACAAGAGGTAGCAATGGCCACCGGTGTGGATGGCTTAAAAAGTTGAGTAGACAATTTCATGGAGGGTAGGTATGCTAGCCATGATGGCTGTGTTCTGTGTCCACTAGTCTGCCTCTAAATACCAGTCGCTGGAAATTACAGAGGGAGGGACAGGAAGCTGTGGCACTTAGGTTCTGCTTGCAGACTTCCTGTGGAGGGTATGGCTGGCCAGTCAGGAATGCAGCAGTTGACTATGAGGTGTAACGGCCAACTACCCAAACAATGCAGCCCCTTTTTTCTGACTTTGCTCTTGCTTTCTTTACACCTGCTGCCATCAATTGCTGAACCTGTCTCCCCTGGGCTAAATAAGACCCAAGTTAGAGGCGGGATATCTGTCTATCATTCCGCCCCAGCCCTGTCAGTCACAGGTAGTATCCATCCACCAGAGATACACAGCAACATTTTGTTGCAAGGTCCCAGTTGTGAAATAGCTAACACAGTTAACTTTCATTGTTTTATACTGTACTTAAAGTGCTCTACAACCTGAACTTTCATTCTTTTTTTGCTAATATTATCCTAAGAGACAGACCATACCAAATCCAGTTTTAAAGATGACAATCTGATGTTGAGAGAGAAAATGAATGAACCATCAAAAAAAGTTAGGCAAGGTCTCTATCCAAGTTTGCAGACAAAACTCTCTTCGGAAAACCTAAAGGGTTTCAGTCAAGTCAGCCAAGAATTATTTGAAAGGTATAAGTTACAGGTAAATTGTTCTCCAGAGACGTATCATGAATGTGTCTGGGAGCAAAGCTCATATATGTAAGATCTGTGCCAATAAAAAGTAACATCAGAAGAGGATGTGAGCTGGCTGTGAGCCCAGGACAACATTCCACTCCCAATGAAACATTGACTTTTGAATTAGGTTCCCTCACAGTGGGGGACTAAGAATGCAGACACACTGACTGTGATTGAACCAGAACAAAACTGGATTAATGGCAGCCTGCAGATGGGTGGGCATGATCTTCTTTTGGAGTCTTCCCAAAGTCCAAGCTGCAGACTAACAAAAGTGTGATAAACCTGGTTCAGGCTGAATTTTAATGGATAAGGTTAAACCAGTAATGGGGGTGAATTGACTCTGACATGCTAAATGGAGGTTTATACTATAATGCTCATTATATTCTGTGGGTTTCATTTTGTTTAAATGCTGCTGTTCATCCCAAGGTTTTGAGATACAATGAGCTAGATGTTTATATAAATGTTTGGAGTTGGAATAACCCTCCTTCAACAGCCTTCTATTAATAGCTATTCCAGCAGGCAGCATGGGAGGGGGGAAACGGAAGAAGGACTATTCCTGTGACACAGTTCCATCAGGCTTCGCGTATCCCTCAGTTGTCATCTTGCAACAGCCATTCCATCAGGCTGCACCAGACTGAGGCCACTTTCAGAAGCAAGGTCAATCAATTGCTGGGACCAGGAATTTTTGGCTCCTCCTTTCTTTGAACTCTTTTCATTCCAGCCAATCATCCTATGAAGTACTGCTCTTGAATTTGTATTTTCCCTCCTCCCTTCTAATCGCTTTAACTTTTGTGTTGTGTATTTTAGATTGCAAGTCTGGTGGCAGGGACTATCTTATTATTGATCTTTGTAATCCATTCTGGGAGCTGGTTTTGACTAAAGAGCTTTAGACTGACAAATAAATAATATTGCAGAGTTCTTCACTGCCATGACTAGTGCTATGAGGCCAGGTGAAACCAATGTATAATTCCTGAGGCAATATGATAAATTCAAACCACCATTGGTGTGCATGCACCAACATTTGGACGGCAGCCAAGCTTTTTTATTTTTTTTTTTTTTTGAATGCTCACTGTGAAAGCTAAAAAAAGCAACCACAAACCAATTATGAAAATCTGGTTGGAATTTGCCCCTCAATGAATAATGGGATAAGTTTCTAAGGATGTTTGTCAAAGTTTTCCTTCCTCTGGGAATGAGGCTTCTAGTTTTCTGCTTCATTTTCAGGTTGCTTCCATATTTTGGTGAGTTTGGGGTTTTCAGTTTACCTTTTCGTGAGGTGGCCAAAAGGTGATCCCCCCGCACTTCCAAGAAAAAATGTATTCCGCACTCTGCAGTCTTCTTGTATTTCCTCATCTGAAAAAGCCCCATGGGAGGAATTACCTCACAATCTTTCCCCCTGGGCTTTCAATGGAGTGCAGGCACACAGGAGTGCAGAGCACTGGGGAGATCATTTGTAGAATGAAAGAAAGGGCACTCACAAACACTTCTTGGTCACCTCAAAAGTATGGTAAGCCTGTACTCATGATAATTTCAATGAATTATTATTATTGTTGTTGTTGTTGTTGTTGTTGTTATTAAAATGCATTTTCTTTTTTTCATTATTTGGATTATGTTTTTTTTAAATAAAACAAAAAACAAACAAACAAACCCCACAACCCAGTGGAAACACAAAAAGCAAGAGAATAATGGTATATTTCAATTATCAATGTCCATGTCTAAAATTAGCTTGCATAGGCATGTATGACAACGAAAACTGATTGGATCTAAACTGAAGAGTAAGAAATGCTAGTAAACTTTGGAGAGGGACTGTAGCTCAGTGGAAGAGCACATGGTTTGTCATGCAGAAGGTTGCAGGTTCAATCCCAGGCAATTCCAGTTAAAAGTACCAAGAGCAAAACTCTTGACACCCTGGTTAGCTGCTGCTACTCAAGTGTAGGCCAGGGGTAGCCAAGGTGGTCCCCTCCAGATGTTGTTGGAACCCAAATTTAATCACTCCCAAGCAGCTTCAGGTCAGGGATGATGGGAGTTGTGCTCCAACATCTGGAAGGCACAATACTGGCTATCTGTGTTGTAGACACAATAGACTCTAACTTGATATGAGTAAAATTCCTGTTTGATAGTAGGGAGAGGAAGCAAGATTAGTGTTCACCAGACTATTTCAGATCTAACAACTTTAATTCACTGCACCCTTAACATGATTTTTTATCCATAACCTGGAGGGCTAGAAAAAATGGTGTGCCTAGGTGGTATATTACCTAGGCATGGAAAGAGAATTGGCAATCAATTTCTTGTGGCTACCCTACATACCCTACCCTACATACATACATACCCTACATACATACATACCCTACATACCCTACCCTACATACATACATACCCTACCCTACATACAAGAACAAAAAAAGAGTTGTTCTTGCTTTAGCAAGTACTCAGTAGCATATTATTTCCATAGCTCTATTACCATTGCTGTTTCTCAATGAAATAGCATATTAAATTTCAGCTTTTAGGAATACATTTGGCAACAGTCTAATTGCAAAAAAATTGAATCAGCAGATGTGCTTAAACTTATTTGAGAAAGAAGCTATCTTCATTAACTCTCCTCAAACTATCACCTGAATTGGAGAGTAGTCGCTTACACTGTGAAATAGATGGAAGTTTAATTGCCTTCTAATGAAAATGGCCTTTTAAAAATGCATATAGAATTATGGTGGTCAGATTTAGTGCAAGGCAGTTGGTTTTAATAGAGTGCAATCATATGAATGTTTACTTTATTTAGAAGCAAGACTCACTTTGCTTAGTGGGATGTACTCTCATGGAAGGACAGCATGAAAGGGATAATCCAGGCAGTTGGAAATTTAGTCCCTGTGCTGAATATCTGGGCATATTGTCTTGCTATCTCTGTCTTGCTATCTGGGCATATTGAATCTGACAACAATTATGAAGAAACAGAGATCAATAGTTTTGAGTGCATAAACATAGCTGAGCACGATAAATCATCCAAAAAGTGAGATTTAAGAATAAACGGTCAAGGTCTCATTATGCTTCACAGGTCTTACTAACATTGTACCTTGAAAGTCCTCTGACTGAGTTGCATCCTGGAAAAATATTCCATGTGAAAAGGCCAATTCTGAGGCTTTGCTAACATGGTACTGTCTTAGTTACAGGTAGGTAGCCGTGTTGGTCTGCCATAGTCAAAACAAAAAAAAAATTCCTTCCAGTAGCACTTCATGAAAGCTCATACCAATAACAAACTTAGTTGGTCTCTAAGGTGCTACTGGAAGGATTTTTTTTATTATGGTAATGTTTGTCATTGCAGTGGTCGAGGTTTTGCTTGTGTGCCATTAAAACAAAAAACAAAAACTAGGAAAGCAGATGTATGCAACTGTGTTTTGTCACTTTATAGATTGGAAATTGCACAAATTAACACAGATTTGTAAATAACCTGATTTTGTAAATAACCATTGTCAGGGAACTGCCATCAGCTCAGAGGCGAGAGGTGGAAGGGCAGTTGTGTTACAGGGAGCCTCCGGAGATCTTGCGAAGTAGTTCTTCCTCTGGTGAGGAGGGAAGCCCCGCCTCCAGTGGGGAAGGGATGCAGAGATCAGAAGATGCTAGGGAGAGCCTCAACACCGAGCCTGAGCAAAACGGAGGGGAGGCAAGCCCCCCTTTGCCAGCACCCTCTCTGCGCAGTAGGTTTGCGAGCAGAGAGGGGAGGAGAAGGATGGGGGTCAAAAGACTGTTATGCTGGGGAAGGTATAAGGACTGCCCACTCCCAGATTCTGCTAGCGACTGAGCAGACATGGACTTCCGACGCTCTGCATTGTAAATAGTTTTGTACAGATAATAAAGCCTGGAAAAGACAGGTTGGAGTCTTGCCTGTTTGCTCTCGAGCAACCACACCAGCACATAACAACCATGAATCAGATAGAACATATCCCCTCTTTTTATTGTTTTCAAGAAAGATTTGGGTAAGGCAGCACTGAGAAAACAATTTATTACCTTGGCCAAACAGGGAACAATAATGATCAAAAGCAGGCTAGTCAACGCTCGTTTCATTTTAGTGTTTGCTTCCCTTAGTAGCACAACCGAAACCTTGCAAATTAAACCTTGCATGGTGTCCACACATATTATTGGGCATTTTCAAATTCAGCTCAGTAGTGCCTCCTGGAAAAGTGGTATGGAAGATAACACTATGCAACAATGTTGGATTCTTGCAGGTTCAATACCCATATGGAACAGCTGCATATTCCTGCATTGAAGGGGTTTGGACTACAGATAATCAGAGTCCCTCCCAACTCTACCATTCTATGAAACTTAATCATGTTATTTCTCTTCATATAGAATATGGTGACAAATGGTGTGTTATAAAATGAAGCCATCTGTTTAAAAATCAAATTTGAAAAAACACTATATGGGATATGGTGTTCAAGAATGGTATTGTCTCTAGATCTTTGGTTAATATATTTCTTTGTAATGAGAGTATTTGTTGTGTTCTGCTCTTCCTTTAGTAAATGTTAAAGAAAAACAACAATTTGCCACCTTTTGTTTATAGCTCTTTTGACATACAATGTAGACATCTGTTAAGTTGATGAAAATCAGTGACTTGGTATTATATTGAGTTATATGCAATCAAATATCTGAGTTATATGCAATCTAATACCCAACAACACCATAAGGTACATAAATGGAAGACTAATGAATGAAATACAGCAGCAATATAATTATTCAATGATTTAGTAGGAAACTTGCAAAATGAAAGAGGCACACACAGCATCTCATTAAAAGTTAGAGATGTGGAATAAAGAGGTCCAGGAAACTCCCAATATAGCTAAAACCATGCGTAGGCAAACTAAGGCCCAGGGGCCAGATTCAGCCCCATCGCCTTCTAAATCCAGCCCACAGATGGTACTGGAATCAGCGTGTTTTTACACGAGTAGAATGTGTCCTTTTATTTAAAACGCATCTCTGGGTTATTTGTGGGGCATAGAAATTCATTATTTATCCCCCCCCCAAAAAATAGTCCGGTCCCCCACAAGGTCTGAGGGATAGTGGACTGGCCCCCTGCTGAAAAAGTTTGCTGACCCCTGGCTAAAATGATAGTCCACTTAAACCAGGCAAAGGTTTACCTATTCAGGGATGGCATCATTTTTCTTTGCCTCTGTTTGGATGACAAACTGAGCAATCACCATAAAGACACAATACTCAGTCATGCTCACATCTGTCGGTACACTCTGCATTGAAGAGGGTATAAAATATTGAACCTCGGTCGTCAAAAAGTGAATTGCTGAGGCCTGCACAAAGCTAAGGCACTTCAAATTCTTGAGATGTGCTCCCCCCACCCCCAATCAGATGGAAGGTACAGCACATCCTTTGTATGTAGAAGGTCCAAGGTTCAACCCGACATTTTTTTTTAAAAAGGACTAAGTAGCAGGTGATGGGAAACTTTGCTTGGAGGCCCTTGAAAGCTATTGCCCACCAAAGTAAATAATATTGGAGACAGAGTTGAACTCAGCTTCATATACACCTTTATGTTCAGAAAGATTTGACATACAGAAGAGTCCACTTGAATAGGATATACCAGTATTACCACTATGTTGCAGCCACAATGATAAGCACTGAAAATACTTTAAGCCTATTTGGGGTACAAAATAACTAGAACATCTTTATAAATATTCTTAAAAGTGATATAGCCTTTACACAACACTTAGCTATGTATAATACATGCTCTACATCATAATTCTCTATGATGTGTATTAATTGTAATGCATCTCTATATTATTTAGAACAGCCAGCTGCTAAAAAGTGTTCCATCTATTAATATGTATGATGCAGCATTACTCTGACACATTTCTAGCGATCATTTATAAGGAGGAAAGAATCTCCTTCAGGATTAACTGTGGCGTGTGTGTTTAACATTTCAAGATCATTGCACTGCATTGCAAATGTGCCTTTGAAGGGTTTTTAAAAACCCAGCTGAAATGTCTTCATTGCAAAAAGTTTTGATTACTTAAAAATAAAAGTAATCAAAAAACTTTTGACAGCAGGCATTTTCAAGTGGTGGTAAAATTCACACTTTTTTTAGTTGTGTTGGTAGATAGCTACTTTCTTGATGTGGATAAGCTACTTGACCCCTTCCCTGTTTGCAAAGGGAAGGCAGGAGATCCATATGGCTCAATGAATTTGTTGCTACTGTCTTCTTGCCGGAAAACTGGAACTAAAGACAGAGAAGATCACATAAAAGAGGCTCCTTTGTACTCTCACCACTCCAGTATTGAGAGAGACAGTTTTTTCACAGAAATAGCACAGCAAATAAAGGGAAGGATTGGCAGGAATCTAGGGTCAAAACTGCAGTGGCTTGAGACAGCATAGGTCAAGGGTAGCCAACATGGCACTCTCCGGATGTTGTTGGGCTACAACTTCCATCAGACTCATTCAGCATGGCCAGTAAAGAGGGGTGATGGAATTGTAGTTAAAAAACATCAGGAGGGTACATTAGCTCATAGCTGTCAACCATCCCTTATTTGGCAGGAAAGTCCCTTATCCCAGCGCCGTGTCCCGTTGCTGTCCCTTATTGATGATGTCCCTTAAATTTCCTGGATTTCAAAGGAAGCAGCTCCTCTCCCTCCCTCCATGCCGGCCAGGGAGGAGGGAGGCTCCAGCTGTGTTGCTTGGCTGCGTTGCTCACCCAATAAGGAGTCTAAGAACGACTGGGGGGTGGAGCTTGCATGCTTTGTGCCGATCAAATCAGCCGCATTGCCTGGGGACTCGCCTTTGCTCAGCGCTTCCCAGCGGAGAGGTGACTGTGGTTTTCCTTGCTGCATCCCCTTTGCCGGGTTGCTGCGCTGTGGGAACCACCGCTTGAGGCTTCGTTTGGCTGCTGGTTGACTAAAATCCCTTATTTTGGCTGCTGATCCCTTACTTTCGAGGCTGCTGGTCCCTTATTTTCCAATCTGTAAGTTGACAGCTATGCAGTAGCTACTCCTGCAGTAGATAGTGTTTGGAACTATCTTCCATGTTTGGAAAACTTGTGCAAAATAAGCTGCTTTCAACTTCATGTCACCGGGTACCTTCAATTTCTTTAGTTCCTAATACTGTACCATACTTGGGCAACACCATTTTTTGCTTTGATGATAGGTATATTCAGTCTCACAAAAGGCAAGGCCAAGATAAGCCACTCTCTTTTTAGCTCTATAAAAGGTCTGCAAGCATTCAAACCCCTTGAATTCTTCTTCAAGGCAGCGTTCAGAGCCAAGAGACCATGTTGCATCTCTTTCACAAAAATGTATTATTTTAATACTTTTTACAAATTGCAGTGATCTTCTGGTTCACAGAAAGCTGTACTCATGGAGCAGCAGCACTTTCAAGCTATGCTCCAGGAGACCTTGAAATGCCTGGGAAGCTTATCAGGAATGCCTCAATGAAAAGATAATGGTGGAAAATGTCCCTGAAATGAAGCTTGGTTAGCCATGCAATTGCTGACCCTCCTGTGCAATCTGCAAGACTTCTACTGGCTGCATTCTACAACAAATTGTGGGAGCAGGTGGCGCTGTGGTCTAAATCACTGAGCCTCTTGGGCATGCTGATCGGAAGGTCAGTGGTTCAAATCCCCGTGCATAGCTGTCAACGTTTCCCTTTCTTAAAGGGAAATTCCCTTATTCCAAATAGGATTCCTCGCAAGAAAAGGGAAAAGTTGACAGCTATGTCCCTGTGATGGGGTGAGCTCCTGTTGCTTTGTCTCAGCTTCTGCCAACCTAGCAGTGGCAAAAGCATACCAGTGCAAATAGATAAATAGGTACCACTGCGGTGGGAAGGTAAACGACGTTTCCATGTGCTCTGGCGCTCGTCATGGTCATCCGTGCACCAGTAGTGGTTTAGTCATGCTGGCCAGATGACCCGGAAAGCAGTCTGTGAACAAACACCAGCTCCCTTGACCTGAAGCAAGATAAGAGCCGCACCCCATAGTTGCCTTTGACTGGATTTAATCATCCAGGGCATAAGACAGCCCATTGCTTCCCAAAGTGTGTTGTATTACTCCCTGGGGGGCAGTGTGATCACCTAGGGGGGCACTAAGGCAAGGGGGTGGCAGAAGGGCACTAGAGGTGTAAATGATTATCACAGGCTCAAGTTCATCAATTTTGTTGAATTAATTAAACTAGTTTTAATTGGATTTTGAATGAATTGTTACTGTTTTGAATTTGTTATCCTTTTCCTCAGCGGGTTATGCAAACTAATGTTCTAAATGCAGCTTTGTATAGGGCAGGGGTCCCTTGGGGTGACTTTATGCAACGGGGGGGGGGCGGGCTGAAAGTTAGGGAACATGGAGGTAGACTTTGGTTTGAAACAATCGTTCAGGGGCACGCAATCTGGGGTTTCCCCCCAACCTAGCCTATCCTATTAAGCCAGACCGCATGCATTCAATTTAATGGGGATTACTCTTGCACTAGCGAGCATAGGATCGCAGCCTCAACAAACAACATTTAATGTACGCTGTCCGGATAGCTTGTCAACGGGCGGTGGAAACATGCAGCCAGCAAGTCAATACACATACAATATGGAGCAGCTATGCAATACGATCTGTGCCACGTTGATTCCAATGCAAACGGGATCTCAAGCCTTTGCACACCGCCTTGTGGGCGGGGAGCCCCTTATTGGAATAATCAAGCGCGCGCTTGGGATTCTCACTTGCTCGCCCCGCCCCTTTCCCGGCAACCTCCGCGCGGCGCATCTCTCCCCGGCGCCGTTGCTAGGGACGTCCGTGCGGCGAGCGAGGCTGCGGCGGGCGGTTGCTAAGGGCCGCGCCCGGGGTAGAAGTTGAGGGTTTCTGTAGCAGCTGGAAGGCGAATCCCACCCTCGCTCTTTCTCCCGGAGTGGAGGGCGTCGCTCCGGAGGCTCCTTCCCGGGAAAGCGCCCCAGTTCCTTTTCTAGGCCCCTCGGCGGCCGAGGGCAGAGAGCGCCCTCCTCTCGCCCAAGGTAAGCGCTCTCGCTGCGCCTCCCCATCCCGCGCAGCCTTAGGCTGCCATCCTCCCGTGTGGCGCGCTTCTTGGGCAGTTGAGCTCCCTCGGGATTGGCAGCGCAGGGTCGCCGGGGCGCGGGCGGGCACACCTACCGGGCTCTTTCCACGCTGGTCTCTCCTCGCTCTTCTCCCACCGCCCACGGCTTATGCTCTGTCCGCCTCCCCGCGACTCATTTCGGTGCCATTTGCGCAAAGCAGGAGTTTGCGCTGCAGGTGACGCTTTGAACGCCGTGGAAGGGAACCTGATAAACTGCTGCGGACCAAGTTGCTGTGAAAAGCTGTTGAAACTCTTCTGTTGAAACTGGCTCTCCCATGTCAGCTGGCCACTTTGCTGTCTCGAAAAATCAACGCTCAGGTTTAAAGCTACCCATGTTGTATTGCCATCTTGCAATGCACTCTTTCTTCCTGCCTTTCTGCCCCTTTACGGAACCTTCCAACTCTTGGTTTCCCCACCCAAACATAGAATATGTAAGGGCAGGTAGTTGATGGTTTTCAATTCACAGCTAAAACCCATTGAAATTGGTGGAATCTTAAGTACACAGTAAACTTCTTAATTGCATAATTCTCAGTGCTGGATTTACATATAAGCTAAACAAGCTATAGCTTAGGACCCCACTCTCCTGGGGGCCCCCCAAAAATTAAAGGAAAAAACCCCTGGATGTACAGTTCCAAAATATAAGATTAAAAAACAAATAAAATAAAACCTACGTTCAGCAACAGTGTTTGGTGCTAAGATGTAAGTAATGGCCTGCTATCCTGTTCCCTAAAATATCACTGGTTTGCTCATTTCTATATACAGGGTGCCTACATTCTTAATGGACTGGTTGCATATTTTGTTATGTGCAAATGGCTTTAGGTACCTATTAGGTCCATAAATTACCATATAGCATATATTCAACACACAAAAAACAGCAACAATTTGTTGTTGACAAAGGACAGCTGGACATATAAAGGACCCCATTACCTTCAGTAGCTTAGGGCCTCATCAAGCCTAAATCCGGCCCTGATAATTCTGTATATGTTTACTTTGGAAGTATCTTTATGGAGTTTAGGAGGATTCATTCCTGAGTTCAAGGTGCAGAGGAATGTGACATTAGGGGAGCAATCCTATACACAAGAAGCTAGTGTAAAGTGGCGTCAAGTTAAGCTGATTTAAAGTACCATACACCAGAGCCTAATGGGGCTACTGGCTGAGCTGGCCCAAGCCTGGCAGAGAGAAAACAAACCTTGACAACGGTTACACCACCCTTTTGCATATCTCCCCCATCCCAGCTGAGCCAAGACCATCAGGTGAGATGTTCCAGGAACATGGCAGGGGCGGGGGAAATAAGCTGGTGTATCTCCTGCTAGGGGACGCGGGTGGCGCTGTGGGTAAAACATCAGTGCCTAGGACTTGCCGATCGTATGGTCAGCGGTTCGAATCCCCGCAGCGGGGTGAGCTCCCGTCTTTCGGTCCCAGCTCCTGCCCACCTAGCAGTTTGAAAGCACCCCTAAGTGCAAGTAGATAAATAGGTACCGCTTTATAGCGGGAAGGTAAACGGCATTTCCGTGTGCTGCGCTGGTGCTGGCTCGCCAGAACAGCTTTGTCACGCTGGCCACGTGACCCGGAAGTGTCTTCGGACAGCGCTGGCTCCCGGCCTCTTAAGTGAGATGAGCGCACAACCTTAGAGTCGGACATGACTGGCCCGTACGGGCAGGGGTACCTTTACCTTTACCTTTACCTTTATCTCCTGCTAAGCCAAGGATGGAAGGAGTTAAGTCAGTGTAGTCCAGCCGTGCTGGCAACTCTCAGCCAGAGATCTGCTAGATCCTAACCCTGCACATCCTGGTAGCTCTTCCTATAGATTGCTCCCTAGGCATTTATTTCTCTGAACTGACTTTTGTTTGGGTGTAGTCATGATTCCATATGTATGGCCATTGTTTTTGATGTGGTAAAATACATAAAGCATTCATTTAGTCTCACTGAAGTCCTTTGCCATGAAATGTTCAAGTATTAACTGGGTTGTCTTCAGTACTACATTAGATTGAGGTGTTTTTCTAATGTTAATAAAACTCAGAGAGTGCCCCTTGTATGGGCATGACTAACTTAGCTGACTTCATTTTGATGGGTTTTCTTTGAGTAAGATTTAGTTGGATACAACCCTAAGTTCCTCACAAGTTATTAAGGTGTCTCTACCTCTGCCCAAAATCAATTTCCTAGTGCCTCTTGTTCTTACTCCCCCAAACTTTGATGGATTTCACATTTCTTAGAATGGAGGAATTACTTAAGGATGCCAAGAAAACCTAACACTTTCTTTTTATGACCTTGATCATCCATTGTCAGCCCAAAGCCATATCTGTAGGCTCATTCATGCTAATAAAGACAGATAAAATAGCACTCCTTTTACCTGTGTTGCTGCTGCCTGAGAGAAAGGCAGTAAAGGAAAGAAAAAAACCAGAAATTTGGGCCCATGGAATGCAGGTAATACAGCAACAGCAGATAATAATCATATAAAATTAGAATTAGATTTTCTGTATCTCATATTTCTGCTAAGAACTTATTAGGCTTCATTTCCTTTCAGTCTAAATCTGTAAAAGCTTAGAGTGAGTTATGTATTACTGAGTATTACAGAAATACGATGTTTATGCTTATTTCTTTAGATGTCTCATTTTTCTAGTGAAGATGAAGCTCTTTTGCAGTCTATGCTCAGACAGTTACTGCAAAGTGTCAAAGAAAAAATCACAGGAGCGCCATCAGTAGAGTGTGCAGAAGAGATTCTTCTACATCTGGAGGAAACAGATGAAAATTTTCACAAGTAATTTTTTTGAAAGTTTATTTTTGTGTCATTATTGAAGGAACTGAATAGTGACTGCTGATCCATGTGGGGAAACTTGCTGCTGCAGTTTTGCAGCTGATGACTGGCAGTGAGCAATGTTTTTGATTGTGAGTTGTTAGAACATTGCGGGTACTCATACATATAATGTTCAAGTCAGTTGATTTTAGAAATTGAGATGTTACAATCCTGCAGATGTCTTTAAGAAACAATTTCCAACTTAGTTAAATGCTTGTCTGTCATTCACAGGGTGTTTCTACCAAGCTACTCATGTGGAAAGAATTATTGCTTGCCCCAGGTCTGTGGGCAAGTGGTTAATTGTAAGATATTTTGGAATGGAAAAAAAATACTGAGCCATCTGTACAAATCTAGCAGGCTGCTTTGTGGCACATTGTATAATAACTGAAAACATTTGTGAACTATGGTTTTTGAGACATTAGATATATCTTTACATTTTCCTTTTTTATGTGTGTTTGATAATTTTGCAGCCATAGGATTATGTACACTAAGTATTTATGGAGAAATACTTTATTTTTTCCAGTTGGCAGATAGACCACAAATTTTTTCAAAGCTCGGTGTGAGTTAAATACCTAGTTTCTTTTCACCTCTGCAAATCTACTGTTAAAAATCTGCTAATCTTTCATGACCCTCTACAGCAGAGGTGGGGAACCTGTGGAATCTAACAACCAGATGTCTCATCAGCCCCAGCCAGCGTGGCTGGTGGTCAGAGATGATAGAAGTAACATCTGGAAGACCACAAGTTCCTAGCCCAACACCTGCTGTACAGAATTCTAGAAGTACCCTGATGAAATACAGTTTATATAACATTGAAAATACAACAGCACAAAGTAAGTTATAATTTACGTGTTTATTACAGCTATGAATTTGTGAAATATCTCAGACAGTATATAAGTAGCATGCTGGGCTCCGTAATAGAAGAAGAAACTGATAAATGTACATCTGCACAAAATCAGGGTGAAGGATCTGGCTATGATACACTGGTACAGCATGTTACTAAAAAGACTCGAGAATCAAAAGAGTGAGTACATGTCGGTTCCTGACACTGTCCTTCTGAAATC
The DNA here is from genome assembly GCF_965112155.1 of Podarcis liolepis. Classification (NCBI taxonomy): domain Eukaryota; kingdom Metazoa; phylum Chordata; class Lepidosauria; order Squamata; family Lacertidae; genus Podarcis; species Podarcis liolepis. The sequence goes on along the minus strand of NC_139557.1, from coordinate 57,014,755 downwards.
GTGTCCCTTCATTATTGTAACTCTTCTGAAAGATTGGCTTCAGATTTGACATTGTTTGTAATATTTCCTTGCTTAAGTCAGAAAAAATATATTTTATGCTGGCATTAAAACTCAAACAAGTGGCCCTGCAACAAAATACTGCAGTGTAGAATATTAGTTTCCAGCCATTTTATCCTGTCCTCACCCCCTGGTTTTCCTCTCCTCTCCTTGAACGTTAGCCAGCATTCCAGGCCCACTGAACATGCCCAGTCGTCACTAGGGTTGTTGTTTTTTCCTCTCCTCTTGGATCTTTTTGAGGGTAGGGTGGGGTAGACGCACTTGGTATCCAATTCCAGCGACATTTATTATTTTTTCAGTAGATACCTAGTTTTTCAGTGTGAACCAGGAATATATGTCTGTTGTGTGTGTCTCCTTCTGTTCCTGTAGCTCTATTCTGCTCCCACCCAACCATGTTAGTTTTTCCTCTGCATCTCAATAGTTTTGGTTGGCCACTATGAGAACAGGATGGTGGACTAGATGGGTTACTGGCCTGATCCAGCAGATTCTTCTAATCTTCTTGGTTTGTGCTGTGGAGTAGTTCAGGGGCTGGGTGTTTTTTTAATAATTGGTGTCTCCCTTCCTTAGCTTTCCACCCTGCAGAGTTTTGGTACTTGTATGTACCTCAGAATTATGCTGAGTCTGCCTATACCTCTCTCATGTGTCAGTGGTATGATTTTGATTCCATAAGTATGAGCATGGGAAGACTTGGTATTAATGTGCACCTCACATTTCATGCATATCCTGAGACACCTGTTCTTTCTGAATGACTGTTTCTGCTACTTTGTTCAAACAAGTGAGCTAGGTACCATGGAATAATGGCATGGTGTCGCAGTCCTATACATGCGTACTCAAGGAGTAAGCCAATTGGGTTCAGTGGGTCTTACTTCCATGTAAATGTGTATAGGATTGTAGCCAAAATTGTAGAGTGTAGTTTGACCAGAAATGTTGAGAAGATATATCCTGCTTAAAACTAATTCAGACGAATTTGTACAATAAGCTCTTTACAGTAAGTACTTTACCAAAGAATGCAACCAACCCCCTGAGTTCAAAGTTTCACTGCATTTACAGTACATTTTACAAAATGTATCTAGAAGGAAGCAATGTAACAAGTACAGCCAATTTATTATCTACAAGCCTTCACCAAAAATTACTCTGGTGTTTTTGGTTTTCTTTGTATTTGTTGCAGTAGTTTTTTCTTCTGCATCTTTTTTTTTATTGCTACTTTAAAGCACTGTGCTGCAGAATACCTCACTGTAACAAGCTAGAGGTATGCACACAATGTTTATACATCTTTCCTACCTCTAAAAAGGGATTCAGGGAGGGACTGTAAACTATAATCTAATCTGGAGCCCATCAGGTGGTCCAGTAAAAAGATTTCGGTTAAGTGGGATTTTCACTGTTCAGTGTAATTACATTGGTACTGTCGGATGTGAGGACATATCTGTCCTTGGCATTAATTGGGGATGCCTGTGTGAGCATGACACTGCTGTGTGTATACTTGTGCTTTTGTGTTCATAGGTGGTATTGGATTAGGGTATATGATTGTCAACAATTTCTGTGAATAGTAGCAAAATTAGAACTCAATTATAATTATTTACAACTGGAAAGAAGTGCATTCAATAAATACTAATTACTTAAATGTTTCTGTCAGCCCAGTTAATTATGAGATTTTACCAAACAAAACATTACTGGAAGTGTTGATCACTTTAAATATAGCCAGATAACCTTCAGACAGTGGGAGATTGCAAGACGAATGTGAAAGTACCAAGGGTAAAGAGGACCCCTTGTAGAAAAGTTCAGTGAACCTCTAATGATGAGATCAATCTTAGGAACATTTTAATAGTAATTTCAATGATATGTGGATGGCCTTGTTCTGTGAGAGGAAATTAGAAATGTCATTGTGAAAAACTTCGTTACTTAATCAGTGCTTAATTGCTTTTATAAATTAATGTGTGGACTGCTGTATTTTTAATAAGCCATTTATTTACATTTAGGAATGGCATGTCAGTTTTGAGCCAACTGCACAAAGAAATAATTTTTAGAGAGCACAGATGAATCCCAGGCTATGTTCATTCCTGTAGGGTAGCCTTTGTTTATAACCCCCCCCCCCAAGGCTAGATATTGTTATTTAGGATTCTCAATCTTCATGGGTTTCTTTTTTAAGACTGTAAAGGGGAGTGATTAGGAAGCCAGTGTGTAAAAGCACAAATGAATATCCCATATACCCTTTACTTCACAGTACCCTTTCCCTTTTCACTGGGAGGACGGACTACTGAATCTCTAGTGGGAGGGAGTTCCATGACCTGGGCACTGCCAAGGATAAGGCCCTATCTTGCATCATTGATACATCTGTTGACAGAACCACATTAAGGACCTACCCTGCAGACTACAGTGTCTGACTAGGCAGATACAGGAAGAGGCAGTATTTCCAGCATTTGGGCTCTAAACTGTTTAGGGTTTTACATGCTAACATTAACACCTTGAGTTGGGCCTGGTAGCAAATCGGAATTTAGTGCAATTCCAGACGGATAGGTATAATAATAATAATAATAATAATAATAATACCTTTATTGTCAATGTTCAACCTGTGTACAATGAAATTAACCGAGCCTCCCCCGCCCCCCTAACACTCAATCCCATTGTACTCTTGTGTGCTTGTCGCACAACACACCAACCCCGAAAGTCAGTTGCACTATATTATTTTCCATTTAGTAGCCTAACAGCCCACAGATAAAAACTGTTTATTAGCCTGTTGGTATGACTGATTATACTTCTATATCTCCTGCCCGAGGGTAGAAGATTAAAGAGGTGCTGGCCGGGGTGTGAATCGTCCCTGAGAATTTTTCTCACTCTCTTAAGGCAACGATCCTTTGCGATGTCATCTATTGGGCTCAGGGGACAGCCCATGATATCATGGGCTGCGTTCACCCCCCTCTGTAAAGACTTTCTCTCCACGGTTGTCAAGCCAACGTACCACACTGTGATACAATATGAGAGGACACTTTCTATTGTGGACCGGTAGAAGGAGGTCATCAATTGTTGTTTAACACTGTTCTTTCGCAAGACCCTGAGAAAATGAAGTCTCTGTTGGCCTTCCTATAACCACCTGAGTTATATTGTTTTTCCAAGTGGGGCCTTCACTAAGATAAACTCCCCAGAATTTAAAGGAAGAGACTCTCTCCACACCCCACACCCCCGATATACAACAGGGCTAGTTCCCCTCTCTTCCTCTGAAAGACCAAGTATAATATGATAGTGTTCTGCTACAACTTCCAGACTGTCTTCAATGGTAGCCCCATGTAGATTTCATTACAATAGTCAAATCTAGAGTTCAACAGAGCATGGACCACTGCAGCAAAGCTGTTGCAATCTAGGAAGGCACATCAATTTAAACCCTAGAACTGAGATTATTTGGGCCTCAAGCAACAAAAGTGGCGTAGTCTTTGAATCTGCTCCTACAGGGGATAATGGCTTCATCCAGAACAGATTTATTCCCCACCTGCCCACAACAGCACCTTTGTCTTGTCAGAAAATATATAGAACCTAAACACCCAAGGCAGCCTTGACTAGGTCTCCCAAAGATATGGTTTGTGGTTCAGCAATACAGAGACTGTATTTTCCTGTTCTGTTGCTCTTTGGTCCCGATACTGGCCTGGTTGCTTTGTATCTGAATGTAAATCAGTTTGCTATGGCAATCTGTGACCTTTTCTATTTTCCAGTTAAGTCTCCACTTTCAAGTTTATCGTGTAAAAGTCCTTCAGTGAATAGGTACTCACATTTGTATGGTTTCCCTCTCGTATGGTTGGACATCTCTGAAGGTAACTTCCCAACCATTGCTGCCCCTTAAAAGTTTCTGTTCTGACTGCAATGCTACCAGTGCAAAGCCCCCACAAAAAGAGACCAATCACTTCCTATTGACTGTACTTACCTATCCACAACTAAGTCCCATTGATGTTCGTGCTTAGGAGTTCAGCCTGTGTGTAATAAGATTTGTCAACTTTAGTCTGTTTGTTTTTATAACATTTGTTCTGCTCTGAAGGTATAGAGAAATGATGCATTCTCTGAAGAATGTTATGATGGTTGTAGTTGAATCTTTAATTAACAAGTTTGAAGAAGATCAGATGCGCTATAAGGAAATTCAGAGGAAGGTGAAAACAGAACAGCACAACAGTTACTATACAGATAATTGCTCTGATAGTGATTCTTCATTTAATCAGGTATAGTCAAGTCTATGTAATAATCTTGCTGGGCCGCCATCTTTTATGCTGTTGTAACAACAAGGGTGTAAGGGGAAGGCAGGGGTGTGGTAAGGAATGGAAGAGTGACTAGCTGGCCATAGTTGCCATTCTATCCTCCCCTGGGCTGGGCCTTACTTCCCTGCTGACATAGAGCTATGCCACCAAAATAGCTGTCATATCTAAATACACTCCCATTAGAGTTAATGGAGAGCCCTAGTTGGTTTCTGTGATTTCATCTTCATGTTCCTCCTCTTGTTTGTTGCTGATGAAATCAATGAGAAATTCTTTTCTCTGACTTACACTGCCAGACTTGAGGCTATATTTCCTTTAAATTGTTACTGCAAAATCAATAGATAAAATCCATTCCATTTAGATCGAGGGCTGGAAGCCTATTGGTTTTTATGGGGTTGTATTATCTCCACTGAAAGTTAGAATACCTTATCTGAGGGCATGCATAGAATTCTCACATCGTTAAGATTTCCCAACAACCTCAGTGCAGTTCTACACATCTCCACTGTGTGTACAGGGTACCCACAATATTGAAGTCAGTTTAAGTTGTTGGCATCTCTGTGTCTCGAGACACAATGGAGTGCTCCTTCAGGGGTGTAGCCAAACTGCTGTGTTAGCAGCACTGAACTGACCTCCCGGAGGTGCAAGCCTGGGCAGCGTGTATGGAGGTCCTGGGCTGCTCAGATGACAAGACTCCCACTCTTGGCCTTGCTATTATGGCCCAACGGAAAGCAGAGCTATACATTTGCCACCAGCTTGGCTGCAGGAGTTGCTGGAAGGAGGCATACAACCGCCTTAGGGCTCAGTACGCCAGAGCCTGTCTTCACATGCAGGCAGAAGTGCCTAATACACTAATTCCATCGGCTACCTTCACTTGGTTTAGCTGGAGAGCTGTCACATTCTGACAGCTTCTTGGAGCCACAGGTTAAAGCAGAGTGCAGGGTGGGGTACATGTAAAGGTGTACATGCACCCCATACAATTTAAGTACTAAGCCTAATTACAATACTTTACTTCCCAGATAAAAGTTAATTAATGTTCAAAATGTTTACTATGTACCTTCTCAATGATTCCTCCATTGCAGAGGTTAGACTAGATGATCCTAGGGTCCCTTCTAATTCTACAGTTTTGTGATTCTGTGATTTTTTTTACTGGGAGCAGCACTATAAAGTTTAGGTCTTTCCAAAATGCCTTACATTTATTTGTACAAAATGTTATGGTTGGTAAACCATGTATCACATGTTGTATAATTAAAAATAGAAAGGTTATTAAAAATAGAAAGGTAACATTTTTTCCTTATATTTGGTAATTAACATTACCCCCTTAATATTTCATTAAGATAATGTGAATCCCTTAAAGATAATTTTTATTTCACTAATAATAGCTAATTATTATAGTTATTAATCTTTTTAATTTAATGAGTTACTTAATGAGCATTTTGCAATGTGTTACAGAGTTATACATTCATGAATCAAGAACAATTGCAACTACTGGTAGAAAGGCTTGATCCGGTACAACCTAAGGAGGTGAGTCTAAAAGGCAAATGGACACACCCACTTAGACAATACTTTTTATTTTAGCACATCTTAAGCTCACGTTGCTTGAGTGAACTTGGATAGTCTCATTTGGAGGGGGCACGATTGGTTATTAGTAAGGTGAGAGCTAGAAAGCAGAAGTATGGAGGCATTGTGCAGGAGAGCTAAAGGTGGACAACATATAGAGGAGGGTAGACTATTCTGTGGTCCATTGGTTGTGTGTGTGTAGGTATACACGCACACAACCTGTTACACCAGAAATGGTTTAGTCATACTGGCCACATGACCTGGAAAGCTGTCTGTGGACAAATGCTGGCTCCCTCAGCCAGAAAGCAAGACGAGCGCCGCACCCCATAGTCGCTTTTGACTGGGCTTAACCATTCAGGGGTCCTTTGCCTTTACCTTATTTTGTGTGTGTGTGTGTGTGTGTGCATCATCACATTGGTTGAAGATTTCTGTTTTATTATGATAATACTCTTTGTGATTTTTTAAATCCACATCTTACCTTGATGTTGCAGGTGCGTCAGGAAGCTATGCAGACATTGTGTTCTGCTCCTCCATCTGATATATTAAACTGTGAGAGTTGGGCTAATTTACGTAAACATCTTGCAACAGCACTTTCAGATCCGGATTCCAGTTTCAGTGTAAGGAATTTTTTTTTTGCCTTTCCTAATGTATCACTTGATCATAATTTATATAGTGTGGAAAATCAAAGCACATGCAAAGATTTTACGTACCTCTCAGAAACTCCATGTAGAAAAGTGACCATTGGGATTTTAAATGAAGCAGGTCAAGTATGTCTTTCTTTATAACTACTACTACTTCTTCCTTGAATAGCATGCATAAAATTATGTATGCAGCGTTTTAATTGTCCCTGTTGTATCGCAGGGATCGGGAAGCTTTTCTATTTGGTAGGCTGAATCCTGAGCTTCCCCACAAGCCATTTTGACAGGTGAACAGAGCTGTCAACCTGTCAGTCACTTCATACCATTACAACATCAGTTGGCAACTTCAGGCATGCTCACTGTCAGTGCTGATGGGTGATCACAGCGTCGCTGCTTGCAAAAGAATAATTGCAAGCTCACTTTAAGCTCCTGATTGTTCCTTTGTAAGTATAGTGGTACCTCGGGTTAAGTACTTAATTTGTTCCGGAGGTCAGCTCTTAACCTGAAACGGTTCTTAACCTGAAGCACCACTTTAGCTAATGGGACCTCCTGCTGCCGCTGCGCCGCCGCTGCACGATTTCTGTTCTCATCCTGAAGCAAAGTTCTTAACCCGAGGTACTATTTCTGGGTTAGCAGAGTTTGTAACCTGAAGCGTATGTAACCCAAGGTACCACTGTACTTCCTTACCTACTCCACACTTGTGGCCACATAATAAATAAAATAAATAATAAATTTTTATTTATATCCCGCCCTCCCCAGCCGAAGCCGGGCTCAGGGCAGCTAACAACAATAAACATATGACATGGTTTGGGGAAAACAGCCTTACGGGCCACATTGAGAGCACTGCTGGGTCTCATTTGGCCTTTGGGCTATGTGGTGTTGGCCTTTGGGCTATGTGTATTTTTTGAATGAATGTAAAATAACATTTATTTATTTATTTATTTATTTATTTAACCCCGCCCATCTGGCTGTGCTTCCTTAGCCACTCTGGGTGGCTTCCAACAGGAGATTAAAAATACATTAAGACATCAGTCATTAAAAACTTCCCTATACAGGGCTGCCTTAAGATGTCTTCTAAACGTTAGATAGTTGTTTATTTCTTTGACATCTGACGGGAGGGTGTTCCACAGGGTAGGTGTCACTACCAAGAAGGCCCTCTGCCTGGTTCCCTTAACTTTGCTTCTTGCAGTGAGGGAACCGCCAGAAGGCCCTCGGCGCTGGACCTCAGTGTCCAGGCAGAACGATGGGGGTGGAGCTGCTCCTTCAGGTAAACACTGAAATAGAAAGCCTGCAGGACTATAGCAAACCTTCTGCCTTCCAATATAGTAATATATCAATAAGCTGTCTTATTGTTTGATACAGTGGTGGTGTGTTCTCCCATCAAGGTAACTCCAGATATTGAGGGAGAGGTCCCGTAGGTACATTTTGGCATGGCCTCTGTACGTGTTTTGTGTATACAGTCATACCTTGGGTTGAAATTGCTTCAGGTTGAGCGCCTTTGGGTTGCACTCCACAGTAACAGAACGCATTACTTCCGGGTTTCGCCGCTCGCGCATGCGCAGAAGGTCAAAGCGACAAATCGTGACCCGCAGACATGCAGGTTGCATTTGCTTCAGGATGCAGGTTGCATTTGCTTAGGATGCGAATGGGGCTACGGAACAGATTCCGTTCGTATCCAGAGGTACCACTGTATAGCCTGTTGTTTGTGTGTTTATATATAGGCCCAAGTGCTTCAGCTGTCAATATAGGGAGTTATGTTATTATAACAATTTTCAGCTTTTGCACAATACTCTATTTAGAATGAAAAGTCTATAGGTGCATCTGATGTATGTTAGAGCTACAGAAGCCAGTGTGGTATAGTGGTTAGTATCAGGTTAGGACTATAGAGACCCAGATTTAAATCACCATTCACTCATGAAGTTCACTAGGTAATTTTGGGCTACTGATCGTCTCTCAGCATAAACTACCTCACAGGGTTGTTGTGAGGCAGAAAGACAACAGTTCGAAACGCCTTCGAAGAATGCTGGGTAAAAAATGAAATGAAATAAATTAACAAGTCAGATATTCTTTATAACATTGCTGCTGATGCAGAACATTGAAATTCTGTTTAGATTTTATGAACTAGCTTTCATTTTTACTGTTTCAGGACAAAGTTTTAAAATTCTATGCCAAGACATTTTCTTCCTCTCCACTAAATATGACAAGGGAACTGTATACAAGTTTGGGTAAGTTCATTAAGTCAAATGGAGAAATGTTACTTGCTTTCTGTAGCCAGCAACCATTTTTAAAATTTGCCTCTTAAATTATTTGGCAATTATTTATCTCTTTACAGCAAAGTATTTAGAGATGTACTTCCTTTCTGAAGATAGTTATGTTCCTACCATATCAATAGGTATTGATATAAGCAACCCAGATATAATCCGTTTACTTAAAAAGGTACAAATCAGTTTTCCCTTATTTCTTTTTCAAATTTAGTTATTTTCCCCATCCAGTCTTTAAAAAAAGCAAACAAGCTGTTTTTCTTCTATTCATAGATACGTCTGCTAAATGAGTACCAGAGGGAAGTACCATCTTTTTGGATTCGTCATCCAGAAAAGTATGTCACAATTATCAAATTGTTTCCTTAGTTTTCATTTGCCTGTTGCAATTTCTTTGTGCTAAATTGCTAAAATCAGTGATTTATGAAACATGAAATTACTACTGCTACTCATCTGTCTTTCGATAGTGAAGTTTCTTGGTTCCATTGCTTGCTGTCATAAGTCAATCTGTGTCTATGAGGACAAAGTTCCTTGACTTAAAACTCCCCAAACCAACTATTCTCTTTGTGCTACTTAATCTATCTATGCCAGTTACTGGTTTCCTGATTTGGATTCTACAGGTGACACTTCTGTTTCCTGTTTGGTGATTTAGGATCACAATCACTTTTCCCTTTCAGCTAGTCTTCACAATATTTAAGCATGGAGAATGGTGTTCTGCATACTCTAAATTATTATTGCAGTTTAACTCAAAAATGTATTCACAGTACCCCAGTAAACATACTCACAATATTGCTCATTGTAACTTTCTTAATCTCCTTTTGAAGGTGACTTTCTTTTGGTGTATACAAAAAAAAATGGTACATACAATTTCTTGACTTTAAAAAATCATATTCACAGTAAAGTAGAAAATACTAAAATGCATCTGATTTCTTTCCCTTTTCAAATTCCTTTTTTGAATGATGGAGAGTCTAAATACAAAGGGCATCAGTATGAACATTGGGATTTTATTTAACAGCTCGTTCTTTATAACATATTTAGGTACATGGAAGAAATAATGGAGAGTACCCTGTCACTTCTGTCAGCAAAGCGTGAGTCAGGCCACCCTGTTTCTTTGGATCCTGTGTACTTCTTGGCTCTAGTCGATCTCAAGGCTGTTTGGTTTAAAAAATGGATGGTAAGCAAATGTATGTATTTTGCTGATTGCAGCTTCTTCTGTTAGTCCTTCAAGGTTATTGCTTTGTTGATAATGCCTTGAGCTAACAATCCTCTTAGTCCTTTTCTTCAAGAGGTTGATATTGAATGTGTCAGTGTAATGCAATAGATGAGATAAGTTGCAATTTCTGAGGAATTGCACGGAAGGTTGCAGGTTTCTCCTTCGTCTGGCTTATTGGGAATGATATGGGCTCACCAGGATAGAATGCAACCCACAGTAACATTTCAAACTAAACCAAACCAAGTTAAGAACATGGCAGGAGGAGGACTACTTGTATTTTAAAAACCCCCAAAAAACTCGCACTGCAGGAATACTATAGCACTCTGCTAGCACATGATGGATGTAACACTAAATCCCACCGTAAGCAAATTAATTGCATGATCCCTACAATGGAAATGCATCTTGGAGGCATGATGTCTGGACTGTGCTTAAGAAACAGATGACTTAATCTATTACACATGTAGAACGTCCCCTTGTTTTAGAAGGCTGTAGAGCAAGGGTCATCAAACTTTTTCAGCAAGGGGCAGGTCCACTGTTCCTCAGACCTTGTGGGGGGCCGGACTATATTTTGGGGGGAAACAACAACAAATTCCTATGCCACACAAATAACCCAGAGATACATTTTAAATAAAAGCACACATTCTGCTCATGTAAAAACACCAGGCAGGCCCCCCAAATAACCCAGAGATGCATCTTAAATAAAAGGACACATTCTACTCATGTAAAAACACGCTGATACCCAGACTGTCCGCAGGCCGGATTTAGAAGGTGATTGGGCCGGCTCTGGCTCCCGGGCCTTAGTTTGCCTACCCATGCTGTAGAGTGTGGATGGTGAACTGGGGGCTCTCCATATGTTGGACTGAAACTTCCACTACCCCTGACCATTGGCCGTGCTGGCTGGGGCTAATGAGAACTGAAATCCAGCAACATCCACCTCCTCTGTAGAGTATGGGTAGAATTGTCCTTGGTGTCAACAGGCAGTAGTCAAAATGAAATTAAAATAGTGCTGTAGGTTTACAGACAATTTGAACTACGTTTTCCAGTAAATACAAAGCACTTATTTGCTTCTCTACACACCTGTCTCCAACCCGATATATATTAACATGGACTAATTTCAGAACTTATTGTGCAATTTTGATCTTGTAATCAGTTGAAAAATAATTGAATCATTTTGATTTTTTTACTCAGTGCTTTAAGTGTAACGTATGTCTGTTTTGTCATTTTAGCATGCATATTATAGCAGAACAGTGGTTCTAAGGCTACTTGAAAAAAAATACAAATCTTTGGTAAGTCTGTTTTTTCATCAGTCAATATCCTTTCTCATCAATACAAGGAACAAAGTACATATCAATTACAACTGAACCAAGACATATCTTAAGATATTACATACTCCTTAATTGATTTTTGTTTATCAATATGGCCATTTAGGAAGTTCAGTTTCACATTCTAAATATAATGTTCTGCAGAGACTTTATAATTTACACTACTGCCTGTATATACTTCTACCAACTCAAAATTAATATGAAAAGGGTCAAATGCAAATTTGCTAATGATGTGAGTGAAGTGAATCTTCATTAATTGAGGGAATTGTGCAATAGGCATTTCCTGTGAATTTTGATATACCTTGTCGTTTTATTCGTCAGATTATTGCATCTGTTGAGCAGTGTGTTTCCTATCTTGAAACTTGTGAATCAGTGGTTGATAAAACAGGCAGGTTTAATTCTTCCTCCACATTGCATAATGGTAAGTAATTTTTCCATATTCTGAATAATATATATTTATTTGAAGTCTTCTTTTTTGCTTACATTTTAATAATATATGTAGCAGTGTTCCAGTAGTGCTTTTTATGACAAATGTTCAGAATATGTTCTATCTCAGAATTTCTAAATAACATTTCAACTGTGTGAGACTTCCCTCCCACCTAGAAATGGCAAATCCAATTTTTATTGGTGGTTGCATTTTTTGTGATCTTGGCAGTTTTCTTTATAAATACATTATTGCCCATGATAGCAGTGATTGCTTGGACTCTAGTATACAAGAACGAAGCAAGAGGCAGCACAGGTTTATTGACATGAACTGTCTTGTCTTTCAAGGTAATAAACAGAAGAATTTTTACACTGGAAAAGAATTGCAGTATATATATTTTGTTCATTCCCTGAGCCTCTTAGGAAGATTGTTGATATATAAACAAGGCAGAAGACTGTTTCCTATTCAGCTGAAAAACAGAAAAGGTAAGTGCGTGTTAAAGAACATAGAAGCATAGAAACATGACAGTGTGTTCTGTTAGGGCGATTTTTCTAATGCTTTTTCAGCTTTGGTTCTGTTGTTTGTGGGAGAGGGCTTATAGGTATCCAAAAGAGATTGTACAACAGGGTGTAAATTATGTGGCGTAAATTACGTAAGCAGGACAAGTTATTGGAGTGCCTGGTGGATTATCCCATGCTGCTCTATATAGAAGAATCACACATAAATTCCTGTCTCACTATTTTTATCTGGATTTTTTAAAACCTATTTATAACAAAACTTTGTTGTTTTCTGTAACAGTGGTAAAGCTGAGATGTTTATCAAAACTAACATAGTGACTCGATTTGGACATAATGCTAAACTATACCATGTGCATAGTGCAGTGTAAACAACCTCCGGTTCCTGCACTTTTATTCTCTTTCCTTCAACCCATCTTTCCTGAGGAGGATTCAAGGAAGCATGTGTTTTCTGTTTTCAAATAACTGGTGTTTATTGTTATGTCCAAACCTTGGGAGTGAAGGGAAGTTACCAGATCTGCTAGTATGCCAGTTCACAAATTTGTATGGACACATCTATTGCGTGTACCTGTGGAAAAATGGGGAAATTAGAATACTGCTTTTGAGTTCTTTGCTGGAGACAATGACAGGCACGTGAGACAGAATTGTATTTCATTGGAATACCTTGCTTCCTTTGCGGTAGTTATCATGGCTCAGTAATAGAACTGACATCAATGGAACTGGAACTCTGGTTAGTTTAAACTGTAGGTAAAGGTACCCCTGCCCATACGGGCTAGTCGTGTCCTACTCTGGGGTTGCGTGCTCATCTCGCTTAAGAGGCCGGGGGCCAGCGCTGTCCAGAGACACTTCCAGGTCACGTGGCCAGCGTGACGAAGCTGCTCTGGCGAGCCGGCACCAGCCCAGCACAGGGAAATGCCGTTTACCTTCCCACTATAAAGCGGTACCTATTTATCTACTTGCACTTAGGGGTGCTTTCGAACTGCTAGGTGGGCAGGAGCTGGGACCGAAAGACGGGAGCTCACCCCGCCGCGGGGATTCGAACCGCCGACCATATGATCGGCAAGTCCTAGGCACTGAGGTTTTACCCACAGCGCCACCCGCGTCCCTTAAACTATAGTTAGTTTAAACTATAGTTAGTTGCAATTAGACAGCATTGAATCACAGTTTATGATTCTCCAAACATGGCATAGTTTAAATTAATCAGTTTCCCTAGGTGGGATGCAACAAAACTCTAGGTCGTTTAACCCGCAATTGTCTATTTTCCACCTCCTGCTGTTGTATTGGAAGAGGAGGGTGAGGACAAGCGCCTGGGGCTCGCTTGTACTTATTCATGCAGTGCTGACTTATGGTTTTTCCGAGGCAGGTTGGTTTATGGCTATGAAGAAGTACACATTATCATCTTACACAATTATCTAAATATTCTTCCATCTGTCCTCCTTGGCCTGTGGCTGTTACAAAAAAAGTTTGATTACATTATTTTCCAGGAGGGAAAACATGAACCCAACAGTTTATTTGACATTGCTGGAATAGCTCTACTAGTAATAAATTAAATTAAATGGTTTCTGTCTGTGAAACAGTTGGAAATGGAAGAAAAGCTACAGCAATTTAGCTTAAATTTGTATTCAGGTATTTGTTTGTTGTTCCTAATTAAATTATAAGTAACATGAAGTTATTTTCCCCATTCTCATTTTTGTAGATTTGATGACCTTGACAGACCTTGTCGTAATGTTTACTCGTCTTATCTATTGCGCCCCAAATTGTCCAAAGACTCTTACAGTGCATTCAGGTAACATTGCCCTTTATATTTGCTCTGTTATTCTTTAATTTTCTTCTTTGTGAATAAAGGTTTGTTCACTTCCATATTTCTTAATCATTTCTGTGTCTATAGACACCATGACTTCATATTTAAAGTGAAAACTGAGTGACTCTTCACATCTGATGGGTATTTGAAGTGGTGGGCTTGGCAAGAGGGAAGAAATACTGCTTGTTTCTTTTCCTTTATCTGATTGTGTTGCTCACTCTGTTGTTCTTTACTATTTTGAAACAAGTCTCTTTTTATTTGTCAGGCAATTATTCTCCAGCAGGCCTTATTACTGATGTGCTCGGAATTCTTTGTGAGAGAAAAGAATGTGCAACTGAATGTCTATATACTAATACAGTGATAGAAGCACTTCTTCAGCCAATACATTATTTACTGAATGGAACAGAGGTTGGTTGTATTTCCTTCAAATAAACATGAATAAAACTTAATGTAGAAAAATGTAATGGCTGTGATCCATTTAATTGTCAGGCACAATGTGGACTTGCATATAACTAGTGAATGGAGATGTGCATTGCAAAATAGTGAGAATTGCATTGGGGACATTGTGTCTATGTATCTGTTTCAATACAGCTGTGCACACCACAGTGAAATAAAACATATTGGTGACTGGGCTAAGCTGTAATGAATTACAAGAGCCAAAGTTAAAAATGGAGCTTGGGATTTGTGGGGAAAGGAGACAGGGAAGATTATGAAGAAAGCTGCATTTCATGTAAGTCAAGGGCAGCTAACCTATAACCCTCCAGTTGTTGGATTCCAACTTCCATCATAAGGTATGTTGAGAATTATAGTCTATTGACATCTGGAGAGTCATAGGTTTCCATCCTTGTTTCAGTAAGAGAAGGAATGTGGAATTGGCATGCTAGTCTATTTTGGAAGTTAGCCCCATCTGTTTCTATTTTATATTTGAAATAAATGTTAATTCATTTTGAAAGGACTTTGGATTCTTCTGTTCTTGTTTGTCAGTTAACATTTAGATTTATCCTCACAGCTACTTTTAGCTAAATACAAATCAGCAGTATCATTTACAACTGCATTGTTAAAAAAAATAAAATCAAAGCTCCATTGACATAAGATGGATTATAATGTAAGAATTCCTCAGTCTTGTTACATTAATTTGCCTTTAGTTACACAAAAGTCTCTATAAAACATTAATCTTCAGAGTTTTTAAATGTTTGTGCAGGTGCATCTAAATTCTCCTGAAACAACTCTAATACATATAGCTGATATTTTGGCAAGGATTGCTGCTGCAGACGATGGTCTTTCACTCCTTCTCTATGGAGGAGAGAAGCCCTCTGCCATGGAGGGTGGTAGGTAAGAGAATGTGTTTTAAAAGAACAAAAACAGTGTTGTGAAATAAGTTCTTGTCTCTCATATCTAATTAGTTGTATATAAGTCTTGAGAGAAGCTTCCATGATTTGAATTATAAAATGAACAGCTTGCATGTTTTGTTGTTTATGCAAATGTACCTAAGGAGATAGCTCCCACACTGGTATAAAAAAACAGTCTGCATGCAATACCCGAATGGTCCGTACACTGTAATTTTCATGTTATTTCTCATTAGTCATGCTTTTGTTTCTTGGCTTAAAGTATTACTGCATTTGGTTGTAATGATAAACTATGATTTCTTGTTATGTCAACAAACCTCAGGCTTGTGTACTCTCACCTACCTTCTCTCCATACGAGAGAAGGTTTCATTTCTGTTTTAAACTAACCACAATTAAACATTGTGTCTGAACCCAGACAAATGTAGAATTAACTAATGTTTACTGTTTACTGAATTCAGTGGCAAACCTTGGATTAATTGGCTTGTTGCAGCAGTAGCTAAGACTTAACTACAGTTTATGATTTGGATGTATCATAAACTGTGGTTAATCAACAATCAAAGTGGAATGTTTCCATCTCCAGAACATTCTGGAGAAGGTGGCATGTAGGAGGAAATAGTAAAAGGAACATATTCCCAATTAAATTGAAGATGTGTTTCTGCTATCCTGGGAAAAGTGGAGATATGAAAATTGTGTGCTTCTCAGAATACATCACCATTTTCACAGCAGTATAAATGCCTTCATACACCTTCCCTGAGCCAGGTTGCTCTGTCTTAGAAATGAACACAAACATTTCTAAATAGTTGAGATCATACCTATTTAGCACCTGGTATCATTGATTACGTCCTGTGGGTTGATATAAATCATATGTAAAACTAATGGAGTTCTTAAAAAGAAAAAGGAAAAAGGAAAAACTTGCAAATGCAATACAGTGGTACCCCGCAAGACGAACGCCTCGCGAGACGAAAAACTCGCAAAACGAAAGGTTTTTTTCGTTTTCGAGTTGCCTCGCAAGACGAATTTCCCTATGGGCTTGCTTCACAAAACGAACCTTGCCCCGGGGACAGCGGGTCTTCTCTTTTGAAGCAAGGGGCGGCGGGGAGAAGCGATCTTCTCCCCGCAGCCCCAGGTCCGGGGACAGCGGGAAGCGCTTCCCGCTGCCCCCGGACCTCTTTTGAAGCAAGGGGCTGCGGGGAGATCGCTTCTCCCGGTGCTCCGAAGCGGGGCGGGGGGCGGGAACACCTTCTGAAGGCTGGCGGGGGGCAAAAGTCTTTGTCCCCCCTGCCTGCCTTCCCAGGGGCTTTTAAATCGCCCCGGACAGCGGAGAAGTCCTCCGCTGTCCCGGGGCAATTTTAAAATGCCACCCGCCAGCATTTTAAGATTGCCCGGACAGCGGAGAAGTCCTCCGCTGTCCCGGGGTTTTTAAAAATGCTGGGGGTGGGAAGAAAATCCCTTATCCCTCCCCCCCCAGCCTTCAGAAGAGGTCCGGGGACAGACTGTCCCTGGACCTGGTCTGAAGGCGGTTTCCCTAGGAACGCATTAATTGATTTTCAATGCATTCCTATGGGAAACCGTGCATCGCAAGACGAAAAAAATCGCAAGACGAAGAGACTTGCGGAACGAATTAATTTCGTCTTGCGAGGCACCACTGTATCACTTTCTTAACAAAGAGCAGCTATGGCAAAGCAGTTTAATGCATAATCTGCATGATGGCCACAATCCAAATGAATTGGGTGGGAAGGTGGTGGTGTAGAGAGTTATACAGCATCTTCCAACAATATGGTTTTAATATGGATTGGGTCTTGCTGTTGCTTATTTGTTAAGAAACAGTCATGCCAAGTCACGCTGCTCAAAAACATGGTGGATGTGTAGCTTCACTAAGAATAAAGAGTTTTATAGGTGATCTCTGTGGAAGGGAGAGAGAAGCCTTCCTACTTTGTTTTGCTCATGTTTGTTCCCATCTTACATGGGAAGATGATAGGCAGTAAGTCTTTCTTTAGGCCAAGTCTCAGCATATTGTATAAGCAGAAGAAGGATTAACATTTCAATTACTAACTGAAAAGCTTTATTTCATCATAATTCTGCTGAATCAATAAAACATTGTTTTTTGAAATGTTTCATTCTTTGTAGCCTTAGGGGTGCACATACTATCGTTCAGTTTACAAAGAAGCTTCTTGATGAAGACATTTCTGTTCTTTCTGGGTCTGAGATGTTGCCAGTGCTCAAAGGTGCTTTCATCTTTGTATGCCACCAGATGTATAGTACTTGCGAAGGCTTAGAGGTGTTGCTACCTTACCATTTACATGGATCTATTTCTGAGGCTTGGAAAAAGGTAGTCCTATCCTTGTTTATACAAAGTATATGTATAGAAGTTATGCAAAGGATGTTTATGTTTGCTTGTGTGTGCATCTGTTCCCAAAGGGTACTTTTTATGCTGAAAATGTAATGTAGTACAGATTTTATCATGGAAGTGGAACCTTAACATTATAATATCCCAAAGATGATTATTAGTTTTCCCCTCTTTGTAACAAGCGTAGCAAAGAGTGAGGGGGAGTAGCAATTTCTCTTGGATCCCAACAGTGTGCATGTGTACAGTGGTACCTCGTGTTACAGACACTTCAGGTTACATACACTTCAGGTTACAGACTCCGCTAACCCAGAAATACTACCTCGGGTTAAGAACTTTGCTTCAGGATGAGAACAGAAATCGTGCAGCGGCAGCGGGAGGCCCCATTAGCTAAAGTGGTACCTCAGGTAAAGAACAGTTTCAGGTTAAGAACGGACCTCCAGAACGAATTAAGTTCTTAACCCGAGGTACCGCTGTAGTTAAAAAATAGGCAAGTCTTGTCCTCTCAGGCTTTGGAAAATATTGCTAGTATAGTATACAGATGTGTACATTCTAATTTATATTATATGTGAAATAGGCTTGAATAGATGTTGGGAGCTTGAAATATTTTTTAACGTTGACAAGTAGATCTGTTTGTTAATCTTCATTAGTCATGAAAAGTCCAGTGCTGCATTTCTTGCATGCATTGCTTTTGGTTCCAAGAGTTACATTAGAAACATTCACCATGTAACTTCGTGATGCCCATAAGTTGGTCAGTGCCCAGCACCCCACTATCACACGGGTGGTTGCTGCTGCAGCAGCTGTTGCTTCTCACCTTGCACATTTGCAAGCTAGTTTATCTGGTGGTATCAGGATTTATTATTAGGTTATTAATGTAAGTGATGAAGGATCCAAGCATCCATTTGGCTCTCTGGTGCATTGCAGTGTTGCTGCAATTGGGTAAAGCCCACTTGGAAGCAGGTAGCGGGCAGGTTTCTTTAACAGGCATATCTGGCGGTGGCACTATAATGGTCTGGGAAATTAGGCACCCACCATCACCCCTGCACACAAGTGGGTTTATCAGACAGTAGAAACAGCATTGTCATTACCACACCCATTGCAGCACCCCCACCAACAATGGCCAAGCAGTGTTGACTGATAACTGCAGTACTGTCACTGCTGGGATCCGAAATGGTGGTAGGCACTCGGAGACAGGCCCTCCGACAATTTGCAGATATGTCTCCCCTTAAGATGTCTCTGATGCTTAATCAAATATCCTTATCGTACTATGTTGTTAGCGATCATAATTTAGATTTGCTACTGTTGCTAACAGTAAATTTATGTGATTTGCTTTTCATTTCTGACAGACTAGCTTGCTTTCGGAGAGAATTCCAACGCCTGTTGCGGGGGCAGATTGTGTATCGTCAGCAAGTCAAGAATCACAGAGCTTGTAAGTACTAGTTTGGGTTACCTGCTCAGAGATACATGAGAAAAGTCCTCAAAACTGCAACGTGGGGATTAGGTAACATTTAAAAACGGGAAATCTTTCTGATAAAGCTGTATTGCTGTTACCAGGCAGAGGCAACAGCAAAGTTCTGCATGGGAATATAAAATACAGTTTAGTGGCTCACACAGCCTCTTGCTTTCCTTTCGCTTTGCTTGCTCTGTCTTCCTCACTCCCTATTGTTTCTCCCATTTCTCCTCTTTGATTTCTGTTTCCTCTGTCACTTGTCCTGCAGTTTCCCCTTTTTTCTGCTATGATTTCCATCCCTCCCCTCTCATTTGCTTTTCAGCTGTCCAGTATGTTGTCACTTCTGCCTTCATCAGCCCTCTGTATTTTCAGTCTTACTCTTCCTGTCAGCTACATCTGCTTCCTCTTTTTCATCTGTCCCCATCCCCATTTTGTTTACTAATGTTATTGTTGCTTTTCTTGCTCCTTTGTTTTCGATTCTTAACACATTCAGAAAGGAATCTTCACAGTGGCTTTTTGACATCTGTTGTGCAAGCCTCACTTGGAAAAGGACCTGGGTGAGGCAGGCATATGGTACATGAGATGCAGTTTCAGTGGTTGGGGTGCAAATATGTCCACTTTTAGCCCCCCCTTTTTCTACTTCTGCATAGCATGTAGTTCTCCTGAATATGAACATCTTTCCTCTTCTTTGGGTGTGTGTAGCTATCATCTTTCACCGCTGAATGTTACTATTATAGAGATTATTATTTATGTGGTTTCTGCATTTTCAGAACTTGTGAATTTCATGAGTCAATACAGTGCTTCATACTTTTTATTTTCAATCATCAGTTCCCCAAGTCTATATTCCTAGAAATGGGAATCTGGCATATTATTTTTTCATAATGATGACATGTAACATGCAAATTGAAACAGGCTATAAATTTTGTTTAGCTTTTATAAGCTGTCATTTTTCCATGCAAGATGTATTGGCCAAGGCAATGAAGATATCACAGTTTATGGGTATATATTAATTACGATTGGTTTAAATCATTTTCAACAGGCATTTTTCTTTTTTGTAATGTCAGCATCCACTGACTATTTATAAAATGAAGTGAGTTATTTTACTGTCAGACTATAAGACAGCAATCACTTTATTTTTAAAAATATGTTGCTTACAATGATAATTCCATAGAAGAAAAATCTAGCAGCATATAAATACATTTTTAAAAAGTAAGCACTGTATAATATAAAAGCACGTTTAATAGCTTTTGAAGCGATATTTTTAAAGTTTTGATTAAAATGTAATTGATATATCAGCTTTCATGTGACAATTTAATACCTAACATGCCTAAAACATACAGTCATGGGAAAAAGAAAGTGACCCTCTTTGAATTCTGTGGCTTTACATATGAAGACATAATAACAATCATCTTTTCCTTAGCAGGACTTAAAATTATGTAAATACAACCTCAGATGAACAATAGCAAATGGCATATGACACTGTGTCATGATTTATTTAACAGAAATAAAACGAAAATGGAAAAGCTATGTGTGAAAAACTAAGTACACCTTATGATTCAGTTGTTCATAGAACCACCTTTAGCAGCGATAACTTGAAGTAATCATTTTCTGTACGACTTAATCAGTCTCTCGCATCGTTGTGGAGGAATTTTGGCCCACTCTTCTCTACAACGTTGCTTCAGTTCATTGAGGCTTGCTGGCATTTGTTGATGCACAGCTCTCTTAAGGTCCCGCACAGCATTTCAATTGTATTGAGGTCTGGACTTTGACTGGGCCATTGATTCTATTCTTTTTCAGCCATTCTACAACTACTACATTTGCTGGTGCGCTTGGAATGCTTGTCTGTTGCATGACCCAATTTCAACCAAGCTTCAGCTGTCAGGCAGATGGCCTCACATTTGACTGTAGAATACTTTAGTATACAGAGGAGTTCATAGTTGACTCAATAGCCACAAGTTTCCCAAGTCCTGTAGCTGCAAATTAAGCCCAAATCATCACCCTTCCAATATCGTGCTTGACAGTTGGTGTGAGGTGCTTGTGCTGTGTTTGGTTTTTGCTAAACATGGCGCTGTGCATTATGGCAAAACACCTCCACTTTGCTCTTGTCTGTCCAAAGGACATTGTTCCTGAAATCTTGTGGTTTGTTAAGATGCAACTGAACTAATCTGTTCTGCCATGTTCTTTTTAGAGGGAAGAGACTTTTTCCTGGCAACCCTTCCCAGCAAACCATACTTGTTTCGTCTTTGTCTAATTGTACTGTCATGAACTTTAACATTTAACATGCTAGCTGAGGCCTGTAGGGCCTGAGATGTAATTCTTGGGGTTTTTGCAATTTGAGCACTACAAGGTCTGATCTTGGGGTGAATTTACTAAGACATCTACTCCTGAGAAGATTGCACCTGTCTTGAATGTTATGTTTTCCACTTTTGAATAATCTTTCTCACTGTAGAATGATGGACTTAAAATTGGTTGGAGATGGCCTTAGAACCCTTCCCAGTTTCATGGGCAGCAACACTTCTTCTCTAAGCACTTGCTTCTCTAAGAGCACTGTGCCATATTTCCTCCTTGGCATTGTGTTAAAACACACCTGAATGCTCCAGACCAGAAAGCTGCTAAAACTTTGGCTTTTATAGAGGTGGGCACACTTACTGATGATCAATTAAGCAAGCACATTTGATTAGCAGCACCTGTCTGCTACTTGGCCTCTTAATTCCTATGGATGCAGTAATGGTGTACTTAGTTTTTCACACATTTTCTCTATTTTGGCGTTATTTCTGATTAAATAAATCTTGGCATGGTGTAATATGTCATGTGTTATTGTTCCTCTGAGGTTGTATTTACCTAATTTAAGACCTGCTAAGGAACAGATGATTGGGAACAGGAACGTGGGTGGCTCTGTGGGTTAAACCACAGAGTCGAGGGCTTGCCGATGAGAAGGTTGGCGGTTCAAACCCCCTTGACGGGGTGAGCTCCCGTTGCTTGGTCCCGGCTCCTGCCAACCTAGCAGTTCGAAAGAACATCAAAGTACAAGTAGATAAATAGGTACTGCTCCAGCGGGAAGGTAAATGGTGTTTCTGTGCGCTGCTCTGGTTCCCCAGAAGCAGCTTAGTCATGCTGGCCACATGTCCCGGAAGCTGTACGCTGGCTCCCTCGGCCAATGAAGCGAGATGAGAACTGCAACCCCGGAGTCGTCCGCGAATGGACCTAATGGTCAGGGATCCCTTTACCTTTAAGGAACAGATGGTTGTTGTTATGTCTTCATATGTAAAACCACAGAATTCAAAGAGGGTCACATTCTTTTCCCCATGACTGTACTAATATATAAGAAATTTGTGGTACATTAGTAGCCTCAAAATGTGTGTGTGTCTCACTGAATATAGGTAGCTTTTGGATACCTATATCAATATTAGAGATACTCTATAGTTCAGATTTCAGTTTCTATAAGAGTTTTCCCCCAGTGAATAATTCAGTTTTAGAGATGGGTATTCCTAGACGGGTCTCTGTATGTTCTCTTCTTATTGGATGATTCTGTTGCTCTAGTGTTTTCTTCTTTCCAGTCCTTTCAGAGTAGTGAACAAAGTTTGGGTTAATAGTAGATCCCTTGCTGGTGCAATGCTTGTTTGCTGCAAACTATGGTTAGCCTACTAAAAACCAGCCTTGGGAACAGGCATTCTCATGCTGCATTCCACTCCAACACCGATCTCACCTGTTTCTCTCTCCTTGTCACCCTTAATAACATTTTTCTGTTACATCTGTACAAATGCTAATCATGGGTAGTGTTAGCTAGACTTACCAGAATATCACATAGATTTGCTAAAAACTGTATTAAGAAGGAACCTGGTTAGCATTAACTAGGGTTAGTGTTGGAGCAGGTGTAATATTAGGACTGCCTTCTCCCACAGATTTTTTGTACGCCAGGATCATCTTCAGGTGCCCTTCTCAATGTACCCCCACAATTTCAGGTTAGGCATATGACTTCTATGATTTTACTGTTCCGTTCTTTCTGTTGCCTTGTATGTGATTTTTGTGTTTAATTGTTTTACATGATTTGTAATACTGAAGGACGAGGTATGCATTTTATGTAACTGGCCACGTTCAGATAATCGAACCACAGCTTAACGAGTGAAGATGTTCACAAGCTTCATGTATCCACATGTTGCTCCTTTGCAGAAGTAAATGAACAAGCTGAGAAGCTGTAGTTAAACAGAGCTTCATTTTACATCAGAATCAGGAAGTTTGGTTAGTGGCTTCTAAAGATGCCAGGTTCTGAAAAGCAAGTGTAAGTAAGCTTTAGGTTTTGGCTCATTTGGAATCCATTAATTATTGAAAGTAATGGGAAAGTAATGGAAGTTATGGTTGAGTATTGTTTCCTAGCTTGCTTCTATGTTCACATGAAGGGGGAGCAAAGGGCCTGCCTGCAGGTTACTCAAGATTTGATCATCTGAATGTAGCAATAAATGATATTAAAATGTAATTAAGGCAAACAAAGGAAAGCAAGGGGGTGGGAAGGGAGTTGGTATTCTTCAGGCTGCCAAATTTGCAGACCTGAGTTTGTAGCAGGTTCACATTACATTGGCACTGGACCTTAGAATACAATTATATGCATGCTTAGGAGTAAATTCTGTTGAACTCTCAGTAGGTAAGCATGCATATATATGACATGGAAAGCAACTTAAGAACTAGGGATTGGGTACCATGAGCACAGCTAGCACCATCCTATGGTCAGTAACAATAGGTGCAACTTGTGGATCCTTGCCTGCTGCGGGAAGAGTTTGCTTGTATGTACAATTCACTGAGTTGGCATTATCACCATTATGCTTTGCTGCCTTACTACCTATTTTGTTTCTCTCTTTGTCAGGTAGAAGAAACTTAAGCAAATAATCAAAAGAGTAATAGAGTTAAACCCTTGCTTTGCTCTCAGCCTTTTTTGTATATGGTGAAAGGGTATAATTGTTGGAGGGAAATGTGTCAGAAGAGTTAACAGACAAACCTATTAGATCCAAGAGAAGGGCTTTAGACCTTCAGGGGGAGACAGCTGTCGCGTAGGTAGAACAAGCACAGATATACAGCTGCTTTCCTAAATGGATTAATTGCACCCAGATGGTAAATTGAGTAGTGTAAGCAATATTGAATGGAAACATTTTTTTTCCTAACAGAAATTATATACTGGTAGACCAGTCTATGTCTTTGCTATAACAAATGAGCCTTTTATGCAAATCATTACTAAAAGAATCCCTTTATTCATGGGAAGAGAGCTTACTTGGTGGTGGTGGTGGTTGGTTTGTGGGTACTTTAATTTAGTTTTTATCTGTTTGCTTTTTTCCAGTATTGTACTGGAAGAGACGTTGTTGGATGACTTGCTAAATTTTGCAGCTACACCTAAAGGGCTTTTGCTGCTGCAGAATACAGGAACAGTAAACGAGTGTGTGACTTTCATGTTCAACAGGTTCACAAAAAACCTCCAAGTAGGTATAATCACTCACTCACACACACACACACACAAAACAATATTTTCATCGCTTAGTTTGCCTGAGCAGTCTTTATTGCCTATGCCATAACCTTTCTCTGTTAAAGCGGTATAATAGCATCAGAATGTTAATTAGGTAATGCTAGTTAATGATACATTTGATTATGGAATTAATTGTTTGTTCCAAAACAAACAATATATAAAAAGCACCATTATTCTTATCTTGTATAAGCCATGATCCTCCTGTATATCTAAGGTGTTTGAGCCCTTGAAATTTATGGTTTGTTATAATTTGTTTGTGCTAGGTCTGTGGATTTGAAAAGTTTGGCTATGGAGCAATTGTATCGCAAGTAGCTGCAACAGCTGCAGGTGCTGTAGCTCTACAGAGTTCAGGTAACTTTTTGTATAGATTATCATGAATAAATCTTGGTAATTAAGGCTGCAATCCTAATCCCAATTCCCGGAGAGCAAGCACCATTGAATTCAGTAGGACTTAACTCCTATTGACATGGTTAGAATTGTGTCTATAGCTTTGACTTTTGTCAGCAAGCATCAGAGCAAATAATTTATTTTATTCTATCATCCTGTCTTTATGTTTCTGTATGGGACAGTTCAGACAGAATGCCAAACCATGGTTTTGCATTATATATTTGAAAATCTGTTTCTTCTCCATCCTCCACTTTGCAGATGCCTCCCTCCTTTGCTAGTCTGGATAAAAGGCAATCCATGGTTTTCCAGAAGCCATGATTTTTCACAAGGGAAGGAGGGAGAGGAGCATGCAAGCCCAAAGATGCTGCCATGCTTGGTCATGTAATGTCAGATCATGATGTGGGATTCAACTAAATTGCTGTGTATGTGGGATTAAGGCTTCAACGGGGCTTCCTAAACCTGCCCTGGAGGATTGGGGAAACCCTCAGAACAGGTTTAGAGGGCTTTGGGGTTGGAGAGGTGGGAAAGTCCCATTGCATGAGCAGGCCTTGTTTCCCATGTGCACACCCCAGTGCTACATGGAATTCCACCCACTGAGGCCCTGAGTGTTCCAGAGCAAAGTCCATGTGGAACCAAACAGAGCCCCCACCTGAAATGTGGAGGTGGCTGCACCAACTGTTCCTATTATGATGTGAAACAGTACAGATTAAGAGATCGTATTAGAAATTGTGCATGTTATGAAAGAGGATAGTTTCATTTGTGAAGAGCTGCGGTAGCATTATCAGCTTAACCCTTATGGAAAGTGTTCTCAGTGTGGTTCCTGTCTAATAACGTTTGCTAGGACCTCTGCTATAAAATATGACAGAGTCCTTGTGAATAAAATACTTTCTTCTTAGGATTTATAAAAGCACTTGTTACCGAATTGTGGGGTGTTCTAGAGTGTGGAAGAGATGATGTCCGAGTAACTCATCCCAGATCAACACCAGTTGATCCCATTGATCGGAGCTGTCAGAAGGTGGTTTGAATTTTCTTTTGCACATTAATATGTGAATATAGTTTTTATCTGAAGCAGAATGTTTTCCTTGGGATATTCCTTAAGTTGCTTGTAGCTTTCAGGTTGTAAATTATGTATTATGCTAAGGTAGAGTATTGGGGAAACAATAAAAGAATAGCATGAGATTGCCGTACCATGCTCTGATATGTTTTTTATTGAGGATGTGTTCTTGATAAACTTGCTAATAAGGATAGAGACTGACTCCACAATTCAAAAAGAAAAAGAAGTGCTAACTTTGTTTAGTGTTAATATTTTGGAAGTTTAGTAGCTTAAAGAAGAGGAGCAAAATCAGTTTGAGAAGAGTTACGTATAATCGCATCAGAATTCAGTGAATATGTTTCAATCAATCAGTTTTATTATCTCGGCCAGAGGCCATAATACAGAACATAATTACTAACAACTACAAATAAAGACAATTATCCAGAATAAAACAGTACCCATATAAAAGTCACAATCCACACTTCTTGCAAATAATCACCACAACATAATTCTTTGGTAGAATTTAAACTAGCGTATCTTGAGAAATAAAAACTAAGTGACTGTTCCTACTTCATAATGTAGTTGCTGTTCCTTTGGGAAGCACCCTAGACTGCCTGTATTTTATTGTACAATCTTTTTTTCTATCTCTGTGTAATGCAGCAATATCACTCTTCAGTGATCTTACCGGTTGAGCATAGCCATGTATATTTTAAATATACATTATTCAGGCTGAGGGAGAAACTGCTATACATAGAGCTCATCCTATTTGCTCTCAGCAGCCTAGTCTATGAATGGCCATGCCTATCCTAAAGCAGGGGATTATCCAGCCTGCTGCAACGGTCTAATTGGAAAATAACGGCTGTGCTATCCTAACTCTTGTCAGTACAAGGAGATACTGTACTGGAAGGTAGTGTCCCTGTAGTTAGACTTGTATTACCTTGGTCTGCCCTCCAGGTTTAAAGTGCAAATGTAGTCTGGGCTTCACTGAAGGAGATTCTAGATAAAGGCAGCAGTGTTTGGATTTGTGGCAGCCCTCAATGCTATTTGTTTCCTTATACCTGGATTCAACCTTGCTTGATCTGCCATTTTCCCACCCCTGCTCCTATAAAGGCTAAGCCAACTGGTATTGCTTTAATGTCTGTGATTTGCAGTGGGCGTTCATTCCAGCTGTTTGCATTAGATTTCCTTTCCGCCTTCTTTTCCACAGTAGGCGCTCTGCAAATGTCTTTAATTACCTTTAAATAGCCCTGCTCTGCCTGGGATGCAAACTTACCTTTCCATTCTGTTCAGCGCTACAGCTTGAAAACACCCACACTGATAGGAGTTGGTCCAATAAAAGGTCACTCTTTATATATCATATTTGTGAAAACCAAAGTAATACTAACGGCTTTTGTAACAGGCTTTAGATTTATTTATTTATTTTGACAATTTGTATAACTCAGTGACAGTAGCCACTAAGCAGTGTACAGAAGACTTGATACAATAAGACTAAAAATGTGTTAAAACTATAAAATCAGAATTCATTTAGAACGCCTGCTTGAATGAAATGCCAGTAATCATTTTGTTTACTGTGTCACCATTTCCTGCTTTAGTCTTTTCTAGCTCTGATAAACTTGTTATCCTACCCTGCTGTTTACGAACTGATAGGTGATCAAGCGATACCTAATAAACCAGAATATTCTCTCCGTGAAGTTCCTACAGATATTATAGTAAGTAGCTTGGCTTTCAATCCTTTTTGAAAAGCTCTTTTGAATGGTTATATTGCTCTGATTGAAACAAGCTCTTTTTGCAAATGGATTTAATGTTTTCTTATTGCTTTAACTTTATAATTTTGTATCTCCTTTTGACAAACATATGATGAGTGGTTTACAAATCTGTTCAATAAAAATAAGAAGCTTCATATGGGTTTGGTGTTCTATTGCTGCTTAGGTTCTGAGTACATTTTCAGCATTTCTTTCTTGCATGCAGCATGAGGGCAGTATATGCACAGTGTCCTCAGTGTGAATCTATTTTTCCTACAGTCATAGGAAAATGTAATACTTAAATAATAATCTGCAGATGCTGCTTTCTCTTGTCTAAAGACAAATCTCTTCTTTCAAGTGTAAGCAATGGATTTGATTATAATAAAATTATTCTTTATATCATATAAAATCTGTAGATGTATAAAAATCTTTTGCATAGCTAAAGAAATATAGATATATTTAATTATAACCAATGTCAAAGTAGAACAAGAGCCACAATTTTGGCACCTGTCTGTGCCAGCCTGCCTAGCAGCACCTCTTATGGTTCTTGAGAAAGGGTTCAGTAAGATTTCTTCAAAAATCCACGATGCACGAGACACGCTTTGCTCATCCTGTTCCGGTTGTGTTTGCATTGGTTCGGCCTTTCCTCATGCCCCCTCAGACATGCCCACGTTTCATTGGATGCCAGGATTGGACACCCAGCCTCCTACTCTGAGCAGAGGAGAGGTGCAAAGAGCTTTCCTTTGTGAGTTGAGTGTGGTGGTGACTGATGCACATGCCTTTTCTTCATTGATAAGGAAGGGTTGAATACTTTCCTGCTCTTTTAGACATGGCAACCATTTTTGTGTTATGCCATGCCCTTGTGGCAGCCATTTAGTGACTGGCATTCAAGCCCTTCCTCAAAATTGCATATGCACCACTGCCTCAAAAAGGTTGAAGTTCCCTGAACTGGAATGTGATTTTCCTTTTCTTGGTCTTTTACCCATGGCCCACTTGGGAGATCCAGGGTAGAGACATTACTGTGTTTGGTGTTGCTGTGCTTTATGCCATCCCTGACTGTAATTTAACCATAAAGGTACCTGTGACCTTTCTTTTTTGAGGGCAGTTCCTGAATCTTGGGGATGGCTCTTCCCACTTCCAGTGATGCATCTGTGGGCTGTGTGGTCAACCAGATGTCTGCTTGTGTTGCCATCACTGTTGATGACCTTGGTGTAAATGGTTCTTTTTGGATTTCTTCATTCTGTTGCTCTTCCTTTAGACCGGAACACTTATCTTGGTGATAAGTTATCTTGGTTGATCCAGTTGCATTGGGTTGTTTCATGACAGTTTATCCTTCTATCCCTCTGTAGTAGGACTAGATCAGTTCTATGTGACTATAGCTGATTTGTTTTAAGTAACATAACAAATATCTAAACAATGTAAAATAATAAACAAAAGCAAATCTTATACAAAACAAGAATCCATCAAAATACATCAATGTAATACAACAGCAAAATACAGCAAGAGAATGCAACAGAATTGCAATATTATCTTTAAAATGCACACACGCGCACACACACACACCAATATTGCAGAAAAGTATCCTTATAATGAATAATACAAATCAGGAATTCAAGAACCATACTTGGATACTGCTCATTCAGCCATCACACTTTCTTTGCATACATTATACCACTACATCCACTCAATTCTTACTTCAGCTGAACACTATAAACATTTAACAACCAAAAATCATGTACTGTACAAATCTAACTGGTGAAAAGCCAGTCACCTGCCCTGCTCTCCATAGATGGTAAGGGAGGAAGTAGATACAGCTATGTGTGCTTTGTAACCCTGCTCTGTGCCCAGAACCTAGCCTGCTACTCTCTGGTGCAGTGAAGGGCATTACTCTGTCATCATGTTGAAATAAAATTCTACTGCCAGTCTCACCATGTAATATGCTATCTTGTCTTTTGTCTCAGGTAGCACAATGTCTATGATCTCCCCTGCTACTATGGCAAGCACACTATGCCTCTCATTTAAGGAAGGGTTGTTGCTCAGTTGCATCTGCTTTCCATATGGAAGGCCCCATGTTCAATTCCTGGTATCTCCATGTGGGGCTGGGAAGGACTCCTGCTTGAAACCGGGAGAGCTGCTGCTAGTCAGTGCAGACAGTACTGAGCTATATGGACCAATGATCTGACTTGAAATAAAGAGTATAGTGTCAAATCCCCTTCGGCTATTCACATTTATTCTGAGGTTTTGGGAAAGAAACTAGAAACCTTACTCTTGGCTGCTACAGCTGGGCAAAAGTGTTTTTGCTCAGTGTAGACGGAGTTGGTTAGCTGTTTGAGGTGTCAAAGTACTTTGGATGTAAGAGCAAATCAAAAGATGTTGCCAAATCTCTATTCTTGGCGGATTACTTACACTCTCACATTAGCAAGGTTGTATAAATTTACTTGTTTAAGGAAGTAAACTTCCAATTAGGAACAGTTTTCCTTTATAGGAATGCTATTCTATACTTATTCACTGTGTTTTCCCCAGATGTACACATAGATTTTAAAAATAAATGCACTGGGTATTAAATGCATGTAGAGTATCTGATAATGACTATTTTTATGATTCTGTTTTCACTTGAGTCAGAGAAACTGACTGGAATGAAATGGGGAAAATACTTACTTTTTAAACACAAGAACAGTTTGCTGAATTGCTTCTTGCCAGTTTAAGAGCTATTTGTGAGGAAATGTAACAACCAAATCATATACTTGTCCATATACTTTAAAAATGTGGCTTAATGAAAATGGTTGAGTAATAATGTTGTCTGCTCAAAGTGCTCGTCACATATTAATAAAATTGATGCTTATATTTCAGGATATCGTTGACAGGCTTATAATTGTGAACACAGAAGCTAAAATTCATTCATTGTTCAATTATGAGCAGTCTCATATCTTTGGCCTGAGGTAAGATACTAAATTTTCTGATTCACTTAAGGTAAAATAATCAGCTAGTTTCTTCTGTTCTGCAGTGCTGACTTGGTAAAATGCTTATGAATCTGGCCTATATGAGGGTAGAGGTATCTGTGAGTGAAATATACAGGTTGAGTGCTGTATGGCAATGAAGACCAACATACAGTCAGGGAAATTAGACTATGCACAAAGGAAGTATTTCCCCTAGACAACTTGTATTGTACCCAAGTTCATATGAGGCTTAGAGAAAATCCTCTCAACGCAAATCTTTGGTGTGTTCCCCCCCCCCATTATATTGTTTATCATAGGTTGCTTTGGGGGTTGGAACCCTTAGCTTCTTGGGATGCAGTCTACAATTTTTGCTGTGCTGACACAATAGAAAGAACTTAGGCACTTAAACCGTTACTCCTTGCTGTCTCTTGTTGGATGAGGAAAGAAATAGGATGCTGAAATTTTAATCAAGAGCTGCAGTGGTTTTGACTGATGTTTTGTAGCTAATTGGCTGTATACAGTCTTGGATCTTTGAATGTCAGGGGTTTCCTGTGCCTGGTTTGATGAGCACAACCTTTCTGTTACTTATTTTATTTTATTTAAAAAGCATTTATATACTACCGTATTTTTCGCTCTATAGGACGCACTTTTCCCCCTCCAAAAATGAAGGGGAAATGTGTGTGCGTCCCATGGAGCGAATGCAGGCTTTCGCTGAAGCCTGGAGAACGAGAGGGGTCGGTGCGCACTGACCCCTCTCGCTCTCCAGGCTTCAGGAAGCTATCCGCAAGCCTTCGGAGCGCGGCGGGAGTTCCCGGGCTTCGGGCAGTTATTCGCAGCGCTTGCTGCCACTCCCGGACCTGTTCTGGGGGCTGGGGTCGGGGGAAGCTCGGGCTCCCCTCGCCTCAGCCCCGCGGCTAAAAACGAAGCCGCGCACAGCCTCTCCCGGCTGGAGAGGTTGTGCGTGGCTAAAGAGGAAGCCAAGACAGCCAGCGGGATGGATCCCGCTGGCTGTCTTGCCTTCTTTGCTCTTTGGGCTGGGGGGGGGGGAATATTTTCCACCCCTTTATTTCCCCCCCCAAAAGTAGGTGCACCCTATGGGCCGGTGCGCCCTATAGAGCGAAAAATACGGCATTTAACGTTACAAAAATCTCTAAGCAGTGTATAGTGTAACAAACAAAGAGTAGATTATTAAACCAAAAAGCACAACCTAAACCAGTAAAACAGCAATATAAAAAAGCATAACAGTGAGAAAAAAAATTCCTGAAGATTTAAACATGTAAAACAGGGTCCAGTCTTACAGGTTAGTGGAAGAGAAGTTTTCACATCTGAAGCAACTGATGATTGCGTGCTTCATGTATGGCAAAGGGAAGGGCAAGTAGGACCGTGAAAAGAGGACATGCCCAGGAATTCCCAGACATATGGCAACCCTATTCACCCTTCCATTGCAGCTTCCAGCACACACCCTGAAAACTGGCTTCAGAGGGTTGGGGGCCCCTCCAGAGCAATGTGAAATGTGGCATGGAGAAGAGGGAATAGGCAAAAATGGGTTCCTCCTCCTTTTCAGTTAGTGGGGGTTTCCAGTGGACCAAAGGCCCTTTTGGGGGCTCACAGACACCAGCTGCGTAATAAATGACAACAACAATAGCAATGATGATAATGATGATGATGATGATGATGATATAATAATAATAATAATAATAATAATAATAATAATAATAATAATAATAATAATAATAATAATAATAATAATAAAATAATAATAATATATTGGACCAGGCAATCTTTCAGATAACCTGGTCCCAAGTTGTTCAGGGCTTTATATATGTTAACAAGTTGATCAGCAGAAGGATGCTTCAGGAGTTACTATCTTTTCCTAGCACAGAATGAAGAAGTTTATTCCTGCTCAGTTCACTTGCTTTTACCACTTTCTGTAGGTCAATTTCTTTCACTTCTGTGTGAAGTGAAAGTGTGATTCCTAGCTGCTGTAATTTTAGACTGGTGCCATGTGCTGTGCTATTCTGGTCCTCCGTCTGTCCCCAATATCTCTGTATTTCTTCTGCCTCAGATTGGAAGGTGTTGTTAGTATGTGGCAGACCCTGTTCCCTGTTCCTGACAAATTTCCTTTGCTGAAGTAGATCAGCTTCGGTAGAGCTTGTTTGACAGTTGTGAGTTTACATCTAACGCAGCAACGTGTCAGAGGGAGGAGGACTCATTGGAGGGCCAGATCCACATATTAGAGCTGTTTCCCACCATATCTCAACCCATGTCTAAAACAATGCTAACACAATTATTTTATGTAAAATAATTATAGGAAAGAGACTGCCAAATCCAGTGTCAGTTCTAACATCTCTCTACATTATAGCAATGAAATTTACTATGCTAAAGCAGTGGAACAAT
Source organism: Podarcis liolepis (assembly GCF_965112155.1). Classification (NCBI taxonomy): domain Eukaryota; kingdom Metazoa; phylum Chordata; class Lepidosauria; order Squamata; family Lacertidae; genus Podarcis; species Podarcis liolepis. The sequence goes on along the minus strand of NC_139557.1, from coordinate 56,981,594 downwards.
ACTATATGCTGAAGCATTTATCATAGATTATTGCAATTTGCGTTCTAAAATTTATACCTCATCTGTCAACATCATAGCTTACAAAAAGGGTTTAAAACAATTTAAAGCATAATGAAATTGCAATAAAACCACCACAAAAACAGAGACAGTAGGCCACTGCAATGATGGTCAGCTGTTGTTGGACTTCTGGTCCTATAATCCCTGACTATTGGCTATATTGACTGGGGTTGCTGGGATTTGGAGTTCAGCAGCTTCTGGAGGGCTAAAGATTCTGTGTCCCTAGTCTAGCTGCTCTAACATATTTATCACAATAAAACTGTCTCAAATAGGAAGTGAATGTTGCTATATCTTATTAGAGAGTATTTACAGTCCTGTGGTTTGTTTTTCTTTTTTTTGCAGTAGGATTTTTTAATAGGTTTCACATTAATACAAGTGAAAGAATTCCTTATGGTCTTAATCTCAGTGGTCCACAACCAAGTCATCAGATGGATATTGCAAAACATTGATATCCCTCAAGTCTGGTGAAAGGCAGGCACCCTTTTGAGTTTTCTTAAACAATTCTCAGAAACAATTTTCCCAGGGGAAAGCCTTCACTGCTTGCTTCCCTTTCTCCTAAACTTATCATTGTCTGTTGGGGAGGCCTGTATGCTGGGGAATCTGAGAAATGAAGTTCCCAATGGATCTTGGCTTAAAAGGCAGCAGTTTCCCAAGCTCCCTAGCTGCAGTTAATTAACACTCAGGAGAATGTGTAGCTTTCCCCTAAAGAAACTAGCTCATCGTGTTCTCAAGAAAATATGTGCAAGCAGTTGTCATTAGGTTATGTGCCTGTCCTTCTTTCTGAACATATAATGAGAAGCCTCAGGTTAATTTTAGCTTTTTATTTGTACCTGAAGTGCCACAAGATTTTCCATTAGTGCATCAAGAGTTTAAATTGGATTCTCTACTTTGAAGATACATTATCTGGATTAAAACCTTTATTCTCTTCCAGTAATCTTAGTACCTGTCAACTCTAGTTTTTAATAACGTTATTTTGGTTCATTTCCTGTATTAGATGTTTCATAGTTGCTCATGCTCTCAGGAGAAGCACAGGGAAGCAGCTCTGTACTCGCCTTTCTTTGCAGATCCAGAACAGGGGGGTGGGTAGAATCAGGCTCACAAACCACAACCACTTCCTCTTAGATTTTGAGAAGACTGAGGTCCAAACTACTTATAGCATTATCATATAATTTGTCTTTGTAGACCAGTTCTTTCTCACAGAATCCCTGATCCAAATTGGGAAGCTGGTTTGATAGGAAGGTGAGCCTGCTGCTGTAGTCCCTGTCTAGTTTGCACACAAACTTTGCTTGGGAATATGCTTCTGTCAGCCAAAACTTAGTTAATTTTCAATCAGTGTATTACCTATAGGTTTTTTTAAAAAAAACATTTACTGCAAATTATACAGGGTATTGCAGTCATTCTAATTTTTGTTTTGGAAAACAAAACAGATTGTATTTTCCTCCAGTTTCGCTACTGGAATTGTAATTATGTTGTGTAAACAATCTTTAACAATAGTTTTAGGGAACTGTATCTTTTAAACGAATGTACCGTGTTCTACAGAATCTGAGTATTGTCAATGGAGGAGGATAAATTAACATGTCATATATTAATGAGGGGGTGGGAATCCCTGTTTTGTTATATATTCACATCTGGTCTGTTTCCAGTGGTATTAAAACCTGACTGCAGGTACAGGAAACAAATAATTAAATAAAACATTCATGTCACAATCTGTACATACGCACATCAATTTGCATTTGTTTTTAAATTTCAAGCAACACTTGAAATCTTGAAAAGCAAGATTAACAGAAGTTAACAGGGAAAAAATGGAAAGACCTAAAATAGCATGGCTAGCAGAACAAGTACAGTAAATGGAAATAGTTCCTTTGAACTGCATTAGATTTGCAATATGAAACCGCCATTACTGATATCAGATGCAGAACAGAGGGCTAAAGAATAGTGTCACGTTTTCCATACCTTTTGAAACAACTAGGGAACATTGGCTATGAGCACAAAAGAGCAATCAGGGCTTTTAGTCCTAGACCAAGGGATAAAGTGGTGACCAGTTTCACAAGTTATATAAAAGATGTGCATCTGTTACGACCTCATGAAAGTGCAGTATAATTAATGCAAAGGCATTTAGTGTGGGTAACTTGGATGGAAAATGGTCTGGATTAGTGGGTTAAAATATTCTAGTTTTAATATCAATGGGTGCTTTTGTTTCCTTTGTTTGCTAGTAATATTCAAATTAAACTGTCAAAGACATGCCATGCAGAAAAGGGCATTTGTGTATGAAAAATTATTTTGATATCACACTGATTTTCTGAATGCATCATAATGTTTCTCCCCACACTGATTACTCATAAGTAATTCATAATAATCTTTTCATACTAAAAATGTTTTAGAATGACATGATCATCAGTAATGAAAATATGAATGCTTCTCTTTTGTCCTATAAATCTTTATGAAAGCATTAAATGTCTCAGTATTGATTTTATTAATCTCTCTGTATCACTTCTTGAAATATACTAACGAATGAATGCTTGTCCTGAAGATTATGGAGAATAATTTTATGAATAAAACATTCAAGCAAATGAATAGGCTTTTGAAACTAAAAATAGTTATTACTACATTGCCTCTAGTAGCTTTGTTTTTCAGCAGCCGAATGAGAAAGAAGGCTGGGTCCACTGCAATATTATATTTGGCTCTTCTTCCACCTGTTCATGAAATGAAACATCTGGGCTACACTGCATGGATGAGATAAATTTGGACAAACCAGCCATGTAAAATTCAGTGCAATTTTGCACATGTCTACTTAGGACTAAGTCATATCGCCTACTCCCATGTAAATGGGTATAGGATCACAACACTGGGAAGGCAATTTTCTTTCATAAAGGGACCAAAGGTGGTTTCCATGCTAGCTTGCTTGCATTGTTGCCATCCTTGCTTCATTCCCTTTTTTTCAGAGAAAATGGGTGGCATTGTTGAGATGTTGTTACTTCCTTACTTTGTGCGCTCCCTTTTCTGGCAAAATTTCTGCTGATTTTTTTGGTATATAAATTAAAACACAACTGGAGGACACAGCCTGTCTGGTGTGGACATCCCAAAGGGTATTCAGCACTCCTGTACTTTTAGATACAAGCTTCCTAGTTTCAGGTTTTTGTTTTGCTTCTTTCTGTTTTGTGTAGCAGTGGGCTCACTGATGTATAGCCTGTACAGTGGTACCTCTGGTTGCAGACAGGATCCGTTCTGGAGCTCCGGTTGGATCCCGAGGTTTCCGCAACCGGAGGGACCGCTTCTGCACATGTGCGCCTGGCAAAAACCCAGAAATATACCTCCGGGTTTGCTGCTTACGTATCCCAAAGTTTACGTAACCAGAGGGACATGTAAGCTGAGGTATGACTGTAAATTGTTTCTAGAAAGCCTTTCTACATTGTTCCCTATCAGTTTCTGTTACTATTGCAGAAAGGAGCTTTGTATAGTAAAACGTTGTTGTATAAAAAATAGAAGAAAAAAATAAAAGGAAGCACTGGTAATTAAAGCCCCTTCTCCCTGGAACAAAACTGGCAATAAGAAATTGACAGTCAGTTTAGCAGTATTCAACAAGAAGCAATAAAAAGGCAGTGTGCACATGCAAGAATATAATAGAAATACCTTGACTGTAGATAACAGTGTTGTTTCAAATGGTGTTCTAGGATAGGTCAGTGGTATTCTACATGCAAACCATATGCTGTGTCCCAGGTTCCTAATTCTGCTTTGTATTACAGCAGTTTTTCTTTTTTTAAAAAAAGAACTCACTCAACTCCAAAATATTTAAACTTGTGTAGTGCTGCTCTGCATTTCCCATAACTTGTAATGTTCTGATATTTCAAAATATTACATCCTGCAGGTTATTAAATGTGCTCTGCTGTGATCTAGATACACTTCTACTTTTAGAATCTCAGTATAAGGTATCAGAAGTGCTCTTAGATGCCCAAAGAGAAAATACCATCTACATTTCTGAAACTTCTAGGTAAGGAATATTCATTTAAAAAATGTATCACCCCACTCTATAGTTCTGTGTAATCTTTACTTGGAGCTTTTCACATAAACCCATAGCCTTACCCTCCAAAAGAAAAATATCAGTGGAGGAGGCAGATCTGCTAATAATAATAATAATAATAATAATAATAATAATAAAATTAATGTATGGCTTCATTGAGTTAAGGAATTTGGCATGAGACTCTCTTTTTTCATTTGTTGGAGGTACAAAAATTATGGTATTGAAAGCATGAAAATGGGTTGTGTTTATTGTCCTCATTGTTGTGCCACTTGAACTGTTCTTGGAAGTTTTGCCTGATGACTGCATATCGTTCTTTACTACTTGGCTGCATACAGCCACTAGGAAGCATGCATGAAGGGGTACAACCAACATGAGGCAGAATGAACATCCCTGATGTATTCACAACCTTTATTGACCTCGCAAGGATGGGAATAATTTGTAAGCTTGCTACTCCTTTGAAGTAACTATTCGTTAACCACAACCCATTTTTGGCTTCTGTGTTGTAATTTGATCTTGGGAAGTGCTGATATATTACCTCAAAAACCATTAGGGCTGGTCAGTGCACCATAAATAAATACTGAATGCCATAAAAAGAGCAGTTTGTATTATATTCTGGTCAGAAAAGACTAAGCAAAGCACACATAGTGCATTCCCTTCTACCTCTGAATTCCCCTGAATCCAGTGCCAGGATTTTGTTACCTTGTTCAAAACTGCAATTCAGTGTCCATGCTAACAACCGGGCTTGAAATACTTTCTCAGTAATCTAGCTCTTGAGAATCATGAGACTCATGGCAATTTCCACATGCAATTCAATTTTGTTTTGTTGCAGAGACTTTATAATTGATGGCCTATCAGTAGAGAGAAACCATATTCTTGTTAGAATAAATCATGTTGGTGGACCAACGGAACGGATCTTGCCTCCAAGAATATTGCATAAGGTTGTAAACGGGCTTTTCAGTTTTCTTCACATTTAGCCTCTCTGGAGATAAGTGCTGCAGACTGAGATTTATTTATTATTTCTACCATTTATTTAGAGCTGATTCTTCCATTGAACCTCTGCTGACTAACTGCGGCTACTGCCCTTTGAGTGGGCTTAAAAGAGTTGTTCTGTGTAATCATCCTGACTCATTACACTGATAGCATTAAAGTACAGTGTCAAGTGCACTGTGTTTTATATGTAGGTAATGCATGAAATATCTGAAGATTACCTGTAAGTACAGAGTGCAGAGTCTTCAAACGACAGAATGAAATAGACAAACCATCAGTAAGTTATAACATCACTTTATTATTGGTGGTTCTCCCTTAGGGTGATGATCCATATCCTTGGCCCATGTTTTCGTCATATCCTTTACCAACATGCTATCTTGCTGAATTTCCAAGAAAAACTGACACAAGGCAAGGTATAATATGTTAGTTTACTGGAGTGATGTATGTAAAAAGCACAAATATGTATTTTAGATTAATTTATGGTTATGTCTTAGTCTGTGCATAAATCTTGTTTTGTTTTGAGGAACCTTTTTGAAAGGCTCACGAGGGTAAAGAATATGAGATGAACATATCTGTATGGCAGCTGGAGTTTACCATATTCCTTTGTGATAGTTTTTTTCTTATTTGTATCTCTTGGTTTTCTGTTTGCATTGCTTGGTTTGTATTTTATCATTGAGATGCAATGTGGATCTGTATTTATTCACATTTGAATCATAAGGTGTTGTCACAGAGAGGGTAGCTCCAAGCAAAATCCCTTGTGAAAGAGAGAACACAGTAGGTGCAGATATTTATGTCCAGGCAAACAGTACAATAACTGCATGCATTTCAAACACTTAAGGCTCTTTAGAGGATAAAATAAAAATCTTCGTGGAGCTTAACTCTACAAATCAAGGAATTTTACCGAATGTACCCCATGTCCCATAGGCAGCATTTATTCCCCAAAGAAGAGTCTTACGCATTCAAAACCTGCCGGGATTGCATGGTTTATCTGTGTCTACTGTGCTTTTCCCTTTCAATTCAAAGATGCACACATTATCCATTAGGCTTAACGTTTTTGTTAATATACATGTATATTACCAAGTGTTAAATTGAACACAGGATGACTACACTTGTTCCTTGAATTTAATACAAACACAGCAGGGTTTTTATAATAAAATCAACCAGATACTGGGACTCAATTCCTTTACGTATGAAAATCAAACCGAGGGAAAACAGAATATGGGAACAAATTACCGTATTTTTCGCCCTATAGGACGCACTTTTTCCCCTCCAAAAATGAAGGGGAAATGTGGGTGCGTCCTATGGGGCGAATGCAGGCTTTCACTGAAGCCTGGAGAGCGAGAGGGGTTGGTGCGCACCGACCCCTCTCGCTCTCCAGGCTTCAGGAGAGCCCCAGCGCCAGCCCCACAAGGTCGGGGGACAGAGGGAGGCGGAACGCCGCCATCCCGCTGTCTCCCGAAGTGGTTTGGAGGCTGACGGCGGGGAGAAGAGCGCTTCTCCCCGCTGCCTGCCCCACCACTCCGGGGACAGCAGGGAGGCGCAGCGCGTCTCCAGGCTGTCCCCGGACCTGATCTGAAGGTGGGAGATGGGGAGAAGAGCGCTTCTCCCCGCTGCCTGCCCCACAAGCGCCTGGGGGGGAAATAAAATTTTTTTTCTTTATTTCCCCCCCAAAAAACTTGATGCGTCCTATGGGCCGGTGCGTCCTATGGGGCGAAAAATACGGTAGTTTTCCCCTCCCACCCGATACCTATAAAGGAAACTCAGTTTTGTTCTAGAAAACCTTTCCCTACTCTAGTACTTTCTGCCTGGGGTTGAATCAGGGCTGTCAATATGAGGCAACTGCCTCAGGTGACAGTAGATTATAATCCTATACTTTGCTTAAGCAGCCACGTTTCTTGGTGTGGCCCTGAATTGAATCTTTCTCCTAACAGACACAGTCTTAAGTTTTCTAAGTTATTCTTGTTAAGTAGTTTCCAGTCTTCTACATTATTGCCACCTTTCATTCTCATAAAAGGAAAAGGCAATCATGTAGAGTCAAAAAGTGGGATCCTGAGAAGCATGATAAGACATATAGAATACCTTACACTTACAAATAGATATAAACAAAAGGTGTTGAAAGTAGGAAATGAATACCTATTCCTCCTTGGCAGTGGGAACAAGTCATGATCTTACAGGGAGAAAGGGCCAGAGGAGTTTCATCATCACCAACTATCTAATCTGCGTAAGAAGCTTCTTTTTCCCTGTGCCTGGCTACATGAAGTGAACATTAGATGAAGAACTAAATTAGGCTTGTGCCAGTGAGGGCCTTTGAGAAATGAAGCCTTTTGGTGTAATTACTTGGCATTTGAATGTGCATATGGAATAGATTGGAAGAATTGTACTAGTCAAACAGCTTTGTGAAATACTCTGGGTTGGTCAAATGAATTTCAGTGATGGGAAAACAATTTAAGTATAAATTATTAAAGTCCAAACACTATTTTAAAATGCATTTTATGCGGTGAAAGAAACAGAAAGCAAATATTTTCTATTTAATAAAAAAAGGCTAACGGCATTTGCAAGTGATGATTTCATTTAGGAAGTTGAATATTAACTAGGATACTAAAATGCTGAAATGAAGCAGGAATAATAAGTATCTTAAAGAACCAAAGTTTCTAAAGTCTGACTACAGAAATGTTTTATTGTGTATACTTAAAATGAATTTAGGCAATTTTAAAGCCTAGAAACAGGTACGATATTGCACAAACAAGAACTTGGTAGAGGATGATAGCAGGGAGAAATTATCTTGATCACTTTGATATTTACAATTAAGAAATTCACTGAAAGCTTCTTGGAGGCTCATAAAGAGCCATTTCTAAGCACCTGTTTGTAAAAAGCAGGACTTTTAATTTCAGGAAAATGCTGTTACTATGGTAATATTTAGTAATTCTAATACTGCATGAAGTTTAAATAGGCAGAGCAGCCAGGTGGGAGAGGAGTGCCTCCCAGCCCCCATCTGCTGTTTGAGCCAAGCAACTCACCTTCACAGTCCAGTCCTCTTATGACCTGTGAACATCTTTTTGTATTGCCTTGTATAGGAGCTTTATTGGTTTGAGGCAGACTTACTAAGTTCTTCACTGATTGCTGTGGTCATTTAGGCAAAAGTAAAACCATAGTTTTCATAGCAATATTTTCATCTTCGTTTTAGATGGCGATGCTAGCAAGCTTGCATGTGCTTTAAATAATCCAGAGAAACCGCTGGAATTGATTGAAAATATTCAAAGACAGTTTTGTGAAATCATGGAAAACAAACCTACTGTTATGAGTGGAACCAGTAAGTATAATTATTTTTAAAGGGAAACTGCTTATCCTTGCTACGTTATATTGATGATTCTTTATAGTGAGGTATGATTGAGGACTGTCAAAGGGGAAGACATGCCATTTAAACCAGTTTGTATTATATGTTGCTATGTCCTAAATTATGGTGCTGGAGGAGACTCTTGAGAGTCCCATAGGCTGCAAGAAGATCAAACCTATCCATTCTTAAGGAAATCAGCCCTGAGTGCTCACTGGAAGGACAGTTCGTGAAGCTGAGCCTCCAATACTTTGGCCACCTCATGAGAAGAGAAGACCCTGATGTTGGAAAAGATGGAGGGCACAAGGAGACGGGGACAACAGATGACGAGATGGTTGGATAGTGTTCTCGAAGCTACCAGCATGCTCTGGTCCATGGGGTCACGAAGAATCGGACACGACTAAATGATTAAACAACAACAAAATGTCCCAAATTGGTTGGAATATGCCTGTCTCAAGCGACAATTGAGGTGAAGTCAAACTGTTGCTGGGTTGTAGCGCTTGCTGTGGCTGTAGAGACGGATGTGGGAGAGACATGTTTTGTTGCATCTGGGGCAGATGAAGGCATCCAGTTGTGCTGCAGCAGATGCACCATGGCGTTTTTTCTCTCTTCACTCCTCCCACGGTTATTTTTCCTCTGCTCTGTGGGGAGCTGGCTTCCAGCACCAGGCCCATTGGTAGACCAACTCTGTGTTCCAAAGATGTCTGCAAATGTGACATGAAGCCTGACAACATCAACTCCGCCAGACCGGAATCCCTTGCAGACAACTGCAGTGCCTGGAGACGTCATGTATCCATAGCAGTATATCCTAAACATTCCTCTAAGAATCCCTGAGAGAGTTACTCCAAATGAATTACTACATCAGAATTATACATTATTTAGGCAATGGTTTCCCAAAGTGGTTGATATTGATGTGAATGTGCAGGGGCTGAATAAAAGATCTAGAATTCCAAAGTAGGTCAGAAACAGCCTAGGGGTGGAAAAGATTGCCACAAGGGACAGTGTGGAAATGCAACGAGCCTCAGGAATAAAGAACATTAATATGTACAGAATGCATCTCCCTTGCCAGTGAGGAGCCTCTGTATTTAATACAGTGGTGCCTCGCAAGACGAAATTAATCCGTTCCATGAGTCTCTTCGTCTAGCGGTTTTTTCGTCTTGCGAAGCAACCCGCTTAGCGGATTAGCGCTATTAGCGGTTTAGCGGCTATTAAAGTCTTAGCGGCTATTAAAGGATTAGCGGATTAGTGGCTAAAAGGCTATTAGTGGCTTAGCAGCTTAGAAAAAGGGGGGGGAGCGAAAAAAAATCGGAACACTTGCAAGATGTTTTCGTCTTGCAAAGCAAGCCCATAGGGAAAATCGTCTTGCGAAGCAGCTCAAAAACGGAAAACCCTTTCGTCTAGCGGGTTTTCCGTCTTGCGAGGCATTCGTCTTGCGGGGCACCACTGTAGATGATTTTACAATGTGACAGTATTCCTTATTTTTTTCCCCATTTTATGATTCCTAGTAATGGTGATTGGTGGTTTAAAAGGTTGATTATACATTGATATTTCTGGATGTCATTTCATTTACATCCCTAAGAATTTGGGTTGGGGGGGTCAATGACAACTTTATAAGCTCGTCAACATCAGTGAACTCAGATGTTGGTGAAAGCTTGCTTTAGGCAAAGCTGTGTTTGCAAAGATCACTTTGGGAACTATCCATGAAAGAATGAAAAACAATCGTACTCAAATATGCTGTGTGCATAGAACATAGAACTCTTCTCCCTTTTAGGGCTTTCTTACTCATTTAAATGAGTAAGACAAGTGCAAAAGACTTCCATGGAGAGCTTGGAAAGTTTCCTGCTGAGATGCAAAAGGAAGCAGGTAGCTGTGTTGGAACGCCTTTTGCACAAAGGAGGACAGAAACTCTTAAAGTGCATTGACCTTTACTGCAAGATTAAGGCCAAACTTCCCTCCTCAGAACCTCTGTATAGAAGAATGTAGGCAGTGCAATCTAATTACAGCTAATTTTCTTTATGTTGAAACTGTCTAACAAATTCCGAAGTAATCCTCAGAGGATCCAAGGATAACAAACGATTCCCTTTCAGTTTACACTGAATAGATTGTCAGAGAAGCCATTAAAATTTTAATTTAAACCAGGAATGTTGTTATGAATACAAAAACAGAATGCCTGTTTTGAATTATTTTTGCCATGCTTTTGTGAATAAACATGCGGTCGTATAGACAGCTTTAGGCTGCAATCTTGTAACGCACTTACCTGGGGGTAAGCTTCTTTGAACCCAGTGAGACTTTCTTCTAACTGCATATGTAGTAGAGTGCACTGTTAGCTGCCTGTAGGCTTTCATTTTGGTTCATTTTCTACTCACTGTTGTGCTGTGGTCAGAGTATTGGCCTATATCAGAGGGACTAAGATTCAGTCCACACTCAGCCATAAAGCTCACTGGGTGCCCTTGAGCCACTCACTGTCTTTCAGCCTATCCTCTCCCGCAGGGTGATCGAGAGGATAAAATGGAGTGGAGCAAACTACATATGCCACCTTTGGTTCTGTGGAGGAAAGGCAGGGTATAAGGGAAACAAAGAAATTGGTTGATATAGTTCTGCATTTTACTTTGTGGCATTTTTAAATATATATATTGTTACAAAATTGTGCACACGCAAATCACAAAACATGACATGATTTCTTTTTTAAAGGGAATTTTGTGGCATTGATGCATTAATCATTTTGGTTTTATTTCAGATTTGGCAGAATTAATGGAAATGTTTGTCTTGCATCTTTCTGAAACGCCATCAGAATGTTACTTCACCAGCAGAGAATGTGAAGGTAATTTTCTTCTCTCATGCTGTTTTATCTGGCTTGCAATGGTCAACTGAAAGGTAACTGCCACAGTTCTGGCTTCTGAGCCTCTCTCAGTGGCCCTGAGTGGAATAGGTAGAAATAGCAGGCTCCTTTCTCTTGATCTGGTTTGACCCAGCTGACCTTCAGTTTTGACTGAAAAAGAAAAGCAGTCTATAATTCTAATTAATACATTATAATAGGAGGATGGCAGATCTTGGCATTTTATGACGTAGTGATGAGGTTGTCACCTTTCTCATAGCAACATGCATAGGTTGTAGAATATTGAGTTTACTATTTTATTGTAAAGTGAGTATTTGTCACAGCATACAGTTGGTGGCAGAGGGACAAAGGACAGAATTCATAGACATAAGGGTTCCTTGGTGGGGCTGCCCTAAGGCCTTGGCTGTAGCTCTGGGGACTGAGGCTGGCCTCTTTGCAGCCATGTGGGTGAGCAACCACTGGGATGACCCACAGTGAGGTGGGCCATTCCCTAATTCCTGACAACATCAGGCAGAAGTCAGGCCACCCAATACCAAGATCCTTGCTGCCATGCCACAACAATCTCCATTATCAATAAAAAATTGTGGCCGTATTTCCCCTAGCCATTGACTTTGTGTGTGATCTTTGGTCTGTACGCTTGCACTCTGTGTCTGGGGTACATTAGCTGGCTTTTGCAGAGTCACTTTGACCCTGTCACCTCATTTTTGAAAAAAAATCGTTTTCTTATACCTTTCCAATAGGCATAAATCTGACATAAAGCACACACGATTTCACTAAAATAAGGAGGATCCCTCTGAAATACCACATAGCTATTTACATCTCATTATGGTTCAAGAGTAGCTGGAACATGATTTTTTTAATTAGGTGCTTCTGTAGTGCATTTTATTCCACCTATCAATGGAAATTAAAATGTTTTAAAAATTAAATATAATTTTGTTTTTTCAACATATTCCTTTGACACTTTTGTTACACTATGGCTCCCTGTTTGTCTTCTCCTCTGTATTGAGCCCTTGAATCATATACTGGAATTAACCACAGAGAATCATCAAGCATAAGAAATCTGGTGTAAGGTTGTTTGGTATCCCAAATTATTTGTAAAGGGAGCAGATGGATTTGAGTTTTAATAAGCCAGCAGACTACTTAGTGCAGCCCCTCTACACACACACACACACACACACACACACACACACACACACCTTGGTTAGGCTTTGATCAACAGGGAGTATAACAATAGTTTAGCCTGGCTTTTTAATGAATAGAATCAATGTGTTATATGAAAGTAGTTTCAGGACAATGCATTGATATTCAGTGTTATCATGTTTCTGGAAATGAGAAATTGATTATCTTAAACTACAGCAGCTTTCTAAACCCTTGGGTAGTTGAAATTAGAATAACACAATTCATCCAGCTGTTGTGAAATCCCTCAGGATTTCAATCCATTACAAAATTTGCAAATCTGGAAAAATCAAATTAGTTTCGGTTAGCGTTTTAAAGATGAGGGAGAATAATAAGCTAATATATTGACATTTATACAGTTGCAGGGCTTAAAAAAATTATAATAAACAATAGCAACACTTAACTCTATATTGCCTGTCTGTTGGCTTATGTGGAAGATGCGCTTAAAGTTAAAGCTTCTATGAAAAAAGACTTCTGGAAATCCAGCCTCTGTCTTTCATATAATATATGGATGACTTATGAATATGATCCATGCATATAGCTATATATAACTTTAAATATCACTCCTGAGCTCAAACTACCACAACAAAACTGACACTAGATATTTTTAAAATCTTTCCTCTTTGTTTCTCTTTTCCATCGCCATATGGCAGCCTGCTGGCCCTAGAGGTGGTACTGGAGTACTTGCTAGTCCTGACAGCAATGTTCGCATCAGATCATCTGCTATAAATTAAGATGCTAAGGTAGCAGACTCGCCATTTTCCAGCTACATTTGTGAAACCCCAGATTTAAGTCTACTCATAAGATAACATTTGGAGTGGCAAACCTATTTTTGGGCTGTGCTTTTTGGGCCCCTCTGCAAGATTTAATATTTTTCTGCAGAAAATTAGCATGGTGAAGACAAAACTCACTTTAGGATCCGTCTCACAGGCATCCTAAATGTCTCTGGATTGGGTTTTTTAAATATTAGTTTTGGTATGGAGTAATAGTCAGACATGTTGGGCATGTCTTTCAGGCATAGGTTTGAAATCTTATTTCTTATTAAAGGATCTCTAAAAGTGGGACAATGAAAATCATTTCCTGCCCATCATTAATGGTTGACCCTACTTGGCTAGATTGTCCTGAGATAAGACTAAACATTATAACCTCACTCGTGTGTGTGTGTGTGTGTGTATTAAAAGCAACCTTTGACCTTTTTTCTGGAAAATATCTCCTCTCATCCCTCCCTTCCATGTAGTTCTTGCCCATAGTTTGGCAATGAAGTGAAAGTGGACAAAGCTTCTTTTTTAATTGGAGAGCATAGCAAACATTACAAATTGGGCTGCATGTCCCATTTGGGATTTGGCTATTAAAAGAACATTTCTTACTTTGTTGTCTTCCACGGGTTTTTTATTTTCATGCTTGCCATTTGATTACATGGGGTTACTGAGCTCTATAAAACTAAGACTGCACTTCTGCTGCTCACATTTTATTTTTTTTCCCCTTCAAAACTCTGAGGAGTACTTTGTTAATAGAGAAACAATTCCAGCTGAAGAGAGTCTTTAAAATTCTGGCGAATGTAATGTCATTTTAGAAATAAGTAGCTGTATATATTTCGAGCTGAACACGTCTCATGTAATTAGAATTAGGACAGATCATACACATTATTTTGCATCTCCTTTCAAGGTAGCAATAAAAGCTGAAAATCCTGGAACATGGATTGCACTTTTAAAAATTGACCTTTATGTTTTGAAATTGCTTTATTCTTACCAGTAGTAATTTAGCATGAGGACAGGATTGCTCATCTGCTAGATGGTATCTAAGGATGCAAGTGCAAAGAATTATTTTATTATGTGTAGATTTGTAAGAGATTGGAATTTTGTGTTCTAGGAAAGAAGATTATTCATTGTTATCTTTTTTTAGTTTTCTTGACCTTTATGAAAGGCATTTAACTTCTAAACTGAATTGTGTTCTAGCTGCTGTTTTCAGCCACTGTTACCATATTTCTTTTGAGTTTTAGTTTTATGTTGGATTTTATTTTTTATTTTTTCTATCATACTCTGTAAGCCAGCATGAGAGCCATCCAGATTCCTCTTGATGGGGTAAACATAAAGATGGGATAAACATAGGTTCTGCGTATTCTCACTCTTGCAGTTAAGGTCTCCTCTCTACTTCCACCATGCACTGTTTTGGGATTTCTCTCAATCCTCTGGAGCATATGGGGGGGGGGGGAGAGAACACGGGGATGAGAAGGGGAAAGGTCCCATTGCACTGGTAGGAATCCTTAAGTTAGCTTCTGCTAGTACATTAGGGTGATTGGTTACAGCCTCTGGGTCCAAGTGGCTTCAGGGAGAGAGACCCATTGCCTGTCCAGGTCATTCTTATTTCAGTACCTACAGTATGGAGGTGGAAGAGAAGCAGTTGCTCAAGCAGCTTCCTTCTATGCAAAAAGAGAGCTGGATGGATTATGCCAAAATGACGAAATTGAATGGGAATGGGAAGATTAGACACCAAGAGGACAAAAAAAAAAATTAGAAATGAATGGATTAACTTTATAGAATATATGAAGGAGCATTGCAAACATTTAAAAACGTTAGCAGGCTTGGATTAGCACTTGTAATATAATTTGATAAAGGGTATTGAAAAGGCAGACTTAATAGATTAGATAAAAGTATTTAGTCACAGAAAAGAGAAGAGATAATTATTGGAAACCGGGGAGAGGAGTGGGGGGAAGTCTGGGAGTTGGAAGAACCCCTATAAAGATAGTGAATTTGTTATGGATTAATGCAATTAATATTGTATGCAAAAAGAAGTTGTGCTTCTTGGATGTCAAGAATAGCATCCTGTTAACACTAAGAAGAGGAAGTCACATTCCTTTTGGGAAAATTGACACCAACACTTGTAATTATCAATGTTAATGGCATCCAACTAGTAGAAACGATTTTTGGTATTGTTTAATAGACTATTAAATTGTTATTTTAGAATCTAAATTTGATAGAAAACCTAAGAACTGCACACAATAGATCTGATTTTTAAAATGGTGTATGGTGGTGGGGAGGCTGCCTTATTCTTCTTAGAAGCCGGTGAATTCTGAATTAAGGATGTGTTTTGAAAAACAAAAATGGTCAATATTGTTAAACTACTTCAGCACAAGTTCTCAGCATGACTGTATCTGGAATTCTGACAGTCACCATATATTGAAATTAAATATGAATTGTGATACATCCAATTGAATGTTTGATTTCTTTAAAAAATGAATTACACATGTTCTGTGCAATTTTTATTTCTCTTTGAACTGTGAGGTGTACTTAAATCTTTTCCCTGAATTTGGCATCTTGGGAGCTGCTGCCATAGCATATTTTATTCATTCTGCTTAACAACTATAGCAGTTTCACCTCTTTGTCTGATTGACAGTTCAGAGATATTCTGCCTTTTGTTAAGGGGAAAATGGTTTTCTTATTGAGAAAATTGATCCTTTGATGCTTTTGTTCTGAAAGCCACATTATTTCAAGACATTTTTAATAAAATGGGTTTCACATTGATTTTGGGGGAAATTAAATAATGTATCTTGGAATAAACAAGGTACATTTTGTGCATCATTACAATTGCAGCTTTCGTGCCTCCTCCCCTTCCCTGTAGAGATTTTGAGCTCCTAATGTATTAAATAAAGTACAAAGAAAGACTTGTAGGCCCACTTTTTTTATAAACAGCAGATGAAAACATTGTTAGCCTGGAAAAATCTAAGAACTACCGCACCAGGCCAATGCTTCACTCATTGGTTAATATTAAGTGTACTTCAATTGTGAAGAGTTCTGCAAGCCATTTTAAAATCTGCACTGAAAGAGTTGATACAAATATCTTCTGAATAGGAAAACATAGCTATAATGACAACCCAGCCACAATTTTGCACATTAATTTATGTCATGAATAGATACATATATATATAAGAGACTGTGAAACAGGATAATCTGTTCGTTCATTTTGATTATAGTGAATTAGGCTATTGTTTTTACTGGATGCTACCCATACTTGGCAAAAGGCTGAGTTGAGTCAAATATTGGAGAAGAGCACTTGATGTCAAGTTCTGTCTGCGGGATAAGTGCTTAGACAGAGCAACAGTGTTGGGAGTGGTTAGTAGTTATAGAAGACAAATCACAAAATCCAAAGCCCTCTGGGAATGCACTTTCAGGACAGAAGGTGGTGTGATGGTGTTGTTCCCCATTTTCTCTCTCCTCCTATTGGCTTTTAGTTCCCCCCCCCCCAAGAATTTGAATAGGGAAAAGAAGGACACCAGCCAAAGGGTCGGCATTCTTTCCCGACGGTTTCAGAGTGAAAGGGCTTTGAATTCAAGCAGATCCAAAGACACCACTTAAATCCACCCGCAAAATGCTCCCTTTTGCCCTCTTCTCTGTGGGGAAGTAGTAGCTATGGATCTTTTCATAGCAACCTGGATGAAGCTTCTTCAGAGCCCACGGAGAAGGCGAGATTCATCTGCAAAATCCTATGGTTCCTGGAACTCCATCGCAACACCCATAGGATTGTGCAGAAGTACTACAGACAGTATTTAGGCAAGGTGCCACTTTGACAGTTTTATGAAGTTGTAAGGGGTGATGAACCATAAGCTGACAGTTATTTATATCTGTCATAAAATGGAAGCTTGTAGAGTTCAGTTGTTAAAAGTAAGGCCATAGATAGTCCAAAATGTTGTCTTATTGTAACTATAATAACTATTATTTATTGCTTTCACTAAATTCACTGTATTATGGATTGTATTTATTAAAAGACTTCATCTTTTAAACAGTTCTTAGAAATTCAGATTGAAATGGTTAAACACTTATTTTTATAATTTTTTTTTTAAAAAAAATGTCCAGTAGCACCTTAGGGACCACCTAAGTTTGTTCTGGGTATAAGCTTTTGTGTGCATGCACACTTCTTCAGACACCACACGAAAGCTTATACCCAGAACAAACTTAGTTGGTCTCTAAGGTGCTACTGGACAATTTTAATTTTCATTTATTTATTTTGACTGCGTCAGACCAACACTGCTACCTACCTGAACTTATTTTTATGTGACTTTTTCTTTTCTTTGCAGCTGATGCAAATGTGGAGATCAAAACTCTTTCACCTGTACAGCAGCTTGGCATTAAAATGACAATCAGGTACATTACGTCAAAACATTTCACTTAGGTATTTATAAAATGTTCATTTTTAATTTGTTATGACTTGAATGCTATTGAAACCATCCATTCGACATAATACAACATTTAAATTGAACAATTTTATGGTGAAAATCATTATTGTAACGTGAATGGCTTGGAACCACAGAACTGCACACAGTTTCTCTCACTGCTACCAGCACCTTCCAGACCAGGTACAGCACCAAAATATTGTAATGTTCCATGAATCAATGGCCAAGCAAGCTCTTCCCCCTCTCACTGATCCTACAGTAGAGCTATTGCTACTTCCCAATCCCTCTTGGCTCACTGCATCCATTGTGGGGGGTCCATAGACTTGTTTCTACTATTTTCTCCCCACACCCCTCATTGAAGTCAACAGAAGGGAATTAACTACACCAGACTCATCAATGTGGCAAAATTATGCACATCAGCTTGCATTACCAGGAACCAGATGATTACATCTCTCTACCAACCACACTAGCACCCAGAAAACTCATTCTAGTGTGATTATGAATGGATGGCAACACACAAACATACCCTAGCTTTTGGTAGTACTGGTAATCCCAAATTTATAATCTCTGTAAAATTATATGTGTTGGACTATATTCTAGTGGCTGATCTGAAATTGTAACAAACAAAAAAATGGATTGATTGAAGTACATCAGATCCTCCATTGCCCATGAAACACTGGGCAACCCCTCAGTGGCAGCAGAACATCTATGTCTGGAGCTTTCTGTGGGTGACCTGCAGCAGTATAAGGGCTGGTTTGCTGGCAGGCTTCTCTCCCCACCAGCAGAACAGCACCTACATCACTTTAAGTGACCTCTCAGCCAGCTTTGTCTGCCTTTGGGTGTTCTCCATGAAGCATCTTAGAAATACGGTAGATGAGGCTATAATGTGCTGAAACAACACGAGACCAAGTTAAGTTTCTGTATAAGGATACTTTCATGTTATCAAAACAAAATAATACTCATTATCAAAGATGTACTAAAATTAGTGCCCCAATGCAAATGGAATACTCCAGAGGTTTGCATACTTGGTTCTTTTTGTGTGTGCCAATAACAAGCTTTCAGGTCTAAGTAGTACCCGTCTTAGAATGGATTCATTAGCCTTTTTTCTTTATTTTTACCTTTTTATGCCGACTGATCAGTTGTGCTGTATAAATGATGGCTTTGCATTTTCTCTTTGGGCTGCATCCAGTTCCCCTCTGGGGATCCTGCTCAGAAGCCATGCACCTGCTGTAAACTGGACAGAGAGTGAATATTGTGCAATGCGGTTATCTCATATTTTCTTGGTAATCCTCACAAGACGACCTGTATAAAATAGACCAGTGTCCCACACTGGAATGACCGCCCCTTACAGATATGACAGGAACCTACAGCGCAGATGTTCTGCTGTTGGTAAAAACTTTTCATTTGATATGGGCGTTCCTGGACTCTAATCCTTAGTACCAGCTTTACTGAACTCTAGATCGTTTGCTTTATGTTTTATTGTACTATATTTATCTGTAAACAACCTTGTCATTTTTTTATCCTGAAAAGTTGTCAGTCATTTTTAAAGAAATAAATATTCCATTATTGCCATTGAAAAGGAGGGCAGGCTGAGGTGAAGAGTTAAAGGATCGCCTAAGTCACCCCAGTGACTTCATAGCTGAGATTTATAATGAATACTGATGTTCTTACCAGTATATAATTCCTGGTATGGTTTGTATGTTTTTCATTCCTTTAAGTAAGTTTGAATTGTATATTTCAACATAATTACCATAATTGTTGTTTTCAGAATAGATTTGATAAAGGTCATTTAGCTTGTCCTTCAAAACTAGGAATTTGCTTTTATTCTTTTTTGTTCCACTGAAGGGATTAATAATGGTGTTCAGACACATTGAATGTAATTTATTTGAGGTTGGTTATTTGCTCTACCCCGGAGGCCTAGTGCAGGTTAAAAAATATATAACCAGATTACACAAAAAGAAAAGTGCTTGATTACTACTATGATAAAATAAACCCCCTAACTGAATACAAAAATCATGTTTTGTTTTGTCTTGAAACCAGTTAACAATTTGAATTAACCCGGTGCACCAAAGGCCTCCCCAAACTAGAGAGTGCTTCTAGATGATTAGGTTCTGACTAGCAGACATCTCAGGAGTGAGAATTTTATAATTGTATGACTTCTACTGAGAAGGTCTATCTAAAGGTCCCTGTTGGTCACAGTAGGAGCAATAGTGAAATAGAAGAACATTCTTGGTTATTTTACAATATAAGCTTAGGAACTTTGCAAGACCCTTGTGACGTCTTTATGACATTAGGTGATTGACAGGTGGGTGGCCCTACCCTGCTCTATATTGTCCTGCCAAGCCTTTGAAATGAGCTAGGTTGGTCCTTCTGACAGTACCACCAAAAATGTAATTAGAGGCTTCTCAGCGCTGGTTCCATCAGTTAAGGAATGTCCCTCTCTCCAAGACTGAGCTGATGCCATTCATTTTCAGCGCCAGCTGAATTGCTTTCTCTTCCATCATGCTTTCTAAATATCTCTGTGTAGTCACACAGTTACAGAGAGTAGGTATAGGCAACCATATGGGTTTACTTTGATGATTTTAACAGTATTTTAGTGCTTTATCATATTGTAACTTTTTTGTAATTCACCCTAAGATAAGTTGTGACGAAGGGCAGGACATAAATAAGTTCACACCATGCTTTAGGAGTGAGAGTAGCTCATTCGGTAGAGCATGAGACTATTAATCTCAAGATCGTGGGTTTGAGCTCCACATTGGGCAAAATATTCCTGCATTGCAGGGAATTGGACTAGATGACCCTCATGTTCCCTTCCAACACAACAGTTCTTTGAATCTGTGGTCACCTTGATTCATTAAATCAGCCAGGCCTCTGCCCTTTAGGGCTTTTAAAGTCATGAACAACAGTGTGAATTTTACATGGTAAGGTAACAGGAAGCCACTGCTTCCCTCAAGCCATTCCTCATAGGAAGTACAGTAACAGGAGTATCAGATATTTTAAAAACATCTTTATAATACATACTATTATTTTTGTAGTAAGCTGTTCTACTATGAGTAACCAAGCTCTGAATAGTATTTTACCAAAATACTATTAACAGATGCTTTAATAATTCCATATTAATTCAACTGAGACCTAGTAATCTTCTTCCTTGCTCTTGAACCACTAATGTTTCATTCATTTATTTAAACTATCAACATATTTCCATTGTATATGCTTTATTTGATCTTCCTAGAATGAATAATAATCTAAATCAACATAATGTGCATTTTAAAGCTGACTTAAGCTGTGAACAGTGGGGTGCAAATGGAAGCCTGAAGCAAAGCAGAATGCTTTGTGGAAGAATTTAATAAGTTTTTATACTAAAAATGTCTAGTATCAATGGATATGCATGTGTGTGCATGTGCAAGGGAGTGAGATGGCTACACACACTTTTGATCACATGCACTGCTGGTATGCAGCTTTCAGGGGGTTGTTCAAGGTTAACTGCAGCCCTCAGGCCCAGAAAGGTTAGCCATTCTTGCTCTATATTTTTTATATAAAAATATAAATACACGCCACACCTATGCTTTCACTAGGCTGGCACATATTATAGTTGTAGGGCAGCCCATTTGTTTTAACATTTTAAATGTGCAAATGCTTGTACAATACTGTTGTGCCATTATTTCTGTTCTATTTGCTACCTTGCCTTGATGAGAAGACACTCACACAATTTTAAAAAGGCAAATAAGATTTGCAAGCAGATGCAGATAGATAGTCATGGAAAGTACCAGGTACAGGTTCAAAAATTCTGTTTTACTCATTTTTATGTTGCACGTTACGTTCCTTTTATGCATCCTGGTCTTGCTGTAACGGCGCCAGTTGTGGTTGGGAACATGTAATCTAATGTGTATTTAATATACTTTTTTGTACTTTCCTGTACCTAGCTTGAGGCTTCACACCCAGCTCCTACGTCCCCAGCAAAACCACCAACAACTTTGGTTGGAGCTGGGCATAAGGAAGGTTTGGGATTATTTGTTTACATTAGTGGAACAGCAATATCTGAGTAACTACATCATTTTTTGCATGCAGTTGCAGCATCCTTAACAGAAAGAGCATAATTTTGTCAAATCAGTGCCTTAATCCATTATATCATACATTTCACGCAGAAATTAACCAGCGGTCTCATTTAAGTGGCAGACTGTGCTTTATTTGGAGAGAGAGGTCAGGCCAGGATTCAAAGAACCGTTAAACTAGTACCACGAACCCAAGGGGCCTTTAGAGTGCTTTCTTTTGAAGACCAGCCATCTAAGCCACATGGAAAACTGTTTAATCTGGGAATGAGGGACTTTCAAATGCAGTTTATGATGTGCCATGGGTGGTGGTGATGGAGTTCAGCTGTTTGAAGAAGGAGTCACAAATATTGTTGGGTTTGTATCAAGCCCTTCCATGAGCTCTCTGTATTCAGATTATTATTTTATGTGTAATGTTATGCATCTTAAATAAAGTAGCAAGGTTTAAAAGAAAGAAACAGCTGCAGACATGTTTGCCCAGTATAGATTGCCTATAAATATGATGTGGATTAAGGCTTCTGCCAATTGGCTACAAATCACTCACATTAATGTCTGGTGTGCTCTTTTCCGTAATGAAATAAGTAAATGAAAATGTGTATAGCTTCTAGTTAAGTTAACCTTTTTTTTTTTTTTGGTTTAGCTATGGTAAACATTTGAACCTGCTGAGAGAGAATGCCGAAGATGATCTATGCCATGTAATAATGCACTGTGAAATTTTTTTGAAACGACAACAGGCAGTTCTGAGGACAACGTTGCGTATCCTTTCTCATAATATAAACATCACCAAGTCTTTTGTTGGTATAACTGTCAAAATAATTTTTAAGATGCCTTCTTGAATTATTTAAGATGGCACAAAGATTTGTGCCATATAGGCAGGAACTTCATAACATTTTCCTTTCTCAACAGGCATATTTTCCAGAGCAGATGCTCTCCCATCTAAGTTTCTATTTCTGCCCAGAGTTTTTTAAAAATCTACAGTGGTTTCCCCACTTACTCCAGTTTAGAAAGCAGATCCACAGACATCCCACAGTTATAGATTTGCATTCACAATTGCAGTGAAAGGGGTGTACTTTGTACATGATGCATGTGAATACCCTTAAGTCTCTGGATTTGGTATCTAGGCCTGATCCTTTTCTAATAATGGTCTACTAATAGATGTGTTTTCGATGGCAGGGTTTTTCTGCATTTAACAACAAACCCTTGGATTTCCTGAACGTTTTCCTACAGGTGGTTTGCAGGGAGGATACGTCGGCTTTGATTGGTTTGCATCTTCTGTATTTCTAATAATGATGGGAGACAGGGAAAAAACATTAAATTTTCTCCACCAGTTTTCCCGTCTTCTTGTGTCAGCATTCCTTTGGATACCACGGCTGCACAGTTCTGTAAGACTTCAAAAAAGGTTTCATCTTGACAAGATTGCTCTGAACATTTTAAATGAAATTTAATATTTCCAAAGTTGTTTATAAACAGAACACAATGCAGTTACTTAAAGGTTTTTTTAACCAAATGTTTGCCCTGCAAAATTTCTCTCAGAAAAATATGGATTTGACATCTGCTCAAATGGTTGTCTGGAACCAGGGAAAAAAACAGGTAGACAGATAGCAGTGGTGGTGTTATTGAATTTTAAAGTGAGCCATAAAATTCACTTTATTAGTAGTGTTAAATTCTGTATGTAGGCAGATAGAACTATTGAATGGCCTTTTTATTATTATTGCTATGTGCAACCTCATGCTTTAGATTAGTAGCTTTCGTTTTATTATAAAATCATTAAATGATACAAAGTAGCAATTTTGGATAAGGGGGAAAAAGTAAGCCAGCTTGCATTGTCACTGCTAGTCAGAGCCTCACTATTTTAGCATCTCAGATATTTATACAAGTTTCCTTTAACATAAATAATCACAGAATTAAATGAAAACTTGTATGTTTAATTTTTTACTCTCCTAGTAACATAAACTTCCACATACTAGAAAACTGAGCAAACAGGGCAAGTGTGGCTCCCCACTTGAGACATGTCAGCACCCCAAAATAATAAAGCCATATGACAAGAGTGACTAAGATTTGAAATAAAAAAATTCCTTCCAGTAGCACCTTAAAGACCAACTAAGTTAGTTCTTGGTATGAGCTTTCGTGTGCATGCACACTTCTTCAGATACTCTACTATAAGATTTGAAAAAGAGTTTAAGAAATAGTGTAGGGCATGATCAAGAAGTGCTACTCATGAACATTATGGACATGTGACAATTCCAAATCATATTCTGGAACTTCCTCGACGCTTGCACAGTTGATGCCCGTTTGTTTCTAAGGCCATTAGAGGTCAAAGCAATGGTTCACATCTAGTAGGGAAGCCACAAGCCAAATCATATTGTTAACACTGGTAACAAAGCACTCAAATTAGCGGTTAAATGTCATAAATGCAGTTTAAGGCAAGCAGGCTGTCATTCGATTCATGGAGTTTCTGGCAAGAACAGGCTTTCCTGTACACTACTTTTTAGAGATAGTAAACCTCTCCTTGCAAAAGGTAGGTCAGCAGAAAGACCCCAAGCAGTCCACTTGGAACCGAAATGCTTCTATTAGGCACCAAGGAATTCTGTGCATGCCAGGATTCCTTGAAGAGCCACAGCTCTTGCTAGTGTGCAGCTCTTGGTTTCTGTGAAGCAGTCCAGCATTAGAGGTGTGCTGCAACACCTTCGACAACACTCCAAGGGATTCTGAAACACACATTTTGGAATGTGCAATGCAGCTGCTTGAAGACAGCCAAATGTCTGGCCCTGGCAAGGACTGTGACTTGGATCCTAAGGCGCTTCTCCATTCATTTAAGAGGGACATGCAGTTTTTGCCAGATCCACCATCCATCTGCAGCTCCCATCACTTATGTCCCATATTCCCGGGGGGGGGGGCAGCCTTCAGGACCAGATTATCAGGGGACTGTGGAGGGAAGGGGGAAGCAGGTAGTCCTTTCTTCCCATTGCTCCCAAAGCAATGGTAAATGTTACTGGCTACTTTGCCGTATTTTTTTTTCTAGTTGTGTTGGGAGCAAATAAACTTTCTACAGCTAGACATAAATTAGGAAAAGCGATCACTGTTCTATTCTGCATGTGGATAATGAATGGGCAGAGGGAAGGTGACATCTTTTTTGAAGGGAGACCTTTGAAAAGCTGTATAATAAGGATCCTTTGGGGTATTGTTGCTTCATTGACCAGATTCACCTGCCCGTTGACACAGCAGCGTCTGGGATCCATCCAATCTATTTTTGCAGTGCACATTATGTTGAGATGTTGCTGAAGGCTGAGTTACCCCTAGTCTTTTCTGCGTTCCATATGTCTGGTTTTACGTCATCACAGGTAATAAAAAATATTCCAATTTGTTTTTTTAAAAAATGGTTGCCTTGACTGTCAGTGAAAAGGAGACTGCAAAACTGGAGCCAAAGCACTTTCCTCTTCTATGGTGCAGCCCCTTAGGTGTTTACTCAGAAGTAAGTCTCATTAAGTTAAATGAGGCTTACAGGGAAATTAAGACAAGATTCCAGCTGGGTAGGACTTCCACTAAATCATTTCATGTTGAAGCAACTCTGAAAAGAAATTCACAGGAAGGAAGATTTTTCTTTTTCTCTTAAAAAGCATAGTGGTAAAAAGAATAGCTTTGTCAGACCCTTAAATGCACAGCAGTGGGCAGAGTTAACTATAAATTATATTTACTGCTAATGAATAGTCAGCTGGGAATTGTAGAAAGAGAGAGCTTTTTGAAATTGAATTGCTTTTGTCTGGTAGTTCTTCATAACCATACTTGAAATCAAGTTATACAGGTGAGACCAAAAAAATGAATTATTGCTACTGCAATAAAAAACAGTTTGTTTTGCTGATATGTACTATTTATTGTACAGTTTCTACAATAAGGCTGAAAGTATTTGAATGCTTAGGAATAACAATGAGACTTGCCTCTGAATGAAAATACATAGAATTGGGCAGTGTATTAGATGCCAGCTCTTACACCATAATTTTAAGTGAAAAGAGCAAAAGTAATTTTGCTGCCTAAACAGTAATTGGGATAGATTCAGAGTTTGCTCCTGCTGGATTCCGTAAGCAGAATTCTGCTCAGGACACTCCCATGAAAGAGGAGGAGTGATTTTTCCATTCCTCAAAATCCCCAGTGCTACCTTCCAAGGGATCCTTAATCCTCTAGGTAAGTTTTTCTGGAGTCATAGAGTGTAGGGGGGACTCAACAAAAAATGGTTTTCTCTGTTGGATTAAAAGCTGTCCACAAAAAGAAAAAGTCTGGTTCCAGTCCATTGTCACTGTTAGATTACAAATGAAGCAAGCTAAAATCTGTTTTAAATCTTATCTTTTGCAATCAAATTAGTACTTTTGCCTGATTTACTTTTGTAAATATTTACAGGCTGATTAACACAAGATTCATAAGTTCACAGCTAAATGAAATTGTCGTGGTAGAGATCAACAAAAAGAACAGTTATTCTAATTTTGTTTTTCATAATCAGTTTAATAACAGAATGTCAGATTTATTAAAAAGTTGGAGAGCTCCTCTTCTGCTAAATACAAACACATTAAACAAAACCAAAGTACTACTGTTTGTGACATTCTTCACTAGAAAACTCTTTCATGTAGCAGTTCTTCTTCCAGGTTTTTAATGATGCTACACTAAGGTGGAAACTTGTTTATGCCCATGATTGCCAGAAAGAAGATGCAGTGCAAATGACTAATTGGGAGATGATGATATGACACACCTCTCTCATTCCTTTTTAGTTCAAATTCTTTGAGAAAAGATGCCTCCCCCTAGCATAGGGGACGTGGTCTAGAGCTTTAGTTGCTTTTACAAACGGAAGTGCTGCCTTCCCAGACAAGCCCTTACTAGTGGCAGTGATTCAGGTTTTCAGTGAGCTCTGGGAACCTCCAGGGAAAAACATTTCACTTCCAGTGGCAAAACAGGGTGTGCTACCCCCCCCCCATGACTAAGAGCGGGGAGTGGGGGTGGATTTCTGTTGTAAATTACGGTAGCTGACAATTGCAAGGGACCTCAGAATGGAGTATATAGAGCTGGATGCATTATGTGGAACAGTTGCTGTTGGAAGTGATGAATTGGATTATTGTTTTTTTCCTAGATCTGTCAACAATGGTTGACTCAGTGTTTCTGGAATTACTTGGACTGGAGCGAGATCTGCCATTACATTGCCATTTGTATTTTTCTTGGCCCAGATTATCAGATTTATATGTGTATATCTGTATTCAAGCATCTACAGCAAGAAATTCTTCAGCATACGCAGACTCAGGATCTCCAAGTTTTTCTTAAAGTAATTTCTTCTTTATCTTCATGACTTAGAATAATAGAACAGTGTTGAAGATTTGATGTCAATTTTTTAGAAAAACTTAACAAATTATTCTTTGAATATGTGTTTGTTTTCAGTCTGTTTTCTTCGTAGCTTTACTTAGTGACAAAGGAAAATATCCTTTCTGTAATCCTTTAAAGAAAACAAATGCATATGCCAAATGTATATGAAATAGATTCTTCCTTGTTTGTTCACTGGGAATTGGTGATGAGCCTGATCTTGATATGTCATTCTCTTTTACAGAATGCCATATCCTTGATGGACTTTGAGCAAAATACTTTGCTTGTGATATTTCCAGGGAGATTTGGCTGTACCCTGTTGGAACAGAATGCTGGACTAGATTGATTTGTTTATCTGATCCAGCAGGGCTGTTCTTAACATTTTTAACCTATAGATTTGTTTATTTCTAAGCTTTACATTACTCTGCAGAAACAGTAGCTGCCTTTTATTAGAACCAGGATTGTAGAGTTGGAAGGGCCCACAGGGGTCATTTAATCTAACCCCCTGCAATGCACAAATCTCAGCTAAAGTATCCATGACAGTCCTGTCTCCTCATAAGTGTAGCGGCTGTATTAACTCAGAAAACTCAGTGAAGAATTTCAGAACTAGAAATGAGCATTTTGGCAAACCTGAGTTAATTCAAAGCTGAATGAATGGTCATTGAGAAGGTAACTATGTCAGTGCTTTGCATGTTCTGGTAACTAATTTAGGTGGTCAGAATATATATTTTTCCTTATCCCTATTGCCT
Source organism: Podarcis liolepis (assembly GCF_965112155.1). NCBI lineage: Eukaryota > Metazoa > Chordata > Lepidosauria > Squamata > Lacertidae > Podarcis > Podarcis liolepis. The sequence continues at coordinate 56,953,887 of NC_139557.1, read as the reverse complement.
CTCCCCATTTCAACCTGCCTGTGAGTTGAAATCTGTTAGGGAGAGCTTTCTGATGGTTCCATCATTGAGAATAGTTTGGGACTTTATAACCCATCTGAGGGCCTTCTCAGTAGTAGCACCCCAATTGCGGAAAGCACTTCTGCCAGACATTGGGCAGGTGCTGACGTCGTTCAGGTTTAGGACTCAGCTAAAGACCTTCTTTAAATGTAGACTGACACCTAGGGAGACTGTTTTTATTCTACTATTATTGTTTTGTTTTAACATTAATTATGTATTTATTGTTGTCCCCTGCCCCTAAGTCTTTGGGCAAAGAGGTAGGGATATAAATTTTAAAGATAAAGTTAAATGAGTTAATATTTTCTGAAAGCTGCTTTTCTATTTAAGTTTCATATCTGTCTTTACCTTTTCTAAGAATGCACAAACGAAAACTCCAAAGTAGAATTCTCTGTATGAAAAGAGTTGCTTCAGGCATTATATATATTAAATTTAATAAACCCTGTTTGATATACATAATTTTAGAATCAAAGCTGAATATATCGTTCTAGACTGGATAATACTTTTAAAATAAGAAATATCAAGTTAATTGTTTAAACATGCCATTAGCTGCTGCCTGTCTATAACAGCCATTTTGTATAATGTGATTCCCAAAATATACTTTTAATTTAAAATCTTTGACATTCATTTTAAAATAGCATGACAGATCTGTAGTCCTCATTATATAGCAGGAGACAACACACCAGAGCTATTCTTCCTCGTAATAAAATTCATCTTAACATCTGATGACAGGCCATCATGATTAAATAGTTCTTAAGATACAGAGGCCAAATAATAGGTCAAAAATTATGAAACTCTCATTAAAAGTGTGCTGAACACATTTTATAAGGAATCATGGGGTTTGCTGTATTTTTATAAAAGAGAAAAATAAATGTTTTTTGAGGAAAGAAAACGATTTTAATTTACACTCTCTGTCAAATTGTCCTAACTAGACTTTAATAACTAGGCTTGACTTGGCAGATTTTGGAAAAGAAATCCACCATATCTGATTCCAGTTTAATTTTAACTAGAATACTCTGGACTTAATTGGTTGTAAATTACACCCTTAGAATACAATACATTGTTTGAAGGAAACACAGTACTAAGTACACAAAGCAGTGCATCATTAAAATGGAAACTCTAATTAAGAGGACCCTGTCTACTTGAAGCTGTGTGCAACAGTTTGTGGCTACATATAGGAATGTACAAACCTATTTACATCAAATGCACAAGCCAGTTTAATGGAGCTCAGGTGTGCATTGTAATACAGACGAATATCTGCATCCATGTTGGTTATTACGTGGTAGGTTTTTTCTGCACATGGATTTCCCTTGCTAGTAGGCTGAGACAATTGACTGCAAATCTCTCCAATAAAAGCCTTATTAACTGCTTCATAAAGCAAATAATTTCTAATTACTCATCCCATTGATACTAAAAGTCAGTATTTAGTTGTAGCTAGGATTGTGGGCCCGTCAGGTCACCTCTTCTTTTCCTCCTTCTCTCCTACCCACCCACACCTCAAAAGTCTATGTGGGCATTTTCTTATCCCAATTTTTCTGATGCTGACTTTCAAGAAGAGCCAGCTGCTCTTTGTCATGTAATTACTTTATAATAATATATATGGATAAAAGTGGCAGTTGTAGCTAGGATTGTGGGCCCGTCAGGTCACCTCTTCTTTTCCTCCTTCTCTCCTACCCACCCACACCTCAAAAGTCTATGTGGGCATTTTCTTATCCCAATTTTTCTGATGCTGACTTTCAAGAAGAGCCAGCTGCTCTTTGTCATGTAATTACTTTATAATAATATATATGGATAAAAGTGGCAGATTCTCTAACAAAACCACTATCCTCCATTACAGTATGTGAGGTTTCTGGTGGCCCATAATACTCCAACCAAGTGTTTCACTTTTTTTGCACAGTGACATAATATATAATATGCAATTTTAGATAGATGATTTGAAGCATCTAGTAACCATCAGACAGGTATGCACACAATTATTGACAAACAAAACAGTATCTGAATTACTTTTCCCCCATCAAAACCTTAATGTGGAAAGGCAGTAAAATCCTCATCTTGTCTTTCCATGTGGTTTACACAGCACTCAAAGTAACAACTAAACTTGCCTCTAGGTTAAGGGAAGCACTGACAAAGCATTGATTTCAGTGTATACTAAAAACTTACTTATTCTCCCCAGTGTTTACTAGCCATTAATGCTACAGTTGCTGCAAATGAGATGCAAATATTAACATCTGCAACACTTGCTGTTGTTTTGTAGAGGAATTCACAACCGACTTCATCGATGCTCTGCACCTTGCAAAGTTTTACCTTGTCCCTAAGATTACTTTAACAGTGGATAGCTTTGGAAAATATCCTTCTCCAGCTCTTGCCAGCATTGTGGTAGGAGCTGGGGGAACAAAAGTCTGCAGTTCCTTATCCCTCAATAGCAAATCAGTGCAAAGGCATTCCTCTTCACCCAGGCCTTAAACCATCTATGCCCTTTTAAACTCTGTTGTGGGGTGTTATTGTTTTTATTTGTTACTATGTTATTCATGTTTGTGTTTTTCTATCATAAACTGCCCTGTATAGAAATTTAAAATAATAATAATTAAACTTGTCTGTCCTTGGGTTAATTCCCAATTATCTTATTTTAAAAGACATTCAAAATGTACTGTTCATAATGCAGCTAGTGCTAACCTTCTAACAAGATGGTTGGTTTAATTTGTCAGAAACAAAATAGGACATGGCATGCAACTGCAAACAAAGGGTATGGGACAAGGCAATGTTAGTTGGCCAAGTATGCACGTCACAGTAAACCATAGTTAAAATAAATGATGGTTCAGTGTGATAGAGCAGCATGCTACTCCTGTGCTGAGGAAACAAATCTCAGGTTACCTTGTCTGCATCAGGCTTGTGGCTTGTTTATTTCCAAACTATAAGCAGTAAACTAAGAACAAACATTGGCTTCCATTTGTTCTTTATTTGGAGACAAAGGAACGATGAGACCAGTGTCATAGCTGCTTTTCTTGCTGTGTGGCGGCGGTAGGACCAGGTTGAAGCAAATTGGGAAGTTTGGAGCAGCATGAAATAACACTTCTCATTTACATTAAACAGTAATTTATTTTAACTAGGGCTACTGATAAATTGTAGCTTATTTTATACTTCAAATTATGTATACTGATACAGCTAAGAAATATGTAAAGTTTGAAATCCTCATTTTGCTTTATTAATTCCGTTAGTAAATATGTCATTAGACACCATTGTATAGAAACGGATGTGTCTATTTTTCACTTTTGTCATAATGCAGTATCTGTGTATTACAATGGAAACAGAACAAATTTCTAAATGGGATGAAAAAATAAAACAAGTTGCCTCTTGGGAAAGCCTCAAATGTTAATATCCATCATTTTCCCCCTGGCTAATACTTTGCTTTTGTGCAATGTGCAGGAAGAAGCACTTCATGGATTTCAAGTGAGTGATTATTTCAAATACATGGAAAACTTGGCTCTAACCTACAGACCAGTGCTGCTAAGAGACATGAAGAACATTAGAGTGCAGAACACATAGATCAAGCAAATGAGCCTCTCATTTCAAATTTTAGTTACGTTCTTAAAAGGACACTGATTATTTGTTTTATATACTTCTCTATAAAAATGCATTCATTCTAAATGTACATACTGCCAAATCAATAATAAGGCTTTTCAGCTTTCCGCTTTCACAAGACATCCTCTAAATTGGTTCATCTGAAAAATAATGTGTTTTTCTAGCCATGCACCATAGCCTTGTTTACACTTGGCTTCAGAACCTGCCCTTGAATTACTTAAATGTCCTGCTTATATTTTCTTGGAGTGATTTCCATACTATTAAACTTTGCTTCTCTTCAACATCTACCTTAAATTTTTAAATTGCATACAAGTTTGCCAATAAAATACAGTAATATGAATCCCCATTCTGAAAACCCAGCCTTACTTAATATTGATAAATAAAGGCAGAGCTACTTCCTTGAATGTAGCAAGATTGACCTTTGAAGGTCAGGAAACAGAACATCCTTGAAGATTCTCCATTCTGAGTATCTTAGTCTGCAGTAGAATTGTAGTTGTTTTTTTAACAATGTACACTAAAACCTTGACGTTTTGATGAGCTGAATAAATTAAACTTCCTGTTATGATAATATGCAGTATTTATTGTGTTTTTGTGACTTCTCTGTTATGCCAAAATGGAAAGCGAGAGGGTCAGTTTTGAGGTTGTGTGTATGAGCATTGCTAATAATATTTCTAGTTGATCTGGAGTTAAACTATCTGCAGGCTTCTCCAATGTATTACATGTTTGTGAGCATCTTATATGGTGCACACAAATTAGGTATGTGTATTAATTAACAAGTTAAACATCAAAAAACTGAAATCACTGGGACTTTAAAAGTGCTTAAATTTGACTGAATTTTACCCAGACATGATCACAAAATTCTGAAATGTACATTCCTGTGTAATGGTGAACAGTTTTGGCTGGCATGCTGAATTTAAACTCAGTGATTTCTTTTGGAGTACAGACAACTCCCCATCTGCACGTGCTCTGTTTACATGTGACCACAAACACACGTGGTGCCAGGATCTCAGAAGTGGATTCTGGAAATGGGGGACACCCTGGAGAGGCGCCCTGGCTTGTAAGGAGACCCTTCCCAGAGCCTGAATAGGATGTCCTCTTAAGGCTCTGGGGAGGATCTCCTTGTGAGCATGAGTCCTTCCTGCCTAACAGCTGATTTTCAGGGTAGCACGGAAACAGCTGCTTCCCCACCTGTCAGCTGTGAGAGAGCAGAGCTGACCCTCTGCTTGCATGTGCGAGCTAGAGGAACAATGCATCTCTGACGCAGATGATGTGGACCAGAAGTGGAGTAATGTGCACATGAGTAGAGGAACAGTTTGGTTCTCCCACAGCTGATGAATAGGGAGGCTCTTACCCATGCATCAGCTGAGCTGATACAGGCAACATCCCATTTTAGGTGATTTCGCATATGGGGGGGTTGGGAACATAACCCCCGCATAAATGGGGAGTCACCTGTATATATGTTTATTAGTAAGGCCTATACTGTGGCCCTCCAAGTTATTAGGGCAGTTTATGTGCTTGTCGTCATATACTTACGCTTTATGGTGCAACTTCATAAAAAGGCAACAAATAAGGTCTTGGGAGAAATAATTGTATCATTGTTAACTTGCTTTGCTTATCAAGCTATAGCCTTGGGTATAGTTTGGTGTTTATATTAGGAGTGTACACCAACCACAAAATTGGGTTCAAAGCCAATTCATCACATCCTTATTCCATCCAAAGTAACTGCCTGATTTGGTTTGAGTCGGAATCCCAATTCTAGAGTTTGTTGGTCATATATTTTGCAACAACTAATGCAAATATAAGTTTAACAAAATCTCTAAAGGCACCCCCCCAAGATACATACATGATAGGAAAGCTACAAGTATTATATTGCCAAATGCAGTCTGATGGGTGCTGGAGTTGGAAATCCTCACCTGCTCCATTTTCACTTATTTATTCCAAGTTAAAAATGGTGTGCCCAAGAACAGGTTCACTTTTTTTCAAAAGAATTATTGCCACAAGGCCGAAGTAAATTATGCAATGGCACAGTCCTAGTGAGAGATGCAAGATGACTTCATTGGGTACAGGAGGAGAAAGACAGAAAATGAGAGGCAGAAGCCTCATCCATTTCCAGTTGTCACATTCCACCATGTTTTATTCATGCTGTGCTCCTTTTTGAACAGAGAAGGACACACAGCGGGCTAAAGCCAATGGTGCTCTTTTTCATGTTTTAACGGGCAATTTGTTGCCCCTTTGAGCTGCAAAGATGGGCTTTGTAACAAAACTGTGGGTAGTGCCAGCTGAAATTGCAGGTGCCAGGGTGGGCCTTACTAAACCTTATTGGGGTTCAATACTTGGGCGGGGGAGGGGGGTTGGGGCTATAGGGTCCAGCATAGTCTGACAAGCAAAATGAATAATGCAAAGCATGCATAATATTTTATCTTGTACTTACTTGTGGGTCTTACATAGTAAGGGTACTTACTATGTGGGTCTCAAAAGCCAGATGTTTTTGGAACATACTCTGACAAATTTGGATTTTATCCATTGCTGAGTACACACAGCCAAGCTTGTAAAGTTACAGGAGGAAATTGAACTGTTTTATCCAGTATGCATTTCAAAAATTTCAAGATGAAAATGAGAGCCTACCTTTTATAAAATGCAGCTGAGGAATGCTCTCTTTGGATGTTTAAGCTGATCAGATAATGCAGCACAGATTGTTCAGTATAAGCTAATGTCAACCCCCTCCAAAGAAATAAATAAAGTATAACATGTTGCTAAATATAAATACAAATACAGTCATACCTCGGGTTACAGACGCTTCAGGTTGTGTGTTTTCGGGTTGCGCACCACTCCAAACCCGGAAGTACCGGAACGGGTTACTTCCAGGTTTCGGCGCTCGCACTTAACGCACGGGCAGAAGCACCAAATCGCGACGTGCGCAGACGCAGCGCTGCGGGTTGTGAATGTGCCTCCCACATGGATCACGTTCGCAACCCGAACATCCACTGTAGTGGCTTTTTAAAAGCATAATTTATAATAGAAAGTCTGGGAATAGAAGAAGATACTGTGGCCTTTCCGAGTCCATCTAGCTATGTATCTGAAAAGAACCTTTTCTCTCTCCCCCAATCTCTGTTTCTAATGTATAAATATTCATGTTGACAGCTTCTATTCTGATATGAATAGCCTGCTCCAAGTACAGTGTCTGTAAAATAACAGGAAGAGAACTAGAGGGCACAAATTGCAAGCATTGTAATTTCCACTAAAGCAAGCACTCTTACTTTTTTGAGCTAAATCGTAAATTGCGGTGCAAGAACATAAGGATTGTTTATATGTGTAGCAAATAGCAATGACTGCTGAAATGAAAAATGATATAAAAGACTTTCTGTTTGTTGATATGTGTGTGTGTGTGTGTGTGTGTGTGTGTGTGTGCGCGCGCGCGCACGCACTTATTTCAACACAGAGAAAATCTTTGCCATCATTTCTCATTTTGGCAGTCATTGCTACTTGGATTGAAGGGCTGAACAGGCAGATAATATCAGACACCCACCTTCGACGTCCTATATATTTCAGCTGTGTGCTCCTGTAGTTTCTGATGCAGTAGCGCCATGGGGAGTAATAACTGCAATCTAACTTCATGCTGCAGCAAACACTTGAGCCAAGGAAAACCTTTTTAAAGAAAGCAATGTCACAAATGGATATTTTGGTCCAGAATGAAAAGCATTTGTAGCAGTAGCACTTACTAGTATTTAGCACCCAAAACCAAAAGGGCTCTGACAGTTGCATTTGTATTAAGCTCCATCGCCACACTGTTTTCATTCAGGTCCTGCTTGTCGGTTTCCCACAGTCATCTGGCAGGTCAGTATAACAACCAGAGGGGGACTAGATGAGCCTTTGGCCTGATGCAACTGGCCTCTCCTTATGTTCTTATTTGTTCAGTCTGCAATCCGGATTAGTTTTGTTCTTTTCATAATTGCAGACTTGGTTTCACCTTCCATGTTTCTTCCTTTTACTGTGCTACATCCTACATAAAGAACTGCAGAGGAGCGCCAGTTGCTTTCAAATGCTGGTACTCCCCTTAGGTCTTTCAGGCAAGCGGGTTATAGTGCAATCCTATCCAGGTTTACTTGGAGTACCAGGGACTGTGTGCTTGTGTGTCCTGCGGTTTTAAAAGCCGTTTAATATCGATGCAAGGTAATTTTTACATTTCTCAACCTTGCAGTTTGTCATTAAATATGGAGCTAAGGAGCCAGGGAATTTCTGACTGAAATCTCTCTGGTTCTAGAAATCGTTTGAGTGGCTCTAACATAAGCTCTTGGCTTATGCATCTGTTCGTTGCTGGTTCATGGGTTTGTGTAATATCTGGGTCAAATCAAATCCATATCACAGGGTAATGCTTATGAGATATCTTGACTAGTGCCTCTTTAATAGCTAATGTGTAGCTGGAAGCGATGCTCAAGAGACTAAACAGAGGCTTCTGTTTAGTGTCTGTCCTTTTCTGCCAGAGCATGATCTGCATAGTGAACCTGGTAGGGGAGCCCACAGTAAGAGAAAGGGGGGGAGCACCTTGGCCCCAAGGTAACAAGTGAGATAAGCAGCTGTATGAGCAGAGTGTAAGCACCACCCATTTATTTTTTTAATTTTATTTTATTAAAGCCTCTGCTAAAACTGTAAGGCACTGCAAAGTTATTGTGTGACATGAACTGAATCCTTGTGAATTAAAGACTAGAAAAATTTACAAGCTGAATCCTTTTTGGGGGAGACTGTAGAACAGGGATACCCAACACGGTGGCCTTCAAATACTGTTAGACTCCAGCTCTTATCAGCCCTAACCAGCCTGGCCATTGGAGTGGCATGATGGGAGTCCAACAACATCTGGTGCCGATGTCCAACAGCATCTATGCTGCAGAAGATTGGTATTCAGCTCTACTCTAGTGACACAGCCTTGAAGAGCTGCAAAAAACTACATCCAGGCTTTTTAAGCTGACATCTTTCCTAGTCTGCATCTGAATTGGAATTGTTTGTAAGATGCTGTCTTTTTATTTTTTAAAAAAACACTTGTTTGCTGCTCTGGGCTCCTTTGCAAGGAAGAGCAGGGTGTAAATCTAAATTGGAAGTACTCCAAGCAGCTCGTTGAAAGGATGGAGGCCCAAAGTCTGGTTTCTTACCCCAGCTGTAACGTTTACACAAGACATACAGTAATGAGGGGCGAAAGCAGGAGGGACAAGTTTGCAGGGAAGTGGGACCTCTTCTTGCTTTTTTTGGCAGGGCAGGGAGGTTTATTACAAATTAGATTTATTACCAAGACACCTGGATAGCTAAGCAATCCATGATTGTCATTGCCAAGTATGTATTTCATGTGCTTCTGAATTTTCTCTTTTAACAGGTTGCACACTGTATTGCTATGTTAAAAAAAAATGTATCATATATTTTGAATGATGTTGGGATGTCATGGATTTATGAATAAAAACTGTTAATCATGTCTCTTCCTTGCCGAGATGAAGATATGTTTAGGCCATTTGTGTTTGTAGAGACCTCTGACTTTGGTGTGACTTCATTATAGCCTATTGTCCAAAGGTGAAGTCACACCTTTTGCCTTACCCGTTTTACATCTGGCAGCACCCTCCAGCAGCACAACTCTGCACAAAACCAAACCTCACTCACACAGCCTTGAATTGTCCATGATACTCGGTTCGTGGCTACAAATAATTCAATTTGTGGCTGAATTTGTCTGGAGCTGCCAGAGAGCCACGGAAGCCTCCTTATGATTTATAAATTGCCAGACTTTGACTAAGTCTAAAGCCTTTGGGAAGTTAGTTATAATGATGATAGGATGGTTTATTTCAAAGTCTCTTAAATCTGAAAAGACAGATCAATTGCACTGCCTCCTCCAAACCTCATTAGAAAACAGAGATCAAGGGTCAGATTTTCCCTGTACCCATTTTGTACCCCATTATGGATGCACAACTACTAAATAGGGTGGGCTTGTCCATAATTTTATTTTAATTTGAAATATTGATGTAGCACCCTTCATCAGAATCAGTTCCAGGGTAGGCTTACAATAATTAAAACTACAACCCGATTGTTGTGTGTTCTGTTTTGTAACTAAGAAAAGTAGGTTATAATTGTTTACAAAAAAAATCCACCCAGCTAAAAATACAGTATTCCAAAGCATTAACAAGCAGCAGATTCAAGAATGGAAATAAAAACCGAGTTGTAAAATGCTTGAGGAAATACAGAAATGTTTAGCCTGGCATTTAAAGGCTACTGATGTTGGTTCCAGCCGAGCCTCTTTGGCGAGGGCATTCAATAATTGTGGCATCACAGACCTCTGTCTAATTGACATTGGTCCCCTCACAGATGGAAGAGCACTTGCAGAAGGCTATTGGCAGATGTTAGTGTTGATATGGGAGTAGGCGCTCCATCAATTTGACATGCTGGGGCTCTTTAACATGCTTGGAAATGGCAACTAGGAATGTACCACAGCCCACCTCTGAGCATTTTAAAGTGATGTGACCCGGGTTTTATTTGTACATAAGAAGATTCTGTATTTTGTATGCCAATATCCATCCCCAATTGCACAAATATAAAAGTGAGAAATGGCTATGATCTGTAGGACATACCTATGTAGATAGTTCTATGGGGGGGGGTGTTGCGCATTGTGCTCATACGACATACCTGGTTGCTCTGGTTCCATGCATATTCATACTGTACTGATTCTCCCTCCATTAATCCCATCCATGCCATTGGTGGAACAAGTTAAAATAAGGTTACCAGATTTTTTTCAATGAATCCGGGAACACTTTTCAACTTCCTACTAAATAGATGGGTTTTGTCAGGGGACTGATTTGTAAATCCGGGGACTGTCCCTGGGAAACGGGGATGTCTGGTAACCTTAAGTTACAAAGGTGGCATCGCCTGAGTGGTGCCTAGGCCAGGGTTCAGGAACCTGTTGCCCACCAGATAATTGTGGGACCACAGATCTCATCATCCCTGGGTGGAGATCATACTGATGGGAGTATGACTTGGGGAAAAAGAAGAAATGGAAAGAACAGCTTCATTTCCAAAGCTGTATTTTGGGAAAGGCGAGCAAAAATAATTATTTGACTAAGATAGCAGTATTTGTTGATTAAGTTCCTCTGCACCATCAGTATGTTTGGTCTTTTCACCGTAGAGAGGCTGTTGGAAGCCTTCCTATTTGAAACATGAGAAGCATACACTACAAGAATCCTGTTTTGGGGAAGCAATTAGATAGTTGGGTTGCACCGTAATTAATTCTCATTGCCGTTTGATTAAAATGCCACCGTTGTGCACACAGAAAATGACACCTCCAAGTTGCTCTTTTGCACTGTGATGATGAAGACTCTGGCTTTCCTTCCTTTTGTGTATACCTGGCCTGACTGCTGCAGAAAATAACCACTCTGAGAGTGTGCTGCACATGATACGCACCCATGGCAGACAATTAGAGTCCATTATTTTCATAAAGTGTCACACTAATTGAGTCTCTGCATTAGGGCAGATTAGGCATCCTGAAATATCACACAGCAGCTTAGCAAGGCAATCATCTATTCATTGCTTGTGGCTTGAAAAGGGCAACTCGAAAGCTCGTAAAATTTTTCTCAAACATTTCAACTGCACTTTGGCATCTTGACAGGAAAGCACCCTACCAACCCCTGTACTTAGATATTCTGTTTATCATTTGCCCCTCTTCTCATTTGCCTGTTCTCCGGTTTTCTTTTTGACCAATTCAAGGAGTAATGATGGTTTACCATGGGAAACTTCTGTTTTTTCTCCAGCTTTATCTTTGAAGGAGCTGGTGCCCAAATAACAGCCTGGTCTCTTGAATTCAAAATCAGAATCAAGTGGAAATAGTTGCTCCTGGGTGAAGCTCAGTGAAGACTGTTGGATTCTACCTTCCCAGAAGGAAACGTTTAGCTGATTTCCACCCAGACACTGCTTTTGACTGCAGTATTTCGGATATGTCCGGGAAATTCCAGATGTATGGCAACCCTTGGGCTTCTCAGAGCTATGTGGATCCCAACCCCAAGTCTTTGGAGCAGTTCATTTAGGATTTTATACTTCATTTGATTGCACTGGTATGTGCAGATGTGTCACTTTCTATAAGGAAGGAACTGAATAATCAAAAGCGCTTTTTTCCAAAAGAGTCTTCAGTCCCATCCTATTGAGGGAATCAAGTAAGTCTAGAAGTTGAATTTCAGTCTCTACAGCAGGGGTAACTAACCTGTGGCCTTCCAGATGTTGTTAGACACCAACTCACATAATCCCGAATCATTGACCAAATTGGCTGGGGCTGATGAGAGTTGGTGTCCATCTGGAGAGCCAGGCAGATTTGCCAACTCTGCTGTACAGAGTCACATTCGTATACATCACCCCATCTCTTCAGACACAACATCGGACTTTCACTTTTGATTGTCCCAAACCGACAGAACAGAAATATCTCTTGCTAGAATACACAGCAAAGCAGGACTCGAACAGAGTTGACTTTTTGGCAGGGCATGTGTTTTTCAGTAAATTATGTACCAAGACCGCAAGTGAGTGGAAAGAGAGGCCATCTGTCTAGATGACTTTGGATTCATTCATTCACTCTTAGGAAATTCATTCTGCATAACGCTGAGCAGCGAGTTTGAAACCATGGTCCCCAGGTACATAAGGCTTTTGAAGACCACACTGGAAAGGAAATGTAATGAATGTTGCAGCCAAATCACTTGGAGCCAGAAGTGCAGCGTCTGCCTGGGTAAAATTAATTCTTTATTCATTATCCTAGCTTTCAGTGCACACTAGATTTAAATTTAAAAGGGGGGGGGGACACAACCCTGCACTGTGGAGTGCATACCCACCCATTCTGGACTTAGTCCTAATAATCTACTGGCTGAAGTTTATATCACATGGATTTAGATCAATAATAAGAGTTCTTAACACAAGGCTTCACATGCATTTTACATCAGGAGGACTGTATTCCAAAGATAAGATAATTCAGAACAGCCATTAACATGAGATTTCTCTCATTAAGAAATCTATCATCATGCTTTTTAAGAAAATCAGCCAGCGAGAGGGAAGAGGGCAGTCTTTATATATGATGTATGGGGGGGAGGGGGGAGAGTACTATCTGTCACCAAGCAGCACGACTGGAAAGCTAGAGCTTCAAGCCTATATTGATGGACTGGGGAGTCTTTGGTTCTCCAGATGTTGTGGACTCCAACTCCCGGCAGCCCCAGTCAGCCAATTAGGGATGGTGGAAAATGCAGTCCAGTAGCATCTGGAGGGCCAAGATTCCCCAGACCAAACCAAAGGAGCCCAGAAACACCAAGCCAGGCTAGGATGTTTTGCTACCTGAAGGGAATATTTGTTTATTTTACAGCTTTTCAGACTGCTTCACAGCCAGAAGCTATAGAAGCAGTGTACAATAAGAAATAAGAGATTAAACACACAATATAGAGACTCTCAATGTAATAAAACCATTTCCACAATTGTTTTAAAAAAAGAATATTCCATAAAATGAATGTGGCATCTTTCAGAGAAAGCCTTCTTAAACAAACATATATCTGGTAGCTGAACAAACACCTAGATGCCAGCTGGTCTGTCTAATTTCAGTCAGCAACTCATTCCAGTGGAGTAGAGATGCAACATTAAAAACCCGGCTTCTAGTTCAAACTAAGCATGTCACTGGCATATGTGGTACTCTCAGCAGTGCCTCATCTGAAGAGTGCAGTTGTCAGGCTTGGTTATATGGGGAGAGGACATGCCTCAGGGAACTTGGTTCTTTTCCCTGCTCTTGAATTCCATATACAGAAGCTGATTGGAGCGTTGGACTTTTACTTCAACACTGGCAGCTGAGGGCAGAAATCTTGTTTAGTGGGTATATGACAGGACCTCTGATCTCCAACAAAGAAGAATGACTGGGAGGCTCAGGGGAAATGGTTGGAGGGCACAGTTGCCACTTTGTCTCGCTCTTTTCATAGTAGGGCCGGCCCTGCAAAGTTGGAGTCACCCCCAAGTCTTCTCTGAAAGGATGTGCCTAAACCAGCAGCTCATCAGGTTCTTCATTCTCCAAGTCTAGGAAGAAGCAGCAATGATACTCCAGCACTGAGATTAGAATCATAGAATCATAGAGTTGGAAGAGACCAGAAGGGCCATCAAGTCCAACCCCCTGCCATGCACTTCTAGCACTCAAGTGTATACAGCAACCAAGGCCATACCACTTAGAACCATAGTTGTCAACATTTCCCTTTTTTAAGGGAAATTCCCTTATTCCGAATAGGATTCCTCGCAAGAAAAGGGAAAAGTTGACAGCTATGCTCAGAACATGCCGGATATCGTGTGGTCTTGGAAGCTAATATTGTTGGTATTTTGTTTTAAATAAGCTAAAAATACCTAGAAAGAAAATAATTTAAAAACTAAAGTGTGGCCAGAAGCATTTCCCTCCTGTGGCACAGGAGGTTCAGAAGAAAGAGTTCCATGCCACAATACACACAAGAGAAACAAACCCTTTGGGGCCTTGTGTAAACTCACTCTTGGAAGTCTACAACTTCAAGAACAAGCAGCAGGGGAGGGGGGCATCAATAAAATCCATCTGTCCTTGAAGAAGGAATAAAATTGAGGTCATTATATTGAGATTTTCCTCCCTTCTTATGCAATTAAAATAGGAGCTGTGATATTATATCTAAGATTTGGTGCTACTGAGATCAGAACCTGGAAATCTGTAAAAGGAATTTCTAAGCTGTGCCCTGAACACTTGTTCATTTTCTTGCTTGGTTTTCTGGCGATTTGTGATTGATGGCCTGACTTCTGGCTCGAGAGTATGCTGGTCTCTAATTATGCCTTTGGCTACATAGCTCACCCTTTCAATTAGGGCTCTCCGCTCCTTCCTCTCAGGGTTTTTACGCGGCAGCTGCCCATCCCAGTGGCTGTATGTATAGCATCAAACAAGGCTCCTATTGGCATGAAAGGGTTTAATCGGGGAAAACATTTTCTTTTTGATTATAAAGGAGTGCTTCTGAATGCGGTGCTGTGGCACCAAGATTGTTCTCCAAAGAGCAAACAGGGTCAAAATGAGAGAAAGCCCTGCAATGCGCCACTTTCCCTGTTGACTCCTGCACATAGAAACAGCTGTAGCCATTCAACGAGGTGGTGTCAGATAAAACCTTTAGCACCTTAAGCACACAAATACTACATGCTGGTAGAGAAATGCAAAATGTCATAATGCCTGCTGGTCATCTGTTTCAGAGATTCATTACAACAGTTAAATTTTACTAGTCACTCACAGGAACTGCCCCAAAGCTGTAGTCATTAGCAATGCTTCATCAATCTGATGTGAGGGCAAGAGCTTCACCGAATACCCAGAGCTCCTCCTCTTTTTATATATCCATTCTGGTCATACCGTAGCTTTGCATACACTGATGAGCTCCCTCCTTTGGAAAGATAAGTCGTTTGCCTGCATGTGCAAAATAACCATGTGCATATGTGAGCATTTTTGGATTTGGTTCATGAGTGCAATCTTGAGTAAGCTTTATGTTATAGTTTGCTTCCTTGGCCCAAAATGGTGAACAGCATATTAATACAAATGAAAGCTAAAATAGAAATACAATAAATACACCAGAACTTAATGTCCCATGCTGCAGAGCACTCTTCCAGCAGAGCTGAGAAATTAAGTGGGGTGTGTGGGGGTGGGTGAGCATGTGTGAGCCAGGCCCAACTGTCATTAATACCAAGGGTGCCTAAGCATTCTTCTTGAACAGTTTTCAAATAAAATTAAAAATAAAACCAGCTTCTTCCACTTGGGCTGCATTTCCTACTTGCCATAAAGTTGCAAAAGCTAAATCTGTATGGATGAGCTGTGGTAGGATCAATAAGAAAATTAGGAGTAAGGGATGGCAGTGCTCAAGCTATTTTCACCAGGACTTGCTGCTGTTTTGTTTTTCAGCATTCAAAGGCTGTAGGAAAGACGTATAAAAAAGAAAAATGACATATTTTGCTGCAGCTTATCCAGGGGGCAATCACTAATTGCATTGATTGTTGGAAAATGTAACATCCAAATTAGAAATGGATCGTTCTCAACGTTTTCTCACCGTTTGCTGAAACATGTATGCACGCCTCAGTGTTTGTGTTCCAATAAAATTAATTAAAGGATTCTAATATGCCTGAATCATCTGAAAGAGTTGCTCAACGAAAGATTAATATTCCAATCCCATTTCATTACTGCTGCCTTTAGCACTGGATTCTTGATAAACAAGCAACCAACAGATTTTCTGTAAAGATCCTGCCCAATCTTCCCAGCCTCTTTAGCATTTTGTTTTATTTTAAAGTCATTGTTTATGTGCTTCACTTTGCCATCCTGCCCCCAGTGATTAGCTCCAGTCTGGTGCAGAGCTGTAAATCAGACGTCTAGCAGGCTAGATCAAGGTGAACTCTCCGCCAAGGATCTGATATGTGGAGGTATTGTGCTTCCAGATCATTAAGTTAGACCAGGCCTTTATATTTCACCCTACCTGAAAAGCACCCACACATTCTGGTGCTGTATTCAAATAGGCTCTTCCCTTCCCTTCCTCCCACCGCTTTAAATCTTGAGTCTTTGTGGTCCATTCCCATCTACGGAGAAAAAGGCAGGGGGATATTTTCAGGGGGCAATATGCTAATATTCCATGTTCAGTGGGTCAGAAAAAGATTGACATTTTGGTTTGTGCCGTTGATTAGTGGAATTGATCCCAGATACAAAGTATGATCTGGCATGCAGACCATTTAGGATGATTCTCAGCACTGCCAGACAAACAAGAATCCTAATCCCTTGTGCAAGGCTAGTAAATGTCACTCTCTGCAACTAAAGCTAAGCCTTCTGATAAAAGGCAGAGATGAGATGCTTCCATTTTGCGTAGCAACCTGGGCTTAAGCAATGGGGCTTTTTACTGCATGACTGAAAGGCAGAAAGAATGCCATTATAGAATGTCACTGCTGATGCACTGATTGGGTACTGTGCATAGAAAACAGACAACTACAAGGCATGTGGGGCTAATAACTCACCGCATTGCTGTTACATTTTCGATCCTCAGAACTCACCATGAAATCATTCCCGTCGCCTCTTGTCTTAATACTTAAATTATTCATCAGTGATGTTTCTCTAGATGCTGTTATTTACACCTGACTCCCCCCCCACCCACCCTCACTGAAGTCTTCCCTCTTCAAAAATCCTCTCTCAAGCTTTTGTTAAAAAGATGAAGGGGATTTCTCTTCCTGGGGAGAAAAATTATTTTGTGGGATTTTAAAAAAATCTTCCTATTCACAATTCTTCCTGTCAAGGAGAAACCAGAAGCTGCACATTTTAAAATGAATTGTAAGGGGTTCTTTGGTAAGGGGGGAAGGTATTATTTTTTGCTGCTGTTCATTTTCCGTCTGGCAAGACTGGTATATCTTAAAGAGGCTTGGCCAGACAGCACTTCTGCTGGTAGTTCCCACCCTGCTTACTTTGGCAACCATCTTCAAAAGAATAGAAAATCACTTTTCGCCTTGATGTCTGCCATTCATTTGCACAAGCCAATATATTTCCTTCTGAACTTATTACAGCGGATGTTGTGAGGCTATTTTTTATTTTTGTTTGTTTCACAGTGGCAGAGGCGATGGGGAGAGGGAAATAAGCATTCCTTTCTGCATTTAATATTTGTGGCAAAGATGACTCAGAACAACCTTCTTGGGGTAAAATTTACTATTGTGCCTAAACTGGGGGTGGGGGTGGCGGGGTGGGGCTTAAAATAACACTTTCTGCTGTTTGGCTGATCCACTTTGAAATGGCTCTGATTCTGTTTTGATGGGGGGAGAAGGTTGCTCATAGTGTTCCACCCCAGTTCTTGAACTGGACTCAGAAGTCTGAAACCATCCACCATTAGGGTTGCTGTGCTGTGCTTCTCACCAAACAAAGAAGCAAATGCCCACAGGATGGTACCATGTGATTTTTCTATACCAGGGTGCTTAAAAAATGGCTCCTGGCTGGGGCCTGCGTTGGCATTCACTCTGCAGAGTTGGACCCTTTGTCTAGGATAGCAGAAACATTAATATGTGAATAAAAATAAGCTGTAAATAAAAATGACTCCCAAATATCCTTCAAAGCGTAAACCAGTGTCAACATATGCAATGCAAATAACTGCCCCACAGTTCAAAATGAACATCTCCCAGGAGGAAAGCTCTCCTGGCAACTAAGATATTTTTTGCTTACCACAATGCTGCTGTTGTGGTTCAGGAGACCTGCAAGTGCTAGATAACAGCCGAAATAACTGATTATTTAGAAGGTGGCAAAAAAAACCCTCTGAGTAGGATTTTTGTAAAGCCCATTATGGAGAATAGCCTTTATGAGACGCCACAAACTGTGTATCGGCACCTTTTGCTAAAAGTTCAGACTTTTTACATTTTGGTGCTGCAAATGAGTAGCAGGCGGAGAAAAAGAGCTTATCTTTTCAGCCATCAACCTCACATCAAGCTTTTTAAGCAACAGCCTGGACTCAATTCCGCAGTCAGAAATTGAATTCGAGCAAAGACATGTACCACATCTGTCCTCTGGAAGGTCCCCTGTTCTAATGGACAGAGAAAACCTAAACAACTGGTGAAATGGCTTCAGTGCAGATCTGCCCAGAATGGCAACTGCAGCTAAGGCCACATCTGCATTGTACATTCAAGGCACTCCTATGGTATTTTAAGTAATCACAATTTTCCACTAAATAATTCTAGGAACTGTAGATTGTTAAGGGTGCTGAGAGCTGTTAGGAGACCCTCTCCCAGAACTACTGTTCCAATAGTGGTTTAACAATCAGTGGCAGAGCACCAGCGGGCACAGAACAGGCAGTGGCAGGGCTGGCGCGCATCCCGGTGGCATGGCGTGCATCCTGGGGGCTTGGCGTGTGTCCTGGGGGCATGGTGCCCAGCACAAAGGGAGCACCCAGCCGTGATGGCACCCCACCGGGATCGTGCTGCGCTCCCCCCGCACCCCTTTTCCTCCGCCAGTGTTGAAAATCAATCCCTCTTCTCAGAGAGCTCTGGGAATTGCAGCTCTGTGGAGGAAATAGGGTCTCTTGCCCATTGCCAGCTTTGCCCATGCCCATTGCAGGCATGCACCCACCCCTATCCCAAAGGAATATCAGGAGGACCATATAACCAGAGGACAACTTCTATAGCAGAGAAATTTGATGACCGTGTGCAGTTATCTAAATGTGCTTCGTTATTAAAATGTCAATCCTAAACATGCAACTAGGAAATAGACTGGGATTGGGGTGGTCATGTCTACACTTCAAAGGGGCTACTTTTATAGATTTCCCTAGTCTCTCTTAGTTCCAGGCTTCTCTCTTTCCTGCCCCATCTTCTTTCCTGGTGTGATACGTTGCCTGTAGCTACAGATGCTAGGCCATCCTGCAGGCTCTCTGATCTTCCAGGTTTCTCCTTTCTGTTATTTGTAGCAGAGACAGACACTGACTGCAGGATTCCATGAGTATTAACCTGTTATCCTGCTTTATGTTTTGTGAAGCTGTCAGAACACTGTAGAGCAGGGGTGTCAAACTCAAATTCATTGGGGGCCGCATCAGCAGTTTGGTCACCCTCAAAGGGCCGGTTGTATCTGTAGGATGGCATGCGCTCAATATAAAAACAAGTGGAGGTTTCCTGAATGCATGTAAAGTGGAGGTTTCCTGTGTAGAACGGCAGGCGCCACTAGAGGGCAGATGTTCTCTGGCTTGTAGGCTGCCGCGCATGTGCTGAAGAGGCAGCTTTCTTGTGTAAAAAAAAAAAAGCGAGAATAAAAGGTGAAGGCTGGCGGCAGCTGCACAGGCCACATGACGAGGTCTGGCAGGCCGGATTCGGCCCGCGGGCCTTGTGTTTGACACCTGTGATCTAGTGGGTCTCTGATGGTATTCCACTATTGCCTCAAAGATTGAAGTGTTGTGTAAAACTGCAAGTGATATAGCATCTTGCCTATACTCTTCATAATTTTGAATAATGCTTTGAGTAGAAGTTCCTCAGATGATCTAAGAGATCTTACAGGTCTATACAGGAGAAGGTGGTCTTTCAGATACATTTGCCCTGCTGTGGATTCTATGACAACTAGGTTCAACTTTGGGGGTTTTTTGCCTCTTATCTGTATGCCAACTTTTTGATATCACTACGGGCCTTGTGTTTGACACCCGTGCTGTAGAGCTATCTGGCTGAATAGTCCACCCGACTTCCAGCAGTGGTGGTCTTTCTCAGGGATTAAACCTGAGGCCTTCCTATGTCCCTGCTGAGCTAGAACCCTTTCTTTCCTTCATTGCTTGCTTATACTCTGGAGTGTGTAAACTGAAGCTTGCACAGTACTTAGAATCCAGAAGAATAAAGATTCCTCTGAGAATGACATTGCTGAAAAGGAAAACTGACCTATTTGTTGCTTGGGGGCTCCTGGTTGGTTAGTCAGCTCTCAGAAATAATATCCAGCTCCTAGACACGTAACATGCAGGATCAATAAGAAACTAATCTTACTCCAGAGTGTAGCACTGTCTTGTTTTGCTGCATTGCTAAGCGATTCTACCCAGCTGGGTTTCAGGCCTTGCCGTTCATTTGCTGCTTTTAGACACATAGGATGCTCCCTGGTGAGTACCATGCTTCCATCTTAAAGATTTCCATTTCAGGGCGAAATGCAAAACCTGCTGAAACTCATCAACCTGGAGCTAAATTAAATGATGAAGGAGGCCGAGTCTTTTCATCTGTCACTTCATCTGGAAACTGTCATTGCCCATTATTTTCACTATATGACCTGACACAGACTGACTGCATGTAAAGGGATGCTAAAAAGTCCTTGTTAAGACTGAAGGGCCACGAAATACGATGTGGCATATCCTTGAGTGCATGGACACTTCCCCTGCCTGCCACCTGGTCTCCTTTCCTCATACGTGGACTGATGGAAGCAATGGAGAAAGAGCACACAGTCACACATAGAAAATGCCATGTTACAGCAACTAGGTTCAGCATATGGTCAGTGGCAGAGCTTCATGCTCTGGCACCGGGGGTGTGGCTGGTGCGTGTCCCAGGGGCCTGGCATGCCGCCCGCAGGGTTGTGGTGCACATCCTGGGGGTGTGGCACCCAGCGTGGGGACAGCCATGATGGCACCCCACTGGGATCGTACTGCTGAGGGCGGTGTGCTCCCCCGCCCCCTCTTCCTCTGCCAGTGTATATGGTCACAATTCAGAGGTAGAACACATGCTTGTCATGCCTAACACCTCTGTGGTTAAATGCAGTTTAAAGGATCCAGTACTTGGGAAGATGAAACGACCTCATTTGTAGGCCTTCAACTGGTGTGTCCCAACGCAGAGGCAGGTTGTGGAGTCATGCCTGTGGGACACAGGAAAGCCCTTCCCCTCTCAGGTCTAAATGGGTGGGCGGCCCAACTGATGAAGTGGTCAGGAGGAGTGAAGACACGAGTGGCCTGCTTAACCAGGCCTGCAGGGCTTTCTGCACTGCCCCATCTCCTCACAGTTTGGCCCAGTCCTAAGATTCCACAGGCTGTCACTCACAGAGGAGAAGGGGATGAAGAGGGGATAGTTTTTCTCCTCTTCATTCTGTGCCACTGACAGAAGGATGTGGGCAGCAGAGCAGGGTCAAAGGGAGAGAGACTTCTTCCACTTCATTCGCCTCTCCTCCAAAAGCAGCAGATTGGGGCAAGTTGTGGGGAGGGGGCAACTGTGAGGTAGTGATTGGCAACGGGGGTGGTGGTGATGGTGGATAAATGGTAGTGTTGAGGGTAGAAGAAGCTGTGAGGAAATAGGTTTGGAGCAGGGCCAGCCTGAGAGGCTTTGCTGCCACTGCCAAAGTCGCTGCCGGCTGCCAAAGCCACCTCCCCACCCCCAACTCCATAGCTGCCTTGGTAGGGGAGAAAAAGAGCCAGAGAGAAGCATGTGGCAGCAGTGGAGGAGAAGATGGGAACGAGCGGCACAGCACATTCCTCAAAGATCTGCCATTCCTCCCAACTGTCCCCCAGTCTGAGGCAACTGCCTCATGGGTTGGCCAGCCCTGTGGCCTGAACCCCTGGCCCACCTGGCAGCAAGTCAGTATGCCAAGTCCAAAGTTGAAAGTTTGGGGGTCAATTTACACAAGCAAAGTCCAAATGGCAGGAAATGACACAGCACCTCAGCTCTGTTGCATTTTAAACTTGGCTTGCTGATTATATGCACCCTCACCTGATCCAAGCCTACTCCAGGTGAGGAATCACACCCCTCCTCCCAGGGCTAGTGAGCCCCACCTGGCCAGCTAAGGAACTGGGCTGTGAGCCCTTGCCTGCCTCACTCTCCTAGGGCACCCCTTCTGCTCATCTCCATGATCCCACCATATCTGTGGAGACAGGGGCCCCTCTGACTCTGGTGATGGGTCCTGCAGCTCTGGTTCCTGTGCCCTGACCTCCATCCCTTTGCCATCCTCTGTGACCCTGTGAGTACTTCCTATACCAACCTCTCCCACACCCATGCCCAGCTTGCCCCAATGTGTCCCAGTCTTGGCTACACCCCTCGCCGGGATCCTCCTCCTCCTCATGTTTGTCCTGCCAGTTCATGACACCCTGGTTTGGAGGAGTTGTGTGAGAGAAGTGAACAAGGGAGTCAAGGCAGCCTGTGGTGCTGGGAGCTAAGCTGCTGCCTCTGCATCAGGGAGCTATCCTGGAGAGAAACATTTCCTTTGCCACTTGGAGGCTGCCTCTGATGCTGGGATTCACCTTCCCCACCCCTCCCTGCCTTTCCCCCTTGTTGGCATTGTGGGACAGCACCTCCCCCCCCCCTGCTGCGCCATGACCCAACAAAGGAACTGAGTTCCAAGGGCCTTTCCCAGCTGGCGCAACCTCTAAATGGTCTTCGCTGTAGCTGGAGAAGTGGATCGTAGCCCTCTTTGCCTTGGGTTGTTCCCAAATAGGTATACTCCAACAGGTGGTCTGGTGGTTCAATGGTTATGCCGAAGACTGTGCCAAACATCCACATCTGTAATCAATAAAGGTGTGGCTAGCTTTGACCCAAATCAATGTTGTCCTGGGAGTCAGGCTTTGTGGGAGAGGAGATGCCTTGTCCAGGCAAGTAGGCCTTACTGGAAGGGGGTGAGAATGGGGGAGAAAGGGGGAATGGGATGTATGAAGGAACGGGGGCCTAATGAGTATGCTCCAAAGGAGAATTTGGGGGACCCCCTAAAAAGGAAACTAGTGAGAGTAGGCTAAAGGGGGGATAGTGGGGGCTGGAGAATAGAGACACGGAGAAGGAAAATTGAGTGTATTAAGAAGATCAGTCATTGTGGAGGTGGGGAAACAATGGGTGAGGGGAAGACACTCTGCACATGTTTAGAGGAGGCTCTTTTGAGTAGACATGATTAGGTTGCTTGTCATACCTGGATAGGAGCTCCGTGTTCACTTAGGTTTCCTAGGGGGAAAAAACATGGATGCAAGAGTTAAAAGTTATATCACAATTAAAATATGGGAAGAGGACAAAGCTAGTACCTGAAGGACAACTGTTAAAATGTCTATTGGTTAAGTGATGGGCACAACGCAATACAGTATGCCAACTCAAATTGCTGCTACACGGTCATTTGCCTTCCACAGTATAAAGTAGATGTGGTGTTTATTGTTGAACTAGATTTATGCTCACGTCAAATGGAAAATACTTTCACACTATTATCCTGGGGACAGTGGGGAGTGGGGAAGGAGATGGTTGAAATCCCCTTGGGGGATGGAGCAGGGAAATGGGGAAAGAGCTCAGCAGCCCCTCTGCTGATCCTCTTTCTAAACAGCACCACCCCAAAGCTGCTATTTTAAGCAAAATCTTGGATTTGATCACATGCATCTGCATCTAACATCGAGATGCAGGCTGTAACAGCATAATTGGATATGTTGAAAAGCATTTAAATAAAGAGAATTATTATCCCAAGTGAAGATTATTAGCAATCTTGGGTTAGGAACAGCTACCCTTCAATGTATTTGTTTCCAGTCTAATTCTGATTACAGTTTTCCGTTCTAGTTGTGTAGTTCATTCAGACACAGCGATGACCTCTGGGCTCATGTGAGCTGCTAGCAGAAAAAGGACACCAGATAAAAAGGGCACATTGTCTTGAATTCTACTGTTCAATATGCTGCAGTTTTGGCGTACTGGAAAAAGAGTAAGGGGAATGACTGGTCACGTGTCAGTTTAGGGTCACCTTATTAACCATAATAAACCGGACTTGATAACATAAATCCAACCCATACATTTCTATGGCAGCCATTTAATTTTGGCGAAAGTGTTTCCATGCATGACCACATTAAAAATGCAATCTGTTCTTTGTCCTTTCCAGCAGAAGTATTGGGGTTGTGCAGTGAATCCTTAAAGCATGCTTTGGGATTATATTAATGCACAGACCTTTGAGACAAGCACAGGCTTGTTTCCAGAAAGAATGAAATAGTAGAAAGCTTGGAGAAAAATAATGGGCCATTCTGAATAACAGACATTGCTGATGGAAATGACCTTTTCAGGTAAAAAGATATCCCAGCAGGTTATATGAAAGACAGCCCCCATCTTATGTTCTAGCTAGGCAAAAGTAGCTGGCTATATGCTTTCTCGTGCCCTTCGCACCAGGGCTTAATTTTAGGTGGAGGGTTGCAGCAAGATGGATTACTAGCGTCTTCCAGAACTCAGAGGCATACCTAGGCTCCCTTGTGCACTTTGCAAGGAGCTGTATCGGCGACCCCCTCCCATGAAAAAAAAAACACTTTACTGCAATAGCCACATTAGAAATTACTGCATTTTATGTGACCCAATACTTTAAGCATCTGGAATGAGGGCAAGGCGAGGAGAAGGAATGAAAATATTTGCAGACCCCAAAGAATATGTGTTTTTACTAGAACAGCAGAACAAACACCCTTATTTGCATATGAAGTGGAGGTTCATAATTTTCAGTTATAAGGAAAAGGATGGAAATTATGAGGAGGTTTTATTTTAAAAAATGGTTGGCATTTGAACTCTCTATATAGGGATGATGGTCACAGTACAATATTATTATTATTATTATTATTATTATTATTATTATTAAAATGTTACTTTTTCTTGCCAAAGGCAACTCAAAGCAATTTACAACCAATATATTGTTATATAGAGAATGGAATAGATGGGTGCAAGCAGATGTTTCCTTTCCTTTCTTCTTTCTTGTGTTGCTGCAGGCTGCTTTTGTTTCTGCTGTTATCATTACCTAGCTTAATATTTGTTTAGTAATTATTAAAGGTAAAGGTACCCCTGCCCATACAGGCCAGTCATGTCCGACTCTAGGGTTGCGCGCTCATCTCGCTTAAGAGGCCAGGAGCCGGCGCCGTCCGAAGACACTTCCCGGTCACATGGCCAGCGTGACGAAGCTGCTCTGGCGAGCCAGCACTAGCGCAGCACACGGAAACGCCGTTTACCTTCCCGCTATAAAGCGGTCCCTATTTATCTATTTGCACTTAGGAGTGCTTTTGAATTGCTAGGTGAGCTGGGACCGAACGACGGGAGCTCACCCCGCCGCGGGGATTCAAACCGCCGACCATACGAGCAGCAAGTCCTAGGCACTGAGGTTTTACCCACAGCGCCACCCACGTCCCTTATTAGGGTTGTGCAAATCAATTTGGTCAAATCTTGTTTCCTAAACTAAATTTAGACAATTCATGCAAAATCCAGACGGGGTTGCCCTGAGTTGATCCAGAGCAATCTGGAACTCAAAATACTCTCAAAAGAAGCCAGACTCCAGATTGTAGCAAAACATGAAAACAACACCATTTAAGGAAAATTCCAGGAGGGAGGAGAAGAGCTTGACTTCAATCATTGAGGGTCTCACCCAACACTGTGCAACCACAGTGCTTGCAAGGAAGAATGTGCTTGTGGAGGGGGGAAATAGGTATACTGCTGTGTCCTGTTTTCTGTGGTTGTCTTTATTAGTTGCTTATCATTTTTGTTTCAGTTAGACTTGTGAGTACATTGTACACAGTCCAGTACACTGGACACAGTCCATTCTTAGCAGCACACATTACAGTGTAATATTGCATATACAATATACACAGTCAGTATATATAAACACGCACATATACTTTCTCTTTCTGGCTTGCTGCCACTTCTGCCACCACCTCTGCTGCATTTCAGTGTGATGGCTCAACTCTCCTTGCTATTTCAGCAATGTCATATGGATTCTGTGCTTTTGCCTTTTCTGACTGCCTGGGACCAGTTTCTGTGAAGCAGCAGGGCTGGACGCTTTGTCATGTCATGATGTGCCAGCTCCAAGTTCCGGTGAATAATGCCAAGTTCATAAAGGTATTGCATAGCCAACCGTATCTGATAGAAATAAAACATGGAGGTCACTTCGTTTAATCTTGATGGGCACAGATCCTTGCCAAACAAGCTTCTTGCCTTCCATAAATTCCAAGAGAATGTAAAGTCTTCTTTTTCTTCAAAGAAGTCTTTTTATCTTGATTAGGCAGGGATGGTCAACCTTCTTCAAAATCTCCAGGCTGTTTCCACATTAAAAGGCTTGTCCTGATTCTCTGGTGAAACCTCTGTCATAAACCTTCACTGACTTATTTCATTCATGCAGCCTTTGTTGCAGGTGTCTTCAAAGGCTGACTTGACTTCTCCACATGCAACACTGCCAAGAATCTTTGGATATGATACACTGGTTCCTGAGCTCTTAAGGGATGCTCTTACTGATGATCATCGGAGAACAATGCAGTCAAGGAGGGTATGACTTCATCGGTGTGCCCAAGGACCTTTCCACTGAAGAAAGTCTCCCTTAACAGGGATGCTCTTGGTTTTGGCAGCAATTGTCCAGTCCACTCACTGACCATACCTTTTAGATCATAGCAGTTCCTCAAATTGTACACAGTAGCTGCACCCCACCCCACCTAACTGCTTTTCAGTGCAGTTCTTCAACTTTGAACTCAGGAGACTTCCGTGTCTCACACAAGCACAGTGTCCACACTGTTAAAGGGACTTCTGTGCCTGTCTGGCAACACTGTCTTCCTCAGACTCGGTTCCCTACTGCTCCTCTGCCTTCCCATCTTTTGGTGCAACAATCAAAGTCTGCACTTAGGAGATGCTAGCCTGTCTGGCATGCCTGTCTGTCTTTGACTTAGCTGCCTGGGAGATGCAGCTGCACCATTCAATTGATTTCATTTTTTTACAACTTTATGAAACAGCCCAAACTGGAGCACTTACAATAGCAGTAAATTGAAGGTTTTTATTTGTATTTACAACAGCAGCAACAAAATTTAGAAGTGGCTAGCATGTAAATACCTGGATCCACTTGTATGCAATTGGGCACGATTAATTCCGTCTTGAGGGGCTACCATGTCTCCAAATTTAATGCACTTATGTGAAAAACAGATTTGGAGTTCCATATCGTCATTCATATCCAGGGTCTGAATTGGATCTGGGTCGATCTGAACTGAATTAGGTCCCAGTCCAGGGGTGTCAACTTGAATAAAATATTGGGGGTGGGGGACTCAAGCCCCACCCTGCATAATCAATTACAAGATGTGGTGTGCACACACCATTTGAATGGCCATGCCCATCAATTATTTTTTTGGGGGGCAGTCCCTCAAATATTTTATTGGGGGGATGAAGGGACCTTGGCCACTAGGAGTTGGCGCCTATGGCCCAATCCAAATTACTTAATCATCCTCTTAATTGGATTGGGACAGGGGCATGCACAACCCTAGTAATAATTTTAGATTGAATGGCATGCAAGTGATGGAAAGCATTAACAAAATTGAATCTATCTGTCCACCTCTGCCAAACACACACATTATAGCAGTGTAGCAAGATGTAACCTAGAGGGACCTATCTGAGAACTTCACTTAATACTCCATGCAAAGATGTGTAATGATCTCCATCAGCCACTATTTGTAATCAAATGCACCTTTCAGACATGTCAATTTGGGGCAGAGAATTGGGAGGCAGCAATGGGAAACGTGTAAATGGATCCACAACCCTTTCCCCACTCACTGCTTCTCTGTTGCTGCAAATTGTCCTGTCCAGAAGAAGCTTTTACTTAGATATAGGGGACTATTTTGGGGACTATTAACAAGCTTTTGCATTGCTCACAAATGTATTTAATTCCAAGAAAGAAAGAAAGAAAGAAAGAAAGAAAGAAAGAAAGGCTATTATTAATCTATCTTTTTCTTCAGATGAGTCTTATTTGTTCAGATGGGGCTGCTCAGGATAAAGGTAATTCTTGCCATGCTGGCCAAAGAGAGTACTGGGGATTAATATGGAATGCAAATAGTCAGCCTCTGCTGCTGCTGCTGCTGCATTCATGAGAGGCCTCTACTTTTCATAGTTCTGGAACACGTGAAATCAAATGGTAAGTTTGCCAGCTTCCCTTGATACCTTTGGATAAAATTGTTACATGAGAGAATACATTTATCACAGCAGGATGGAGACACAAACCATAGGATGTCTCTCATGTGGCAATTCAGACCCTCGGCAACGATCTGATCAAGAAAATGCTTGGATCAAAACTCTATAGGCATTCATCTGACCATGTCCAGGTTGTTCCACTTTGGATAATTACCTGCCTCTTCAATTAGCCTCACTGGAAGAAGAAAAAAACCTCATGAGCTCAATATGAGCTATGTGAGTAGGGAGAGTGTTGAGACGAATTGGATCAGGGATAAATGGTCATGTTAGAACTTCAAGGCTTAGCTTTAATTTGTGTTCCAGTTAGTATTTCTAAATGCCCCCTAAAAATTTCCCAGTCTCCTTCCCCATCCATCTCTCATTCTCTGATAATTTGTTCCTGCATAAACCTGAATGATAGATAACTACTCCATTCTGTAATCTTTTTCCAATGGCAAATTATCACTGTGGGTGCCAAAAAGCAACACTGAGCATCCCTTGAAACACGAACCCTCCGTCTCTAATTCTGCATGTAATGGAATAACTAGAATTAGCAATAAGTAGACCCTTTAAAACAATTGGGTGGAAAAGAACACTAGCTCATCAGCAGAAGGGTTTGTATGATTTATGGAGCTCTCAGAGGCATGAAACCCCAGAACCCAATGTTAGCCAAAGTGCAGTTTGATAACTGGAATACATAATAAGAATATCACTCAGCTTAATAAAAAGCAAGAGGTGTGATGTGTTTATATCTCTGGATCCATAGGTCTCTGGATGAATTTGAAGTCAAATGCAAAATCCAGCATCTTAAAAGTTGGTAAGCCTTCTTGCTTTTCTCAACATTTGCAGGTGTGGAAGGCTGTGGTGATTTGGTGAGCATCCCTCAAAGCATGTATTAATTTTATTGCTAAGCAAATGTGGTACAGTATCACTTAGCCAACTGACTTGGATGTCCACACAGTATTAGACTATTGGAATGATTAGATAAATAGGAACAATAACTGTATGTGTAGTTTTCCTGCATAGCTGTGTAGGTTTAAGGATCTCTTAGCTATGACCGGTCCAGATGTCCTATTCCTTCTGTGTTGGGGTGTGGCATTCCATTACAAAAAGACTTGTAATTTTATGGTGCTATTTCTTGCCCACTGAGTTGGCAAAGAACTCTTGCACATAGGGCAGACTGTAAGGTTCAATATAGTGCATAGATGGATTCCATCCTCTGTTTAATAGATAATGCTTCAGTTTATCTGAGAAGAGTGCTGATACAGAATAATGGGAGAATGATACAAGCTTCTTCCCTCTTGCACTCAGGCTCCATTGTAAACTAGTTTCTCCATTGTTACAGGGGGAAAATCTCATAAATCAGCTCTCAGCATGCTCAAACACTCATACAAAGGATCCAGTTCACACTGGAAGCTAATGGCATGATGAAAGGAAACCATTTGCACAACTCTCTCACAGAGACACTGCAGCAGTGCAGTGGACTGCACCTTGCATAAACTGCACAGTCTGTGCTGAGTGAAACCATTTGTTCATCTAACTTCTGTTTTATTTGATGGTGTCTTCCAATGTTCTCAGCCGGAGGTCTTCCCACTCCTATTGCAGACTGAGATGCCAGGGATTGAATTTTGGACCATGTACCCGGCCACTGAGCAATGGCCACTATTTCTGGGTGGGAGAATGTAGGGGACATATTTAGATTCTATTTTCTGCTACCATCACATCCAAAGCCCTGATGTTTGCACCAGCAAGGCAATGGGAGAAGGAGGGGAAAGGAAACTTCTGATTTTTGCTTTACTAGCCAAATCCAAGCTGGTGCTGCAAGGGGGCCTGGATCTGGCCAGTTGCTGGTAGGTGGACTGGCTTAGGATCCACTTGTGGACCCTTGGTCCTCCCTCCCCTCCCCTCCCCCAACCCCCCCATTTCAGAAGTTTACAATGGCTACCACTGGTGTGGGATATGGTGGCAGTAGCTTCTTCCATGTATTCAGTGAGTGCAGTGGGGCCTTGTGGGGCCTCCTTCCCCCACTGGTGGAGCTGAGCACAGCTGGGTGGATATAAATTCTCTTCTGCATTCTAACATCCTTGAGCATGGTGGTTCAGGAACTGGGGTTGCTCTGCAAGATATTATCCCCTGTTCCAGAAGGTCTCATACCCTGGGCTTTGGGAAGCACAGGTGGGCTACAGAAGATACAGGACAGAGTCTTTAAAACCAAACACTTTAGGATCCTTCATATCTGAGCTATGACCAGTCCAGAAGTCCAGTGCCTTCCATCTTTGAGTAAAGCAATGCACTAGGAAGAGGTCTGTAATTGCAGAGGCCACTACTGAACACAACCTTATAGCTTTTGGACTCGAACATCTGACAACACATGCTAAATGAGTGGCAACTGAAAGGTGGATATCTAGGGATGTATCCAATCAAGGCCTTGCACTAGCATAGGAACATTGAAAAGTAAGAGCAGCCTGGTGGATCAGGCCAATGGACCATCTAGTCCACCATCCTCTTCTCACAGCGCTCAACCAGATCCCTGTGGGAAACCTGCAAGCAGGACCCGAGCACCAGAGCACTCTTCCTTCCTGTGGTTTCCAGCAACTGACATTCAGAAGTATTGCTGCACTTGGCCATGGAGGCAGAGCATAATTATCATGTCTAGTAGCTACTGGTAGCTTTCTCCTCCATGAATTTGTCCAATCCTCTTTTAAAGGCACCCAAGGAGCATAAAGTGCTTCCACTCACACAAGGGGGCTCATCCAATTTTTGCCTACCTACCCCCAACACAGTCCATAGCCTGTCCTGTTCTACTGATGATCACATACAGTTGGGATACTGGGGAGCTTTTACCTTTGGGTTTTGTGAGTTCCAGTATTTATTCCTATGATGAAAAAAAAATAGCATTCTAATATTTGTAAGATCCACCCCCCCACACCAATTAAGAAATGTATGGCAATTCACTACAATAACCATCTCTTTATACAGCTGCAGGATTGCTAATCATGCCTGGAAGAGTATCAGTGTCAATTTATTAAAGCATCAAAAATCAAAACAGAGAGGAGTTTGCCATAGCCTCAAATGTACTATGGCTAATTGGTCCTTGCCACAACAACAACCTGTGAGGAAATGAAGCAATTATATTAATTTTAGAAATGCCAGGAACGGTTTGAGTGACTCTTCTGAGGTCGCACAAAGGAGGCAAAGGGCAAGGGTGATCTTATTAATCGCAACACTCCGGCTCCTATTTCCTTGGCTGATCTACTGCGTGACTCTGGGGGTTGGGAATTATATGGTTTTGGTTACTTGCCAGGATTCAATTACTGAAAACAAAAGCTCCAGGGAGCCTGCAAACAGTCTGTACAAATGGTTGCTTTGCAAACCCCATGAATGCACCAGCCCTTTTGCTCTGTGCCTCTAATGGCTCCCAAGATGAGGCAGAGTGGAATGCAGCAGGTTGATTATGTGGACTTCTTTTATTTGATGAAAAATATACTTTGCATTACAGGCAGAGGCAGATCTCTCTTTTCTGTGCACTCTGCCTTGTATATGTAAGCTGCAATATTAATCAAGTGCCCCTCCTTATTACCCTCTGAAGTAATGAAAATACAGTGGTACCTCGGGTTACATACGCTTCAGGTTACATACACTTCAGGTTACAGACTCCGCTAACCCAGAAATATTACCTCGGGTTAAGAATTTTGCTTCAGGATGAGAACAGAAATCGTGCTCTGGCAGCGTGGCAGCAGCAGGAGGCCCCATTAGCTAAAGTGGTGCTTCAGGTTAAGAACAGTTTCAGGTTAAGAACGGACCTCCGGAACGAATTAAGTACTTAACCCGAGGTGCCACTGTACAAGAAGAATGCCTCACTTTTAGGTAATCTGGGGGGAGGAAAAACAACTTTAATGGTGCAATCAGCTTGGTCATTTGTTGAAGAGCTTCTTTCCACACCAACTGATCTGGACCCTGTGGTAGGTGTGTGAGGGGGTGGGGGTGGGACTCTTCTCTTTGTCTTGCTGGTGACCCACTAGGGCACTGGGATCGGATGGGCTTCTAATCACCTCAAAGCATTGAAGCTTTTTTGGGAGGGAGGGAGGCAAGCATTGAAGAAGAAGAAAGAACCAGAATAACTGAGACAGAACTAGCCTCTGCCCATCTGAACTGTGGTAATTAGTTACATTCCATCACATGCTGTTATGCTTTACTTACATGTGATTAATTTCACACTTTTGCGTTCTGCCTTTGGCTGACAATCTCCTCAGTCTTGGTGCTTGACAGAATCATTCTGGTTTTCCCCCTTGGTCTTAAAACTCAACAAATGAAACCCGCCCAATAAAGTACTGACATATAAAATGATGTTGAATTTAAAGGAGGGGAGAGAAGAAATTCCATAATGGATAATTGTCACCCGTAAAAAAAAAGTAGCCCAAAGGAGGTTAGAAAGAACTCATGCTTCAGTGTCGGTGCATGTGCTGCATGCAGAAAGTGCCAAGTTCGATCTTGGCCTCTTCAGTTAAAGGATCTTGGGTAGCAGAACTGAAGAAAGACCTTTGCCAGAGTCCTTGAAGAGCCACTTTCAGCCTTGACTTGGTATAAAGTATCTTCCCATGTGCATGGATGGGGGGGATGTTTGTTTTTCACTTCAGCATGCTCTCCGATATCCAGGGCTGCAGGAGTCAAACTTTTCTAGGAAGAAGAAAAGCGAGAGAACAGAGTCTCTGGTTCAAGTGTGCCAGTGTCTTCTAATTTTTGCTGTGTACTCAAATCATAAAGCTGAAGCTAGAAGAACAGAATTCATCCGTACCTGTAATCTGCCTAAAGTTCATTTATACCTACCTATCCACTTAGGAACATCAAATAAATGCCACAAAACCTCTATGTTCCAAACCCCTATTCTTCTTCCAGATTCAAGATTTCAAGGCCTGTGAAGTTTTGGAGCCGTGGGGAGCACATGCCAGTTAGTGACATTATGGGGATTAAGGAGTAATTAAAACAATTAAGGGACAGCCCCGAGAAGCACAGAAATGTCAAACTATTTTCCACTGCGCCATGCTGAGATACTTAGGAGAACAAATAATTGCGTTTTAAGGCAAAGGGGGAGTCAATTAAAGTAGAACACATTCAATTTCACTTTACAAATCCTCACCTTTTCCTAATTCTTTGTTGGGAGCCTCAAGGAATGGAACATTGCCCTACTAGGAAAGGTAGTTTGATTTACAGATTTCAAACCTTAAGTTAAGAATGGAGAGAAGCCTGACAAATGTGGATGGTTAGATGCAATGTCAAAATGGATATTTGCTTAGAAGTGTATTGGGAGAACATTGCTCTGAATAATTTACACTGTGCGGGAAAATCGACAAATTAAAGCTAGCAACCATTGCTTTCACCGGAGCCTTTAAAAAACTTCCGCATCCACCTTTAATGTGAGGGAAGAGTTTGATTAAACATGGATGAACATGAAAAAACACATACACCCCCCCCCTCGATTCAGTTTTGTGCTTGGCAAATAGAGGAATTTTCCTCAATGAAATTTTATTCCAGGCCCAGCTCAGTTTCTATTGAACTCCAGATGACATCACTGAGAATCTAAAACATACCCAGAATCCTGTCAATGGGTCATGGAGCCTGCCCAACTGCTCACTTCCCTCTTGCTGGCCTCTGGATGGTTATAATAG
The DNA here is from genome assembly GCF_965112155.1 of Podarcis liolepis. Classification (NCBI taxonomy): domain Eukaryota; kingdom Metazoa; phylum Chordata; class Lepidosauria; order Squamata; family Lacertidae; genus Podarcis; species Podarcis liolepis. The sequence continues at coordinate 56,920,231 of NC_139557.1, read as the reverse complement.
TGGAAACAGCATCAACAGCAACTGGGAAGACTGCCTCTGACTATCTGGGAATCACAGGTGGACGGAATGCTGTGGTGCTCATGTCCGGCTTGCAGGCTTCCCATAGGCATCTGGGTAGCACCATGAGAGCAGGATACTGGACTAGAGGGGCACTGGCATGATGCAGCAGGCCAGTGGTCTATTATGGTCTTATGTCAGTGCTATTGAAGTCCAACAACATGTGGAGGACCAAAGGTTCACCACCACCACTGATGTCAAGCCCAGCTGCGTCCTCCTACCTTGTGTTCATACAACTACTGAAGAAAAAGCTTTCACAGACTCACAAAACTAAGGGATGCAAGTCCATGATCATGACAATATTTATTGTTAGTTTATATGGGGCAGCAAAATACATATCCCTTCATTTCTGGATTCTAGTGATAGCTCTTTATATTGTTATAGGTTTGAGGGTGCTGGGAAGAAGAGGAAGGGAGAGAACAAAGTGAGAGCTCCATCTTGGGCAGGCTGCAAGAGATGCCTTGGACTCCAGCGCTGCACTGTTGTGGGGAACAAGCCCCTCTTGCTGTAAGATCTGGACTCCCTCCATCCTAACCCAGGTGCAAATATGTGATGAAATCATATTCCTTAAAGCTGCAGCCACATCCACTGCATTTTCAATTTTCCAAAGGAGCACAGACCCTGGTTGAGGACCAAGACCCCTGGAATTCCATATGGCTTGGCAGGGATTGGGAATGGCTGGTATCAATATTGTCAAAGGGCTCAAGCTTCCCTAAACTGTTTTCAGTCAGAAAGTGAGAAGAACCCAAGAGGTACAGGAGTGTGTTGATGGATCTCTGTTGAGGTGAATATGTGCTGCAGTTCACACATGCGAAATCACAGCTACCACAGCAATGCATTGAGCACTCCTTTGCCTTGTCCCATTTCACCCCCCCATCCTTTGCCTGGGCTGAAAAATGCATCAGCCCACCCAGACAAACACCCAAATTAAGGAACTGTACAGCAAAACTAGATTTCCATGCTGCAATTCTTAAGATGGAGTTAATTATACTGTTGTCTTAATTTCTGGGCTGAAAGTTTAGTCAAAATGTAATTGCCTGCTGCTAGATATAATTTGCTATAAGTTCTATGGGGAATATTGGGCAACATAAAAGCAGTAATGCTGCTTACGTATTCAGTGAAGCAAACCAAGCCTTGTTAACATGCCAGGTTGTATAGTGAACTATTCACATGCCCAGGGAAGCATATGCAAGTTGTATTCCTTTGTGGGGACCTGGGCAGAATCTATACATCCCATTGGTGAACCACCATGGTTACAGACAGTTGTACTTTTGATTATATGAAATGTGGATCCATCATTTTACGTTTTGTTCCTTGTTATGCAATTCTTGCCTTCATTTTTTTAGAGGCTGCTCTTCCCAAAAAAGATTAAACATTCACAGCAGGCTCCCTAAAGACTCATGGGAGGGGGCAGGGGCGTAGGAAGGGGGGCGGTGGGGGTGGGCTGTCCTGGGTGTCATCTCTGAGGGGGGTGATAAAAAGGCACACTGCAGGGGGCCTGCCCCACTGCCCCCTTGTGCAGCGGCTAGAGCCACCGCGTCATGTGGCAGATCGCCATGCCGCTGCCACACAGTGGATTGGCCCACCATAGTGTGTGCCAGATCGCCCTACCGCTGTAGCTGTGTGTGGTGGATTGGCACACCATAGCATGTGCCAGATCGCCCTGCCCCACCCCTCACGCAGTGGATTGCCCCCCTCCCCGGGTGCACAGCATGTCCACCACTCCTGGGGGCCCAGACAGCTAACTCTGTCACTGGGAGGGGGCAGATAAACCTAACAGGGTTGGAGGAAAAGGAACTGGAGGTTTCTATCCCATTCCTGATTTCCCAGGGGTTATTTGTTTCAATGGTTTGTCTATTGCTAACCACTGGCAAGTTTAATGGATCGATTGTTCAACTTGGATTGGGATGGCTCAGTTGCCATTCTCTAATGATCCATGAAGCTCATTGTGTGGCTTTGGGTTAGATTATCTGCCAATCTCATGCCCAGTATCAACAGCCATGGTACATTTCAATTGCTTTGGCTACAGGTGTGTAGGTGTTGTGTTTTGTCTATGTAAGCATTGCCCTAACCCTAGAAATACACCATGTCAGGGAGGAAAACTGCTTGTTTTCTTGTTCTGCAACCTGCTCCCCTGATACACCAGCAGACTGAAGTGGGAAAATCCATGCTATTTGGGTTGAATCTAGCTAAATCAGTCACTGAAATCAGACTATTCATTTCAGTTGGCCTATGCCTTAGTTGAATGGAACCCTTTGGGTTGTGTCAAACAAAGTTATCCTGTTAGCTCAAAGATTTCTGCTTGCACAACAGAACTTGCTTCTCGCAAACCTTCCCAAATCTGTCCCAAAGGGTTGGGGAAAGCCCAGAACAGAAAGCATGGGTGTGCATGGGATGGTAGAGGAAGGGAAACTTGCATTTTGCAAGCAGCAGTCCTTGCACAAATGGAATGATTTGCTTGGATACAACACTTTGATTTTTTTCTTCTTCAAATGAATGAACTGGCTCCCTCAGAGCCTTGAGTTTAAAGCAGCCCTTAGCTCTTCAAGGGGAACAGTAATATATAGAGGAGATGTAGTAAAGGGCTACCCAGTAATAAGGCCCATGGAATTGTCCATTTGCAAAAATAAGAAAATCAATGAAAATAAAATAAAAATCTATTTGTAAGCTCTCGTATATTGATTTAGCCTAGCAAAGAGATTATTTCCTCTGCCGATTCATATCATGGCATAACTCGCATCTCAAGTTGGGGCGGGGAGAGAGAAGAAGCAGAAAACACATTCTCCTCTGCTCAGAGCGCCTTAATGAACCCCAGCTCAGAGACACATTAAGCACAATGTTTCCCTTCCTGGTTCAGTTCCCCTGCTTCTCTTTTTAAAGAGCACTATGTCATGTAGATAAGCTCATACCAAATAAAATCAATTGTCCCCAGCACTATTCTGCTTCCCTCAACCATTTTCCTCACAGTGGGAAGGTAAAGGAAACTGTGAGGCTTGCCAAATTCACTCTGCTTACAGGATTTAAAGCCAGTTCATGAGCACACTAATGTAATAACAAGGAATGTGCAAGATAAAAGATACGTGAATCAAGTTTATAGTGCATGTTGATAAAAAACACACACATGAATGCTGGGGATTTTTTATTCTTCTTATTAAAAAAAGTGAGACTCAATTGGGGAAAATCAGTGGAGTTTTCCCTCAAAATAAAGTAGTCTAGCTTAACAATGGTTGAAGTGTTAACAGAGCATTGCAACGTAAGTTAGGCCAGGCTTCCTTAACCTCAGCCCTCCAGATGTTTTGAGACTACAGTTCCCATCATCCCTGACCACTGGTCCTGCTAGCTAGGGATCATGGGTGTTGGAGGCCAAAAACATCTGGAGGGCCGACATTGAGGAAGCCTGAGTTAGGCTATCCCTGTCCAGATCATGGGCTGCAGCTGGACCACCAGCTGAAGCTCAAGCAACATCAAAAGATCCAGCAGTACCCACAAACTACATACTCACACCTTCAGATGGACCGTAACCCCATCTATTCAATCTAGGGAACCACCCATGAACAGTGCTTCAATCTTATCTGGATTGAGCTTCAGTTTATTGGCTCTCATCTAGTCTATTACCAAGGCAAGACAATGATCCAGCACATCCACTGCCAAACCTCTACATGTAAAGCAGAAGTTGAGCTGTGTGTCACCATTGTATTGCTGATGACACTCCAGATGACCCCACTTATTGGTTTCATGTAGATGTTAAACATCATGGGGAATAGAACTGAACCTTGAGAAACCCCACATTGAAGGCTCCACAGGGTCAAAGAACATCACACTCTGGAACTGACCAGTGCCACCCAACCTCAACTCGGACAGCCACTTCAGAAGGATACCATGTTTGATGGTATCAAAAGCCACTGAGAGGTTGAGAAGAATCAAGAGGGACATATTTTTCCTGTCTCTTGAGATTCATCTGTTGTAACAGTGAACATTGCAGTGAACTATGTACCCGGGTGGGAACAGGTGCTCACCCACCCAGGTCTCAGTGATACAGACCAGATGAATGAGGGAGGTTTTACTCAAAGCTGACCTGGCATTCAGCTACAGCAGCCACAGACCCAAGGGCTAGCTGATAGGACAACCAAAGTTCCCCAGGTTGGAGGAGGGGCTGGCACACGGTACAGTCACTAACTGCCTGTGCCATGTGCCCCTTACCTGGCCTGCCACACCCACACTATATTGCTCAGAAAATGCACCAAATGTCGTCAAGACATGTGCATTCCCAAGGCCTGTTGGGGATTATGTATATTGATTTGGAAACATATACATTTCCCTCTTCATGGAAGGAATATGTGAACATTCTCCATGAGGCCTGGTGCATGTGCACAATGACCAGTTATTATGCACATTAGCCACTCCTTTAAAATTCCCCTTGACATACATATATGCAAATCTCGAGGCTTTTTTAAAAACAGTAAAAGGCAATATACAAGTCTAATAAATCAAACCAGCTGCTCTGTGGACCCATTGAACAACTTAATGTTCAAAAGCACAGCTACTTACTCATTTGTGACAGGCAGCAACATATCGTGCAAATGTGTGTCGCCCCCTTCGTAACCTCAAGCCAACAACCACGGCTTGCAATCTAGACCCAGAAAATTTCAACCCTTTCAGTGTGACAATCACACAGGTGCTAATGAAGTCATAAGCTGCCACATGGAATGTTTGAAAGGTCACACATTATTACATTTTCCTGTGCTGGTCTGCAAATCTGTCGTGCTCTGCATCTCCACCCCTTGTGGCTGCCAGTCATTCTCTGAACTTTACCTAACTCTAGCACCTGCTGCATTTTACAGTCACACAGAGTCTGACCTTCCGGGAAAGGCACCATTTTTATAAGGACAATGGCTCGGTAGAAAACAAGCAATGTCACCAGACTAGCTGTGTTTATTAGGGCATCTCGAGGTCTGCTGAGGACCCTGTCAGAAGGAGAGTTTATCAACCTAAATCTTACCTGTAAAAGAAACAGCCAGAGGGGGAAAATAACAGTCAACATTAAGTGCCTCTGATAACAGGAAAGCAGCATTTGAGAATATTATGTACAGAAAACAATGGCGGAAAATCGGTTTCTGTGAACATAGCAAAAAAACTATGAGGGGAATGATGGGTTACTGCTAGAGGCATGCTCAGGTCCAGTGGCGTAGCGTGGCTTGTCAGCACCCGGGGCAAGGCAAGTAATTTGCGCCCCCTAACCCGTGGATTTGCGCCCCCTAACCCGTGGATTTGCGCCCCCTAACCCTAACCCCCAGAAGTTGCTCCCGGTGCGGCCGGCCCCCCCTGCACCCCCCACGCTACACCACTGTTTCCTGGCAGTTTTATTCTCTTGGCAAACCGCTTTTGTAGCTGTCAAGCGGTTTATAAATTTTAGGATTTTTTTTTTTAAGGGCATTTTCAGAAAAAGCTGCTCGTGGCTCTCAGCTGTTCCCTCTCAGCTGCTCGCTCCTAGTTTGTGGGAGGGTGGATTTAAGGCGTGACGGGGGGGGGTTGCGTGCGAAGAAGGGCAACCTCTCCCCACTCCGCCGCTTTGCTCCACCCTGGCAGGCAGGCTGGCAGGCTGGCTACACGCGACGCGCTCGGAGAGGGCCTCCGGATCGTCCCCCGGGCTGGGCAAGGGCTCGTTCTCACGCAGCGGCTGTTGCGCAGCCTCGCCGCCGCCGCCGCCCTTGCTCCTTCGCGTGCGGGGAAAGGCCGCCGGCAGCCCTGGGAGCGCCTCCCTCCGCGCCTTCACACGCAGCTGTGCCAGCCCAGCAGGCGGCTCCCATCCTCCCCGAGCCCCGGCCGGGCTAGCGGGGGTTGTGAGCCACCTGCAGGGAGCCGGGGGTCCTAGCAGGCTCCCTCGGAAGGTGGAGCGGGGCCCTCCTTCGCTGGAGGTTGGATGGCCAGCTGCAAGGAATTCTTAGCAGGCTCGCTCCACCTCCTCCTCCTCCCGACTTTGCAAGGAATTAGCAGGCTCGCTCCACCTCCTCCTCCTCCCGACTTTGCTGCTGCTGCTGCTTGGCTTTTTTCCTCTACCGACGGCACGCTGTGCCTTGGAGAGGTTCCCGCTTCCTTGAGGGGGGCCGGCCAAACGCGCCCCCCAAAATGTTGCGCCCGGTGCGGCTGGCACTCCTGGCACCCCCCACGCTACGCCACTGCTCAGGTCTTTGAACATGTGGCTGCTCAGAGGTGGATGGGGGAAGAGATGAACACACAGCCTATTCCCCAACATCCTTGTAGCAGCACCATCTCTATGTTAGCTGTTGGCCACCATTATATGTACAGCACAAACCTATTCATGTTTACTTGGAAGCCGGTTCCCCTGAGTCCTGTGAACTGCCAAGTAAATGCACTCACACCTTATTGTGTATTTTCCAAACGGCCTTCTGCACTCATCCTGAAGCTTCCACACATACTGTACTCTGGAATTTCTCAGCTCCCCTCCACCAGTCTCTCTTGCCCTCAAAAAGGCTACTTAGGAAAAGCCTTTATTCATCACAGCATTTATAGTCCACCTAACGAGCCTAACCCTCCCAAGACTGCTCACAATGTCTTGGTTTGGTTAGCATTTGGTTCTCCTTTGCTCATATACTCAAAGCTGATTTAAATAAAAGTTGGTGTTGGCTTTAGACTAACCAAAATTCAACACAAGTAGGGCCAGCATGTTAAGAATTGCCGTGAGTTCTTTTAAAGGGGAGTATGTATTGTTAAATGCACTCTTGACTTTTGCAGATTGTTTTCCCAACATGCTAATGGAAGTTATCGGCAACAGTGTTTTATGTCTGTTATTTAATGGCTAAAAGATATAATGGCATGCGCAGGCATTCTACATCACCATCTACCTAGTAAGCTGAACACAAACTTACCTGAGCGTGAGAGATTTAGGCAATAGGGGAGCAGGTGCATCAACCATCCTCTTCACCATACAGACTATGCAGAGGGCACCACTTTGTGATGCAAGCAAAGTCATAGAATCATAGAATCATAGAATCATAGAGTTGAAAGAGACCACAAGGGCCATCGAGTCCAACCCCCTGCCAAGCAGGAAACACCATCAGAGCACTCCTGACATATGGTTGTCAAGCCTCTGCTTAAAGACCTCCAAAGAAGGATCTGTAATGGGCTTACCTTGAGGCAATGGTGGATGGAAGCAGGCAAGTAGCCTGCCTCCAAGTAGCCACTGACAGCTGGATCTAGCTGGCATCTCAACTTCCCATTATGTCCAGAGTGATATGACATCAGGGACATTGCAGGAAATTTAAATGGCAGCTAGTGTAAGCCTGGAATAAAATGTAAATGGGACCCAGGGTAGAGATCATCGGTGAGCCCTTATAGTTATTGGGCCCCCAGCAACTATCCAAGTATTCTTGATGTATTCAACTCTGGCCTTGAAAACCCAAATCATTTAGATATATTTGAAAAGCAAAAGAGCCCTGGAAAACCACAGCCAGTTTCAGATCTTGTATAATCACAGGAACAGTACAAGGGGTTCTTACAACTGACATAGTACAGTGGATTCCTGGTTGTTGGGTTCCCTCCCTCCCCCCCCCCCATTGTCAATGAAACAAACTGTCTCGTCCACCACCCTGCAGAGGAAGAAGGAAAAAGTGTTTTGCATATTTCTGAAAGAAGTGAAATTGTACAAAGAGAAAACAATCGCCACCAATATATTCATGCATGCAAATTGTATCCTTTCTTACACAAATCTAATGAAACAGGACGTGATGGCAAGACCATAATAACTCAAAGTAGAGGCGAATGAATAGAGCGATTTCCATATCTAAGAAAGTTAATCACATTTAAACATTTCCCAATCAGGTATCTCTTCACTGTTCAGCTGCTGCGCTTGCTATGTCCAAGCAGAGGAGAAGGAAGTTGAAATCCTAAAATTAGTTATGCCATTAGTGAGAATGAGTTTTTACAGAGAACAGACAGACAGCTCCTGACCCCAAGGAATTTTCAAGCTACAATTCACCACCAAAGAAACAACAGAGGAAGAGGAAAGCAGGGGAGACTGGGGTAAATTGGAGCAGGATATCTATTTTCTAACCATGTTCCAGCATGATATTTCACTGTCAGCCCCCCTACCCCTGCCAACACACTATCTACACTGTTGGTGATACTCTTCATTCTTATGAGAGATGGGCAGGGAGGGAAATCCATAGGTGGCTAGTTATTTGGGTGGTGGGGTGAGGGACAGCACTCCTAGCACATTGGGGTCCCAAGAACTTTCACAACCAAAGGGACTGTTGTGCTTGGGTCCTGGTTTCAGGCTTCCCACGTGCACCTGGTTGGCACCTGGTGAGCCATTGGTCTGATCCAGCAGGCTCTTCTTAGGTCACTATCTAAATATTAGTTTGCTTAAAGCAATTAAAAGAAACCAAACCCCAAAACATGAAGCTGTGAAAGGGAAAGCTCATCCTAAGAAGCCTGCCTTAGGGATTTTGCAGTAGCAAGGTCAACTTTGTAAGGCTAGAATTTATATGCCAATGATAAAAAGAGCTCCTTCTTTCATTCTATTTATATCCCAATCTTTGTTTAGAAAGCTCAAAGTGGCTTACAGAGGGCTCCCAGAGGTTTTCCATTCATGCTTTGATCCCCAAAGTATTAGCACATCAAAATACTAGTGTGTGTGTGTGCGTGCGCGCACGCACACACACACACGGACAGGTTTAACCAGTTTTCACTTGAAGGAAGAAAACCCTTTTAAATTTCTTTCCCATTTACAGCATACAATCTCAGCTTTTAAAACATGCATCAATTTTAAATATGCGTGTCCTTTGGGAGGACTCTTTGAAATCAGCGTTAAACTATATACCAAAGTGGCCTATATCTAAAACTCAGAATTCATTCTTGTATAAACTCTGTTTTCACATCCTCTTAATTTTTCCAATCTCAACCTTTTCACCTGGGAATGGTAAAGATTTCTCAAGAGCCAAGGGACTTATGCTCAGGTTTTCAGCTGCCCACTTGCTGCTGGCTGTATCTTGCTACCAACTGCACATCTAAATGCAACCCTATCTGACCCCCCCCCCAACTTGATTGCTTTACATTATTTCTTACTTTTCTTATAACGTGCCTACTTTTAAACCAAGACCGTTCCCTTCTCTTCCACCAGTGAAAGTATGTTTTGGAAGAGAAATCCTTTAAATGCATTTTGTGTGTGAGTATGATGACTGAATATAAATGCATACTTTTTGTTTAAAGGGACTTCTATCATCAAATCAGAGAGTGTTGTTTTCAGCAGTGAAAAGGAAGCCACCAATTCCTTTTCAAAGGAACCCTTTTGAGAAAATGGTAGCTACACCTGCCTGACTAATGATAGCAACTTTTCAAGGTTCTGTAATACAAGTGTTAATTATTATATTGTTTGGAAATCAAAGTGCACGGCACACATACACACAGAAAATGCTTCCCCATCAGCGAGTACCAAGAATTTGCCGCGGCTAATTACAACATGCCCAAGCTGGCAACATTATACAGTTCATCTTTCACAGCAGAAGTGGTTTGCTAAAAGTGCCTCTTTCATCTTTCTGTCTTTTGAATTCCCCCTTTTTTGTCTCTCTTATCAGTTTACTTCACACGCACGCATGGAGGCATGGCTCTGAAGTCGCAAGTGCAGCACACAATTTAATCTGAATTGGCTTGATGGAAGACGAATGTTTTTTTTGACAGGCAATTGGGATGAAGTCGGGACAAAAGGAGAGGCAACATCTTAGAATTTATGCGGAAGATGCTTAGCAGATGCATCTGCTATTTTGAGAGGCTCCTATGCAGCCCTGCTCAGAAGACCAAGCCGGGGAAGCTGAACATGCCCTGGGGTGGGGAGGGAGCAGGATCATAGCAGTAGGCAGTGCCCTCAAGTCCACTGTGTACATAGGCTTTGCACAGAAATGAGTGCTGTGTGGAAGCACAGCTTTTAATTAACAGCGTGCTCCCTGTCGTACGGGCCTCCTCTGTGCAGCAGCCTGGATTCTGATTCCAATCCAGATGGGGAGAAGCCAGCCATGTCTATGGAACCAGCAGCACTAGAGGCAGAGCTGCTGGAAACTGACTTAGTATGATGGATATTGGTAAGAGGATATGTTAATTATATTCCATCTTCTATGTGTGTGGGTAGGTTTCTCCAGGTATGGCTAGGAATGCCCCTTGCCTGAAATGCTGGAGAGCTACTCACTGTCACTTTATCCAGATGTAGCAATGGTCTGACACTGTACAAGACAATACGGCTTGCAAACTGGTTTTGCCTCCTGCAGTCTACACCTGTTCAAATAAAAGACTACACCATGTACAAATCTGTACATGGGCAAAGAGATATTTTAGGAAGACACCCCAGATATGCCTCTCTCCTCCAAAGCAGATTCTGTTCTACACAAGGGCTGCGTTGAACATGCAAGAGCTCATAGAAGAGCAAAATATTAACCTCTCTCTCTTGTGAGTTTTAAGTGTTTGTAGATATATAGATACACTTCAGAAATATGTGTCAAGACACTCTTGAATCGCAAAATAAATAATAAAACACAGCAGCTTTTATCAAATAAATAAATCACAGGTGTCACCTCCACATTTTCAGAGTTGGGTCCTAAGAGTCTTGAGCAGTTTCAGCACAAAGTTTTCAGCTTGGAATTGTAATTGCTATAGCCTTGTCCCTGCGACTGGTTCTAGTATATTATTCAGCATGTTAAAAATATACTTATCAAGGCAGCGAGGTGGAAGTTTAAAAAATGAGACTTCTTCTTCTTGATTGCACAGGACTTCTCTAAGTAGGAGTAAAACTGGGACAACATGACATTGAAATAATCTGTCTTGCAAAGTGCTTTGAGAACTTGCTGAGATAGAAACTTGATATGAAAATGTGCTTGCTATTTTTGATTTCTTCCCTGTATAGAGGCAGAGCCATACTGCTTATACCTTGCAGTGACATATCCACAGATCAAGGATAGTCACAAACAGCCCTTTTGCCATATGTGGGCACCAGATGAGCGATTAATTCTTCCTTCCCAATTGGGCAAGTTGTCCAAAGCTACACTGGGGTCATTTGCTTATATGCAGACATTTCAGACTGCTTTTCTGATGTGTAAATAAGGGACCTTAAACACCTTGGATATAAACCAGCCCTTATTGCTGAGGAATAGGGGAATAAGATGTGCTCCCACATCTTTGCCAGCAGAGTTCCATAGCAGGGTTTTTTCTGTGAGCCCAGTCTGCCTGATGCCCAAGGAGAGGAGGCAGTTTGCTGTTGGTTGGGGCTTTTGCATATGCATACAGCACATCCCTATGCTGGATTGGAGCTGTTGCATCTAGCTGCTCCTGTTGTTCCCTAATGGCTTGTATGCTTGCAGGTTATCCTTACCATCCCCTTCACATGAACCATACAAGGGCTGCATTGTGCCATTTATATGCAATATACAGGGCATGGGTGCTTGTGGCATGTGTTGTGATGAATGGAATGTGTGGTGAATGGAATGTATTCCATGTGAAAAAGGGTCCAGACTGCGGGGGATGTGCTTAGGGCGCAGGTGAGCCCTATGCTCTTTGGTTCTCTGAAACAGCCAGCTTCAGTTTCATAATCTTTATGAGCTTCAGTGCAAAACTTTGCCAATGTTGATTTAATCCAACATATTTCAGGAAAGTCCTGAGCAGCGGCAGGACCACACAGGGGAAGGGGAAGAAGAGTTTAACCTTTTTCCCCCTGTCATGGTCCTGATAAAAATGGTCCCCCTTGAAGCTGCTGTTTGCAATGGGAGGAAAGTCTCCTTTGGCACCAAAAAGATTTCCCTCCCAAAAGAAAGAGCAGCTTTGGGGGTGAGTGATTTCATTGGGACCATGGCAAGGAGCTCCAGTTGGTTTTGTTGATGGGAGACTATCAGGCAACTGACAGGTCACAGTACACATGCTGGTGGGTTGTTTTCAACTCAATGGGACACACAAGTAGGGCTGAAATACTTAGCAGACTAATGAGAAAACTATTGCTTTAAAAAATGACCCTGATTAACCAGGCAACCCATCAGAGCTGGCTCAGCCACTAGGCAGAGGGGGTTGGCTAACTCTGGTGGGCAGATGCTATGGAGTTGGACAGAGGCATCTTACCACCATAAGCTCAATGGCAGAGCATCAGCGTTGCATGCAGAAGCTCCCTGGTTCAGTCTCCAGCATCTCCAGGTAAGGCTAGAGAAGATTCTGAGAGCCTGCCTGTCAGGGCAAATACAGAGCTAAATGGACCAATGGTCTGATACAGTACAAGGCAGCTTCCTATGTTCTGCTGAGCTAGCTAGCTTCCCACAGGTGTGCAGAGGTAGGATGTTTATTAATTATTATTATTATTATTAGTAGTAGTAGTATTAAAATGTATACACCCACAGGTCCCAGGGTGGTTCACAAGTGTTCACATATGACATTCAACAAGGGTACGACCTCTGAAGCTGTGTACACAAACAACTGAGATGTACACTTGTACCGTTATTCACATTTAACATTCAGTAAGTGAACAGTCTCTGTACACAACAGTTGAACTGCACAAATCAACAACCCTTTCATCCAAACACTTGTCGTTGTGTCCAGACAGCTTGTACCTGCCTTCAGCATTATGTGTGAACAAGCCTAGTGTCAAAGTAGGATTCAGCAGTCAGTCTGTTCAGCTGCTGCACATGGAATTGCAAGTGCTGTTCTGTCCTTAGTTTCAGGGAGACAAAATGTCATGGGCTGCTGCTGTAAGCCATTTTAAAAATATGTTATTCGTATTAAAAATAAGAACTTATGATAACAGCAGGTGGCAGGCATAATCTTAGAAAGAGGGCTTCTCTTTCACACAGTAGTGACTGCATCTTCTAAAATGGTGCCTGCCAATCATGACAGACTTTGTTCATTTGAACTATTTATATACCACTTAAAACTGTAGTCTCTTAAAAAACAAATTATGTTTGAAAATGGGATCAGGACTCTGGACACGATCCACCAGGGAACTCCCCACGCACATTCAAATGAACAACAGAAGCCCAAGAGCTCAAGTGTTGCTCTTGTGCAATTCCCATCTTTAGGGGGGTTGTCGTCTCCATTGGCATTCATGCTGGCTTTATTGTCCAGAGGCTTTAAAATGTGTTTGTATTAGCTCATCGTTGAAGGAGGGCATCTCTATTTTATAAGCTTCACTTCTTGTGGAGAAGTAAAATCTCCAGCAATCCACAAATGAATTGAAAGTACATTACTTGTTTTATTGAGAGAGGCGGTCTATAATTATCTATCTATATATCTGTTTGTGTATTTTTATCACTGATACTTTTTAAAGTTGTTTTCCCTGCTGTCAGAGACATTTTTATTTTCAGCATTTAGCACAAGCTTTTCTCTTTTAGAAAATCTTTTAGAAGCCCAGAAAATAAACTAGGAAATTATTATGGCTGCAACCCCAAACTCATTTATCTGCTCATAAATCTTGCTGGTCAATGGGTTTCCCAAGTGTGCAAGATGATTTAGGATTGCATCATAAATTCTGCCTTTAAAACATGAAATATTGATCACTCTTGCTTGCCTCCAATGGGAACAACTTCCTTTCATTTGCTGCGCCTTCTTCATTCTCAGCTCAAAACTAAAGTTGTGATTTATTTTGCATATTTCAATTAATTGATTCCTTTTTGCAATTGTTGAAAAATACATTAAAACAAATTTCCTATTTTCTCTAGTAGTTTAGTTATGTGTAGAACTTTAAAAAGTGTCCCTAAGAAACTAGAGGCCTTTCTTCTGGGCATTGTCGGCCAATTGGTGCCAAAGAAAGACAGAACATTCTTTATGTATGCTACAACAGCAGCAAGAATACTCATTGCAAAGTATTGGAAGACACAAGATCTACCCACCTTGGAAGAATGGCAGATGAAGGTGATAGACTATATGGGACTAGCAGAAATGACTGGCAGAATCTGAGACCAGGGAAAAGAGACGGTGGAAGAAGACTGGAAGAAATTTAAGAACTATCTTAAGAAACATTGTAAAATTAATGAGTGCTAGAATGATGTGGTTTTAGAAATTAAATGGAGTACAGCTGTAAAGATTAAGTCAAAAGAAAAGAAAGGTTGACAATTAGATAAAATTAAGGGTGAGGATTTGCTGAACTAATATTTGAAATGGGAATGCAGAAAGGGGAGGTATGAGGAGGTCGGTGAAGTAAGTTTTAAGAAAATAAGGTTTTGAAATCATACTTGTTCTTTTTTGTTTGTGTTTGTGTGTATTGTTATGTCTGATATAATTTGTAAAATCTCAATAATTTTTTTTTTAAAAAAATAATAGAACTTTAAAAAGTGTAACTAGAAATGGTGTTGCAGTGTCTTGAATTGGTATGTTCACAAACAGACCTGTGCCATCTTGAATTCAGACTAAGAGACAATGGATTGCATACTGCCATTGCTGGTGGGAAGCCGATGGGTATTACAGACTCCATTTCCTAGGCACTAAAGATTATTTCTGAACACCCTCAGAAGAATCTAGCAACTCCTTGGCCACAGATGTGAAGACATCACTGCCACTGACCTTCATCCCAACCTGCCTTACTGCTATCCTTGCCAGGGTGAGTTTTGGGAGAGAGGAGGATTGGAAGCAGAGTGGGAATGTTCATTCCAGTAGGAGCCAAGACAAGAGTTTGGACTCCGCTCACAGTGGCTAGTTCATAATGGGGATTTAATTCTCACTCTTTCATAATTTGAACTTCAGCATCCTCCCTCTACTTTTTCCATAAGCAGCAACAGTGAGCTAAAGTGGCTCAGGAATTGAGCCGGTGTTTCCTCTACTCCTGCCCTGTCTATGGAAACTTCCATCAACTGTTGCAAAGCCCAAACTTCTGAAGTTCACAGGCATTAAATTTTTCAAGAAGAAAAATGCTAATTTAATTGAGAATCGGGATTATTGCACAGTGAACTGGAACTTTTAGCTTATGAATCAAGCAGCACTCAAATGTATCTGTGTTTTAAGACTCATACATCCTTTCTCTAATGAGACGCTACACATGCTAATGGAATCCCAAGGGAAATTTATATTCCCCCAGAGAACCAAGTCTCTAGCCATTTCTCACTTCTGAGCCCTTGAGGTTTCAGGGAGGGGACCCCTATTCAATGGATTACTTCTCAGTTACCATGTGAGTGTGACGGAGGGTCATGAAAAATATTTTACCACTGAGATCAGAAGGCACTTTCCTCTTGCTACTAGGATATTTCTAAGACAAATGAACTAAGCTTTCATGACATTTCTCTGCTGCCTACCTTATTAATATCAGAAAGTACTTCTTTGGTATCAAAGTGCAAGAAAGAAAGAATTGTGCTATTAAGTCCTAAAAAGCTATGCGGCATAAAAATCATCATGAGATAAAAACAGGATGTCAGCCCCATCATTTCAAACAGCTGAAAGCATTGCACAGCTTCAGTTGTCTTAAGATGCTTCCCAGAGGCACAAAATAGAAAACATACATTGGAAAACTGGTGGGGGGTTTTTTTGGGGGGGGATATTAAGCTGCACATAAAAATATTGTCCGTTCTTATGCAACACACCAGTTTTGCATAACAAATAGAGCAAGCCAGTACAGTGGTACCTTGGGTTAAGAACTTAATTCATTCTGGAGGTCTGTTCTTAACCTGAAACTGTTCTTAACCTGAGGTACCACTTTAGCTAATGGGGCCTCCTGCTGCTGCTGTGCCGCCGGAGCACGATTTCTGTTCTCATCCTGAAGCAAAGTTCTTAACCCGAGGTACTATTTCTGGGTTAGCGGAGTCTGTAACCTAAAGCGTATGTAACCTGAAGCGTATGTAATCCGAGGTACTGTGGCATCTGAATATGGACTGCATTTTTAATCAAGGCATATATTGGCTTATATCTTGATCAGGTTCCTAAATTAAAGAGAGAGTTTAAAGATTTTCAAAAGCTTCATGCCAGGCAAGAAGGCCAGCTGTTTAAAGGACACAGGCAATGTTTTTCCTCCTAGACAAGGCCCCCCCCCTTTGATTGATAGCAGAAAACAATTCTCAAAGTCGTAAAAGCTGGAATTACAGGCTGAAGACCAAGGTTACACAGACCCTACATAATTAAGAGTTTGGTAAACAGTAAAATAAAACCATGTGCCTTAAACTTGAGCCTAAGGTCAAAAGGCCAAGAGCACATGGAAAACAAACCGGCTGGAGAAGGGGGGGAAGTGTGAACAGGGGAAGAGGCTTTTTTCCCCCCCTATTTTATTTTGAGGCTGTAAACTGTTCCTTCCTTGTTACTTTTAGGAAGTTTATCCTTCTAAAAAGCTATCTATGATAATGTATGAAATATCCTGGCTTAAATGTAATTATGCAAAGGATCTAGAAAGAAAGAAATGTTAAATTCTTATTTCATAGAATCATAGAGTCCTAGAGTTGGAATAGACCACAGGGGCCATTGAGCCCAGCCCCCTGTCAGACAAGAAGACGCCAATCGAGCACTTATGACAAATGGCTGTCAGACCTTTGTTTAAAGACCTCTAAAAGGAGATATTTCATTGATGATGCATGAGAATATGAACCCGAGGTCTCTGACATCTGTTCAAGATAAAAATTTAAGATTAACCATTTGTTTTAGAAGGCAATAGGGCAAGGAGGGCAAGAGGTGAGCTGGTAATTAAGATTCCTTGTTGAGACGCATGTAAGATATATTAATACTTATTTGTCATTTATAGATGTAACAATATATAGCTCTTTGTGTTCCATATAAGGACAGGAGGATATGAGTGTATTTTTGTGATTGGTTATAGCAATCAGCCAATAGGAAATTCGAGCAGGCTGATTGAACAGAGGCAGCCACAGGAGGAACAAAGGGGGGTGGATTAAGGAAATATAAGTGCTGGCCATAATGGCAGAAGGCCAGGCCAGAGCTTGGTAACCATATACCACTGTGCCTCTTATTTATTTGTCTGACAAATAAATTATTTTTTTTAATTTCTCTGTTGCTGCGTTGAATATTTCATTCCAGCTAAGCGTTAACCACAAGCAGGGTGCTACATTTTATGGTGCCTGCGACTCGGATAAGTGGTCTGCTGGAACGCAGCCCCTTCGCCTCACTGAGCGGGGTACAAGAGAGAGGACAACTGTGCCTACCCAGCGCGCACTGGAAAAATTTTTCCAGGGGAACGCAGCAGTCTCGTCTGTCTGATACCCTGCCCACTGACGGCGACGGACCGGGGGGGACCAGAGAAATAAACAGGGAACCAGCTAAGGGTAAGTGCACTAAGGGGTTTTGGCCCTCCAATTAATTGGGAGGAAGAGAAGTCCTGATCAAACTTCTGCGTCTCAGTAAAGGGGAACTGAGTACGCTAGGTGGCTGGGTACATCAGATGGTGATCTGGTGTAGGGAAAAGGGAAGAATGGGAGGTAGTGTGTGGTGAAGTATCTGGCGCATTGCATGTGTGAGAAAGTACAATGTGTAGCTGACCTAAGTGTGGAGTGAGTACTACTTCGTTTCCCAGTAAGGTGTGTGTGTGAGTGACTGAGTGGATACTTCACAGGGCCATACAATGGGAGTTGGGGGTTCAAAGGGGGGAAATACACCTTTTGAATGTATGTTAAATAATTTTAAGAAAGCCTTCTCAGGGGCATATGGAGTCAAAATGACGCCAGAACGCTTGAGAACGTTATGTGAACTAGAATGGCCAAAAGAAAATACTGAATGGCCATCTCAAGGAACCTTTGATATAAATTTAGTAAGCAAACTTTGGTCTAACATCGCCAAAGAAACTGGAGGGTGCCCAGAACAATTTTCATATATAGATTCTTGGCTGAGCACATTAAATAAAAATCCTCCATGGATAAGGGAATGCAAAGTCCAACGATGCAAATTATTGGCTGTAAAAGCCGAAGCTAGGAAAGGAATCTTGCCAAATAAACTCAAACCCATTTTTGAGGGACCAGAGGAAGAGGTGTTTCCACCTCCACCAGTTGTAACCCCAAGGCAAGAAAGTGGAATGAATAATGGGGGTGGAGTCACAGAACTTGATTCCTTGATAGATTATGATAAATATCTTCAGGAGGCATTGGAGTCCTATATATTCCATTCACAACTACGGATCTGATGAATTGGAAAACACCCCATCTTTCGCAGAAAAACCTCAGGCTATGATGGACTTGGTGACTTCAATAGTAAATACTAACAGTCCTACTTGGACAGGTTGTCGCCAGCTCCTGAATACTCTCTTCACCACTGAGGAAAGGAGAGACATAATTGAAAAGGCACAGATATATTTGCGTGAGCAGGCCAGAGTGGGAAATATTTATAATATTGACCGTCATCTCCAGGACAACTTTCCCTTGGAAGATCCTAATTGGGATCCAAACAATGCAATTCACCTGGCCAGGCTTACCACCTATCGCCAGACGCTTGTGCAAGGTATCTGCAGGGCATGCCAGAAGCCCACTAATATGTCTAAAGTCTCAGGAGGGTAGACGTGTTACCCATAACACTGTTTCGTGTTCGGTGCACACCCACAAAAAGACTTAAGTTGTCACCTTTTGAGCTCCTGTATGGGAGGCCGCCCTCCTTTGTTCAGGATATTCCAACTGACCTCAAACAAATAGGAGAACATGTGACACAGGGACAAGTGCAATCCCTCTCCCGTGT
The DNA here is from genome assembly GCF_965112155.1 of Podarcis liolepis. NCBI lineage: Eukaryota > Metazoa > Chordata > Lepidosauria > Squamata > Lacertidae > Podarcis > Podarcis liolepis. Next base: position 56,901,547 of record NC_139557.1, on the reverse strand, counting down.
TTTTGTCTCTCTCCCGTGTTTGTTTTGTTTTGTTTTGTTTTTTATCTTAACAGGTGGGCCCTCGAGCGCACGCCGTGCAGCATTGCCGTGCCGATTCATCAGCTCCAGGCTGGCATAGCATATGGGTGAAAGAGTGGAAACGTGATCCACTTGCACCTAAGTGGCGTGGACCTTACACCGTCTTGCTCTCTACTCCAACAGCGGTGAAGGTAGCTGAGGTGACCCCCTGGATTCATCACTCCCGTTTGAAGAAGTCCGAAGGCAGTTGGACGTGCAAAGGTGACCCCTCTAATCCTTTAAAATTGACTCTCTCCAAAAACCCCTGTATCTAGCCCTACGGGGAACGGGCTAGGTCACGGGCAACATTAGACGACCGGCCTGCTGCAGCCACAAACCTGGAAGCTGGCTGACCTGCGCACGCCTGAAGCTTGAGGAGCGTCTGAACCAGCGACTGTGAGAGGGAAGATTCTCTTATACAATTGATTGACTGCCCCCTTGTGGAACAATTATCAGGGATATTACACATTGGGGATCCTTGGGATATATGTTTTGGTCTTGGTGGTTCCCCATTCCTGTCACTGGGGGAATTATATTGGGACTAATAGTTTTATGCTAACACAATAAGGTAATTTTTTGTGGAAGGAATGCATATGCTAGACATCAACATGATTTTATTATTAATCCTGATCCCTTGGGAAGGGTCCTTGAATTTGACCAAATTTGCTAAATATGGATTCCGCTATGACCACAATATGTGGGTAGGTTTAGCTGAAATGGTAGCCAGTGTTGCAAATAGGACCAATTGCCTTGTTTGCTCTCTTGGGGCCAGATGATTCAGAGGGAGGTATGCCCTTATTACCAATACCATTAAATGCCATTGGTATGGTAAGCGAAATGCTACACCAAACAGAAGTACAGAATTTCCCCGGATGGAACTCAACTAAACCATTACGAGTTATACCTGTACAAGGGGAATTCTGTGTACATAAATCATCAGATGCAGCTGATTCTCCCATGATAGGCTCTTCTCATTGTCACTATACTTGGGATAATATTAAGAATACCTGGGCACACGGTACTACCTATCGAACTCGGAATACCTTGCCCTGTGCACTTCCTTTTATTCATGCATGGAAAGTGGTATGGAACATAACTGTGACAGAAAAAGGCAATCTAACATACTGCACTGTGAACTCTATACCTCTTGTGATATTTCGCCTTATGCACTCCACATACCAAAAACCTCAGACCCGATGGTTGTGGTGGATATGTGGAGAATGGGCATACAAGAAACTCCCTTCCAAATGGAGTGGGACTTGTTTCCTGGGATGGGTATTACCACCAATGTGGATTTTGCCCACTAGTATATTTCTCATATAGCAGGAGGAAGTACCCAAAGTTGGAGCGATACTGATGATTGGCCACCAGAGCGCATTATAGCCTATTATGATCCTGCCTCCTGGAATCCTGGTGAGCTCATACAAGGGGCACGGGATCCTATTTATAATCTAAACAGAATAATTCGATTGCAAGCAGTAGTGGAACTTGTAACCAATGCAACGGCCCAGAGTTTGAGACTTATTGCACAACAGTTGGATGAAAGTAGAGCCACCATTTTGCAGCTGAAAAATGGGAATGGATTATGTACTTGCCAGGCAGGGAGGCCTATGTGGAGTCTTGAACTTGACAGGGAATGCCTGTTGCTTTAACATTTCTGATAATGGTGAGGCAATCCGTGTGTTGGCCACAAAGATGGAGAATATAGCACATGTCCCAGTACAAACATGGGAAGGGTGGGATATGGGATGGTTACCCAATGTCACAGGACTCAAAGGGATACTATTGTCTTGCTTGTTTTTCTTGACGGTAGTAGTAATGGTTTTATGTATGATGCCATGTATCATCTCATGTTTTAGAAGTACAATTAGCAAGATGATTTCGAATGAAACTCTACCTCATATCATGGCCCTATACAGAGCTTTAACTCAGGAAGATCAAGCTATCAAGGACGCTTGGTAGCAAGGTCCTTGAGCTTGAAAGGGGGGATTGTGGCATCTGAATATGGACTGCATTTTTAATCAAGGCATATATTGGCTTATATCTTGATCAGGTTCCTAAATTAAAGAGAGAGTTTAAAGATTTTCAAAAGCTTCATGCCAGGCAAGAAGGCCAGCTGTTTAAAGGACACAGGCAATGTTTTTCCTCCTAGACAAGCCCCCCCCCTTTGATTGATAGCAGAAAACAATTCTCAAAGTCGTAAAAGCTGGAATTACAGGCTGAAGACCAAGGTTACACAGACCCTACATAATTAAGAGTTTGGTAAACAGTAAAATAAAACCATGTGCCTTAAACTTGAGCCTAAGGTCAAAAGGCCAAGAGCACATGGAAAACAAACCGGCTGGAGAAGGGGGGGAAGTGTGAACAGGGGAAGAGGCTTTTTTTTCCCCCTATTTTATTTTGAGGCTGTAAACTGTTCCTTCCTTGTTACTTTTAGGAAGTTTATCCTTCTAAAAAGCTATCTATGATAATGTATGAAATATCCTGGCTTAAATGTAATTATGCAAAGGATCTAGAAAGAAAGAAATGTTAAATTCTTATTTCATAGAATCATAGAGTCCTAGAGTTGGAATAGACCACAGGGGCCATTGAGCCCAGCCCCCTGTCAGACAAGAAGACGCCAATCGAGCACTTATGACAAATGGCTGTCAGACCTTTGTTTAAAGACCTCTAAAAGGAGATATTTCATTGATGATGCATGAGAATATGAACCCGAGGTCTCTGACATCTGTTCAAGATAAAAATTTAAGATTAACCATTTGTTTTAGAAGGCAATAGGGCAAGGAGGGCAAGAGGTGAGCTGGTAATTAAGATTCCTTGTTGAGACGCATGTAAGATATATTAATACTTATTTGTCATTTATAGATATAACAATATATAGCTCTTTGTGTTCCATATAAGGACAGGAGGATATGAGTGTATTTTTGTGATTGGTTATAGCAATCAGCCAATAGGAAATTCGAGCAGGCTGATTGAACAGAGGCAGCCACAGGAGGAACAAAGGGGGGTGGATTAAGGAAATATAAGTGCTGGCCATAATGGCAGAAGGCCAGGCCAGAGCTTGGTAACCATATACCACTGTGCCTCTTATTTATTTGTCTGACAAATAAATTATTTTTTTTAATTTCTCTGTTGCTGCGTTGAATATTTCATTCCAGCTAAGCGTTAACCACAAGCAGGGTGCTACAGTACCACTGTACAATGTCAACCACTCAGTGAAATGCAACTGACCACTAGTCATATATGCATTGGCAGCCCTTCTGGGAAAGTACAAGGTGGTTGTCAAAACATCCATAATATGTGACTGGTTGGGTGTTGCAGTAAACTTTCTGGATCACTTTCTGGATCTGCAGGCCTGAGTCTGATTGATTGCTTAACTTGAATCAGGGAGACCATGGTTCAAATCTCCAAAGGCATAATCTCATCCATTAGCAACATGTGGAGTGCTCTGCGGGATCAGACTAAAGGTTTATATACTCCTGGTTCCCAACAATCCAGTATTATAATGGTGAAGCTCACTAGAATTTTCATCCACAGTAGGTGTCATCATTACACATGCTACGATCATATTTTGAATTTCCCCTGTAAACCTTGTATTCAGGTTTTCCTGAAGCTAATAAAAGGTACTCCCTGTAATCCACTAAAAATATTTTCTTTTTAGGTTTTGAATTCTACATATGCTGCTGTCTCAGTTTCTGGAAGGTATTTTTTTATAGGGCTCTATTTGTTTCTTGGTTATGGGCTATGGTACATTTTTATAATCTGCAAATTAGATTATGCATGGAGAATCTGTGAACAGTGTTGGAATTAGCACTTGTTTTGTCATCAAGGTCTAAAATACTCCAATGAGACAAAGCAAAGCCCTCATTTTGTAAGTAAATGAAGCGTAGCTGAAGGATAAACTAGGAAATCAAAAGGTTGCTAACAATATATGACATGTTCCTTCCCAAAATAGCAAACTGGCCATTTCTACAGAGGAAGCAAAGGGATGATGAAAGTGCCCTCTGTCTTTTAAGAAAGAAACTGAACAATAGGGAGGTCAGAAGGGGAGGGGGAGAGAGACAGAAGGCAAAGCTCTCAAAGAGCTGGCAAACCACAAGTCATAAAATAATATGAATTATTCAGACCTTGTTGATTGTGCACAGGAAGTTTGCAAGTTGCATAGAAAAGGTACAAAGGGTTAGAAATGGAACCAAATATTCCCTCTTACGCTTTGAGGTAGGCTATTTTTAATGCGTTTGATTTGAACATGGTGCTAAACCATAATAACATAATAATAGTTTGCTGGATCAGGCCAATGGCCCAACTAGTCCGGTATCCTGTTCTCACAGTGGCCAACCAGATGCCAATGGGAAACCAGCAAACAGAGCACTCTACCTTTCTGTGGTCTCCAGCAACTGGTTTTTGGAAGCATTGCTGCCTCCAACTGTGGAGATATAAAGCATAGCCATATAGGGCTGTCTAAGCATATGCGGTGCCAGGGTGCAAAGATCCGCCCGGCGCCCCCTCAGTCGCCCAATCCCAGGCATGCAGGAGGGCAGAGCCAGCCGGCTGCCTTCAGCATCTCACTGGCTCAGTTGCCCTTGAACTCACGATGCAGAGCTGCCTGCAGCAGAAGAGCACGCCGCGGTGCTCCAACCGATGGGCGGGCTCTTCCCTGGACTCAACTCTCGAGCCCTGGACTCTTGGCCTGGCGCCCCTGAAAGCCCAGCACCCGGGTGCCCTGCACCGCTAGCGCCTATGGGTAAGCCGGCCCTGTAGCCATAGATGGTCCTGTCCTCCATGAATCTGTCTAGTCCTCTATTAAAGCCATCCAAGTTGGTAGCCATCACTGCCTCCCGAGAGAACAAGTTCCATAGCCTGACTGTGTGCTGCATAACTCAGTGGCGTAGCGTGGGTTGCCAGCACCCGGGGCAAGGCAAGTAATTTGTGCCCCCTAACCCGTGGATTTGCGCCCCCTAACCCGTGGATTTGCGCCCCCTAACCCTAACCCCCAGATGTTGCGCCCGGTGCGGCCGGCCCCTCCTGCACCCCCCACGCTACGCCACTGGCATAACTTCAACATCCAGTTAGAACTATTTAGTTCAAATTAATTGGACAAAACTGATGAACTTGATCCAGTGACAGCAGCTTTTCAATATCTCATCGTTGTTTACACTTCCAGCCCCTCTGCCACTCACTTGCCTCCTAGCACACACCCATCATTTTCGCTGCTTCCCCCAGGGTGCAGCACCACCCGCTTTGGGAATCACTGGTTTAACGCAGCATAAATAAGCCATAGTGAGCTTTGGACTGGCACACTCTTTTCTCCCTTTCCTCTGCCGCCAAGGGGAAGAGAATAATAGCTTCTGCTTTTGATTTTAGTTAACTAAAAGCTTGCTGTATCATTCTGAGTTATAACTGAGATTAACATTCACCCTAGTTAGTTTAAACAAGCCAGCTTCAGAGACCATAGTGTAAAGTTAGATTGTTTTAGACTAACCATAGGGAGAGGGGATAAAAGAGAGGCAACCAACAGGAAAATGGAGAAAACAGTGTGATACTGAATTGACCTCCAGCACTGACAGCAGGAGGGGAAGGGGAGCCATTTGCAATCCTTCCCGCGTGGAAAGCTTAAGCCGTCTTAGCAACTGCTACGTCAAGCTTACATTACCTCATGCTTTGCAAATAGAAGCTGCATTAAAATGTTGTGCTGTCTAATTCACCTCTTCCTTGGTTGCAATTGTTAGCCACAAGTCAGTCACTTGAATTTCTGCATTAACTGAGTGTGCATAGAAGCACAAAATGTGGTCTTTGCCGGTGTCTCTGACAAAACATTATCAGGAGATAGTTGCTCCAGATGATCACATGCTACAGGGCCCTTAGTCACCCTAAAAACAAGACCGCAGAGGTGAAATAAGACATTGCAATCTAATTATACTGGTGGCAATGTATATTGATGAATTTGTGTGGAGGGTTCTATTCTGAAGCAGGCAATCGCTATTCATGAGCTTCCAGAGTCTCCCTGCTCTATCTACAACTTTCCTAGATGATGATGCTGTGCAGTTAAATATTTGGAATGGTTTCCTTTCTTTTAGTAGCCATAAGCTCCTGAACTCTAGTTTGGTTTCTATGGGAAACAGTGGCCATAAAACTGATTTGTATCACAGATGCATGAACATAACTCAACTAATTATTCATCAGCTGCACTAGAAGCTAGGATAAAAAAGTTATGGGCCTCCTTCTTTGTTTTCCTAAGTTTTCAGATGCTTTGACTGCTGTTAGTGCTAACCAGCCTGCCCTGCTTCGTTACTGCCCAGTTATTTTCCTCTGCATTCATATGATCTCTGGTTTATAGCTATAGTAAAATCAAACAACCGATGTACTTAAAATTGATGAGAAGTAGAAAGTAAATATACAAGCCCATTGAATGACATATATTTGATGACTGCGACCTGCAAAGGGCTGCATCTAATGCACAGCTGGACTGGCATTTGCAGAGCACCCCAAGGAAAAAGGTTTCGCTTTTGTCTTTTGAAAAAACAAGAAAAACTGTGTATTGACTTTCTCTCGACTGGCCTTCTCTTTCCTTGCTCTCCATTCCCGGAAAAGATAAAAACACACACCCCTGGCCCAGTTGGTAATTAATCAGAGGGAGTAATCTGCCAGATGCCTGTAATTACTTACTTTTTTCCAGAATAGCTATGAGATCTTCCTGCCCTGCACCCTTCCCATCCTTTGTGCCACTTACTGGAGATGAGAGATGCCCCATCCATCTCAGAGGAGACCGAGACATAAGGAAGCCTTGGATGTTTCTGCCAGCCACACTGATCTTCTGCCTTTATCTCCCATTAAGTAGGATTCATTTTATCAAATGACGCCCAACAGTGCCTAAGAAACCGCATGATGAAAACAACACAACTTCCACTGCCAAATGTTTTAAACCTAGGGGGTTATCCATCTTATTTAAGAATCATTTCAGTCCTTCAAAACAGAAATTAACAGCACAATCCAAACCATGCCTACTCAGAAGTAAGTCTCATTGAATTCAGTGGAGCTTACTCCCAGGCAGTGCTTTTTTCCTGACAAAACTGACCAGTACTCAATACCAGCACCTCTTTTTTTGCTGCCACTCCAGCCCCCTTTGTGAGGGGAGTGTTTTTGCCACCTCATAACTCCCTTTCATGAGAGAGGAAGGCTCACAGAGCCAGTGTGGTGTAGTGGTTAAGAGCGATAGACTTGTATCTGGTGAACTGAGTTCGTGTCCCCGCTCCTCCACATGCAGCTGCTGGGTGACCTTGGGCTAGTCACACTTTTCTGAAGTCTCTCAGCCCCACTCACCTCACAGAGTGTTTGTTGTGGGGGAGGAAGGGAAAGGAGAATGTTAGCCACTTTGAGACTCCTTAGGGTAGTGATGAAGCAGGATATCAAATCTAAACTCCTCTTCTTCTTCCTCTGGACAGGAGATGGGCTTTGTAGATTATCACACCTTTGGTGGACAATTTGAGGTGGGCAGCAGTCTCCCACCAAAGGAGATTCCTCCTTTCTTCCTTATCTTTCACAGCATTGGCAGTTTTGCTGCCTGAATCTTGTGGAGATTTTAACTACAGGGTTAGAAGCTATAATGCAGATGACAAGCAGGAGAAGATGTAGATGGGCCATAGGAGACAAAATACTGCAGCCATAATAGGACTGACTTGACAACCAATTATTGTCTGGCTGCAAGGAGGTAGACAGAGCCTGTGTATAGTCACAGAAGATATGAAATTATTGCAAGATAAACTCAAAATACCATTGCAGTGGTTGTTTTTCTTTTCTTTTAAAAAATATTGCAAGCGTACTGACTCCTTTGTTATTTCTTGACAAGACATTAAATAAAATTCTCCACTGCAGTCTAAGTGGCTTTTTAAAATCATCTGTTCTTTCAGAGGCTGTTTATTACAAAGGTAACTGATTTATTCTGGGGCCATTCAAGAAGGAAACGCACACAAAGAAGCCAATTAGATTGCAGGGTAATGATAAAGGACGTCTCTTCCTCCAAGATAAATCAAAGGCAGAGCTCGTTTTCAATGTCCTGCGTTTTCATTAGCTTCTATACACTAATGTACCTCAACAGGGATGCTTTTTATTTATTTTGCCCTAAATGTCTTCCTGCAGGGACAGGTGTAGAGAGATGTGAGCAAATGGTAAATTCGGAGGCTAAATCATCCTCAAAGTCTGAGTCATTTGGCGTAAGGCAAAGGTCTCATTACCATTTGTGAATCTATTGCAATAAGAAACATATTTGTTGCTGGATATGACAGGGGGGAAGCTTCCCTCTGGTACATCTCCTCTACTTCACGTGCTTTTAGTCTGAAACTCGCTCCCACCCATATTTTATAGTTTTAATTTAGTAATATGGGAGGCATATGCATACAAAATAACAAAGGGACCTTTAATATTTGGATGGCTTAAGGCTATGTGTAGCATCTTGGGAGCACAGCCAATAATGTATAGATGGGAAAGTGCTGTTCCAGAATAAACAAATAAATTATGAAGAATTCCCATTGAAAAATGAAACTGTGCTTTATGAAGAAATGCCTTAATATTCTCCTGCAAGATACCTGTGAGTGGAAAGGCAGAACTCAGAGGTCTCCAATGGAAAATATGGGACTTGAAGACAACCTCTCACATGTGAACACCATCTGCCTGAGAAGCGTATGTAGGGGGAAATGGACCAGTGGGAGTTGCTGTCAGACAAAAATCAAACTGGATTGCAAACTTGGTTGTTCAGGAGAATAAACTGCCCTAGGAAGCAATCCAAATCTAAGATCTGCCAGGATGAACAGAGTTTGGAATACAGTTGTACCTTGGATCCTGAACATCCTGGAACTCAGACATTTTGGCTCTTGAATGCTGCAAACCCAGAAGTGATTGTTCTGGTTTGCGAACATTCTTTTGGAACCCGAATGTCCAACGGGGCTTCCACAGCTTCTGATTGGCTGCAGGAGCTTTCTGCAGCCAATCAGAAGCTGCAATTTGGTTTTCGAACATTTTGGAAGTCGAACGGACTTACGGAATGGATTCCATTTGACTTCCAAGGCACGACTGTAGTTAGATCTGTGGCTGAGCCTGGGTCCAATGGGGACCATGCCAGCTGAAATCTCCCTGTTCCAGCTCAGTCAAATATATACTCTCTGAAGTCCTCAGGGATCACCCAGACTTCTGATTTTCCCAGCGCTTTCCATACACCAGCTCCCCCCCATGGTAACCTGATCTTGACCACTGAATAAGAGCAAATGTCATCCGGGTTTCCTGCAGATTGACGTTTGCTCTCATTCAGTGCTAATGAGTGGGTTTTCCTGGGGAAAACCAAACTATACTTAAAAGATTTGTTTTCTCTCTGCTAGACTTGGGCCAATGCAGCCAGCAGTAGCACCTCTCCTGTATGGCGTTTTGGACAAGGGTAAGTTATACCAGCATAATTTAACCTGCTGTAAATTACACTGGCATCTTATAGTTTGAATTGTTCTGCCCATCTGTAGCATGAGGTGATGCTTTGGGTTGATCTGAACATTTCTTGGTAAACGTATCCCATAGTCAATCTGTGTGAGGGTGTGTTTTGCTCAGTCCATTTAATCTCTTTATGGAATAGTGTGTGCAGTGTATTCAGGGTGTTATCGTGAACTGGGCCCACTGTTTATACACATAATTACTCACCCTTGTGCTTCTCACATGGTATTCAACATTTGGAAAACTATCTACAATGAATGGCTTGAGAACTATCTCATGTGATTCTGCCAGCCTCTTCTCCCGTCACCTTAAATGATTCACAAGCAATTTAATCACTTTTGTTATTGCACTTACATTTATACAGTACAGCATTATACAAGTGGAGATGCATGGGAAAACATTTGGAATCATAGAGGGCCTTGTAGTCCATGTAATCCAAAGTCCTACTTGATATTAGCTGGATGCCACATGTCTCATTCTTGATAAACTGTGCTTGACAAAATTACCCTTTCTCCAGATCTTTTAGGAGCCCTGATCTCCATTTCATCTAGTCCCATCATTGTGCCATACTGCAACCTGGTCCATACATATTGCATTAGATCATTTTTTTATTCCTTCAGCTCTTTGATTTGCAAACTGTGTTAGATGCTGATGTTATACAGACATACCTCAGAGATGTTGCAGGTTTGGCTCCAGACCACAATAATAATGTGAATATTGCATTAAAGTGAGCCGTACAATTTTGTTTGCTTCCCAGTGCATATAAAAGTTACATTTACACTATACTGTAGTGTATTAAGCCAGCCTCTGCTCCCTGGCTTCAGTGGCGGAAAAGCCAGGCTGCAGCCCTAGCCTGTGCCCAGAAGAGGGGTGGCAGCAGGGGGCTTCGTTCCCCTGGAAATGGCCAGACTGCCTGCAGCTGCACCTATGTCCTTGAGAGGAGCAATAGCTGCAAAGCGCAATAAAATGAGGTATGCCTGTACTTGCTATCATTGTGTCAATCAGGGGTTAGGGAAATGCACTATGCAATAGCAAAAACTCATACGGAAAACAGTATCTACTGTAATTATAAAGCCAGGGACAAGGAAATGTGAAACTTGCAACAGAGACCCCAATCTTTCTGGCAATGGTAACTTCTAGACTGACTCCTACTTATTGTTTTAAGAGTCCCTTCGCCTCCCCACAAGCTTTCTATGGAAATAAGCTGGTGCCAGCCAACTTCTCATTGATTCTGACTTAATCAAGATGTAATGGAACACTTTTGGATGATAAGGTCTATTAGCACTCAAGCCCAATTGATCTAATGGCAAAACCAATTCTCTTCATTATTTTTAGAAGATGTCACGAGGGTTATCAGCTTCATCTTATCTGCTTGGAGATATACACATCTATCTCGGTGGTAAATATTAAGAGTGTGCACGTACTTAGTTAACACCCCAATCTGGCACGTGGAGAAGCAACTTACCTCTGCTGTTTGGTAGGTTGCCCAACTGGGGTCCATCTGAATCTGATTCCCATCACCCCCACTCCACTTCCTTCACTACTGGGAAATGAAACATTTTAAAACGCTACATTTTTTTTTTTTTGGTCAGAAATGGATGGTATTTGCAGGAATACTTGCCATTCCAGAGTCAACAAAGCCTGTCCAATTACAAGCAAGGCCCAGGGGTTTTGTTTTTATGGTAGACAACTTTAAAGTTTGATTTTTAAATAAACTTTGTTTTATTATTTTTGGGTGGAATTGATGAAATGTGTAAGCCAGGACACCCCCTTCTCAATGGATGAATCTTGCTGAAATTCAGAAGGATATCTGTAGTGGTTTGGCTGTTTAAAAAAGGAACAATTCTCCTCTAGTTTTTTGAGGGCAATTTGCCTGAAAATTACAAGCATGAGAGAAGTGCCCCTGGGTAAGAAACCTGCCAAATGCTCAGATAAGTAAGTCCGAGAGCTTTTGTGCTAGGCATGTTTGATTTTGGAATAGGAAGAACGGATTAACCAGGAAAACCATCCTCTCCGATTACAAGCTAGGCGTGTCAGTTATGAAGGATTTCCCCCTTCCTCCTTGCCTCCTGGCATCTTCCTTAAGCTTACATGTGTGTTGCTCTTGCAAAGCTGCTCCCTTCCCCAACGGTCTGGGATTGGAGAATATTGGTAAAACAATTCCATCTGATTACTAGCTAGACTTGCCAATCACAAAGGAGTTTCCCCTCCAAATCTTGGTGTTTGCCTTATGCTAGAGACATAAGTTTCAGTTTCGTAAAGCTGGTCCCTCTCTCCTTCTCCCTCTACATCCTGGCATTATATGATAAGTTCAGAGACACAGTTTTGCTTTTTGCAAACACTTGTCTGCAGAGGTTTTTTGGCATCCAGGTTGCCAAGGAGCTATGAAGTGCTTCAAGGGATTTCTGTTTTGACTTGGGGTGCCAAGTATGGATCCCACTTTGCCTTAGAAGCCAATAATCTCTCTGAGACATTCACTACAGCTTAGCATTCAGAATTCATCAAAAGCCAGCACACACCCCTAGTAAATATTGTCGCTCACTACATTGAAAATGATGCCCTTTTGCTTTGAAAAAACAGCTGGAAGCAATTTCCCAGACTAATCTCAGCAAGTGGCCTAAACTCAAAATGGAGGAATATGATATTAATGATATCTGGAGGCACAGGGTGACTATTAAAGAGAATAGCACTATAACTAAAACATTGCATTGCATAAAACACTCGCCGTTTTGCACAATTTATTACCGCCTTTTATGAGTGCCAGTACATTTCTCAGGGTTTACAATACATTATTGTTCAAAGTGCTTTTTATGGGATTATTGAATTGTTCTGGAGATGAGACAGCTTTGGAAGGCAATTAGGTAGCATAAATCAGCAGGGGACCAACCTTTAATGAAGGGCATATTACTAAGCTGACCATCTCAAAGATCTTCCAAGATAGAAGGTTAACACCGAGGCCAAAGACATAAATTATCTTGTATCATGTACGCTCTTGTGGGAAATAAGGTGGCTGTTGAGTCCTCGATACAGAAAGTGGCATGCCTAAGCTTTCAGCACACAGGCCAGGAGCCCATACATCTCTGAGAGAGACAGAGCTATATCAATGGGCAGGGTGTCCGCTCCTCCATCACTGGCTCTGGGGAAATCTATCTATGGAACTCTCTTGTTGAGGTCAAGAGAGCCAATGTTGTTGGACTAAAATTCTCGTGATCACCAGCCAGCATGGCTAATCACTAGGGGAGGTTGGGAGTTGTGGGCCAGCAACAAAGGGAGGACCACAGGTTCTTTAGGTGCTCAGTGATTTGTACTGGCTCCTATGATCTTTTCAGCAGAAATTTGTTGACTTTGACCTGCCTATCTAAGATTGCCTGTTCTCTGCATGGCCTGTGAAGTGCCAGGGGACTCAAACAGGGAGTCCTTGCAGCCATGTTTTGGCAATGTATCGCCTGCAACACCGAAACAGCAGATTGTCTAAAGGAATGGCAAATTTGACTGTAATGCCCCACCTAAGTAGCATTAAAGGCCACTTCAGCTGACTCGCTACCTTCTTAGGTAGCTTGGGGAGCCAATGCAACTCCACTTAGCCCATCAATGCCTCACCCTGAGGTGTCTAAGCCACTTGTTTCCTAATGAGAATGTCATGCTGGCCTGAGTGCTTTCTCTCCACACACTGCCTATGAATATCACCATCTGAATGGGGCCTCAGCCTTACAGGAGAAGAGAACAACTACTGTATGTACAGGCAGGGCTGAAATGGACTGGTGTGGTTTTTCCTCAAAGAAGCAAGTTGCTTCACCCTGCTATATGGCAGGTCTGGCCCTGTTATTTCTATGTTATTGGAAAATGAGAGAGAAATTAATTTGTAAGACTAATCATATCTGCCAGCTACACATTTTCTGAATTTTTTAATGTACTTTCTTTCTAGTCCAAAACCCCAAGGAAGAGAAAATGTAGGCTTCATATTAGCAATATGAAACCTAATAAGAAGACTCTTGGGAGGCTAGCAGAGACATCTTGCAGTTCTGTAGGAAAGAAAGCATCTCTGGAGTCACGGAGAGGGGCTTGTTAGCATCTGGACAAATAAGGGTTATTTTACAGGATCCTCTATTCGCCCACACACTCCAGCATTCTTATACTAAAGCAATTCTCTGACGCTTTTTTCCTTTTATTTTTTTTTTTTTATAATAATTTTTATTGCGTCTTTTTCCAGATTACAAATATAACAGTGACAAAAAATAAGAAAGCACAAAAAAGAAAATAGAAAAAAAAAAAAAAGAAATAAAAAGAAACAAGCACAACAAAACCAGACCATTTCATCAACTTATTTCAGATTTCTATCGGACTTCCCCACATCTCCCCGTAATGCATTCTTGGCAATAAAATTATCAACAAGTTATAACCTTGTTTCACGTGTTATTTGTACTTTCAATTGCTATTTAAGTTTAAGTTTAAATCTCTTATATTCCAATTAGTTTAAAAATCTTACAATATTTCTTTTTACCCATTTAAACTTTGATTCTTTCATAGATAATTCAACTTTCATAAATGATCCACTTATATTGCTGGGGCTGACATTTCAAATCATGCGACATCTTAAGATTCATATAATTTATAATACTTTTGTAAATAGTCCTTAAACTTTTTCCAGTCCTCCTCCATCGCTTCTTCTCCCAGATCTCGGATCCTTGCAGTCATCTCGGCTAGTTCCATGTAGTTCATCAATTGCGTCTGCCACTCCTCCAGTGTGGGCAAATCTTGAGTCTTCCAATGCTTAGCGATAAGAATTCTTGCTGCTGTTGTAGCATACATAAAAAAAGTTCTATCCTTCTTTGACACCTTCTGGCCGACAATGCCCAGAAGGAATGCCTCTGGTTTCTTAGGAAAGGTGTATCTAAACACCTTTTTTAACTCGTTATAGATCATTTCCCAGTAGGCCTTCAATCTTGGGCAGGTCCACCAGAGGTGAAAGAATGTCCCCTCAGCTTCCTTACACTTCCAACATTTGTTATCGGACAAATGGTATATCTTAGCCAGCTTGACCGGGGTCATGTACCACCTGTAAACCATTTTCATAATGTTTTCTTTCAAAGCATTACATGCAGTGAACTTCATACCGGTGGTCCATAACCTCTCCCAGTCTTCAGACATGATATTGTAACCAATGTCCTGAGCCCATTTTATCATAGCTGATTTAACTGTCTCATCCTGAGTGTTCCATTTAAGCAGCAAGTTATACATTCTCGATAGTAATTTGGTCTTTGGTTCTAGCAACTCTGTCTCAAGTTTCGATTTTTCCACCTGGAATCCTATTTTTTTATCTAACTTAAAAACCTCATTAATTTGGGCATAATGTAACCAACCTTGCACCATACTTTGTAATTTTTCAAGGCTCTGCAGCCTCCATTTACCTCCAACATTTTCTATTATTTCCCAATATTTCGGCCAGTAGGCCTCCATATTGGGTTTTTTCCGAGCTTTGGCCTCTATTGGTGATAGCCACCTCGGAGTTTTACTCTCCAATAAGTCTTTGTATTTTTCCCAGACCATAAATATTGCTTTTCTGACAATATGGTTTTTGAACATTCCAAATGTTTTTGCCTTGTCATACCACAGGTACGCATGCCACCCTAACGAATTGTTAAAGCCTTCCAGATCTAGGACATCAGTGTTTTCTAACAAAAACCAGTCTTTCATCCAACAGAAAGCCGCAGCTTCGTAATATAACCTTAAGTCCGGCAGGGCAAACCCCCCTCTCTCCTTTGCATCGGTTAGTATTTTAAACTTTATTCGGGGCTTTTTGCCCTGCCAGACAAACTTAGAAATATCCTTCTGCCACTTTCCAAAACAATCCACTCTGTCCACAACCTGCAAGGCCTGAAACAAAAACAACATCTTTGGCAATACGTTCATTTTTATAGCTGCAATTCGACCTAACAAGGATAATTTCAATCGTGACCAAATTTCTAAGTCTTTTTTCACTTCTGTCCAACATTTCTCATAATTATCTTTAAATAAATTCAAGTTCTTGGAAGAAAGATTGACCCCCAGGTATTTCACTTTTTTAACAATGTTTAGTTCTGTTTCCTTCTGAAACCCTTCTGTTTCGTCAACTGTCAAGTTTTTCCCTAACACCTTGGTTTTTTGTTTATTCAACTTGAAGCCCGCCACCCGACCAAATTTCTGAATCAATTCCAAAACTCTTTTTGTACTAGATTCTGGCTCCTGTAATGTTAGAACCAAGTCATCTGCAAATGCTTTCAGTTTATATTGTTTCACTCCGACCCGAATTCCTTGTACCTGCTGATCCCTCCTTATCATGTTCAGCAGTACCTCCAGGACCGAAATAAACAACAAAGGGGAAAGGGGGCACCCCTGACGTGTCCCTTTTTCAATATGAAGTTCTTCTGTCACCACATTGTTCACTATCAACTTAGCTTTTTGTTCTGAATAGATTGCCTCTATTCCATTCTCAAACCCCTTTCCCACTCCCATCCCTTCCAAATTTTTCTTCATAAATTTCCAAGAAATATTGTCAAAGGCCTTTTCCGCGTCAATAAAAATTAACACAGCTTTAGTGTTAATATTTGTTTGTAAAAGTTCCAAAATATCAATGATATTCCTAGTATTATCAAACAAATGTCTACCTGGGAGAAAGCCCGCTTGGTCCTTATGAATTACTTCGTTTAATACTTTTTTGAATCTATTAGCCAAAATATCTGCAAATATTTTGTAATCCACGTTTAGGAGTGAGATGGGACGATAGTTCTTAAGTTGAGTCTTTTCAGTTTCCACTTTGGGTATCAGTGTGATGAATGCTTCTTTCCACGTATCTGGTGCTCTCCCTCCCTCCATAACCTGGTTACAAACCTCCAGTAATGGTTGTAACAAGCAGTCTTTTAATGTCCTGTAATATTTGGAGGTAAGTCCATCCGGGCCTGGAGATTTGCCTAGCTGCATATTTTGAATGGCATCCTCAATTTCCTGTTGTGTTATTTTACAATTCAAGATTGACCTCTTCTCTTGAGACAATTCTGGTAGGCCATTGTCTTTCAAAAATTGTTCAATCTCATTTGCTTCCTCGGGTTCTTGTGTATACAGTTTTTTAAAATATTTCTGGAAGCACTTCCTAATTTCCCCCGGTTTCTGGATACTTTTCCCTTCAACTTCTAGATTGGTAACATAATTTAATTTTTGTCTCTTTTTCAACTGCCAAGCTAGCAGTTTCCCACATTTGTTCGCAGATTCAAAAGATCTTTGTTTCATTTGTTTGATTTTCCATTCCACTTCTTGGTTTATCAATTTCGTATATTGCGATTGGTGGAATTTGATTTCTCTTAAAATCTCTTTTGATTTTGGATTCGATCTTAATTTTTTCTCTCCTTCTCTTATCTTCTCTAATATCTTATCCTTTTTCCCGTTCCAGAGTTTTTTCTTAATCGTATTCTGTTGTATCAGAAACCCTCTCATAACCGCTTTACTTGCATCCCAGATTATTCTTTTTTCCACCGAGGTATTCAGATTAATTTCAAAGTAGTCCTTTATAGCTTTTTGGGCCTTCTTTACAGTCTCTTGATCTCTTAGCAGGTTGTCATTCATTTTCCATCTGAAGGAATCCGCAGTAGTAAATCTCATTTCCATTTTCAAAGCATTATGGTCGGAGCAAGTCTTTGGGCAGATTTCTACTCTTGTAGTCTTAGGTGCCAGCCCTCTAGATGTCCAGATTTGGTCGATTCTTGTCCATGACAGGTGGGCCTCAGAAAAGAAAGTTCCTTCTTTACCTAAGGGGTTTCTTGTCCTCCATAGATCAATCAAATCCATATTGTCAGTCAGTTCAAAAAAAGTTTTTGGTAGTCTTCCATCTTTAGTCAAGTTCTGGTTCTGTGACTTATCCATAAAAGTAGAGACAACCCCATTCATATCTCCCATCATAATGATATTAGAATAGTCCAGATAGTCCAGTAATGTCTCATGTAGCTTCTTGTAAAATTCTGATTTCCCCTCATTCGGTGCATAAATTCCTAAAATCAAAACTTTTTCTCCTTGGGTTTGTATTTCAATTGCCAGGATTCTTCCTTGTTCATCTTTAAACAAAAATTTTGGTGATAAATTCTCCTTTGCATAGATCACCACGCCTCTCTTTTTGACTCTGTCTGATGAAACAAATTCTTGGCCTAGTCTTTTATTTATTAACACCTTCCTGTGAAGCCTGGTCACATGTGTTTCTTGCAAGCATATTATGTCCAAATTTTCTTTCTTTAAAATATGAAATATCCTTTTGCGTTTTTCCGGGGAATTTGCGCCATTAATGTTCCAACTATACAGCTGCAGAGACATCCTGTATCAATCTGTTGTTGCTCTTATGGGGCGTCTTCTTTTTTATCCAAATCCGAGGGTGCTGGTTCTTTTCCAGACTCTGGTGGAGGCCAAAGAGTTGCTGTTCCTTTCTGCAAGTCTTCTCCGTGATCGTGTAGAAACTTCTGGCAGTCCTCTTTCGTTTTGATTTTAATCTTCTTTCCTTTGTAGTTGAATGATATTCCTTGTGGAAACTCCCACCTGTACGGTATTCCGTTACCTCTCAAAGATCCAGCAAGATCAGAGTAATTAGATCTGAGATCCAATAATTGTTTAGGAATATCTTTGTAAATTTGTGCTCTTCTGTCCTGGATCTCAAGTGCTTTGTTAAAATGTAGGTCCAGTAGCTTGTCTCTCTCCTGCTTGGCCCTTAAAATGATCAAACAGTCTCTGGGCCTGTCTTTCCTAGTAACTCTTCCCAATCTGAATGCAGTTGTTATCTTGAAGTCTGTATCTTCCTTTATACCCCAGAATTTAGAAAATTCTGCTGTCAAGAAGCCAATCAGGTCCTCTTTCTCAATCTCTGGGATAGAACGTAATCTTAAATTATTTTCCCTGTTTCTCAGTTCCGCTAAAGCCAGGTAGGCCTGCTGGTCACTAATCTGTTTATGCAACGGCCGTACCTCTCCTTTCAATTCCTCCACTTTCTGAATTGCTTCACCTGCTTTTTCATTCGCAGCCTCGGCCAATTTCCGATTTTCAGATGTGGCGTCCTTTAAATTTCCAATATCTTGTGAATGCTTGGCCACCTGTTCAGAAAGTTTAGTAATTGAAGATATGGCTAAGTCAACTTTTGCCGATTGGTCATCAACCTTTTTATTCAAAATTGCAAATTGTTGTAACATTTCCTCTAGAAGGGTATTAGAACTCCCTGCTGCCATATCCTCCGCTGTTGGCTGTTCAGCTTCCTTGGAAGAGGCTGCTGTTGTTAGTGCAGTTCCCTGTAAAACAGCAGGGACTGAAGATCTACGAGCCTGAGAAATCAAAGTTGTTTGTACCAATTGTCCTTTCCCTGCTTTCGATGCAGCTCTTGTTTTTGGTGGGCCACTCATTCCACACCTGTCTTTAGATTCAAGGTCAAGCTGTCAAAAGTTCCATGGGAAAGAGAAGCTTCAAAGTAAACAACCAAGCCACAGAGAGTCAAAACAGAGTTGGTTCCCAGCAAGTTGTAAATCCCAAAGCCCACTAGAGGGAGTATTATTGCAATTCAGGAAAGAAGAAACAAAGTTTCA
Organism: Podarcis liolepis; assembly: GCF_965112155.1. Lineage (NCBI taxonomy): Eukaryota > Metazoa > Chordata > Lepidosauria > Squamata > Lacertidae > Podarcis > Podarcis liolepis. Next base: position 56,882,435 of record NC_139557.1, on the reverse strand, counting down.
GTCGCCATTAAAGTTCCTGCAGTTAAATAAGTAAACAATATTCCTTAGAGAAGACTTTCTCCCCTCTGGCAGAGCCCTCTCAATATTGCCACAAAGTTTATCTTGAGGTGCAAGGTACAGTCATTAATTTGTATCCACCAGTGCTGCCTCTATGTATCCAGTTCAACTCTGTATTTGTATCCGCAAAAAAACCTTTTTCCCCCTGCAAGTCCGAGACTGGGGTTCTTGACGCTTTAAAAGTCCAATAAAGAGGATAGTCCCCACATAAAATAAACACAATGACAGAAAGAATAAAAGTCACTTGCCTTTCCCTTCAATTGCTAACTTCAGCAGACGCATGTATATCCCAATTTAAAGCCTTTTTCTATTGCTTCCAGCTTGACAGTTCCTTTGTCTTTGATCACTAAGCACCACCGGGAGACGGACTTCCTTTTTCTTGTCTCCCGCTTTCAGCCAAATTCATAGATTTGTAATCCAATTTCGAGTAAATCTTACTCACGAGTAGTCGATTTGTAATCCAATGTTAAGGAAGAAAGGTCGGCGCTCATCAGTAACAGCCGCGCGGCTTCACTCCCGCAGAAAGAGCGATGAATCCACAGCACCGCTTCCCCTCCGCGCTTCCGGAGCCCCTTACGGGGTCCCTTCTTCGGTTTGGGGGTCGCTCTTGGTGCCAGCCGGATCCCACGGCCACGAGCTCGCTCTGCTCGTGGTTTTTCTTAGTGGGTCGTCGCTTTGCCGCAGCGAACGACCCTTTCCTGCGGAGCCCCTCTTCGCAACGCAAAGAGGACCGCCATTACTTGTTTCGCGCCGCCTCCGGAAGTCCGCTTTTTTCCTTTTAAACTCATTAGCACCAGACCAATTTTCTCAAAGATTATTCTCTTTCATTCTAAATTCTCTTTCAAACAGCACTTCTCGCCTACTGGAAGGATGTGTACGCTGCCATCCTATAAACAGTTACTTGGGAGAAAGTGCCATTGAATTTAATGGGATTTGCTTCTGAGGAGGGATAGGGTAGAAATTCAGTTCTCCTAATTTGCACTTTCTGAAACACTGAGAATTTAAACACAGCCATCTTTAGAAAGTCACACTCCTCTGAATTTTGTAATGTGCTTTCCCAGCAAAGTGTTGTGTGTTGAAATGCATATACTGTGGTGAAGCATGCACAAAAGTGCATATATTGGTGAAAATAACACACAACAAAATGCCTTATAGTTGGAAAAATATGCTTTGCAAAAATGTACATATTGGGCACATTACACACAAAAATATGGATATTAGCAGAAAATTACACTAAAATGCTGGTGGATTTTCATGAGGACTTAAAAGAATAATAATTTGTGAACTGATGTGGAAATGTGAAGAAATGCCCTTCAGTCTGAACAAAATGAGAAACAGAAAAAGCAAAATTGACAGTCACCTCCCTTGCTTCTGAGTAGGATCCTTGCCTAGGATTGCACAGTGAATTGTTCATTCTATGGGCTCTGTTGAACTGAGGCTTAAGATTTGTTTCTAATAATTAGCTGTGGTTAATTTTGAAAAATGAGTCAGATTAAGACCAAGGCAAAGGGACTAGGGATTATACTGCAGGCAAAAAGGAAAACCTGTTGGGATATTTTGAATAATTTTTGCAGAGGCCTCTTTAGGTAAGTTTTCAATAAACAAAAAACAGTAACATTGACTTACTGTCAATATTAATTACCCATTGTGTATATAACACACACTAATAATAAAAGTGAGAATCCTCAAACACACCTGCTCTGTATCTTCCTAACTCATGAAGGAAGGAAGGAAGGAAGGAAATTGCTTTGGTTAAGGAAACTGCCATACCGACAATTACCCACCTGTTCTCAATTTAAATGGTGTTGATTACAAAGTTAACACAATTACATTTCAGATGTAAATTACAGTCTCCTGTTTTTTTATGTGCACTTAGACTGTTGTTGGCACATGATCTAGGGAAGGGAAGGACATTAGGTGATTTTAAAGGGGAATTGCTATGGTTCACAAGGGGGTAGGGAAGACCCTTCGAATCCTGGGGGGGTTACGGAGGTATTGTAGCAATATAAGCATACAGAAAGGGCTGTAATATGCTCCTCTATGCTACACCATAGCTACCTTAAAACTAGTAGTTCAGCACTCCTGGCAAAACAGACTATTTAGGCTTTTTGTTACATACTTGAATGACTCTTTTTAGTCTGAAGAAACATGAGGCAGCCTACAAAGTGGTTTGCAATTGTGTACATGTGAGGATAGGTGCTCCTGCCAAAAAACTCCTGTTGCCACCTGAGCTGAGAAAATGCAGTGCCTCAGGATTGATAGTTATATAGAAATACTACTTACAATATGCCAAGAATTATGATTTATATGGTTCGAAAAAGAATCTACTCATTGTCTACCTAAGATTTACCTTATCATTTTACTCAGATTGAAACTTGGTTTTCAAAACTTTTCGAAAATGTCCTGAAAGTTTTTGTTAGGAAAATTACCAACTTTTCATCGCCCATCTTTGGAAAAACCGAAAAGCAGAAGACCAGACTTGGGTTGTGATGAGGTCTTGTAACAAAGTACATTATATGTAAAGGAGTAGGCTGCAGAAGGGATATCAAAATTGTAAGATCGGATATTGGCCAAAATATCCTCTCCAGAAGTCTTTTTTTAAATTGTGCATTGTGATGATTTGTGCAACCAGTAAGGGGCAACCCAAATAGTGAAAGTGATGGAGCAACTCCCATATGAGTAAAGGCATTAGGGACTTTGTAATTTAGAGAAAATGTAAGTGATATGGTAAAAGGTAAAGGTAAAGGTACCCCTGCCCGTACAGGCCAGTCGTGACCGACTCTAGGGTTTGCGCGCTCATCTTGCTCTAGAGGCCGGGAGCTGGCGCTGTCCGGAGACACTTCCGGGTCACGTGGCCAGCATGACTAAGCTGCACTGGTGAACCAGCACCAGCGCCGCACATGGAACGCTGTTTACCTTCCCGCTATAAAGCGGTACCTATTTATCTACTAGCACTTGGGGTGCTTCCGAACTGCTAGGTGGGCAGGAGCTGGGACCGAACGATGGGAGCTCACCCCGCCTCGGGGATTCGAACCGCCGACCTTACGATCAGCAAGTACTAGGCACTGAGGTTTTACCCACAGCGCCACCCGTGTCCCTAAGTGATATGGTAGAAGTTTATAAAATTATACATGGTATGGATAAAGTTGGTAAAGAAATGTTTTCCTCCCTCTCACATAACACTTCAACTTGTGGACATACAATGAGGCTGCATGATGAAAGTTCATCACAGAAAAATAAAGCACTTCTTCACTCAGCATGTAGTTAAACTATGACATTCATTCCCACAGAAGGCAGTGGTGGCAGCATGTCAAACTGAACCTGAACAATCTATGCAAATCTCCCAATTGCTCTCTCAACCCAGCATAGCTTGGTTATGTCGGCCATTTTGCTAAGCAGCAAGGAGAATTTTATCACATATCAAGAGCGGTATGGTAACCTAGTGGGTCTATGATGGTATTCCACTATTGCCTCAAAGATTGAAGTGTTGTGTAAAACTGCAAGTGATATAGCATCTTGCCTATACTCTTCATAATTTTGAATAGTGCTTTGAGTAGAAGTTCCTCAGATGATCTAAGAGATCTTACAGGTCTATACAGGGAAAGGTGGTCTTTCAGATACATTTGCCCTGCTATGGATTCTATGACAACTAGGTTCAGCTTTGGGGGTTTTTTGCCTCTTATCTGTATGCCAACTTTTTTGATATCACTACTGAAATATGTTTACTTCCCTATTTCTTCTGATCAGTTTGTATTTGTGTTACATTAAAACCAGCAGGGTCACTCCTGCTTCCTTTTTGCTACCAGCTGCTCTTTAAACCGGCTATCGTTTTGTGCCTTGGCTTCATTTATATTTTTTGTTGTCTTGCAGTAGGGGGCAGTCCTCCTCTAATAAATCTCACAGTGGAGAATTTGTGAGACTGAGGCACAGGAAGAGGCAAATATTAGAAGATATGATTCCTGTTCCTTCAGGTTATTTTCTTACCCTTGGGTGGCACTAAAACAGGAGGGCTGGAGAGGCTTAAAAAAAATGTATAGGAAAATTTAGAGTTAGAATTTTGGAGTCCACCCAGCCAAGACTAGTGCTAAAATAGATGACTCCCCATGAAATCTTTTCAGGATAATGAATATGACTTTTCCGAGACTGGCTGCTCTTTTTATGTGGAGAGATTTCCGTTACCGATAGCGAAGACTTGGATTGGGAGGATGCTGACTTCTCAGGGACCACATGCAAACTCTATTGACACAAATAAGTGAGGTAAATTGTTGAAGAATTCCCAGTTGCATTACACTATGCAGCTGACATTTCCCCACACACAAAGTTCACCAGACTGAAAGGTCTGTTGCTCTTTCATTTTAAAGCCTCCCTTTCTCTCCCACTGAGATACCCATACTGTGATATCTGTAAAAGGCAAAGAGCTCATTCACTCAAGTTGGGTGCTAAAATAGACGGAGCGTCTTGCATCTCCCTTCCTGATTTAAAAGTTGGAAAGTCACCCCCATTTTTACTGACTTTTATTTAACATTAAAGCCCAGTCAAGCTCACACTGGTTTTAGTTATGTGATGTACATAAAATGCAGCATAACCTGTGAGGTTTTGAGAGCTGAGGCGAGCTATCGTTGATTGAAGAGATTGCTCCGATTTTTTAGGTATTCAGTAACAGGTTCCAATTTCTCATCAATTAATATCACTGTGGAAATAACGGTGTATTTTGACAGTCACTAGAGATGGGGAGAAATTCAATTCAGTTCGTATTTCAAGGCAAGCTTACTTAATCCACACTTTCTGAAATATGTGAGCTGATAGTGTATTAGGGGAAATGACCATAAAAACATGTACCGTATATATTTTCATGGAAAAATGTTAATTTAAAAAAAAATCACAAAGAAAGCATGTGGAAATGGGGCAAAACTAAAAGTAAGACTAAATCAATCAATCAATCAATCAATCAATCAATCAATCACAATGGGCAGATTGGTGCTACTGGACCAATAAGATGCTGGACTAGATGGGTGTTTAGTCTGATCCTGCAAACTCTTCTAATGTTCGTATGTCCTACACACAGACAAACCAAAAGAAGAGAAGGCAGAGGGAATTGTGTGAGCCTTAGGCATGTTTTGTACCTATAACATAGTGATTTGATTTAAATATAAAAGCATTTATACACCGCTTGATGTTTCAAAGATCGCTAAGTGTTGCACAGTCTAAAACAAACAAATAATATAGAATTAAAACATGAAACTAATAATATAAAACCAGTAAAACAACAATATGGAAGCTCACTAGGCCACGTCGTCTATTGAGCCTTGCTTCTTGAATTCAGGCTCCATAAAGGTTTGTTTGTTTTGTAAATACATTACTTTGTTTGCGGGATTATATCCAGCTCTCTGGCAAAGCTCCCCCCAGGTGTGGCCTGGAGCAGGTTTCTCCTAGGCTAAAGGAAGAGAGGAATAAGGGATTTTGGGGAGCTTGCGGCTGTTCTGGTGACAGTGAACAGGAAATCACTATGCGGGAATCCAACTATACACAATTCAGTGTTTTTAAATGTGTGGCAAATACTTATTAGGGAATACAAAGAAAGTTTTAAAAGTGATACTTTTGGGAAGGGGACAGGAGGATTTTGCCTCCAACTTGTCATCACATGAATAACAGTTAAGTGTTGCTGTGTAGCTAATTAGTATGGCGCAGATCAGCACTCTCGCCACTGCCCGTAATTTATGTTTGTTGCTTTGCCAGTTTCCCAAAACATTAATAAGCATTTTAATATTTGATAAGGCAACCTCTAAATTATGTAAAATAAAGCTAAGCACTATTAATACCCAATAGGGCACATTAAAAAGAGACGTCAGGAGCCTCCGCACAGCAGAGCACTTAACTCACACAGGAAATGGCCTTCCCTACTTGATACCTGAGACTATAATGACAATTAAAAGAGGCTTTGGGGTTTCCTGATGGAGCTGGGAAGCTCACAAATTGTTTTTGTACATTTCATAACAGAATGAAACCTTGTTCGAGTTCAGCTCACTGAAACATCAAAAGGCTTCAGTTCCCAGGGCAATCACTCCTGTGGCTCATTCTGCGGTTTGATCCATCAGGTGTCTGCGAGGCCCGGTTTCCTTCATGATAAATGTACAGATTTTGCAAAGTTGTCAAAAATATTTTCCTCCAGGAAGCATTTATGCTGGAAGGAAGTCACACTTCCCCAGCACTCATAATTCAATATCTTGTCAGTGGTAAAATACCATTATTTTTTCCCAGCTAGTGCTGGCTCTGTAATACCTCTAGGATCACAGGAAGCATGAATACCAGTTTCTGGGGAACAATAGATGCTATTGCTCACCTGTCCTGTTTCTGGGCTGCCTATAAGCATCTGCTTGTCCACCCTGGGAAACAGGATCATGTACTGAAAGAGCTCTTTGGTCTGGTCCATAAGAGCTCTGCTTATGTTCTTAAGCTATATTTGGAGTGCTGTGTGGATTAATGTCATTGTGGCTTCATCTTGGGAAATGCTCATATCACCACTGAAAGAATCACAGAACTGTGGAGTTGGAAGACCTCAATAGTGCAACCGCCTGCAATGTAGGAATCACAGCTAAAGAATCCCTGGCAGAGGATAAGCACCATGCCACCATGGGTGAGTGGGGCACTTAATTCCCTAATAAATAAAATTGCCAGCACTGGGAGCTCCCCCCTTTTAATTGACACAATTTACCCATCCCATACACATTCCATTCCCTTGTTGACCCCCTCCCCACACTGTAATTTTAATTTTCTTTCCTATGACCTCTGTGTGCTCCCCGGTCCACTCCAAACCCTGACTGGTTCAAATTAAGTCAGTAAAAACCAGTAATTAAAGATCTTAATTACTTTCTTGCCTTACCTCCAAAATCTGATAAAGATGTGAAAAGACATAGGAGAGGTAAGGCTTTCAGGGGTGGATCCTTTTAATCTGGTTTACTGTCCCTCACTTTCCCTCAAGCTCAAAGTTGAATGAATATTGCAGCACCAAAAGCCCACCTCCCCGTAAGCATTCACTGCACAAGATTATCCCATCCATTATGGGGATACTATGATGCTAAACGTAACTTCTGAGTGGTTTCCTCCCTTCAGTTGGAAAGATTCTGAGTTCCCAACCTTCTTGTAGCTTTTGTTTTCTGATGTGGGGTAGACAACTCCTTCAACCTTTTATGACCCAGGACTCCCTTTTAACCCAAACATGCATTTGGGGACACATTTCTTAACCTTTTACAATATATTTGCATGGTGGAAGTGTTCCTATTGCAACTCACCTTGGATCAGGCTGTTTCCCACCAGCCGTAGGCTCCATCTTTCACTCTTTATTACTGGAAACCGCCCACTATCAGTGTCTCAGTCTTATCCGGATTAAGATTCAGTTTGTTGGCATGCAGCCCATTATCAAGGCAAGACAATGGTCCAGCACATCCACAGTCACACCGGTGCTTTGCTGAATTATCTTACTCCTTTTCACTCCATACTTCTGACTAACCTTTGCATTGAGATCTATCCTTCACCACTCTTTTTCCTCATTCCTTTAGTAGCTTATAACTTCTCTTTAAGAAACAACAACAGAAAAACTATGCTCTGTTTTCTGGAGTTGGTCCTCATGACAATGCCCCTTTGCTGCTGTCATGGTCACTTGCATTTGGAATGCCAGAAATATATGACCTATAGCTCTCTGGAGCCACCATAATTTCTACATCCTTCTTTATAAAGAGCCGCAGCAGCATTTTGATGGTTCAGGGAGAGTTGCCAAGTCAAAACTACTAACCGATCTATCCTGATAGTTCTTTCTGCCAAACAGCTAGCATATATACTGCCCTTGTTTTTCTTCCTCCTGCCCATTTCATTAACTATCTAGATAGGGCAAGGAAAGACACAGAGCTGTGTATAGAAATGCAGACGACCTTGACCCTTTGTATTGGCAGCTAGTGATTTACAGTTTTTATTTCACTCACTTGAAAACTTTCCAGTGGCTTCTACTAAAACACAAAGCCAAACTGCAATCAAATTTTGAAATCAGTTTAAAAGCAACCACAGTAAAAGCATAAGCAATCAGAACACTTAAGAATTTAAAAGTCCACCACTCCAAATTTGGTTCATACCTGTGAAATGCTAAGGTGGACTTCCATGGAGAGCTTGTTTGATAGAACCAGGACCATGACACATTGATCTGTCTTTTATCCCCAAGAACCTTGCTTTCTGAAATTAAGGGGCCTTGAGCTGCCCTCACACTGCCTCCATATGTGCCAATTCCCATGAGGACTTAATACCCCCTTCCCCCCAAAAAACCTTTTGTAGAAATTAGGCAAATTGAACTCAAGATTGTGTGGGGAGAGGAACCGAAAAGAAACTGAAATCTATCCAAATTAAGCCCATTGAGCTGGGGAGGGAACAATCACTTATTCCCACATTTCCTTTAGCTTATGCCTGTTCAGGTACTGAGGGAGGCCATCCTTTAGCATCTGCTCCCACACTCCATTCTCACAGCTCAGGGTAGGTGAAACAATTTCACCCCCAAAGGAACCCACATCCTGCCTCTGGGTCCTTATATTCCTGGCGGCAAGCCTCAGGAATTCCCAGTGCCACTAAAGGTGCCACTGAATTGCCTGCTGGATTCCTACCTATCTCCATTCTTCCCCCACAGCGCTACCACGAGAGAGGGAGCAAGTCTCTGCTTAGCCTGCCTCCCTCCACCTGCCCAAGATAAATTCCCATAGCTCACATTGGAGATCTTGCAGGAAAATATTGCTGCTCATGTTAATGATTTTGGAAAGGGCTGCAACTCAGTGGTAGAGTGCTGTATCTGCTTTGTATGCATAAGGTCCTAGGTTCAATCCCAGCATCTCAATCTGGGAATGTTCCCTGCTTGAAACCCCGGAGAGCTGCTGCAGTGCAGACAACAAGAAACTAGATAGAACAATTCTCTGGCTCCCTGTAAGGCACCTCCCTATGTTCCTGTGTCTGACAGGTGAATGTTCTGTGCTGTAGAGGTTCTTCTGTGAACCATCTGAGAAATTACAACAGAATTAGCACCCAGCATGATTCTGAGGAGGCAGATAATAATCTTGCGAGCATGTCTGATCTCTTTGCTTTGACTATACATTAGCCTCTCTGGAGACAGATTACTGTCCAGCCTACTAATCTACAAAAAGCTGTAAAAAGCAGCTTTCTGGATAATAAAATCATTATTTTCTGATATTCACAGCAGCTGGCAGAAGAGTGAACCAAATGAACATCTATTTGCAGTCAAGGTGGAATACATGGCTTCCTATTTATATTTATCTCCAAAAGGCAGCACCTAAAGGCAAGATCAATGAACATAATCACAGAATACAATCCTAGACCATGCCCCAAATACACAACACAGCTTGTAGCATAGTATTTTTTACCTATCAGCACTCCCCAACCACCCACCCATTTGATGCCACTGCAATAAATCCGACCATTTTAAACACAGATGTTAGGTCTCCTTTGATTCCAGCTGGCAAAATACTGTCAGCTGAAAGAAATCATGCATACTCACCTTCATACAGCTGAGAAGCACAAGACATGCAGCTGCCACAATTGTTTTTAGCTTCCTCTACAGCAGGCATGGCCAAACTTGGCCCTCCAGCTGTTTTGGGACTACATTTCTCATCATCCCTGATCACTGGTCCTGTTAGCTAGGGATGATGGGAGTTGTAGTCCCAGAACAGCTGGAGGGCCAAGTTTGGCCATGCCTGCTCTACAGGCAGCTACATCAAGTTTCTTTTCTCACTCCTTCAGCGACACTTCCTTATAAAACCCTGGCAAGAATTCATTCAACAGCAGCAAAACACCCAACAATCTCATTTAAGTGTCTTGTCTTTCAGGTTGCTTTATCAACACTGCCACTTCCTTTAGAACAGTGGTGTGGAATCTCCAGCCCCTGGCTTTAATTAGACCCAGTATGCCTTTTCAATTGGCTTGGGAGGTCATACTGGCCATGTTACTCCTACCGTTCCCTACACCTGACTATGAATGGTACAGTTATTTGTGCTGGTTTTTTTAATGAGAAGCTGCCTAATTTGTACATCTCAAACAAATGCATAAACCAAAGCACAGCTGTCTTTTGAAGTCTGCACTTCTCTGAATTTTGCAATGCAGATCTCCAACCAAATAGCATGTAGCAAAATGCATTATATGAGAGAATTTTTTTCTTCAAAAATCTGTATATTAGTAAAAAAATGCATACAAAAATGTGTTCATGAAGAGAAAGTTGCACTAAAAGGCTGATGAATTTTCATGAGGTTTTTTTTTAAAAAAAGTAATGCACAAATTGCTGCAGAAATGTGAAGAACATGATTTAAGATTGGAATATTATGAAACTCAGTGAAACCGATACTCACAGATTTTCCCCTCACTGCATCTCACATGATATGAATGGCAAGTAAAGATGCTGGTCTCTGCCTAAAGTGGGGATTCGAGGCACTGTTGACCAACTGATCATCACTCATGCAAAGCTCTGCCCATCTGCAAGGACAAGGAACATTGCAGGTGCCAATGATCTGTTGACTGAAATGCCACCCACTTGTGAAAATAGGCCATGGGGACCTTAGGCCATCTGGACCAAGACCTGGAAATGGTTCCCAGCCCCTGCTTTGTTACCAGGAGGATGAGTTGGGAAATGAATACATCTCTATTATGCTGACAAATCATACATGTACTAGGGACCTATTTAAAATGCTCAGGTACATTCCTAGAACACCCTAGGTGCTCCATGTGCTTCGTGATCTACCACTGCACATATTTTTCTTTCTTTGCACTAAGTACACATTAAATTCATTGGGCATATTCTATATAGCAATACTTGTTTCCAGGTTCTTGAACACTATGAGGCTTCTGCATTAGTTCATTAGGCTGGATCTTGTGTGTGGTGATGCAGAAAATTCCCAGTTCAAATCATAGTTTTGTGAACTCAATATTGGCTTTAGGCAAGACACTCGTTCTCAGCCTCTATACATGATTTGCAATAGTGGGATAATAAGATTGGCCTACCCTACCTTATAGAGCTGTTGTAAGGATTACTGAGATGATATACATGAAGCAGGATCAGTTCAGGGGTATGCAAGGGCTGGTGGAAAAGCCAATACTGATTGGGCCTCCCTTTCAGCTGGGAGGTCATTTCATGACCACTAGTGGAAAAAAACTGCCTCCATGTTACCACAAGGCATCATGAGGCCATGGCAAAACTAACTAGGTTCATTAGTTGATTGTAATGCCTTTAGCAGGCATTTAAACATGAATTCATCTAATACATGCTTTCTAAAAGAATGCACAAACCAAAACAAAGCCAACCTTTGAAATTCACACTTCTCCAAATTTTGTGAAGCAGTTCTCCAGTCAAGTGATGTGTACAAGGTAAAGTGTGTATAAAAAATTGCAGAATTTAGGCAAAATTGCATACAAATATAGGCGAAATTAACTCTCAAATGTCAATGAATTTTCACGAGAATCTCTCTTTCTCTTTCTCTTTCTCTCTCTCTCCGTCTCTCTCACTCTCTCTCTCAAACTGATGTGGACAATGGAATTTAAGGTTGGAAAAATGAGAAACTGAGAAAAAATGAGATTGACAGGTCCCCTACTCTGCTGTAGATTTATTGTCCCTTTGCTTTCCTTTGAGTTTATCCCCACACGTCTCCTACCAAAATCCCCTTTGCTTTATACTGCCTGAGATTTCCTGTTACTTCTCACCCACTAAGCCACTTCTTATATTAAAGAATCAAATGAAGGAAGCAAACGTATTCCATGAAAACATGGCCAAAGGCCTGTTTTGCAAGCCCCACAAAGGCTAAGGGCATTCCACGGTAGCCTTTGACTGTATATATGCCTTATGCTCCATAGCAATACAGCACAGGCCATGCTTCTGTGCTAGATGTCAGAAGCCTCGATTTCAAGAAACAATGACACCAAAGGCTGCCCGCCTCAAGGACACGGAGTTAGGCAGAGAGATGAATGCCACACTGCAGGGAGCCCCATGTGCCAACTGAGCTCGGATTTAAACTCAAATTCTGTGGGAGGCAAAGCCCCCATCAAAGCCAAAGATGAAAGCATAATCTCTCCTCTACGTGCTCTGTGTGCAATATGCTTTGGCGACCTGGCATGCTGCTCTTTTCCAAATGAGATTTCTCAATTAAGGAAATGGCTTTTTCCTGGGCAGCCGGGTCTTGAACATCCTGGGCGCGAGTCTCTTGTTCTTAGCATGAACAAAACGGCACGTTATAATCAAAGCAAATTCTTCGTTCATTAACTCTGCACCGGGAAAATCCCTTTTTGGAATACTACCTTTCAAAGATTGCGGCAAAATATTGATCCTCATATACAGCTGAGCTGTCATCGCTCAGCATAGCAGAGGTGACTTACACATAAGAGAGAGAGGTAGGGGAGAAAACTGTGGGTGGGGGGAATCCCCTCAGCCTGCACTACCCAACCACTTCTGATAATGAGATCCTCAAAGCTTAGGGTGTGTGTGTGTGTGCATTCATTTTCATTCATTGCTAATACGCCTCCCACCCCCTTAAGCAGATTCCGTTTCTACTGCACCTCCTTCAGAGACTCCAGGAGCATAGATCATGTTAAGTTGTTGCAGATGCTTGGGAAAGAACCCCTGCAGTTATACACATGTTTGATGGTGGGATTATTCTTCACATCTTTCCCCCTCAAAGGCACTTTCAGCTTTACCACCTATTCCCATCTCCCCCACTCACTAATAAAGACTTCCACGTGTCTTGTGCGTGTTTCTGCATGTTCCTTCAATTCTCTCTGTGCCAACACTTTCTGTCTTATTTTCTCTTTGGATTTCTTCAAATGAATATTTCAGCCACAGCTTCGGAGCGGTTGTGAGACGGTTGGAGTGCTGACGTTAGTTTGCCTCCTCCACCATTGCAGTTGAAATTGTTCCTGTCGCTCTGTTCTCTCGCTTTAAAAGCAGATAACCAGTCAGCTAGTGGAAATGAAGGAGAACTTGGCAGTGGAGTTGCAGGTGTGTGGGGATGTTCTGATTGGTTTTATGGGTTTTCTCATTTTGAAGCCGGCGAGATGGAAAGGTGAGATGATGTCTCTCATGTCCAGCGGGGTCGGATTAGAGATTTTTGACAGTCCTCTTAAACTGCGGCATCTATTGAAGCCATGGATGTGTTGGGGCTGGTGATATATAGCATGATATTTCACAGTGTCATAAAATCAATTCTCTCGTACATCACTTACAATGTAATAAATGATCATTTACCTTATGGCACTATAACTTTGGGCATGTTTTGACATGTGGAAAGGCCCTGACTTTATTTTATTCTTTGCATCGTATTTTCAGAAGTCTGTTTTCAGTGACTATAGTGCATATCATCTGTGCATGTCATAGACGAGCAGTGGTACATGGGAATAATAATAATAATAATAATAATAATAATAATAATAATAATAATAATAATAATAATAATTTATTTATACCCCGCCCATCTGGCTGGGTTTCCCCAGCCACTCTGGGCGGCTTCCAAAAGAGTATTAAAATACTGTGATACATCAAACATTAAAAGCTTCCCTAAACAGGGCTGCCTTCAGATGTCTTCTAAAAGTCTGGTAGTTGTTGTTCTCTTTGACATCTGGAAGGGCGTTCCACAGGGAGGGTGCCACTACCGAGAAGGCCCTCTGCCTGGTTCCCTGTAACTTGGCTTCTCGCAGTGAGGGAACCGCTATTACCTTCTTTTCTGATAATTTTGGACAGGCATATGCTCTACCACAGAAGACAGGGATAATTAAAACAAAAGCAAAAATGGAATAAAAGTTACATTGAACTCTAATCTGATCCTGCTGACATGTGAAAGACATTGACTCACCTTTCCACCAGCAGTGGCAAGGCAGTGTTGCTTACCCAGTTTCCCTTCACTGTTGGTTACTGAGAGAGTGAGGAGCAAGGCAGCAGGGATCTTGGTGCAGTGCATGTGCAGTGGCAGAGCCTATTGTATACTCCTGCCACTGCAGCTCCATCACATGTACCTACATACCTACGGGACCGCCTCTCCTGGTATGCCCCACGGAGGACTTTAAGGTCCACAAATGACAACATTTTGGAGGTCCCAAGTCGCAAGGTGGTTAGATTGGTCTCAACTAGGGTCAGGGACTTTTCAGTACTGGCCCCGACTTGGTGGAACGCTCTGTCACAAGAGACTAGGGTAGGTATGTAGGTACATGTGATGGAGCTGCAAGACAAAGCTGTTCCGCCTGGCCTTTGGTTTGGACTCAGTCTGACCCTTACATTTCCCTCCCCTTATTTCCCTCCCACTTTTCTGACCTCCAGCCTCACACTTGTGTGGAGCGTTCAACGGAGAGGATTGGCCTTTTTCTGCCTCATCCTCCTCCTCATTTTATTTGTATGTCACCTTTCTATAGTTAAAACTATGCTCAAGGCAGCTCTCAACACAAAAAACCCAAACGTAATCATAGACAATAAATAAGACACATCAAAAAGCACACAACCAAATCAAACAATTTCCACATAAATCATAAGATCTAAAATTATACAATATAAATATATATCCACAACAGCAACAAAAGCCCTAAACAATATCCCATCCCTCAAGGGTTCATTGAAACATGAGGAACATGACTGCAGTTTCTGATCGCTAAGGGCGGGAATAACAACAACAATAACAACAACTTATTATTTCTACCTTGCCCATCTGGGCGGCTTCCAACAAAAGATTAAAAATACATTAAAACACCAGTCATTAAAAAGTTCCCTAAACAGGGCTACCTTCAGATGTCTTCTACATGTCATATAGTTATTTATTTCCTTGACATCTGATGTGAGAGCATTCCACAGTGTGGGCACCACTGCTGAGAAGGCCCTCTGCCTGGTTCCCTGTAACTTCACTTCTCACAGTGAGGGAACCGCTAGAAGGCCCTTGGCGCTGGATCTCAGTGTCTGGGCAGAACGATGGGGGTGGAGACACTCCTTCAGGTATCCTTTCAGTTGATTACGGAGAGATAGAACCCACATTGTGGTCATGTAAAATATTTCAACTTATGCAAATATGGTAAACCAACCCTTGTTCAGGCCTTTGATGCCTGAGCTTCCATGGCCTCATGGTATGAACATGCCAATCTGTCACCAGCCAATAGCTCATCTCTTAAATGCTAGCCACTGATGGCCCTCTTGAAAAGGATGGTGCCATCTATGAAATCAGCTGCCTTAAAATAGAAAAGTGCTGCACATGCAAGAGTGCAAGATTTATTTTCATACCTTGGCTGTTCAAGTACTATGGGGAGAGAAAGGGAAAGTGAGAAAATGAAAGGAACCTCTTTACCCTTCCAATCACAAATGTCAGCATCTGTCTAAGCAGTTTTCTGTCTACCCTAACCCTATTTTTTCTTAATTTAGATGGTGGGGAAATCTGATTACAAATGGCTGGGATTCAGAATGAACACTCACTCCAACAAAACACCAAGATAAGCAGAAATGCAAGCCAGCAACATTCATTTTAGATTCACAGCCATTCTTAATACATATGTATACAACCTTTTCTCTCTTCAGTGAATATAGAGAGAAATCCTTGACTGATTCAAAAGGATTATTTTATTTTTGTTAAATTACATGTTATTTGCAGGAAATTGAAAAACCCAGTAGTAGATTTTCAGACAGGTTCTACTGAACCTCCCCCCGCCCTTATCTTTTCTTTGTGCACAACAACTCCATACTGCTTATAATGTGTTTATGGGAGTAAACTACACAATGGTAACTGAGAGAGAAAAAAACAACTCTGTGTGTGTGCCTGCGAAAGAGAACAAATGGATGGTTTTATGCTGGGATTGGGGAATAGAGAATGATTGTCTGTGTTCATATGAATGCATGGAGAATGTGCGCAAACTGGCCGCATAAACTTTCTACACTGCCAGATGAATCAATAGGCACAGTCTCCAGGTGGAAACCACGCATGTTAATTACAATGATCCTTATAAATTTATGCACATTCTCTTCCATGAGTTCATATGATTATAGGCAGAAAATAGAGAGTTTTAGGGAAAGAAATCACTCAAACAAAGAAGGCTCTGGTACAGCTGGATTTCAAATAACTTAAAAGATAATAATACAGACTACCTTCCTTGCCTCCTAAAACACAAGTTTGGTCACAGAAGCCTTGAGCCTTTTTATTAATTTTATAAAAGCACATACATTGTCTCTGTCTTCAGGCTGTGTTTTCTTCAGATCAGTTTAATAACAACAACAACAACAACAACAACAACAACAACAACAATTTATTTGTACCCCGCCCATCTGGCTGGGTTTCCGCAGCCACTCTGGTTACATTTGTTGTGAGACATTGGGGTTGCATGCAGTATAGGGTTGGGGAAAAAGAGGGGGGATGGGAAAGAGGGGGTGGGATGGTAAATCTTATGTTCATTTACTTAGTGCATGTGTGGGGTTTTCGTGTCAGCATCACTTGGGTAGGTTCTCTTCTATTCGCTTGTTATATTTCCTTGGTGGTGAGAGAGGTTGGGGTGGCCTAGGGTCTCTGGTTGTCTTTGATTGGCTGCAGTGGGATTTGTTTGTGTGTGGGGGGGTTGTTGGGTTAAGCTAGCCATATTGAATTGTATGCTGTCGATGGGTTCATGTTGTTGTCTTGTTGGGCTGTGTATGTGATAAAGGGGAGACATACTAGAGTGAAGGCATCCTCTTCTACTTGTCCTTTTGTCAGTTTCAGTCTATTGGTTAGCTTTTCTAGTAAGGCTGTTTCCCATACTACTTGATACCAGTGTTCCATGTTTATCCCTGACAGGTCCCTCCAATGTCTGGCTATGATGTTTCTTGGTACTGAGAGTAGGTGGTTTATGAGCTCTTTATAGTGAGTGGGCATTGTTATATTGGAAGATGTTCAGTAGGGCCAGTTCTGGGGTGGGATCTAGTACCTGTTTAGTTATTTTGCTTATTTCTTGTATGGTTGCTGTTCAAAAGAGTTGGGTTTGGGGGCATTCCCACCACATGTGTAGATATGTGCATGTGGAGGTGCAGCCTCTCCAGCATTTTGGTGAGGTTCCTGGGTGTATCAGAGCCAGTTTCCATGGTATTAGCTACCATCTATAAGTGAGTTTCAGAGTGAGTTCTTTTCTTCTCACTGATATGGATTTAAAGGGAGGTTTAGACCACATTCTAGTCCATTGGGTGGGGTTAATTCTGTAGCCTATGTAATGCTCCCATTGTTTATTGATTGCATCAAGGGGGTTTGTGGGGCTTTGGAGCAGTGTTTTGTATACTGTAGATACCATTCTCTTGCCATGTCCTGTTGTTGTTAGGAGATTTTCGAGGGTGGTCAAGGGCCTAGTGGCTGTTGATTTTACAACTGGATTGAACAGACACATGGACACAGACCATGCTCAAAGGAAGAAGTAGGCAAACTGTCCCCAACCCCATCCCCACTAATCCCCTTGGCTCACCATTCCACCATGCAGCACAAAATCTCTAGATAAAACCTGGCAAGCCAAAGACCTATATTGCCTAGCAGTCTTCTACAAAAATAACAAGCACATATTGACACAAGAAATACAAAGCAAACTAGGAGATACCCAAATACCCTGGCTAACACACCACTAACTGCATGCCTTCTAAAATGACCTCTTGATTGAGCTTTCCTCCTGATCTGCTTACACAAAGCTTACATAGAGATTATGCGATGACTGCTCTTTCTTAAGCATTTGTTGTGATTTGTTTGCAGGGAGGTTATACAACAATGGACAGCCACTCAGTTGTTCACTTATGACACACTTTTTAATGCAGTTCTCCACCTCTTTCCTAGTTACCATTAAAAAACAATAATTAAAGAGTGCTTTAATTCATTTTGATTGTGCAAACTTGCATTTCTCATGTGTGGTTGAATGGCTCATGTGAAATACTGACAGTCTGGAGGTGACCCAAGTCAGTGCATGCTTCTCTTCACACTCAAATGTCAAATTCACTAACCTTTGAATCTCTCGAGAAAGAGGGATATCAATAGTCTAATAATTCCACACTTCTGCAGCCTGCATGTCTGGTTTTCAAGCTTGAAATATGTAGGACGACAACAAGGACATGGCCTTGTGTGCTGGGGACATGCAGATTGTTTTAATGCTAGAATGCTATAACCTTGGTGCTTGGCTAGAAAGGAAGCCCTCAGCAGTTTCTGCTGTGTGTGTGACAGGCTTGCCAAAAGCCTCAGCTTCTGGCATTTTGTTTTGCCACTCGGGGGCTGGTGTGCAACCTCCAGCTACTAGCAGAGGGTGGCACAAAGCCCTCTGGTATTTCAGGGCTCATTCTCATAAAAGCACAGTGTATGAGCTCAAGATAAATGGCAGATGCGCAGATGCTTAAATCACTTTTGTTTCAAAATCAGATTGATGGCAAAAGGGCAGAGGTAGAGGTGGGTTAGCTCTCTTTTAGTCGCAAGACACTAGCTTGGCAATGGGGTGAACTATTTCCCCTCAAATTGATAAACAGCTCAGTTCCTTGCTGAACCAACATGGACAGCTTCCAAAGCAATCTATGGCAAAGTGATGGAAACATTTCTCAATGGTTTTCCTTGGTGGGGGGGGGGGTGCATTGAAGAACTTTCCCTGAATATTAGGGGCAAAACGCTACTCACCTGTGGGAACCCCTCTTACACTAAGAGGGGTTCCTTTGTGGGAAAAATTTTGTCCTTAGGCCCAGTTTTCTTGCAACCAGCTCTTTAGCCCAGAGTCTTCTCTTGCTCAGAATTTAATCTAAACCGGAGAAGAATTCAGGGGCTTCTAAAACTCTCCTCTCCTTTGATGTAAGTTTAACCAAGCCCTGAAATATGGCAAGTTTGCAAACTTCCCTGGGCAGAGGGAGAGGCAATGCTAATCTGAAATGTAATTTAGGCTTGCTGTTAGTTCATTATTCTTGGGGTTAGTTTCTGAGCTGCAACTTGGAGCAGAGGAATACAGGAAGCTTCCTTATCCAGAGCCAGGCCATTGGTTTATCTAGCTCTATATACTGACACCCAGCAGCACTCCAGGGTTTCAGGCAAGGAGTATTTTCTAGCCCTGCTTGGAGGTGCTGGGGATTGGACATGAGACCTTCTGCACGCAAAATGGATGCTCTACCACTGAGCCATTTCCCAAGTTCTGGTTTGAGCCTGTGGATTTTAACCTTATGGGAGAAGTGTGCCTTAGCTGACTTTCCACCTTCCAGAGCAGGGACAGTCATTGTGGTGCCCTCTAGATGTTGCTGGGCTGCAACTCCCATCAGCCCCAGACAGCATGACCAATGGTCAGGGATAATGAGACTTGTAGTTGAAAAATATCTGGAGGACACTTGACGGCTACTCCTTAAATCCAACTAGTGATGGCATGCCAAACATGCATAGGAGGCCAGGAAAGTTAGGACCTCCTTCCCAAAGCATCTCATGAACTATTCCTCAAATACCACATTCAGCCTTAAATTCTCCCCAAGGAATCATATCCATATATGGCAAAATTATGTATTGCTTGATTGCAATATGACTTCTGAGCGGTTTACAAGGAATATTAAAATTACCAATAAAAACCCATTAAAAACAAGGAAATAAAACATCTAAGAGATAACTAAAAGTAAAATATTAAAACTCAGCAGCATCTCCATGTCTAGACAGGCTTATCAAAACTAAAATGTTTTAAGCAGGTGCTGAAAAGAGTGCAGTAAATGAGCCTTCCTGGTGTCGACAGGCAGCAATGTTGGAGGTTCACAGGCTGTCGCGCTAAAAGAACATTTTTTTACAAATACAGAATGGGTTTTATGTGGCCCCTGGACACATATGGGGTAAGACAATTAGCAATGCCTTTTTATATAGAGAGGAGCAATTTTCTGTTTTGCAGGTTTAAATCATGATATCATTTATTAATTACCACATGGAGCAATAATTTTAGTCCCCATATGGCAACCAAAACAATCTGCTACTTATGAAATCCTAAAGGGAAAAAAATCATAATAAAGATAAAATATTATCATCATTCACATTTAGTTGTTTTGGGTTTCAATATGTACAAAAATGATGCCTTTTCTTTTCAACTTTCTTCCTTCTTGGTGCATACAAAATCTGTTAATAAAGACAATGAAAACTAGATCAGCAATATTAAGGGAAGCCTTTTTTGAGTACTGAAAATTATCTTGTACTAGTTGTACCAGATCCAGCCTGGAGTCACTGATTGGGGACCATCCATGTAATGGCTATGAGTTACTCGTGTGTAAACTGGTGCCTCTCTAGGCTAATTTGCCTTGCTCATCGCGGCTGCCTCAATCGCTGGCAGAATCCGTCAGTGGGCGTTTCTTGAACCTCTTCCAACATAAAAGTTGTTTGACACCCAGTCTCCTCCTCCTCTCACTGCGTGGGAGTCTTCTGCGCAGGGAGGGTGTGGGCAACGGAAGACCTGGGCTCTCCTCACTGATATCCAGTGAAGAGTCCTGGAGCCCTCTCTCCGATTCCCCCATCTGCCCCCCTTTCTCCCTGGTGTTGCGCTGATTAGCTTCCCCCTCTACTGAGCTGTTTCTCCCCCTGCTGCTGGGTCCTTCGCCAGCATCATCTGGGAGCCTCCCCTTCGCCTCTCGCTCTGATGTCAGTTCCCTGAAAATCCACTACCAGTCTGATTTCAGGGAGAGTAAACAGATGTGGAGTCAATAGCAATGCAGGCACCTCAAACCCCATTCTATAGAAAAGAAAATTAGCTGAGGGCACCTTCACATTCTATACAATGGAGATAATACATTTATTGAGCTGTTATAAAGAAAGAGTGAGAACAGATTTTTTATTATTATTTTATTAATTTAACATAGTTTCTATACCACTTGACTGTGAAAACAAACAAACAAACCTCTTGGTGGTTTACCCCTATATGTCTAGATAAGGCTTGCCTAAACAAAAAAAGGTTAAGCATTTAAGAACAGTGTTGGTGGTGTTCCACAAATGCTTGTACAAGTTTAAGCAGCAGACTTTGTGCAGGGAAGTGCCAGAGTTTATAAAGGATTGTGCCACAGAATGCGAAACATGGAGAATACGGAAGAAAGGGATGAACTGAAAACATCATCTCCAAAATTTGCCACTGTGTTCTCAGATTGCATTTCCCCCACCTGTTTGGGTGGGAAATGATTTGCTTTGTTTTGGGGGTGAAGTCAGAGGGCATGGTGCAGCAGCAGTAACCTTTTTCTTACTCCCAACTTTATTTATTGGTTTATTATTTATTTCAACCAATTTATATGCCAAGGCAATTTCAACCATTTATATACTGCTTAACATCTTTGTATCTAACAGCCACCCAATCCACACTGTGGCTCCAATGTGTGTGTGTGTGGTGGTTGTGGGGAGAGTTATCAGGCTGACACACCCTGTCCCAGATCTGTTACCGAACAAGTTCAGGGGTGGGGATAATGTTTAGAACCCTAATTAAACATATAGCTGGGAAACCAAAGCGAGCAGTGCCTCCTGAACCCAGGGTCCTCTCAACCGCTGTTACTCTACACTGACATAAGGTACAGTTCACCCCAACTTCTTGAAATCAATCCAGTTTGGAGAACAGGTCAAATGATGATTTAAGGTGGGTTGTCCTGCTCCAGAAGATACACACTGCAGCATATACATTCTAATGGGAGACACCCCCCCTTAAAATGTAACCTCCTGCTTAGGTTGGGATGTCTGTGAATTGAGATAATTTTTAGAACAGTTTGCATATGCATTTAACATAGCTGGTTATAATGTCTGACAGATCTCTGGTTTATTTTTAAAGGCACAACTGGATTCTGAAGCAGGAGGTGTGTTAATAGGACTGTGAGATAACTGCTCAGCTTGGTGAAACCCATGAATTTTTATTTAGAGGGCAACATTGCCCACCTTCATAGGATGGGGCATCAGAATGTTTTCCTCCCATGTGGGTACATGCAAAGACTTTTCTATCACCCACCTTCATCAGATGGACTCATTTTCGAGCATTACCCCCTGGCAGCTAAGACATAGGGAAGGAACTGTGAGCACTGACTGTTCCAGTTTGCATACATTAAAAGTAGCTGATGCTGTAGCAGCAGAGACACAAAGTGAATGTAAAAAAATAATAATCTCTTGGTGAGTGAATCTCTTTCGGGCTCCGTCTCCAGGCAGTCAGTCTCCAGGATGTGCTCTGTCTTTGTTTCATTCTCATTACTTCTGCAATAACGGCTGACCTTCAAGGTCAACCTTTTGCGTGCATCTTCTCCCCTTGCTTTTATTTATATTTCATTTGATGCTGTCATCACTATATCTTCCTTTGGAAATGGATTCAAGCAGCGGACCTACATTGTGGCTTATTTTTATTGTCTGAGGGTGAAGTGGATTCACCACATTTTGAGTTCCAGGTGCTTTCTGTCAAGAATCAATTGAAAGGTTATTTTGTATTATATCTAGTATGGTAAAGATACTCATCTTCAAGTTATTTCTTTGCTTCATTGGCTATTTTGACAGCACAAGTGTCCGACCTTCCACTGAACAAACTCTTGTGCCTCCTTAGCTCATATGACTCCACTGAACGAAGGGGTAATCCACTTGTGCCTTGATCTTTAGAGATGTTGCTAGTAAATATATTTCAACTGTGTTTCATGGGTCTTATTTAGATGCCCACATTAAAAACATCACATGGGAAGGCACAGCAGTTGGATTAAACAGCAGGGTGACCTAGGACTGCGAGGGGAATGGAGGAGAAGATGGCACCGCGAAAAATAGCCATGAATATGTTTGTAAAGGGTTGAAAGTTGCAAAAAACAAGAGAACCCTTGACATGAAAATAAAGGTGAAATGAGATGAGTATTTTGGACTCGGCTCTATTAAAAGCATACAGATTGGGACTTATTTTCAATTACCTTCTTATCATGACATTTATCAGGTATGGCCACCGTATCCTGCAGCTTCATTCTTAGAGCCATGGTGTCTGAAACCATGTTTTTCCCATTTCCCTCATTCCATGCTAACACGAAGGCACACTTTGATTCCTTCAAAGTCATGTGATCACTTTGCTTAATGTCAAGTTTCATGTTCAAGCCATCCACACCAGAGCCTTTTACTGATTTGATTCTGAAATGCAATCCCAGAAGCAGCTGGAAGTGCAGTTACAATGGAAGTTCTAGCAAATTTTGCTTTGTCTTGTATTTGTATCCTGCCATGTTCCATCCACACCAATAGCTTGGCCTTATGTGAGGTTGGTCCTATGGCTTTCCATTTGTAGTTTAAGTCAGTGTTTCCCAACCGGTGTTCCGCGGCACACTAGTGTGCCGTGAGACGTTGGCTGGTGTGCCGTGGGAGGGAGGCGGGCGGTGAGAGGCGGCGGCGGCGAGGATCCGCGTCGAGCCGGGGGCGGCTCCGCGGTGGTGGTGCCGAGGTTTCTCTCTCCATTCTCCCCTCACACACACACAGGAAATAACACAGGATCAGCTGACAGGACCCAGCCAATGGGGCGGCGGCGGGGCAGCGCATGCAAAAGGGAGGAGCGCGAGACAGCGGACGAGGAGGAGGCCGGCATGTCCGGGCAGCAGCAGCAACAACAGCAGCAGCAACTCCCGGCGACGGCTCCTCAAGCCCCGGGCAACCCTACTCCCTCACCGGCCTCGGCCGCCCTCCTGCTCCACCCACCGCCGCCTCCCCCGCCGCCGCCGGCCACCTCGGCCCCGCTGCCGCCCCCTCCTCCGCCCGCTATCGCCGCCACCACCACAACAGCCGCCGCCGCCTCAGCTGCCGCCGTCCCTCAGTCCCTCGCTTTGCTGCCTCCTCCCCCCCCACCCCCAAAGCTTGGAGGTTCCCCGGCAAGGGGGAGGAAAAAAAATTGAAAACTTTCACTTTCGTGCGTCCCTCCTGGCGTGACGCTGCGCGCTGACGTCACGGGGCTGTAATGGTGGTGTGCCACGAGATTTTTTTCATCAAACAAGTGTGCCTTTGCCCAAAAAAGGTTGGGAAACACTGGTTTAAGTCATGTGAAGAAACACACCTCTGGGTCTTCTTCCAGATGTGCTTTCCCCCTTAATTTATAGTGACTGTGCTAAGGCACCTTAGTTCCATACCATTATGGTGGGGGATAGTGGAATAACATAAATACTGAAAATGTGTTCTTGGAAGCCCAATAGAAAAGATGGAAGGTACTTGCAAGCTGTAACAGAAGCATGAGGTGCTGGGTGGAAGGGGCAGGTGAAGGAGCCATGGTAGTTAACTCAGCCCCAACACCTATCACTGGAGACACTTCTACAGACAGCTAAGCAATAACAAATGTGTGCTATTTTCTGCTGTTACTGTTCTCTTCCTTCCCCATTATTCAGGACAACGATAGAATAGTTCTCTAGGTTAGGGAGGCTACATGGTATGTTCCACATGCCACATGCTATTTCAGTCTCATTGTCACTCAGTTATAGTTCCACCCCCCTCACCTGCATTGAATTATGTATTTTCCCTGTCTGCCTCATTGTGTGCATTTTTTTTTTACACATTTTTGCCACACTTTGTACATGAAATACACACTTTTACCTAAAATGTGTATTTTTGTGCACCTAAAATGGATAGCAAAATCAAGATAAGTGAGTAATCCAGTTGGGAGTTGTCTTCCAGTCTGCAAGCAATGCAGTTTGATGCACTGAGAAAAGCAGACAAGACAAATTCTTTTTCTAGCCCCAAAGACCTTTCTACACAACTTAGGGCAGGATGGGCTAATGACAGTTTTACATTTTTCAGACCTGGAAGAAGTCATTCATCACAAGGGCATTACTTTTGTATAAATGTCTGCTTCTAGATAAGGCACTGAAGTAGCAATTTTATTATTGGGACTGAGTCCAATCATATGTGCCAACTCCCTGGGGGCCCTGGGGGCCTGAGCACCCACAAAATTCCTCATGAATTGGCCGGGCACCCATAAATTTCAGTGCCAGGGCCATGCACACTGCATGGCATCCATGACCCTGGGGACCCATGGTCGCGGGTACGAGCTGGCACACCCGCGTCCAACTGTTATGTTGTTGTAGCCTAAGAAGCATTTTGATAGGTATTCACTTTTAACAAGAGAACTAATGCAAACACTTAGCCAATTACTAGGCAACCGCATTTACATATTCCAGGGAGATGGAAGGAATTTGTCATGGAGATTCCATTTGGGGGTATCTCCACGGAGGACATATATATCAACTCTTGCCTTTAGTTTTAGTCCATGGCAGCGTATAAAGGCTTCTGGCACTTATGGCAGTTGCAGGATGCAGCCATAACTGTGTGTTTCATGGTGCTATACAACAGGCAGTAGAACACTCACATAAAGCCACACTATTTCTTTCCCCTCACAACTAAAATAACAACTAGGAATCTTTTGACAGCTTTTCATCTATAAAATATGACAGTCTAACATAATAATAATCCAAATCCTTGGAAAATATGAGAAAAACAATCAATTGTCAGAAACAGAAGCCAAGATACCTCCATTTAGTCTTGGCCTTGTGTCACTGGGGACCACAGTTCAACTGTCTTACTTTTGGTGGTAAAGTACCTGAAGGGGAAATATCAGTCTGCATCCATTCTTCTTACTTGCTTGCTAACCTCACATAATGTTTCATGACCCTCTGCCTAGTCCTCCAGTGAAATAAAGTGAGTTTTATTAGTCACAACTATAGTGGCAAATTTGCTTATGGTTATAAAATCCCTCCATGCCCGGTAGAAATATAATTTGTTGGGTTTTGACTGCTGCACTAACATCAGTCTGGGGTTTGATTAATAATACAAAAAAAATATGAGGAGACTTTCCCAGTCAGGCAGAAATGCGCCCCATAAATAAACCAAGGCCATATTATCATTTTCATTATAAGGGTTATAAAATATTGTCTTAAGGGAAGATACACCAGTGGCAGAGATGAAAAACAAGACATCAGAAATTCCATTCAAGTACAGGTGGCAGAATTATTTACTGCCACCGGGTCACATTACTGCTGCGTTGTTTTTTTTTAAATTCACACTGAGGGAATATATCCTCCCAGCTTTGGCTGTTGCAAAGAAAATCACACCAGTGGGGGGTGGGAATATGTTCTCATAAATGGCTAAAGGGTTTGAGGTTATCTAGTCTTTTCACCTCCTGCTTGAATGCAATGCAAATTGAAAGGGATAAACCAGCTGTCCCAAATGGCCTGAGCATCTGTCTTCCCATTTTTATCTCAACCAGTTTGTCATCTGTTTTACAAAAGCTGGGATCTAGTTGGCAGAGAAATTACAGCATGCACACAACATTCAACCTTCGTCTAGAGCCAAACAAAAATCCTACTGATAAACCTACCCCCTCTTCTTCTTCTTTTGCCTTGGGCTTTCTGCCCCAAAGGAGCATTTTCTTCCTCATGTCTCTGGTAATATCCCTGACTTTTGTATTGCTGAGATGTTTAAAGGCCACCATTAGGCCTTCTCCAGTGACACAGATCACATTCAATTATTCCTCAGAACACCTAAATGTCTAGTTATTGTGAGGTATAAAAAAGTAACCATGAAACATATGTGTTTTCAGTTTTGATTATAACTAAGTGGTCTTGTGAATTATGCTGTCCCAATGGAAATATGAAATGGGGTGCCTAAAGTATTGCTAGGGTGGGAAGGAAAATTAGAATCCCTCCTTAAACATACGGGTTGGTGTACATGCCAGCAATCTTTTGGGGACAGTGGGCACATTTTAAGAATGCGCCTTGGGAGCCAGTCACAAAATGGATGCTATGGTTTATGAAGCAAAATGGGTGTCATGGGGTACCGATTGTTGTAACAGAGCTTGACAACACCTGTCTCAGATGAGATGAAGTTTCCACTGATGGGCATTTTAACAGTCAGGGGTAGTTTCAGTTGTTCTCATGGGAACTGCTCTGGAACCTCTGCAGTAGTTTTTGTGTTTTTTTGTGTGTGGTTTTTTTTTAAAACCAAACTTTACTGGCTTGTGATATGCATATACTTGAGGGACTAACTTAAAAATACATTTGGCAGCTGCCTGGGCCACAATATGGTCTAATTAATTTTAATTACAAATAAATTACTTAAGAACAACTCATAGTAGCATGGCGTAGGATTTGCCTCTTGTGCAGTATATGCATGCATCAATTAAATGATAGCTTATTTTTGCAAGTCTGTCATGGGAAATGCTTCTTCTTGCTCAGCATATTAGTCAAGGGTTTTTCATGTTTTGGCAAAGAGGAATGAGCAGAAATATGCTAGGCAGCTAAGTCTTTAAGGATAAAGAGGAAAGGAAAGGAAATGCCAGAAGCTCCTAAAATTCAGGACTTTCTTCTTGATTTCTTTGGCCTGACTTTAACAGAACATCATCAATAACTGGAATTATTGCCCTAGATAAGGCAAAACTCTGCAGCTTGCAGGCAGCTACACAAAGCCATGTTCAATGCCATGGGCATGCATGCATACAGTCCATCTTAAAAACATTCAAGCTCCCAGAAAGTCTCTTGCTTTATTTGGAGGTCATCACTGTCTAAAGTGGCAGAGTTATTTAAGCCAATGAAAGTCCAGAATTTTAGTGTGACTTTGAGGGTCCCAGATTGTACACCCTTCAACCCTGAATTGTGTTCACTTCACACATCTACTTGACACGCTGGCACTCATTTCGCATACCGCATTGCTTCAATGACCAGACACAGTGAGTCCAGAAATCACTGACTGCATAAAACACAAGCTAATAACAGCAGCACAGTCCAGAGGGGCACTGCCGTCTGATTTTCTAGGCAGCAGAACACCACACAAAACTATTCAAGTTACAACGAAGCGTTCCTTTCTCACTAGCAAAAAAAGGAGGAAGGGCAGGGGGTAGAAGGGAGGAGGTCAGTCCTTCATACTTCCTATTCTCCCCATATGCCCATTTTTATTCTCCACAGAGAGCAGTATTCATATCTTTCTCTGGTGGTTTTCAGGAAGCTACTGGTGAATAATTTGCTTGTTCAATTATGGTTTTATATTTTATTCTCTCTATGGGTGGTATTCAAACTCAGATACACCCATTGAAACGAATGATAATGACCAAATTTGATCCTTTAATGTCAATGGGTCTACACTCTGTAAAGCTAAGTTGAATATCACCTTACCTATCATCCCCAAGCACTGTTGCTGCAATTATAGGTTATTACTGTAAATGATGATGAAGATGATATAGAGCAACTGGAGTATGAATAAATATGGATAAAAATATATCTGATAACATATTAATAATAAAGAAAGATAGCATGGAGAACGAGTACCAAAGATGCAGCATAATTTATAATAACAAAGGAACAACTCCAGATAGCAGCCCATTGCTATCAAGATTGCTATTAGGGAAAAAGTGTAGATTAGAATTGTCTAACACCTGGGTTCCCCTCCAGTCAACATTCCTAAGAAGAAATATCTGTGCTTGGGGAGACTTTCAACAATCCAGACCAATTCATTTCTAATTCATGCTTTGTAATTACTTTGGACACACTTTCAGATCAGCAAAGAGGTGTTTGTATTCGCAAACAGCAATTTATTCTTTCCCAAGCTCTCTACTCTTCTTATTAAATTTTGAAGCAAAGTCACACTTATCCTGTACACTTTATGTTACACTCAAGTCTATTATAATGGACTGATAGCCAGGAATATATTAAAAAGTGAGAGCAGAGCCAAACAGATGCAAATATACACCTCTGATCATGAGAAAAGCATTGCAGTGCAATATCTAAAACATTAGCAAAGTTGTTCAGAGTATGTTTGTGCTTTACAAACATACTTTTAAGATCTATATTTATCTTTCTTGCTCTATAGACACAAATGAAAAGATTCTATGAGCAGTGCACTAAAGTTTGCCATAAGTTTAAAGGGTCTTAGAAGGTTTCATAGAATCATAGAATCATAGAGTTGGAAGAGACCACAAGGGCCATCAAGTCCAACCCCCTGCCAAGCAGGAAACACCATCAGAGCACGCCTGACATATGGTTGTCAAGCCTCTGCTTAAAGACCTCCAAAGAAGGAGACTCCACCACACTCCTTGGCAGCAAATTCCACTGTCGAACAGCTCTTACTGTCAGGAAGTTCTTCCTAATGTTTAGGTGGAATCTTCTTTCTTGTATTTTGGATCCATTGCTCTGTGTCCGCTTCTCTGGAGCAGCAGAAAACAACCTTTCTCCCTCCTCTATATGACATCCTTTTATATATTTGAACATGGCTATCATATCACCCCTTAACCTCCTCTTCTCCAGGCTAAACATGCCCAGCTCCCTTAGCCATTCCTCATAAGGCATCGTTTCCAGGCCTTTGACCATTTTGGTTGCCCTCCTCTGGACACGTTCCAGTTTGTCAGTGTCCTTCTTGAATTGTGGTGCCCAGAACTGGACACAGTACTCCAGGTGAGGTCTGACCAGAGCAGAATTCAGTGGCACTATTACTTCCCTTGATCTAGATGCTATACTCCGATTGATGCAGCCCAGAATTGCATTGGCTTTTTTAGCTGCCGCGTCACATATGTGCCTTCCCTTCCCATTCTGCATCAAGGTTCTCTTGTTATGCTTTACAGTGGTACCTCGGGTTACATATGCTTCAGGTTACATACGCTTCAGGTTACAGACTCCGCTAACCCAGAAATAGTGCTTCAGGTTAAGAACTTTGCTTCAGGATGAGAACAGAAATCGGGCTCTGGCAGCGTGGCGACAGTGGGAGGCCCCATTAGCTAAAGTGGTGCTTCAGGTTAAGAACAGTTTCAGGTTAAGAACGGACCTCCGGAAAGAATTAAGTACTTAACCCGAGTTACCACTGTATTTAGCTGGTGTAGGACCATCGTACTTGAAGGATTTTCTCCATTTGTGCCTACCTTCAATTAAGATTTTCATTAAGTTCTTCAGTGAATGGCTTCTGCTATCTAAGGTAAGGCAGATGGCTACCAGACAGAGGGCTTTCTCAGTGCAGTGCCCCAGCTGTGCTATTTCCAAAGAGGATCTTCTGGTTCCTCCTTAATTGTCCTTTTAGCACCAGGCAAAGACTTGATTGTTTTCCTGAATCCTTTAAATGCAGTTTTAATCCTACTGAGTGTGCTATGCTGCTTTTAGCTTTTTGTGGCCTCTTTCCCTTATTAACATTTTGTTTTATACTTTTTGTAAACTGCCCTAGGATTGAAGGGCAGTATAAAAATACTTACAATAAATAATAATCTATAATTTAATATTTACTTACCAGTCCCTTTTTTGCCAAAGAACCTTAAAGCAAAGGCTAAAAAGCCCATCTCCCCTCATAATTTGACACAATTTGTTTACGTCTTCTTAGCAGAATTGACTGTTGCATGTTGATGGATGCCAGCAGTTTAGTGGCACAGACAATCCTCATACACTTGGTATCTCAAGTGCTCTATTATATTATATCCAGGCAGCACAAGATGTCTGAGTTTGCCACCCTTGAAATTTTGTGGTTCCCTAATGCTTAATGGGAACATTTCATCTTCTGCATAAATGGCCTCATCTGCTTAAAGGCATTTTTAAGCCCATAAGCCTTTTTCTGTTTAAAGGTATTGGAGCGATTAAATCCAAATCTGCTTGAGGAATTCTCTTTATGACCCCAGTGTAATTAATTTCTTCTTAAATCAAAGAAGGTATATATTAATCCAATAGACTAAATATATGTCAGTGATCTGGTTTAAAAATGTACTCTTTGCTTAAGGAAGTCTGTTGAACCTCTGCCGATAGCAGAGCTGGAAAAGAGCTCTGTCCAGCACCTTGGAGAGCTCCTATTAATATTTTCTCCTCCTCCTCCTGGAAGTTTGCTTCATGGTAACCTCTCATCACCTTTGGGGCAGGTAATGACTGCTTCTCTTGCAGCAGTGGCTTGACTTGTTTGCTTGAGTTAGCAGGTGCTGCTTGCTCTGTGCAAAGTAGGCACCACAGTGAAGCACAAATCCTTTGCTCCCCCTTTCAACACAATGTGCTCTGGATTATGTGTGGCAACCTATGTAGAGTGGATGTGGAGAAAGTCCTGTCTGGGGCTACAGGGATGGGCTCCACAGTATTTTGATCCCTTCTTCTCCCTGTGATTCTGTGTCAAAATCCATCGGCCATCCTGCTCACTAGCTTAATGTTTAACTCAAACACTGGAAAAGAGCATTGCATTTGCTGCTGAAATATTAGTTTTGAACTATTTCTTTATGAAGGGGGAGGGGGAGAGATAGCTTGTATCCTTGAAAAGTTTTATGAGAAAGCAAAGCTTATTGTTTGTACAACAGGCAATCTTGATTTTCAGTCATCCTCTTCATCACCTCCCTATTTGCATGTTTTATTTCAACTTTAAGCTCATCCAATACTTGGGAAAATCATCCATTTGCTGTACAAGCCAAATATATACAGCACAGACCAATATCATTCTGATATCCAGTTCCCAGAGCCAGGATATAAATATGACTCATATTATTATTTTCAAAAACAACAGCAGCATTTAGAAGCAGTACTTAATTAACACAATGACTTCATCCCTCACCTCCCACCCCAAATCCAGCATTACCTATGGAAGATAGTGGCAGTCCCATTGGTGTAATAATAATGAGAAATATCTAAGCTCAGCTTGAATGAAGACGCAGGTCTGTAAATAGTTGATAAAGCTACAGTTGTTTGATTTAGATGTGCAGAAATGTACACAAGCTGTAGGAAAACAATGTGAGCAAACAGAAAGGAGAGCTGGAAGTCTTGGAGTGCACACAAATACCTCCCTTTTCTTCTCCTCTCCTCTTTCTACATACTGTGAGGCTTAACAGTGTGACGTGGCATACATTTTATACCAGTCAAAAAAGTAAAATGGGATAAATATAAAACTCAGAACAATTCCTATAGCAGCAAGAAAACATTGACAATTGTTATATTGGACATTTATGTAAATAGGTTTTGCATAGGTTTTTGACAAAGGCAACGCTTTTTTAAAAGCACCCTACATAAACTTCTGCAGGCCATTGTTGTATATCTTATCTCTCTCTTACCAATGCTCTCCTAGGTAACGATGGATCTGCTCCTATGCATCTTCAATTGCTTATTATTCCTGCAGAGTTATTGTGAAATGTGTCTTCTGTAACCACCCAGAGGACTAGAAAGGGCAATTGGTTAATGGAAAAGAACTAACCAACAGGGCTGCTGTGCATTTCACAGACCTTTTGATATGGTCTCTTAAGACCGGTGATTGCTTAATGAGCTGCACATTTAACTGTACATCTTTCTCCGATCCATAACTGTGGTGCTCCAGGGAAGGTTCTTGGCAGCTCATGAATGATGGGGACTGAACTCCTTCTTAGAGCTAAAGTTGACCTAACATTTCAGAATGAGGTAATGCACTGGAGAAGTTACCATTAAGATCCATGAAAATGTTCATAACACACAAGGTTATGCCATTGAACTACGCTGCTGACATAGTGCAAAGGTATCCAGGGACTGGTGTATTTAATGTGCCATATGAGGGTTTGGACCATTCTGCTATGGGTACCAAACTGTCCCTTTTTAGGAAGCTCACGCAGCCCTGGGAACAGTTACATGTGCAGATCCTTGCCTGGCTCATGGGAATATGGCGAAGCATTTAATTAAATCACATAAGCACAACTCCGAGATGTTTGAAGGCAGATTCGCTATTTATGTACAAGCCATTATAATTCATACATATTACGCATTTTACTGAAGGCAGAACACATTAAATGAATGCATGGCCATAAAACATAATCTGCCATAAAGAGTTCATTATATGAGCTCCCCTGGTAGCATCAGAGCCTGCTGGAAATAAGGGTAACCTTGACAGGGAAGAAGAAACTTCCTTGTCACAAACTGTCAGCAGCAGCACTCTCAGCCACATTCAAAGTCTTTCCTAGGAGTTGAGCAATAAGTTAGAACAGGTTGTTCAAACATTGCTTCATCTACTTAAATAAATGAGGTTATGCATGTCTGGTGCAGGCTGCAGCATTGAGATCTACCAGCATTGTTTGCTGATGATAAGAAGAGCCTGGTGGATCAGGCCAATAGCTCATCTAGTTCAACATCCTGTCCTCACAGGAGCCAACCAGATACCTGTGGAAAGCCTGAAAGCAGGACCTGAGCACAACCACTCAGCAATCTATCCACTTGGGATAGCTAGCACTTAGTGGCATACTGAGGAAACATATGTATGTATGCATGTTGGCTGTAGAAATGAGGTTCCAGAACACACGGAGGTTCTGGAATGTGTAGAAAGAGAAGCAAGGGAGGAAAGTCCACCTTTGCTGAAATGGTATAGATTTTAAATAGCTCCTTCAGCCCAATGAAGGTTAAAAGGATTTTGCTCACCCGTTTCTCTTCCTTCATCCCAGCCATCACAAATGTGCTGAAACAGTTGCAGACCCAACTTTCAGCAAAGCACTATGTTAAACACAGTGCTTTTATGCAGATACACGTTGAATAACATGGTGCTTAAGAGACCTGTCTCTAGCCATTGAGGATCTGCACCCTAAGCAAAACATGTGTAATATATTGTAATTGGCTAACTCTAGCTGATAATAGAGCCAGGATGTTGCACCGGCTGAAGTTTCAGAATGCTTTTAAAGGACAGGTCATGTATAGCACAGGCAGTAGTTTAGCCTGAAACTGAACGATTTGTTTGATCATATGTTGGGTTAATAAGCTGAAATGGGCCTTTTGCTTGTGTGTACGTCCCTTTCTCTTCTTTTAATGAAACATGTACCTCCCCAATTAACCATAGTTTCCCATTTTATGCAACTTGGGAAACTATAGCTATCCAGATCAGAACAAACCATAATTTTACACAAACTTCAAATCATGGTTTAGTATCTTGACTCGTTTCAAAACCATAGTTTCCTGAATTGGATAACATGGGAAACAGTGGTTAATTAAAGACTTCTGTATTTTATTGTGGCACACTGTAAAGTGAGGATACTTAGGGCTGGGTGGGGGGGCAAAAGGCTGAATCGTAACTTAGCTGATTAAGCTGATATACGTATTGGCCAGTTTTTAAGTTGAAGAAGAACTCTCATCCACTGGAGACTACAGTCAAGAGCAGATGAAAAGAAGGTGAGAAGCTGGAGTCATTTTTTCCTCTTTCTAAATGCTTCTGTTGCCAGGAAGGTAGTGATATGGAGGGCTGGTATTCCACCCCCCCCCCTTTTGGTAAGTTGGAGAGCAAAATTAGAGAGAAAGAAATGACTGGGAATGAAAGGGTGGAATGCCGTTTCTTGACTCCTAAATGAATGCATTGCAAGGGATTGGACTAGATGGCCCTCAGTGTCCCTTTCTGCTCTACATTTCCATTAAAAAGGTCAGAGGAAAGGCACAAGGAACTCTGCGCGGTGTGCAAAACTTGCTTCTGTGTGCAAAGCATACATTCTG
Organism: Podarcis liolepis; assembly: GCF_965112155.1. Lineage (NCBI taxonomy): Eukaryota > Metazoa > Chordata > Lepidosauria > Squamata > Lacertidae > Podarcis > Podarcis liolepis. The sequence goes on along the minus strand of NC_139557.1, from coordinate 56,848,021 downwards.
CCAATGAGCCATGGACCCTTCCTAATTTTGCAGCTGAAACTTGAACAATAATTTGTTAATTTGTTTTCTCTGTAGAGATCAACTACTCCCCCCACCGCCACCACCTCTGCTTCTTCTTGTGTGGGTCATAAATAGAATACAATTCTTACATTTAATTGGAATTCCAGCATGAATATTAGATAAGTAATTGGCTGAATCTTGAGGGGTAGAAGGCCATTGTGCCTAAGATTATCTGCTTCTTTTATCTCGACAAATATTTATACATGTGTTATTTCTTTGTGTTCTCATCTTTCTTCTGACGTACCATGAATGTGGAGAGCCCGTTTCCAATTTTGTTTTCTGCACAGCACAGTGTTTCTGTGTGCGCTTCTCTCTTTGATTTATCCATTTCATTTTTTAACCTGTCTGATAACAGGGAGCTTTATATTATTATGATTAACAGATATTTACATTGTTGGTTTGCAAAAAATTATGTACTGCTCTTGATCCGATGATTCCAGAACGTTTGCATAAGTTAAAACAATAAAATGCAAGCAATGAAGCAATAAATAAAAAATAGTAAGATGCCATGTTAAAATTTATATGCGTTGGATCACACTAAGCACCCCCTCCCCCACTAAAATAAAATTATCGCCATTGGATTCCAGGAGAAAGCATTTTCCTTTTGCTTCTTCTTTAATGAAGGAGGTTCATCTGGAATTGATAGCCAAATAATAGCAGTACCCTAAATGAAGCCTGCGCAAAACTGAAGTTATCTTTACTGGATTCCATGACAGCAGATCAGAGATTATCGGCTTTTATAGAATAGAGAATCTACACCAGGGGTAGGCAACCTAAGGCCCATGGACCACAAGCAGTGCATGGGGGTCATTTAACCAGCTCACAAGCCACTCCCGAACTGAACCGCCCACTTGGCGAGTCCCCATCCTCTGTGTTGCAGAGGATGTCAGGTTATTGAAACATATATTCATGTATGATAGAAATGCCACAGAGTAAAGGGGTATTGGAAACATTTTTTAAAAATGAAATTAGTACTATTACAAGACAAGTTATACAACCCGCTCGACATTTAGTTCTTAAATTCATTTTTTTTAGGTCAGAATAGACATCTGAAAAGTAGGGAGCTGATAAGTTATTATCAGCAGCCAAAGTGTAGGTGACATGGCAACATAACTTCCTTGGAGTAACTATAGACTCCTGGCACTAAAAGATCTGAGAAGTAACACTACTTGTTAAATTGACACACAAGTTTAAAGTGATGCAGGGCAAATGTAGATTCATTTTTGGCAGTATGGCATGATTTCATTGTTTTCACAAACATGGAGGAACATGGATGTGCTTCTTCCCTAGTGAGTTAGGTGAACAGAGAAATAAAAGTATGAAAGTGAAATATAATGGTCTCAGTACTGACCATGCAGTTCCTCTGTAACATTTTCTAGGACTATTTTTTAAAAATCATTTATAAAGAATGATTATTGTTTTGTTTTTTGTACGTTTGTACATATTTGTACATTTGCAGGTTAGAGACCACTTCTTCAGATGCAAAGCTTATCTAGATGCACAGTTCTTAAACAACCACAAGAATTCTTGGCATTTTGGCTGCAACAGACCAACACAACTGCTCCTCTGGAATTTTTTTTTACAGGAATGCATATTTTTCACATGTTTTCATGTGTCCCCAGTGTGAGAAATCACTTGTGTGTGGCTACAATTACAATTTATGACATTGGCCCTTCATCTTCTGGCACCCTTCTCTTGTAATGAATGGGGTCATTCAATAAAGTTGAGTGCTGAAAGATTCAGGACAGATGAAATAAAGCACTTCTTCACTCTGTGCATAGTTAAATTATGGAATTCATTTTCACAAAGGGCAGTGCTGTCCAATTGGATGGCTTTAAAAAGGATTAGACAAATTCATGGAGGATAAGGCTCTCAATGGCTGCTACCCACAATGTTCCAACTCCACTGCCAAAGGCAGTATGTAAGCATTCAGGGGTGGGGCACAGTCTGGAGAAAGTCCCAAGAGCTGGATAGAGAGGTCTTTATCTCCATAGGGTCTAATTAGGTCCCTGGGCCTGGGGTTCCTCACCCCTGAAGTAATGCATGAATGAAGGAAACTACTATAATAGTGTGATGCAGAGCAACCAGAAACTGCAATTCTAGCCAGAGGATTTCTCTCCTTGTTGAAATAAATGGCATACATATCTTGATATATTGGTGGGTGGGTTGGTTCATTTCCCAGTTTCTTATAATCCTCATCTTCCTATACCAGTTTGAAAGGAAAAGTCTTGAATCACCAGTTCAAAGGAAACAGTAAGAAGAAGGTTGAAAAGACCATTTTGACAAACCCTCAGCTTTCTGCTCAAAGTGAAGATGATGATGTTGGAACAATATGGAGGGAAAGCAGCACTACGGGAGACGAGAAGTGATTTTGGAGATGTGTGTCGAGTCCTCCAGCTTATTTCCACATTTCGCGAATCAAAGGGGGGAAACATATTGTGTCCAACCAAGTGGCAAAACAAGATAGGAAGGAAATGGGCAAAAACTTTAAACAAACCCTGAAAACAGAAACAACCCCTTCTCCAAATATGCACACTCTCTCTCACACTCCTTTATGTGGGTCTTAAGAGGAAGCAGTTGTGCTTTGTAGGCTGCAAGGGCAAACAGCACAGGCTGGCACTGGGTGCGCATTTAAAAATAAGTGTTTGAATCAATCCAGCTGTGCTGTTTTCAAATGATAGCCAACATCGACACTGCAATCTGTTGTAAAGGACAGTTTTAAAGAACACGGATTAAACAAGGCAATGGACCGAAAGCTAGATTTTTCACCTGATGCAAATTAGTGCGGCTCTACTGACTTCAATGGAGCTTTCCTGAATAACACCTGAGGACCTGGCTGGCTCCGACTCTCAGCAATAGATAAATAAATAAGCAAGCCCAAGACAGATGTTTCCAAGCATAATCACCGCAAACGGATGCTGGCTTGCTCAGTTCAGCAGCATCTCAATATGTGGCCCGTATTCATTTGCCTGTTTGTTTAGTATTTTTATAGCACCCTTCAATCATATCACCAACGTAATTTATAAAAAGAATAAAACCATTTACACATAAAAAGGAAAAAAACCCCACAATAAATTAAAAGCTCTAAGATCACCGAAGTAGCATTTGAAGAAGCACGATTCAAGCTGTATCTTTGCAACACAGAGTTGGTCTGCCAATTGGCCTGGTGCCGAAAGACAACTTCCCATAGAGCATGTCCTTGGGGATACTGCCATCTTCCATTCTGTGGACATGACCAAACTAGTGTAGATGTCGCTCAGACAGGAGTGAGAACGTGCTGGGAATGTGGGCTTGGGAGAGCACATCTCTGTTGGGAATTCTGTCCTGCCATGTGATACCCAAAATCCTGACACGTGGACATGTGGATGGCATTGAGATGTTGCTCCTGGTGGTTGTAAGTTGCCTATGACTCACTTCTAAAAAGGAGCGTGCTCAACACACAAGCCTGGTAGACCTTAAACTTGGTACTGGATGTTAGGATTACATTTTCCCATACCCTTTTGGAGAGGTGAGCCATTGCTGTATCTGCCTTGCCAACATGCTCAGCGTCAAAGTCCAGCTCAGTTTCAATGGAGAGATTGCTGGTTATGGTAGAGCCCAAGTACACAAAATTGTCTACCATGTCAATGTGTGGTCACTGGTGCTAATGCATGGAGTGCTGGTGACGTTCTTCCCCAAGATGACTATCAGCAAAATATTGCTTGAGCCTCTCATATTTCAGCCACCAGTGGAAAGGTCTTCCTCCGCATCACCACATCTGTCAGATGTAGCATTCATGTTGATCCAGTTGTGTTGTTTGGGAATGACTTTAAGGTAGAACTCAAGGACCATCCTCAGCAGAATAAGCAAGAAGGCTCCCAAATTCAGCAGGACTGGCTTACCATAGCAAGTGAAGTAAAGATAACCCCCCCCGCCCCCACCCAAGATCATTAAGTCTAAAATTTCCTAACTACACCACTGGGCTGCTCACCCATGACTGACACAATGAAAGATGATGAAAATTCAAGATACAGAGGTAATTCAAAGAACAGGAGCCAAAGAAAGGAAACAATTCAAGCTTGATAGATACGAAGAAAAAAATGAATGAAGGCATTGTCACACAACCTTGTAGATCACAATTCATCACAGTTATCAGCCTGGAAGTCAGACAGGAGTATTGCTGTCAGAAGAAGTGTTCTTTATAACTAGCTACTCTGTGAACCTGGGTTATCAACAGCTTCCTATAAATTAGAGTACTCTACAGCTCATGCTGATATGATATGCCTTTTGGTGAGCCAGCCTTACCATATATAGAATAGCACATGCACAGTGAAGTTTAGTATTCAACCCCAGTCTTTTCTCCTTTTTTGAATTTTGAGGAGCCGAGTTCCATTAATCTTTGAAGTGGGGGAGATCTAAGAACTTTTGGATGAGGGTGAGTTAACTTTAACAATGTGGCCTATTTCTTTTTTGTAACACACACAGTGTGTGTGTGTGTGTGTGTGTGAGAGAGAGAGAGAGAGAGAGTTGCCAGCCTTAATGTCACATTTGCAGACATCTTTGTACCGTAATTCTGGTCTGCCAGTGGGCCTGATGCATGATGCATTTATGTATCATCCTTCTATGAAACATCTTGGCTTACCAATAAAAAGCAGCTATAAACCAATTTCATATACAGTGGTACCTTGGGTTACAGACGCTTCAGGTTACAGACCCCACTAACCCAGAAATAGTACCACATGAGAGCCAGTGTGGTGTAGTGGTTAAGAGCGGTAGTCTTGTAATCTGGGAAACTGGGTTCGCGTCTCCGCTCCTCCACATGCAGCTGCTGGGTGACCTTGGGCCAGTCACACTTCTTTGAAGTCTCTCAGCCCCACTCACCTCACAGAGTGTTTGTTGTGGGGGAGGAAGGGAAAGGAGAATGTTAGCTGCTTTGAGACTCCTGAAGGGGAGTGAAAGGCGGGATATCAAATCCAAACTCTTCTACCTTGGGTTAAGAACTTTGCTTGAGAACAGAAATGGTGCAGTGGTGGCGCGGCAGGAGCAGCGGGAGGCCCCATTAGTTAAAGTGGTCTTCAGGTTAAGAACAGTTTTAGGTTAAGAATGGACCTCCAGAACGAATAAAGTTCTTAACCTGAGGTACCACTGTATAAAAACAATATCATACTCAATACAGATATACACTGGGTTATGAAAATAACTACTTCAAGGGCTTGTTGAAAGAAGGAAGGTCTTCAATAGGCACTGAAAATGAAATAGAGATAGTATCTGTCTAATGTGTAATGGGAGGGATTTCCAGAGAGTAGGCACCACCACATTAAAGTAGGCATTCCCACATTGTTTGGAATGGACCTCCTGATGAGATAGTATCTGCAGGAGACCCACTCCTGCAGAGTGCAGTGATTGGTTGGGTATGTGCAAGTGATTACAATTCCCACTTTGTATTTATAAGACTAGTTTTAGTTTAAATGAAAGCTCATCAACTTCTAGAAAATATTACCCCCTTGTAAAAATAAAAGTTTGAGCTTCTAGTGCTTTCTTGTTGGGGAAGGATGTTGGCTTTGGAGGAGCCATAGTGCATTCATAAAAAAGATGTGTTAACATCACATTATGTCATATATCTATATATCTATATCTGTATAGATACATATGCAATGTCTTGGTACATTAGGAGCAATCCTATACCTATCTACTTGGGTTGAGTTGGACATACTTCCGGGTAGGGATTGAATTCCCTCCATCTTAAGGCCTTATAGAAAACAAACCATGCCAGAAATACAGAAGTAAAACAAACAGATCAGAATGAAAGTAATATGTTTTTAGTCTCTACCTCTCCCTTTGCTACATCCCCTAAAGTTAAATAGACCATTAAAAGCCTATTCCATTTCCTAGGCATTTGATCATCTGGATGGAATTTGGGCTGGAAAAAAGTTCATGCACATGCTTGTCCCTGCTATTAAGATCTCTGGGGATCATGCAGGAATCTAATCTGGGGGCCAGAGGTGCATTTTGACACAGAGCCTGCCGTACCCATTATTGATCATGGCCTATAGTAAGCTTGGCAGCAACTAGATATAAAGCCTATGTAGTTATAGAGCACATGTACTCAAGTGATTTAAGGTGATCACTGCAGTGGGGCTGAAAACAAATGTATTTCTCAAAAGATACCTTCAGGGGTTCCTTTGCTTTTCTGGAATGCCCCTGAGATTGCAACAAGTGCAATACACAAACAATATATAGTGTTTCATTACTTCTGAAACCATTCTCACTGCTTCTAGCTATGTGTATAAAACTCTTTTGTGAATAAAACTCCAGGAGGGATGTCACAGTGAAGTATGGGCTATCTCTCAAAACCCCAGGCATTTTTAACCCATCTTTCCCCCTCTGGTTTGAAATAGTCACTGGCGACCAGGCAAGGCCTGTTTTGTACTTGTGAGCCTATGGACCGTTCATCCCTGGCCTAAGCTAAAGAATCTCTAGGTGTCCAGGTTCGAAGAAGAAGAAGAGGAGGAGGAGGAAGGGGCTAGAAAGAATCTTGGGTTTGTCACCAACCAGTGTAGTGGTTAGAGCTTTGGGCTATGACCTGGGTAACCAAAGTCCAACTCACCACTCAGTCATGAAGCTCACTGGGTGACCTTGAGCCATTCACCATTCCTCACTCCAACCTACCTCCCAGGGTTGAGCAGCTTGGAGGAAAGGTGGGATACAAATGTAATAATAAAATAAACTATAATACTGTATGTGGCAGTTAGGTAACTTGCCTGTTGTAAAATATGAGGAAGCTGTGATTTTCTGAGATATACCCTTCATGTTGTTTGAGGCTTGGTTGTGATTTATTTGCAATTTATATATACTACAGTGGTACCTTGGGTTACAAACACTTCAGGTTACAGACGCTTCAGGTTACAGACTCCACTAACCCAGAAATAGTACCTCGGGTTAAGAACTTTGCTTCAGGATGAGAACAGAAATCGTGCGGCAGCAGCAGGAGGCCCCATTAGCTAAAGTGGTACCTCATGTTAAGAGCAGTTTCAGGTTAAGAACGGACCTCCAGAACGAATTAAGTTCTTAACCCGAGGTACCACTGTATTTGAATAGAGAGACAGTATGTAGCTTAATCAATATGTTTCTCTCATGCTTCTCTTTCAGCTGGCCTGGAGGCTGCAGCTGGTACAAGATGCCCAAATGTTGAGTGGTGCCCCTTATCATGCCAGTTACTGGTTTATTAATAACTGCTGCACCAGCTTTAAGGTCCTGCTACTTCCATATAAAACTCCAAACATCTCTCGACCAGGTTACCTGAAAGACCATCTTCCCTTCCATTGCCCAAATAAGGGGACTCAACAAATGAAACAAATGAAACCTACATCGAAGTAAACTTAAATGTGTGGAAACAAATTTCTAGGATCAGTTTCTAGGATGTGCATACCATGGCTGAAATAGTAAACAATTATTTCCAAATGGCAATGTAATAAAGTCAATTCCTGAAGAAAGGTTAAATGTTGTGGCACTCATGATGGCAAATACCAATCACAAGAATACGTGTTTCGTCCTAAAGCTATTCTCTTGGGCACTTGGCCGCACAATGTTCTTTGATTTGTGACCTAGCAGTGAATCATTGCTTCACTCTTGACTGCTTTTGTGAATCAGTTTGCTTTTAAAAATCCAATTTTAATGGGAGAAATCACTAGTACTTGACTGCAGGTTTTAGAGAGCCTTTGAGCAAGGTGGTCTCAATCTCTGTGGGATCCATTCTTCCTTTCCATTGTCACTGCAACCCATTTGCTGGCACCCCTCTTTCTGGGCTGTGAAGAGAATGAGAGCCAGTATGGTGTAGGGGTTAGAGTGTCAGTCTAGGACCTGGGAGTCCAGAGTGGGGATTAAATGAGGGGGAGAACCATGTATACCCCATTGAGCTCCTTGGATAAGAAGGTGGCATATTAGTGCAATCAATAAATAATAGAGATCACAAGGTATGTGAAGGATGCTGCTCCATCATCTCACTCCTGTCACTGTTTGATGACTAGGTACAATCTAGGTGTGTTAAAATGCAAGGGCTTGATGTCAATTGCCTCTAGTGTTACTGCGTCTTTAAATCGCTTTTCATGTATGGCATGGCAACACCGTATTTTTCACCTGAAGGTCTGCTTTTACATTTCTAGCTCAGCCAGGGCAGAAGGACAACCACAAGAGAACACCTTACTTTGTTCGTTACTGCCCAGATGAATTCATTGACTCAGTTCCAGGTAGCAGATGCCTTTCAACTCTCCCAAAAGTAAGAGGCCGTGAACCTGACCTTCGTAACACTGATGAAGTTGGATCACAAGTCTGAAGATAATCAAATGCCTAATGGTGTCACTGAGGTTGCTGCTGTTGTTTTAGCAAGATTAGAAAGGAACTTACCACGGGGAATGGACAAAGTCTCCTGCAAGCCTACTAAAGCAACAGTGATCTCAGTGGTGCTTTGGGCTGCTATAACATTGTGCTCCAAGATCAGGGCCTTGACCTCCTGTTCAGAAGCAAACTGTAAGTTCTCATTCCATGAACCACATAATAAAAATCCAAATCACGCACTGGAAGCTGTGTCAAATTGGAGCTAACATGGTGTCATATGTTAAAGGGAAATCCTGGCAGTATTAATGATTGACGGGTACATCTGTTGGTTATTATTTTTCACCAATGTAGACATGAGCACAATTTGTACTCACAGTTTTGGCAGCTAACCTTTATTCAGAAGGTTAGTTCCTAAGGTTTTGAGACAAGTCCTACTAGAATTAGAGAGAAAATGCCTGTTTTTAAATAAAATTTTGGAGCTCCATCATCAGTGATCACCTTTCTGCATATAAGAAGTAGAGAACTCTATGAAAATCACACTGTCTTAAGGTAATTAGCTTAGGCAGCATATCACCAACTATAGATTTTCTATCCAAATGAAGCATTTCAGCTACTGCAGATTCTTTCTAGAGAGCAGTGTTGTGTGTGTAGAAACTAGCCTACTATACAACAGTAAAATTTACATTAATTGCTCTGTTGACTCTTACCTCTGGCCCCACCTATCACTGGTATGTGGCCCTCGAACAGTTGCCCAGATGGCAATGTGGCCCTTGGGGTGAAAAAAATTCCCCGACCCCGGTGCTAAATCCACTGAAGTCCATTCCTAGTGTTAACTTCTCTCTTAAGTGGCCCATCAATGGAGGAAACTTCAGAGATGCCAGAGACCGTTCTTTTTCATCTATGAAGACATGCATTTGGGTAAAGCAGCTTAGGTTTGGATTTTGACTACTTTAAGCATCTGTCCAAGCAGTCTTGTCCCGTATCTGTCTACTTCATTCTGAAGTTAAGCTAGTGATATATAATAGTGGCCTTTATCAGGGATATCACACTTCCTCTAAATGCTCAAAGCCCTTCACAGCTCAGGAGCTGTTAACACAACATTCTGCAGTAGACTGGTACTATTATAAACCAGTTTCAAATGGAGAGGCTAAGGCTGAGGTGTGGTGGGGGGAGTGCCTCATTTAAGTCCACTTAGTAAGTTCAGAATGATGCGAGAGGTCAATCATAGATGTTCAGTTTTTTCCCCTTTAGCCACCATCTTGTTAGAGCAACTGTACTTGGGTTTTGCAGTGAGTTGTCACCTAGATTAGGACTTCACACCCAAACACATCTTCTCAAAAGTGAGGTCCACTGATTTCAGTGTGTCTTACTCTAAAGTGAGCACAGGATCGCAGCCTCAGTAGGAGATCAGGTTCCTTAACTGCATGGGGAGCCCCCACAAGCAAGAAAGGGCTTCCTGCTGTAGAATTATGTCTCAGACACAAAGCCAGTTCCTGGGAATCACAAGAGGAGAGAGTGCTGAGGCACTGAGTTGCTGTTTACAGGCTTCCTAGAGGCATCTGCTTGGCCACTATGAGAATAGGGTGCTGGACTAGATGGAGCTGTTATGTTCTTCAGTTCAGCCCGCAAGTCATGGAGAGTTGTTGGGAAAGCCTCCTTTCCTCCCAGAGGGGAGGAGTTGTGATCAGGAGCCATTCCCATGCTTTGCAGGGGGCGTTCTGGCCCCTGCTTGCCATCACTGCTGCCACAACATGCCCCGGGCAGCCAACCAATCAAGGGGAGGCTCAGGGGCAGGGTTTAGCCGCTCAAATGCAGCCACGGCAGCTCTTTCCCCTCATTGCACTGCCGGGTTTCAATGGATCACCCACCCACCCACCCTTCCCTTTAGTTCATTGCTTCGTGCTTGACCTTGCTATGGACCTGTGGTTGGTTGCCTTGGTTGCCCAAGGGGCCTGGTAGGAATTTTTATCCAACTGACAAATTGGCACCAGCCACTTGGTTTTTCGCCTACCTTGTAGCAAATCATCACAACTTTTAGGTATTGGCGGTTAGGCATTGGAATATGGAGAGAGAGCCATGCACAGTCACATTTTCTCTGGACTCACTATTGTGGTCACACAAGCATTGCCAACCCTTGGGGGCCTGTAGGCCCATTTGCAAACAAGAAAAAACTTCTGTGAGCACCACACACACATTACAGCTATGTATGCATGCAGACTCACTCTCTTCTGCCAGCTATTAGGGTAGGGGAAAGTGTTGTTGCTTTTTCATCAGGCCTGGAAAGTGGGATTGTTCTTCCTGGAGACTGCAGCCTGGGTTAACCCTCCCTCTTCAGCTACAATCTCCAGGAAGATCAAGGCTTAATTGTGGCAGGGCATTTTGGGTGGAATATGGTCACACAACTGAGGGATGTGGCGATCCTTCCCTCCCCAGCTTTGATACGCTACCTTTCCATACATCCCCTGTACGGAGGTACATCCAATGGAGCTGTATGCATGCTTAGCAGAGTTTCGCAAGAAGCGAGGCTGTGTAGGTATGTGGCATCAAATTTTCTTTATTTACAGCAAATCAAAAACAACAAAACATGGCTAGTGTGAACAGCATCTCACACATACCGTATGTCTTCTCTGCCCAAGAGCAGAGAACAAAGAGAAGAAAACAAAAACACACAGAAGGGAAGTTCTCTAGTCTGAGTTCCGTTCCCACACTTACAGTGTTATGGAATGTAAACAGAGGATCACATGATCCTGAAATGAGAGAATGAAATACTGACATTACCTTGCCAGAATCATCCATCCTCCATTTGAACGCTAACTGTGGTATTACAAGCTAGACTCTTGCCAAAAACATCCCTCTCCCCCCCCGCCAAAAATTAGGATTGAAAAATGCCTTCTGCTGGGTACAATAGAATATAATGGCAGCCAACTGAAGTCTTATTTTAAGCCTAATTTTGGCACAAGGGGCTTTTTCACAGGGGGAAAGGAAACACTCCCCTACCCTGAAATCACCCCACAGGCTTATTGGCTACAATAGAAGGCTTCTTTCAATCCTGATTTTGGTGAGGACGGGGATCAACTTCTGCCATAAACATGTATATTATGTTTCAGGTTGGGTGATCACATTGATTTATGTTTCCCATCCCACACACAACACCCCCCCCCAAAAAAAGTGGGTGGGGGGTGGGTGGGTTCATTTTACACCTACTGAAATAATAAGTATTAACACAACAAGGTGGTGGATTCAAACGCCACTCCACACATCTTTTCCTCCTTTCCAGGTTGTGGGGATTTGCATGACCTAGTGCTGTGATGCTGAACAGTTTAAGGACAACTTGGGAACAGAGTTTGCTGCTAAAACAAAAATCAATTTCTTGTTAGTGAAAATCCAGCTGATTTCCTCCATAATACATGGCAGCAGCTGAAGTCTGGAGGATTTCATCAAACAACATCCATGCAATTTTTCTCCTTTCTGCGGGAAATAAATTTTATCTAGCAACCGTTAAGAAACCATTCTGGGTTTTGTAGCACTGAACTTATTCAGAATGTCTGTGGAAGGCTGGCTCTAAACGATCGGCAAAACTGATTCTCACCTCCCTCGACAACACCTACTTCTGATTTCTTATCTTAGCCATGAGTCAGGTGTGGTGGGTGAAATTAGAGGAAACAAAGCTTGATGAAAATGCCACTTCATAAATATTCCAATTAATTTTTCCGTGCTAATTCAAAGTGATATTGCAACTTCCAGTGGGCACAATTAAAACATATCTACACTGTAAGGAATCATAGTAACTGAGTGGAGGAATAAGCTAACATCACTAAGACAGTGATTGTATTCAGATAGCAAAAATGTCAAGCTTTTAATAATCAAGTTACCTGAAGCTATGTTTCCAGGTATGTGTCTCATGATCCACAGTGTTGTCTTAAACTGCTCTTTGCAATGGTGACCAAGATTATCTCTAAGGGTTGCATGGGGGGGGGCAAGTCTAGTAGCCTTCTGTTCTCCCATTCCCTGCAACTAGGAAAAGCTGCAGGTGGTGTAATTTAACTTCTATCCGGCTCTTAAAGTTAAAAGGTGTGGAACTCTTAAGGCAAATGAGAGGAACTAAAAAAGGCAAATGTGTTCCTTGACTTGGCAATACTGCCGAAAGCTTGCATTAATGCAGGAGGAGCTCAAGCCTATCGCTGGAAAATGGAACAGAATCACCTTCCAGGGAATTAGTATGCATCCTCCCTATTCCTTACTTTATTCCAAGGGCTTGTCGGATTCTGTGTAAGGTGCAGAGTGATCATATTCAACAAATCCTCCAGGACTTTTTAAACAGCTTTGGGGAAAAGAGAATTTGGCAAATACAGTGGTACCTCGGGTTACAAACGCTTCAGGTTACAAACACTTTGGGTTACAGACTCTGCTAACCCGGAAGTAGTACCTCGGGTTAAGAACTTTACCTCAGGATGAGAACAGAAATTGCGTGGCGGTGGCGCGGCGACAGTGGGAGGCCCCATTAGCTAAAGTGGTACCTCAGGTTAGGGATGGTTTCAGGTTAAGAACAGACCTCCTGAACGAATTAAGTACGTAATCAGAGGTACCACTGTACAAGTTTCTCACACCACAAGGTTGCAATCATGAGAAAAGTTGTACTTAGAGAAAGTCTCTCTTTTGTACAACTATTAAAAGCACAGTAGCCCTTCACACATTGTATGAAAACTAATATAGAGGTAGCAATGGGAGAGAAGTGTGTACCTTCCCTTTATACCTTCCCTAGCTGTGTAATACACACTATATAAAGTGCTCAAACAAAAACACACTTGCTAAAAGATGAGCGCCACCACAGAGGCCAGCTTAGTTACCAAACACCTGAATGAATAAAAAAAAGTCTTAAGCAGGTGCCTCAAAACAGATAATGATGGTGCCATGTATGTTTCCCTGGGGATAACATTCTGTAAGGGGGCTCCATTTATGGTCATCCTCTGGTGAGGCAAATAGAGAAGGAATTCTGATGAGGACTGTGGGGTCCAGGCTGGTTCACATGAACATGTGAACAGTCCTATTAATATTACACATTCTGTAACTGGGCAGTGATCTGTTCTGCAGGCTGCAAGAGGTTTCTTCACATGCCCAGCATTTACATGGAGCAAGCAGAGCTCTGAGTTCTTAGTCACACTTGTTTCTCAAAAGCAAGGGATGCTGGATAACTGCTGTGGTCATTTCCTTTGTGCTGTTAGTGTTTTAAAATAAGACATCTTTAATACAGAGAACTGTGATCTTCCATGAGAAAGGAAAAATCTCAATGACACAGATATTATATGCCTATGTATTGCTTCCCTGCTTTACATTTATGGCTGTCATTTTTCTTGACAACCTGTGCAGCAAATTCATGTGGGACATTTCAAAGTAGGTCAGATAAATGTTCTTACCTCTTTTATGGGAGACATCTTGCTATATATTCTTCAGATTTACTTTAGGTATCCCCATTGAAGGATTCAGAAAAACTATCAGACAACCAGTTCCTTTTATTGATCCGGTCGATGCACTGTCTGGTGGCAATCAATATTCTGTAGCATTTCATATCAGAAAAGAGGGCAGGAGCTAGACTAGAAAATCAGTCATGAAATAATAAGGAAAAGACAGATTTTTTAAAAAAGTAATATAAGCCATAAGGAGGATGAAAGGCAAAAGTATCAAGAGGAGTTCCCAATTTTTTAAAAAATAAAAAATCAGAAACAATTGTTTCGGGCATATGAGCAAAGAAGAAAATAATACTGTTTTAGAAATGGTGACATACTTATATTCTGGGCAACCAAGATAATAAATAGTACACTGTGATCTGAGAAATCAAAAGCACATCCTTTCCCCATAGAAATGTTTGATTCGGGGCAGATTGAAAGGTTAAAAGGCTTTTGGAGGCTTACAATTTGGACAAAAAAGTTGGTTTCCAGGTGGAAAAATCAAAATTGGAAACAGAATTGTTGGATCCAAAAATTAAGAATTTGTCAAGAATGTATAACTTGCTGTTGAAATGGAATACTCAGGATGAAACGGTGAAATCAGCTATGATTAAATGGGCACAAGATGTTGGACATAACATAATGATGGCTGACTGGGAACAGTTATGGACCACAGGTATGAAATTCACGGCATGTAATGCCTTAAGAGAAAATTTAATGAAAATGATTTATAGGTGGTACATGACACCAGTCAAGCTTGCAAAAATTTACCATTTGCCCGACAATAAATGTTGGAAATGTAATGAGACTGAAGGTACATTTTTTCACCTTTGGTGGACATGCCCAAGGATTAAGACATTCTGGGAGATGATTTATAACGAAATGAAAAAGATATTTAAATATACTTTTCTGAAGAAACCAGACGCCTTTCTCCTGGGCATGGTCAGCCAATTGGTGCCAAAGAAGGATAGAACTTTTTTTATGTATGCTACAACAGCAGCAAGAATACATCGCAAAGTATTGGAAGACACAAGATTTACCCACCCGGGAAGAATGGCAGATGAAGTTGATGGACTATATGGAACTGGCGGAAATGACTGGCAGAATCCGAGACCAGGGAGAAGAATCGGTGGAAGAAGACTGGAAAAAGTTTAAAGACTATTTACAGAAATACTGTAAAATTAATGAATGTTAAAAAAATGTTGGAATGAAGTTATATGGCTTTAGTAGAAATGTTATAAGGAATTAAGTATAGATAGATTAATAGAGTATTAAAGGGAAAAATAAGGTTAGAATGTGTTAAGATAATTATAGGATAGAAAACAGAGGAAGATGGAAAGGAATTGCTGAAACAATTAATAGAAGTGAAATACAAAAAGGGAGGTGTGAGGAGGTCGTGGAAATAAGTGAATGAAAGATAAGATATTGAAATTGGATTGTGTTTTAAATTGTTTTTGTTTTGTTTTGTTAGTTGTTTGTGTTAGTGTTTTGTAGTGTTTTTTGTATTGTATTGTATTGTATTGTGATGTATTGTATTGTTGTTGCTGTTTTTTGGTTTTCTGTAGTGTTGTGTTTAAACTGTTGAAAAATTAATAAATATTATTTTTTTTAAAAAAATGAAAGGTTAAAAGGCTTTCAAAGCAGTTCTCTGACCAAAATGTTGCACAAAAATGGATATATTAGGTGAGAAAAGTGCATCAAAATGCATGTATTTGTGAAAATAACATAAAAAATGAATTATATTAGGTAAAATTATATTAGGGAAGTGTATATTAAAACAAACACACACTAAAATACTGGTGGCTATATCCCACTTTTCTTCCACTATGGAGTGATGCTTCTATTGTTTTGTCACTTATTGTTTGCTACCCTGGGTGCCTTTGGGAAGAAGGGTGGGATCTACATAATCAAATAATAAGACTGGGCCCATTTCAGTAAACATGGCTTGCTGTGCATAAGAGAAACCAAGCAGACAAGCAGCAGCAAGAACAGGCCCATCTGCCATGTCCAACCAAGTCTCTGTTGTACATGCCAGGTCAATTCCTCCATCCATGATCAAGTCATGGATGACAACAGCCTCATGAATCATTGATCTGGCATTGAACAGCAGCACCTTAAGGTCATATGGGACACCCTTGTTGATACCTGTATCCTTCTGGTCAGGACAAGACGCGGAGGCAGGGATAGTCTTCAAACAATGACTAAACCTGCCTCTTTGGTTGCGACATGATCTGGTCCTAGTGTAACTCCTCTTGCCTGTGATCACTGATATTTGGTATCGCAATGCATCCACCCTGCATAGGAGCCAATTCCTAGGGCCTGAGGTCCCTTCTCCGCTCTCAATAAAATATTTGTGATAATTTTTAAAAAAGCAATTCCTACCTGGGATAGAACAGGAGAAACTAAATTTAGCTTGTCAGTGAGTCAATGGAGTGTATCCTGATTCTCATCTCTAGCGGGAAAAGGTAGAATGGCAGCTGAAAGATAGTAACTGAGCAAGAGGAAGCACCAAATGAAACTGGCCTCTCAGCAGAACCTGCTTTCCATCCCTCAGATAGCCTTATTCAGGAGTCACAGGTCAGTTTTGGAAAGTAACTGGATTCCTTCCATGTTACCTTGGCCCTGTGATATACGAGGAAGAGACATTCTATATCCTGCATAATTGAAAATAATGCTGAAGGGGCCCTAACTAAAGTAGTAAGGGCCAACATGTGCCACACTATTGATACTGAGAATATCCCTAAATTACATTCTGAGTGTTTCATAGCTAAAAATCAGCAGCACCTCCAGGATAGCACAGAGGGATTATAGGAGGTGAGCAAATGAGGACCTGATGATTGTGCCTAATGCAGTTGGGAATAGGGATAGTTCCAGAGGCTGGCTCTCAGGCAATACAACAACAACAACAACAACAACAACAACAACAACAACAACAACAACAACAACTTATTTATCCCCAGCCACTCTGGGTGGCTCCCAACAGAATTAAAAGCACAACAAAACATCAGACATAAAAACTTCCCTAGATATGTACTAAAAGTCAGGTAGTTGTTTATTTCCTTGACATCTGATGGGAGGGCGCCACTGCCGAGAAGGCCCTCTGCCTGGTTCCCTGTAACCTCACTTCTCGCAGGGAGGAAACTGCCAGAAGGCCCTTAGTGCTGGACCTCAGTGTCTGGGCTGAATGATGGGGGTGGAAACACTCCTTCAGGTATTCTGGGCCAAGGCCATTTACTGTGGAGGGAAGCCATAGGAGCCACTTTGGCCAGCCACCCTGCTTGCCCTACCTGTGGCCATGGGACTATTTCTAACCCATCATAATCTATTACCTCTGGATGATAATTAAATTCTAAAAAAACAAGTTAAATCATTATTTTTTTTATTGTGTGTAGTCCAGTCTTTCACATGACCAGCTGCCAGAGATAGCAATTATTCATATGTTGAACGTTTATCTATTCCTCAAGGGATCAAATTAGAAATTAAATAGACAGAGGTTAAACAAAGCAGGGAAAAGAAAGACACTCGTATAAATCCATGTTTAAAACCCCAGGGACTCGTCTCTCTTCTTTTCCATACCTATGCCCTCTCTCACTAGTTCTTGTCCCCTCAATTTTCTTATTAAGAAGCTGAATCTGTCATCCAAAACCATCCTCTCAAGAGTGTAACCTTCCCCCTCTTCCTGTTGTTGATGTAATTCATGATAATGCACTTCTCTTTCAATTGGAAAGCTTTGTGACATTGGTGGTGGTGGTGATGGGAACCAAATGCTCCATTTCCCTTCGCCGTGCTGCTAAGATGCCAGTAGTTTGGCAAGGCCTATGAAACAAGCTTCAGACAGGTTTCTGAGACAGTCTAAGCCAATAAAGTGGAATAGTCACAAGTCATTACAACAAGCCTGTGGCTTCTGCAGGAGACTGTCCACACATAATACAGTAAATGAAATTCTATCAGCCGAAAGCTATCTCCCATCAGAGTTCTCTAACCCAATTTAAAATGGTCTGAGTAGATTCCAAACACCAAAACAAGACTAGCATAAAATGGAACTTGACAACCGCATTTATTTGTGCCTCAGTCATGGAAACAGATTTCTGAGTGAAATTTTGAAGCGACCATCATTGCTGACAATCTGTCAGGATGACCTACAACTAAAACAGGGTTTTGTATTTTATTTTTTTAAAAAAAGAAGTGAATACAAAATCAGATTGCCTAGAACTCTGAATAACAGATATTTGCTTACCTACATATATTCCTGTTAATGGATATGCATATTGAAGATCTGTGGTATCACTGATGTAGTCATCCTCTTGCCATCCAAGTTCCTTATTACTTTTAACTCTAACCGGATACCTATCTGTTTGGGAATCATTTCAGGTCTCTACCCAGCAACAGGTTTTGGATTGATTTTTAATAGTGTTTACTCTGTTACACTGCATGTTTATGCATATACAATTTGCATGTATCCATATGGATGTTATAGAATAGGTTTGCTTTTCTTGGAAATACTGAGTTGCTGCTACGTTATAGCAATGATATATGATACACCATTGCTTCCAACACTACAAAAAAGTATGATTCACTGAGCTGAATTATATTAGTGACTACTATGTTTGACTACCAGTTGTTTTGCTTATCTACTTCTAGCCCTGAAGTTCTTTATATTAACTACATATCATTCCAGTTCACTTTTTAGTGCCATTCAGAGGTCTCATCCTGACTTGCAGGGCCGAGCCCAAAACATTTTGCTGCCTGAGGCAAATAAGATGGCTATTGAACTGTACTTCACCACTCATGAGGGGATGCCATTCCTCACTACACCTGAGGCAGCAGGCTAGATTAGTGGGCCAAGGAGAGATTATATGGCAACAGAGGAGAATGGTTAAGAGGTTAGAAAGGAACAGCCTGGGACTGCTGCTACTTACACACAACATTTGCCACCTATGGAAGATACCTAATGGGAGGGCCAGTCCTGTTGATCTATAAAGGTAAAGGTACCCCTGCCCGTACGGGCCAGTCTTGCCAGACTCTGGGGTTGTGCGCTCATCTCACTCTATAGGACGGGAGCCAGCGCTGTCCGCAGACACTTCCGGGTCACTTGGCCAGCGTGACAAGCTGCATCTGGCGAGCCAGAGCCGGACATGGAAACGCCGTTTACCTTCCCACTAGTAAGCGGTACCTATTTATCTACTTGCACCCAGGGGTGCTTTCGAACTGCTAGGTTGGCAGGCGCTGGGACCGAGCAACGGGAGCGCACCCCGCCGCGGGGATTCGAACTGCCGACCATGCAATCGGCAAGTCCTTGGCACTGAGGTTTTACCCACAGCACCACCCGCGTCCCTCCTCCCAAATAGCCTGGTCCATGTGATTTAAAGGACCATCTGCTTCTATATCAATGTGTTTAAAAAACGAATTTAAACAAACAGATTAAACAAATTAATTAAAAGGAAGGTTATAGCCACATGACCCTGCCCACCATGTGAGATTTTCAGTGGCGGGGACATATGCTCTGTGTCTTGCTGTCACTGGAAGTAAAGGGTTTCTTCATTGTAGAGTGGAACTCCTTCCCCTGAGAGACTCACTTAGCCCGTTTCCTTATTAGACTATCAACTGTTATTGAAGACAATCTCTCCCCCCCTTTTCTTCTGCTGTGCTTTTAATTTCAGTTAATTCTGCCTCCACCCTCCACACAGTATGTATGGTTTCTAAACCAATGCTTGGTTTTCTTGATGATTCTGATCATGTTCTCTCTGCTGTTCAAATGTTTTATTGTTGAATTGGGTTGCTTGATTTGGTTGTTGCCTGTTGTTGGCATACCCATCTTATTTGTTGCCTGCTGCTCTGGGGAGATATTATTTGTGTGGAGAGAGCAGAAAAGTGGTTTTTAGATTTTAACAAAAATAAATACTCTTGGCAGTGGCTTGTATGGAGATGGCGTACCACTGGAAATATTACTTAGTATTCATGAAATAGTAAGGTGCAGCAGTTGGTGCTGTATGAGTGGTTGATGTAGCAGAACAGAGTCATGAGGGGAGCGTCACAGCATGATCCTTTCAGTGATATTTGGCTTCCTTTTATACTATTATGAATAAGGATTCATGGACCAGTATCAACATCTTTTTCTCTCTTCCTTTCCCTATCACACCAAATTTTATTTGTACTATTATGCATTGATTCACTTTATTGTTCTCACATTTTAGTTGAAGGCGCAGTGTATATTCATTGGCACCGGCCTCTTGGTTTTTCGCCTACCTCGTAGCAAATCGTCACAACTTTTCTGGTATTGGAGGTTAGGCACTGGTGTATGTGTGATGTGTTGGAGGGCAGGTTGTGGCCATCACCTACCCCTCCCCTTGTTGGGTATTCCATTAAAGGAATCCAGCGGTTGTGGATCCTGTCCGATGCCCTGCTGGTGGCTAGGGCCATGGCATGACCCTCGGTGACATCAGGGGAAGCTTTCAGTTGTATTTGCATCAACAAGCTCCTCCTGCTGGTTGTTAACCTTCAAATGACACCCCGCTGTGCAGGGTGGAGTCATCTATAGTTTGTTTGATCCAGTGCCTAAGCCAATACCACTCACATGCTGTAACCAATAAAAGTTGTGGCCTTCTTTAGCCCATTAACCTAAAATACATGTGTCCTTGTGTCTTATTTATCTCAAAGCGGGCGGTGGGTCCTCACTCACAAAAATACATATATTTAAATATACCAATCAAAGGATGTGAGAACGCTTTGCTACCCAGTGTACAAGCTGCCAGCATTGGCATGTCTGAGTTTGCATATCCTCTAAACCCTCCAAACTTGGTATGTTCTGACTGCCGTGCTTTAAGAAAATTTGCTTTCTCTCCTTTGAACATGGTCCTGATTCATTGTCCTCACGAGAAAGCTTCTAACTACACGCAGTTATCGCAAGCAGAACAAATGATTTAAGTATTTCAGTCAGCAAGGCAGAATGTTTTATTAGTTGTGCATAAATCTTGCACATTTTATTGGGTCAATTTTCAGAATCTTCAGATATACCAAAATGCACTTTAAGTGGCTCTGAAAGGAAATGAAAGGAAACTATAATGAAGGATGAGCTGCAATCCAGCTAATGGATGGGTGAAAAACTAGTGGATGCCTTGCTCTACTTCAGATGGTAGCCCTACTGACAAGGTTGTGGGCTTCTTGAATGGTATCCCAGAAGGCATTGCAGCAGTGGCCTCTCGCCCTCTGTGCATTTTCTGAGTTTCCACTCACGGTTTGTTTGTGTGTGCGTGAGTTTGTGTGCAGCTGATGGCCATTAACTAACATTTTTCAATTCCTTTGAAATCAATGTAACATGATGTTACCTGCCATGCTTAGATCTAAGTCTGACTAAACGGTCTCACTAGCAAGTGTGTGCCAGATTGCAGCCTTCACAGTACTTCAACAGGCTGCATCATGAACATTACTATAACTACTGATGCTACTGCATTGGATTCTAGGTTGCAGGTGCCTCTCTTAAATATATGTTTCCCTTTCTCTTTGCATGTTGCGTTTTGCTATTTTCTGCTGCCTGCATAGGCGGATGACAGTGGTAACTTATGATTTTCAATCTTAAATGTCAGGGGACTGCCATCGGAACAGGGGAGAGAGTCAGGGGGGCCTTTGGGATACAGAGAGCCTCCAAAACTCCTGAGGAGCAGTTCCTCTTCCAGCAGTAGGAAAAGCCACACCTCCAGTGGGGAAGAGGGGGAAGGGGCCAGCCAAGCGAGGAAAGGGCTCGAGGATGTTGCGGAGAGCCCCAGCGCCTCACCTAGCTAGGCTGGCCAGGAGGGATGCACGCCCCTTCCATTGCCCAGCTTGCACAGAGGGGTGAGACGCAAGGAGGGGAGGGAGGAGGCTTGGGGTGCTGAAGTTCTTATGTTGGGGGAGAAACTGGAAGGGGCCACTCCCGGATTCTGCAAGTGACTAAGACGGACATGAACTTTGTGGATCTGCGCTGTAAATAGTTTGCACAATGAAACCTGTAAAAGACAGGTCAGAGTCCTGCTTGGTTACTCACGAGCAGCCACCAACAACATCTGACATTAAATTTGGCTCTTCTCATTGTCACATCACTTCATCAGCATTTTAATGTAAAATTCTCTTCATGCTGACATTTTTTCTGTGCAATGTTTCCTAATATACACATTTCCCACCAATATGTGCATATATTTGCACACTTCCCACTAGTATATGTATTTTTGTACACATTATTTGACTGAAGAACTGCATTGCAAAATTCAGAGAAGTTATAATTCTGAAGGATGATAATATTTCAGTTCGCATATTGTTTTGAACAGTGTGAATTTGCCAAGTCCCCCTTTGAATGCAAGCTGAATTGAATTTCTCTCCCAAATCTAGTCAAAATGGAAGAAAGCTATCAAGAAACCACCATATTGCAATTTTTAAAAACAAACACACAAGAACTGAAAGCTTTCCGAAGATAGTTATAAACACTAAAATAAACCTATAATATTTTAAGTAGAAGTTTGTTTTAGTGTTAGTAAATTTATCCTCAAAATGCAAGCTTGGGGTATTGTGCGGTTGTTGTTTTTTGCAATTAACAACATTTTGGTTTGTTGATAGCTTTCTTCTGTTTTGATATAGACATGCTCAAAAAATCAAATATTTTAGGTGCATGGTGTTTACTCCCAAGTGGGTTGTGACTTGCTCACTATTTAAGCAGTAAGCAAGCAAGACAAAGCACAGCCCTGCAATGGGTGAATCTTTACAAATCAAATTTTTCCCAGATGTCCATATATTATAATGAGCAACATTGTGAATTCAAAGAGGAAGTGTGGGTTAGAGTAGCAGGTGTTTGAAATAATATCCCTGGGGGTCTAAAATTGAAATGCAAGAAAACACAGATCAGCTATTAGAGAAAGCAGTTTGCAAACAAAGAGAGAGAGAAATTCCCCACAGGAGGTAGTAGGTTTCGAAGGCTAAGAATATATGAGGCTCAGCTTGGTTTCACAAGCAACTCTACAGTCTTGTGTAGCTTCTGCTCCTATCAGTGTTCCCACAATTCCAAGTTTGGAAACTCAGACAGTGTAAGGTTATACCATGGGGCAAAGAATAAGCAAAGCAGGTTGGAAAGAACATCTTGCTCTTTAAATATGGATTAAAATAAGGAATATATGGGACGCTGGTGGTGTGGGTTACAGAGCCTAGGGCTTGCCAATCAGAAGGTGGGCGGTTTGAATCCCCGCAATGGGGTGAGCTCTGATAAAGCACCAGGGAGTTTAAACCAGGCCTCTGAATTTTCACTCTGGCCTTCAGGCCAAAAATGCACCCAGAGCAATCTGCAAAGATCAGTGTAATAAGACAGTCCCACTCTCAGCATGACACAAAAGGATTTTTTCTAACAACTGCTTTGCAGACTAGAAGAGTTCTTGCTAGCAATATTAACTATATACACCAAATATTAAATGTTAGTGATGTTAACGTCTAAGACAGATATACTGTTCTTATACACTGAGGTTCAACATTTTGAACCCAATTGTTCAATGGCAGCATATCTGTGAGTAGAGAGGGGAGAGATATTGTTTTTATAATCTGCTTCCGAGCTTCCCAGAAGCATTTGGCTGGTTAATCGTGTCCTCCCTAAAAGAGGGCACATGTTGCGGTGAGACCTGGAGACTGACCTCCTGTATTGTAGGTGGGTTGGATTGGTTAGCTACAACACCCGATTGGTAGGTCCCTTGATGTTGGGTTCAATTTGGCCAATGGGGCACAGTCTAAATGGATTGAAGGACCTATATACACCCATGCACATGACCCAGAGTTTCCTCTTTCGGCTCGTGCATTTAGAACACCCGCTCACCTCTCCCTACTTTTAGGGTTTTGTGCAATTGACCTTGCTATGCCGTCGTGTGTCATCTGTCGTTGGGACAGGGGCACGGCAGGAATTTCCCCACTTGGCTGATTGGCTGTTGCCATTTGGGTTTTGCTTGCTGCATAGCAAATCGTCATAGCTTGGAAGGTTGCGGATAGGCACTGGTTCAGGTGATAGGGATGGGAGAGCGGTCTCGCTACCCCTATGTGAAGGGTATTCCATTAAAGGAATCCAGGGACTCAACTGGTTTGGTCAACCCCCGAGAGGGGGTTGTGGCTGTGCCTGAGTCCAGGGGGGCATCTGGGTGGTGAACATAGTCTGTTCATGGTTTTTTGACTACCCAGGTGTTCACCCTTGGCTGACCTATGCTGGTGCCCTGGGTCAGCACTGCTTGCAAGGGTGCAGGGAGCTAGTCAAACCAGAGCCTATGCAACTACTCACCTTCTGCAATCAACAAAGTTGTGGCCTAAATTCTGCCAAAAACCAAAACTAAAATTTGAGTCAAGTTTGAATTTATTTAGGGGGGAGGTCTGTGGGTCTGAACACGCAGCTATGAAAACAGGTTCCTGGACTAGATAGTTGTGTACTGAATTGTGGCCTATGCTCTCCTGTCTTATGCAAACCTCCCATTTTAACATCCAAACAGCTTTGCTATATGTGAATCACTTACAGGATTTTAAGAGTTGCTGCTTGCTGTGTTCAGTTTAATGCATAGCTAGAAGTCTTCTGCGGATCACGCTAACCCACAAAAGAGAAACAAGGCAGAGATAAAAGTAGCCAAAGACAATGCTGAGTTCAAGGAAGGCAAATGGGCTTAGGAAACAAATCAAAGTTCCTGGGCTAAATATGGATATACATTCATAAATCTTACAAAGAAAGTCTCTCTGAGTCTCTCTCTCTCCTCCCCACCCGCCTCCCCCAATTCTAATGCCCGTTCTGACCTATTTCTTCTTATAAGTTTCAGCGACGCAAAATGTGCAGTGATCAGAATCTTTCAAGCTGTGCTCATGTATTGATCTTGAGCCTGATAAAATGTAAATGGTCATAAAGTCTAGCTTTTTTGAAGAAGAAAAAGAGACGGAAGAAGAAATCATTGACAAGTCTTTCATGCTAATTTGGGGCAGGAGCAATTTTTCTATAAAGAACCTATTCCTGAGAGACATGCCTTAGCCTGCATCAGACGCCACAAAGCAGCTGGATTTTTCAGATTGATGAAAACCTTCACTTATATATTATTATTGCACATTCATGCTGAGACTGTCGATTTTGCCTGGGATGACTCTCTAGAGTAATACAGATGAGTGAGTGTTTGAAATAGATGTCATAGAATCACAGAACCATAGAGCTGGAAGGGACCACAAGGATCATCTAGTCCAACGCAGTGCGATGCAGGAACCTTTCACCCAACTTGAACCAAAAAAGAAAGAAAGAAAGGAGGAAGGAAGGAAGGAAGGAATTGGGTATGTATAAGTTAACAGAAAAACTATGCAGTTGCTAAAATGTACCAGCACCAGTTACAGAATGCTGTGCATTAATAAATAATAATAAATTTTTATTTATATCCCGCCCTCCCCAGCCAAATCTGGGCTCAGAGAGGCTAACAACAGTAAAAATAGCACAGTTTACATAAAATCACAGTCAATTAATTCAAATACATTCTAAAATCAATTCAGAATCAAATTAATGGCAACCATTGGGCTAGAGTTCTATGAGGATTACAGAAGGAGAGAGGGGGTCAGACTGTGCCTTGGCCAAAAGCCTGGTGAAACAGCTCTGTCTTGCAGGCCCTGCAGAAAGATGTCAAGTCCCGCTGGGCCCTAATCTCTTGTGACAGAGCGTTCCACCAGATCAGGGCCACGGCCGAAAAAGCCCTGGCTCTAGTTGAGGCCAGCCTAACCTCCCTGTGGCCCGAGATCTCCAAGATGTTCTTATTTGAAGACTGTAAGGTCCTCCGTGGGACACACCAGGAGAGGTGGTCCCATAGGTTCGAGGGTCCTAGGCCATATAGGGCTTTAAAGGTTAAAACCAGCACCTTAAACCCGATCCTGTACTCCACTGGGAGCCAGTGCAGCTGGTATAGCACTGGGTGAATGTGATCCCGTGGCAAGAACCCTGTAAGGAGTCTCGCCGCGGCATTCTGCATCTGCTGGAGTTTCTGGGTCAGTCTCAAGGGCAGCCCCACATAGAGTGAGTTACAATAATCAAGCCTGGAGGTGACTGTCGCATGGGTAACAGTGGCTAGGTCAGGGTGAGAGAGGTAAGGAGCCAACTGCTTAGCTTGGCAGAGATGAAAAAATGCTGCCTTTGTTATAGCTGCAATCTGCACCTCCATAGAAAGGGAGGTGTCGAAGATTACACCCAACTCTTAACAGATGGTGCTGGCACTAATTGCGCCCCCGCAAGAGATGGGAGTTGCCTCCCCCCCAATCCCATATCGTCTTGACCCAGCCAAAGGACCTTTGTCTTCGAAGAAATTAAATTCAACTGGCTCCCACGTAACCATCCAGCCACAGCTTCCAAACATCTGATCAGTGTGTCTGGGACCGAGTCAGGATGGCTATCCATCAACAGATAGAGTTGAGTGTCATCAGTATACTGATGGCAGCCCAAACCAAAACTCTGGACAAGCTGGGCAAGGGGGCGCAAAGGAAAATTATATGAAAATGATGTATCGGTGGAACTTAACATCTGTAAAATTAGCAAAAATATATAGAACTGCTTCCAATGTTTGCTGGAAATGTAAGGAGAAGAAGGCACATTCTACCATATGTGGTGGATGTGCCAGATAACAAAAGCATTCTGGGAAATGATTTACAATGAGTTGAAAAAAAATGTTTAAAATAACATTTGTGAAAAAACCAGAGGTGTTTTTGTTAGGCATTCTAGGTACAGAGATTTCCAAAGGAGCAGAAACGACTATTCATGTACGTGACAACAGCAATGTGGATACTACTGGCCCAGAGATGGAAAGAAGACAAAGTTCTAACCAGAGATGAATGGCTGATGAAGATGATGGACTATGCCGAAATGGCAAAAATGACTGGGAAAATCAGAAATCAGGAAGAGAAGAATTTTAAGAAGGAATGGGAAAAATTTGTAATGTATTTAAGAGAACACTGTAAACAACGGAAAACTTTGGCAGGATTTGAGTAATGCTGGCAATGTATGAAAAACCATGGAAAAATTGATTACTAATTTAATGAATTAGAGAAAATAAGATAAGCAGTTGGGGGGGGGGGGAGATTGATAATGGTAACCATGGAAGGGCGGAGGGAAGTCAAAGGATTCAGGGAATCCTAAATGAAGAGGTGGATGATTTGTTTGAATTTAAATTTGTTATGTAAAGCTTAATTAAACTATATTTTTAAAAATGTACCAGCACCAACATTCTACAGTGAAGAATAAAATTATTAGTTTAGCAGCTGTCCTAACTAAAACACTTTTACATTCTCTCCGGGCCCATCAAGCCATCACATAAGCAAACAAACAAACAAACAAACAAACAAACAAACACGAATGCTCAAAACTGGTATAGAAACACAAACCTATAAATTCTAGGGATGTGCTTTTGAGAGATTTTGGGTTTTTCTTAGGTGAAGCAAGATTGGTATGGACAAATCGAAGCACAAACCCTGAAACTGTTCATGGCACCCTGCAAACAGGCATCAACAAAAAACAAAACTATGTTTCTAAACTTACCATATAATGAAAGCACCAGGGTATCAGGTAAGAGAGGAGAAGGAGAAGCTTTGCAAACATAGAATTTATTATAGATCCTTCTTTTTCAAAACAACAAAATCACATTTTCTGTCCAGCACAAAAGCCTCTGGGACTGTTCGCCTGTAATTTAGCAGGACTTATCCACTCTGGAAAGTCGAGTAAATCCACAAATTTCATATACTTCAGTAAAAAAAGAGAGAGATTTAGCCCTTTTTTGATTTCCCAATAGTGAAACGGGGAAAGTGAGTGCCCCCCACAACTGTAATGGCTGCTCTTGTGGGGAATCTTCTACAACTATCCTTCTGGAATATTGACAGGGTTCATAACCTGAGAAGGGTCAAGCTTGCCTGCAAATTTCATTCAAATCTGCTCCCCCAAAACTGTAAGAAAATGTTTCCTATAACCATTTGTCTGTAACTTGGAAGGCTTTATCCACACTGCCATAAAGAAAAAAGTTATAGCCATTTTTCATTTCCTAATAGTGAATGGGGTGGATGGGTGGGGATGTGGTATAGAAATGAAGTGGACTCAAATAGACTCCAAACTGAATTAGAGACCTCAAACTGAGTTCAAATGTTTTCTGAAGCACCAAATTAGAGTCAAAACAAAACTTGTGGTCAGTACACACCCTCACTACATAATGAAAGTCTCTCCTTTTTTGTAATTGATAACCTTGACACAATCTGTCTCCTGGGTAAGACTGCAACAATTTAGATGAAAAGGTAACCAGATTATCAAATAAGCCATCAAAGGAAACAAGCAAATGTAGAAAAAAACCATTATCATCTTGTTAGACAGAGGAAGAAAATGTCATAAGTAGTGTGAATCCAGAGATAATGAGTCATTAAAAAGTGTAAGATGCAAATACCAGTTGTGGTTGTAACATTTTTCGCTCCTACTCCACTGACCTTGGTCTTTGATAGCGAAGCTTTACTGAAGTCATTGCAGCAAAATTAAGTCCATGGATCGAGGTAGCTAAAATGATTATGAATGTTGTCCTCTGAAATTCATTAGCTTTCATCATACATTAACAGCTTTCATCATGAACTTCTCTCTTTCAAGCAGAGCACCTTTACACAATTACCTAAGTTGATAGCACAAAACCATACTTGAACGCATAAGTTAAAAAAAACCACCACCCAGTTCCTTAAGTGTATGGAACAAAAAGTTAAAGTCGTAATGTAGAATTCCTAAAGTCTCTTCACAGAATCATAGAACTGTAGAGTTGGAAGGAATCCCAATGGTCATCTAGTCCAAACCCCTGTAATACAGGAATCTCAACTAAAGCATACATGACAGATGGCCATGCAACATATGCTTGACAAAATCCATGGAAAGAGAGTCCACCACCTCCCTAGGGAGCCTGTTCCACTATTGAACACAGTATGTACCATGATAAAGTTCTTTCTGATGTTTAGCTGGAATCTCCTTTCTTGTTTCTTGAATCCATTCGTTTGTTTCCTACCCTCCAGAGTGGGAGAAAACAAGCTTGTTCCATCTTCCATGTGACAGCCCTTCAAATATTTGAAGATGGCTGTCATATCTCCTCTCAGTCTCCTCATTTCCAGGCTAAACATACCCAGCTCCTTCAAGCACTCCTCATAAGGCCAGCTTTCCAGACCCTTGATTATCTTGGTCGCCTTCTGCACACGTTCCAACTTGTCAATATCCTCCTTAAATTGTGGCACCAATAACTGGACACGGTACTCTAGGAGTGGTCTGACCAAGGCAGAATAAAGCAGAACTATGACTTCCCTTGATCGGGACACTGTACTGTGCTATGATTTCCTGACTAGGTCAAACAGCAGAAGAGCAGGTTGAGCGGTGGGAGAGACTGTTGCCACTACTTCTATGAAAGCAGGCAGGTAGCAACTTGAAGAGGGGAGGAGCCATAGCTCAGTGGTAGAGCATCTGCTTTGGATGCAAAAGGTTCTCAGTTAAATTGCCAGTATTTCCAGAAAAGTCTGGGAAAGACTCTTTTCTGAAAAGAGAAAATATTGTCCAGTATTGTATCAACAATATTAGACTAGATGGACCAATGGCCTGATTCAGTATAAAACAGTTTCCTCTGTTCTTATAACTACTCTAAACTTTGGTAGCATGATTCCTCTATCAGATGCCATACAATTTACAATTTAAACACCATTTCATATTTATTACCAATGAAGCATCTGTGGTGCTGGAGGACTAATTTCTCCCTCCTCGATCCCCCTCCCCATTGCCGGCGCCTGAATATTATGAGCTTCACATTTTGATTAAGTGCAAAGTAAAGCTGAGGTATAAATTTGTTTCAGGTGGAATAAGATGAGAAATACCTAAAATGTCCAACTTTGAGAGTGATTTACTACAGACCTAATTAGGCCATAGAATCAAGTTGTATTTTATCTGAGCACTCACTTCAAAAGTCTGCTTAAGGTATCAAACACTTTTAATGTCATTGGAGATGTGGTATTAGAAAATTATGTGTAAAGTGGAATTGAAAAATTTAATTTATCTAATGCAAGTTTTACTTTGTATCTCAGCAAGGTAAAAGCAGACTTAATGCAATAGCAGTTAAATCTACTCTATAAATTTAGTTTTGATGTGACCTTGGTTTCTCTGGGAAAGGAAAAAAAGTTATATATTTGTTTGGTGAACTCTGGTGTGTGCTCAGCTCAGCACTGGATGTCACCAGCTGAACTATGGGTCAACCTTTCAAAGCTAACCAGTCAGCATATTCAAGTATCTGAAGTATGAAAGCAAGATAGACTTTCTCCCACTTTGGGCCTTTATTTGGTTTCTGTCACGTCAGGGTTTTTTGTTTTGTTTTAGCTTGGTTCATTGATGTGTACTAATATAACTGAAGAGTTCCCTCACATAGAAAGAAGCTATAGAAAGTCATGTGAAAACCATTTTCCATCCTGGCAGTGATTACAAACAGTGCTCTTCCCCAACCTTACTTGATCATGAAAACTGTTTCTTATATCCTCCAGATCATTCTTTAGCTAAGACAGTATCAATTTTCAAATGCTTCCCTGTGGCAATTAACAAGATGCATGTTGAACCTAAATATCCTGTCTTGGCCATAGCTGCTAGCAAATAAACCCCACTGAACTACCTGGAACTTACTTCTGAGTACATGTTTAGGACAAGACCTGGGATCCTCAATGGGGCACCTCATCCAGATGCCTGCGGAGAGCACCCACCCATCCTAATTATTATTATTATTATTTACATTGGGAGGTGACTAGGTTGGCAAGGTACATATTTGGCTTTAGGCAAAGGTTTTCAACCTTTTTGAGTCCACAGCTCCCTTGCCCAACTATATTCTTTATGTGGTATCCCTGTGGGGCTCAGGAGCCCAGCTATGTCACCCCTTGCCTGCAGAGCTGGCAGCCTCTCACCCTTTTTCGAACACCCTCCCTTTCGGAGTGTTCCTTCAGCCTCCTCTCCTCTCCCCTCTCCTTGGGAGTCCTCTGGGCAGTTGCTGTTGCTGTCCTTGGTCTCTGAGCTGCCCCCGCCCCCCGCCCCCCGCTGCCCCATTCCCTTGCAGAATTTATAGCCAGGGCTGCTGCAATCGACAGCTGTGCAAGCCTTTCGGAGGCAGACGTGAGACAGCATCAGATGAGGGAGGGGAGGAAAGAGGGACAGAGGCCAGTCTTGCCCATGATACACCTGAACATCATTTAGGGCACCCCACAGTGCCACGGCCCCCACAGGCTTTTTTTGGGGGGGGGGGTCTCCTGTTTTGTTTGCTTTTGGGTGTGGAGGCATTTCTCTGAGTGTCTCCGGTGCATTTCACATTTGTGTGATTTGAGACTCAAACCTAACCTTGGTTTTGTACTTGGGTTTTGTTGGAAGCCACTTCCCCTCTGCGACATGGCAGGTAATCTCAGCATCCATTTTGTGATTAGGCTCAAGCTCACCCTCATGACAACTATTTCGTGACATTTTCCAAATGGGCCCCCTGTGCCTAAAATGGTTGGGGACATCTGGACAAGATAATAAGTCAAATACTGCAGAACTCATAAAAAGCAGTTCTGGACAAGTGGACAAATCTGCCAATTTTGGTTTCTCAATTCCAATGTTTAATTTGTGAGCTTGTGATTTATTTATTTTTCAAAAGTCCACATGAAAATCCAGACACATTTTAACTTGCATTTATCCTGAGAGGCAAAACCACATGCCATTTTGTGTGTATATAATAAGCTCACACTGGCCAGGGCAAAAAGGAGGTCAGAGGGCTCCCTCAATGTATGCCAACACACCCCTTTTCACACACTCCTACTGCTGTTGGAGCATAAATAGCAGAGGAGCCAAGCTATTTCTTCCACAGTAACAAGTTAGCCTTCAACATCGAATCTTCTCTACCTGTGGAAATGGGGGGGATGTTTGGAACTCAATACAGTGGTACCTTGGTTCTCAAACGCCTTGGTACTTGGTGCATTTTTGTTTTTGAGGCTTTTTCAGTTAATTTGTTTTTGTGACTATGTAGAACTCAGTTCAGCTGCTGATTGGTTGTGTGAATGCAGAAATGGATAAAAGCCCCCCATCCAAACAATGACTATCATCAGTGCAGGAAAGAATTTTTTAAATTTTTATCATCCACAATACTGTCTTATTTATTTTATCATATAGTACATTGATTATTGGTTTCATTTTAAGGATCACCAGTCTCATTAGATAGTAAAATTCATGTTAAATTGCTGTTTTAGGGGTTGCTTTAAAAAGTCTGGAACGGATTAATCCGTTTTGCATTACTTTCTATGGGAAAGGGTGCCTTGGTTTTGGAACCCTTTGGCTTTGGAATGGACTTCCGGAACGGATTACGTTTGAGAACCAAGGTACCATTGCAGTCCTTTGGCCACCCTTCCCCAAGGGGTTTGCATTTAAATGTGTTATAAATGCAGTGGAAGCTATTTTAATTGTAATATTTGGGTGTGTGTTTTTAATTATTGTTTTAACCTCTGATGCCTTAATGCTTTTTAAATAGGTTTTAAAAACATTTTGTTGTTTTAGTTGGCTGCTCTTGGCTGCATTGAAGCCTCTTTGAAGCCTTTATTTTAAATAAATCAATGTATTTCAATAATAATAATAATAGTTTACTGACTAATAAAAAGATGGCAGCTTATCACAATCAACACACCTTCTCCATAAACAAGATGCAAAATATTTTTTTTAACAAACGTACCTGTTTCCGTTATTGCAAAGCTAGTATGTACTAACATCAAATATTTAAAAATTGTGGTGCTTGGAAGGGGATCTGGTATTCAGATTGAAATAAATTCTATAAAACTGTCCAGATGAAACAAAAAGAAGGCTCTAAACACTATCCTTCCAAAGTGGGTATTTCAGACCAAAACTGAATATTGGGTGAGTTTCTAGCATTCCAGATCAGTCTCTTAGCAGCTGCAGTGACACCATAATTGTTGTCCATATGATCATTCCTACTGGGCAAACCTCATATAAGGTTGTCATTACGAACGGTGCCTGAAATGAATTCTTTGCTCTCAGCTTTGTCTGTAAACACCTGCTTTAATGAACTGGTTCATTGCTGTGCTATGAAAGTGTCATTGCTGATACATTAAGAGCTGCCATTTATGACCACGTAAAGTCAAACTAACTATGTATTACTACTGCCCCTGACTTCAACTCTATAAATGTTGTTTACAGTGTTATTTATCCCATCCGGCACACAAACTGCAGCGGTAAGCTCTCCCATTGATTGAGAGAATGCAGACACATTTTGATCGATGGACTTGGTGCCCTCTTTTAATTGCCCACTGGCACCAGCGTGCTGGCATTTATCATCTCTTTAAACGCTCGTCCAAACAAACTACTGGGAACACTGGAATGAGCTAACATTGCCAGACTTTATTGAAACCTGGACTTCCTGGGCAGGGGGAAGAAGATGTGAAGTTGATGGGGCACAGATGAGCCAGTAGTGCCATGATTTAATTCCTCCTTCACTCACCAACCCAGGGGGAAATGATCATCAAATTATACTGCATGTTATATGCAGAAATCTATTCTGAGTCTCAGGCTGTAGGGATGTTACATCATTAGGAGCTGTAACAATATCCTCTCGACGCCATCGATTAACAAGCAGGCTTAGATGGGTGATGTATCAATCGATCTCAGGGGCCTATAATTAAAATGGGACAAAATGGCCCAAATGGTTCTGTGTAGTCCCCAAACCTGAGCTCTTAAACATGCTTAGAACCCAAGCTGCAGATAGAAACAGCACAAATGAAAATATCAAACGCTTCAAGGTGGCTTTATAAAAACAACACTATGGTTTCTTTTTGTCCCTTATAACTCCTTATCCTCTGCTCTATCCTGTCATTGCCAATGTCTCTGTACTCTTCATCCTTTATCTGAAAGCCCCCCTCTCTTTATAGCTGATAAATAATCCCTTCTAATCTGTTCGCTTCTTGCATCAAGAATTTGAGGTGTATAAATGAGAAAACCTATTAGGTGCTCAGGTACCATGGTGAATGGAGCAGTACAGACACTTGAAGTGTGATTAATAATAAAAAGTATGGCTGGGAAGCAGCATAAAGCATATTCAGAGAGTAAGTGTGTTTACATATTAACTAGCAGAGGACAGGTGCCAAGTTTGAACATTTCCATCCAAAATAATAATTATATTCTTTAAAGCCAGTATCTCCTGCTACCAGACCATGGCACCGTGCTAAAAAAACAAAATGAAGTAAAGGTGTCTCTCCCTGTTCAAATATACTTTTCTTGGACAAGAGCAGTCTGTATGGTGCAGATGTTCAGTTTATAAATAGCAAACAGTAGGTTTCAGATGGGTGGAGAGAGAGGGTGGAAAAAGGTGGTACCAACACACTATAGTTTTATGAGAGGCGTATGTGAAATGGATGGTAAGGTGACATATCTTAATCTAGCTCCTGCTTTAAATGTGTTCTGCAAGTTGGTGCGGCTTCTGTTTCAGGAAGGAATGGGAAAATTTGATGGGCAGAGAGGTAAACAGGTACCTGGTGCTTCTGGAGGTCAGCTGACCTGAGTTGAAGGGTGCTTAGCCTGCCTATAGGGCTTAGCCACAGCTAGGCATGCCCTGTGTTACACGCCACCCCAATCTCCGAGTGATGGAGACTTCCAGATGCTTATCTAGGCTCCAGTTTTCTTGGAATGAAGGACAATGGAGGCTGTGGTGTATTTATGATATATGGTTTATTTGCGCATATATACAACCTGAGCCTACAATGGAGGGGCTCACAGTGTCAACACCCCAGAAGGACTTGCTTCTCCCATAGTGACAGTCTTGGGTTCAATCAGAAATCAAGCATGGCTCTCATTATCTGGCTTCTGCCTGCCACTTGCTTCCAACTCAGCTCACACACAACAGCCCAGGCTTCTGGCTTGTAACTACCAGCCAGGTGAGGGGGGGAGGCCACCCATTTGACCTCTGGCATAGAGCAACTTCTTTTGTTATACTCACGATGGTACTTATGGTTGTTAACTCACAAACGTATTCCATCAAAAGATAAAATGGCATTGAAATAAGGGGCAACACCACATACAAGAAACAAGCTCTTTCTGGGCTAAAGAATTACCGTATTTTTTGCACCATAACACTCACTTTTTTCCTCCTAGAAAGTAAGAGGAAATGTCTGTGCGTGTTATGGAGGAAATGCCTACGGGTGGCATGCCTACGGATTTTCCTCCTCTAAAAACTATGTGCGTGTTATGGTCGGGTGCGTGTTATAGAGCAAAAAATACGGTATCTTTATTAGTGTGTTGTCAATGTGTTTGGAGACATAGATAGACAAAGATAGATATAGATATATAGATGCAGTTATAGATGGTTTACAACACTCTTGATTTAAAATTCTAGGTAAACATCACAGGAGTCCCCACCCCCAGTTGTGTCTGTGCATTCTGCATTTTCAGATTATCTGTTACTTAAATTTAATCTGTTGCCAGGAAAATAAAAAAGTGACACTGGCAAAATGCCTAGTGCATAACTGGTAAAACAAATTAGGAAAAAACCCAAAATTCACAGAAAATTGAAAAGAATGATTTATGGCAACCTATAAGAGGTGTATACATTCAAAATAACTGCAGATGGCAAGCCTGCTCTCTGGAATGCCTACATTTGCTTGGAGTAGGGTCTTAACTTGTTTTCCCCCTAAAGATTATGTGCATATTGTGCAAATGAATATAAATAAAAAGTGAGCTAGAGATAATTCATCCAATACTGAGATCACTTGCAACATCACCTGACTTTGTGTGTGTGCGTTTTCAGGTGTCTGCATGTGTCTGCTCACTTGAGTGCCAGAAACATAGTTAACTCTTTGTTTTCTCAAAGTTAATGATAATGTGGACTGGTAGAATAGAAAGGATAAGTGCTGTAAAAAAAAGAGAGATTGTTGCATGAGTAAATAAAATATTCACTATTAAGACACTGCAAATGCTTGGACACAACGATTTCAAGTCACTTCAAATCAGCTCTGATCAGTTTCGCATAATTCCAAGTCCAATTCAGGTGTGATACATGGAAGGGAGAGTTATGTTAGCAACAATCATAATGATTTTGCTGCTTATTAAGTTTTTCCTGCTATTTTATTGGGTGGCTTTTTATTGTAATGTGCTGCTCTTTTTATTTTATGATACTTTATCCTCTGAAAATGTTGTAAATCGCTTGGAGACTCCCTATGTGGAAAGCAACTAATGAATTGAAATAATCATAAAGTAATGGTGCTGATGATGGCATTGACATGTCTGAGGCCTTTGCCAAGAACTAAAGGATTACAGGGTTGGGTTTATTAAGAGCAATCCTAAGCAGTCAAGCCAAAGGGCAGAATGAGAACACCCTCCCTGGGTCCATTCAGCAAAGGAACTGTGATGGCTTTGAAACTAGGGCATAAGCCGCTTATGAAGATTAAGGGCGCAATTCAATACACACTTATCTGAGAAGTAAGCCTCATTGAACTTAATGCGACTTACTTCTGAATAGACATCCACAGGATTGTAGAGCACATCCTGTGCATAGTGTGATAGAATATAAAAGGTCTTCACCAAATATTACATTTTCAGGGAGGAAGTGCACTTTTTGTTCTGTACTAGTTATTACTTGCTTTGAGATTATGTTCACCAACAGTTATACACATGTAAGTACCTTTGTGTTTGGCTGCCAACCTCTATCACGTATGTGTAGTCTTGGCTTTGTCTCTGCAACAGTGTCATATTCGGGCCATAACTGGTTAGAACCGGTGCCTTGATAAGATGTAGGAATTGCACTGGAGAATAGCTATGGCTCAGCTCACAGGACTTG
The DNA here is from genome assembly GCF_965112155.1 of Podarcis liolepis. Taxonomy (NCBI): domain Eukaryota; kingdom Metazoa; phylum Chordata; class Lepidosauria; order Squamata; family Lacertidae; genus Podarcis; species Podarcis liolepis. Next base: position 56,811,369 of record NC_139557.1, on the reverse strand, counting down.
TGGCCCTTCAAATGTTTTTGGACTCCCTTGTAAACACCCAGCATGGAAATCCAGTGAGCTAGTTGTTGGAATATGCTGAAATGGCAAAACTGACTGGAAAGCTCAGAAACCAAGAAGAGAAAAACTTTAAGAATGGAGAAAAAATATAATTTTCTGCAAGCAGATGAAAACATTAGCAGGATTCTAATAACACTTCTAATGTAACACTATGGACAATATGGAGAGATACAACATATGGATTATGAAATAATATGCAGTTGAAAATGTTGACAACAGGACCCACAGAGGGGGGGGGGTGGGAAGACTGGAGATTCAGAGAAATCTCTATATATGGATACAGTGGTACCTCGGGTTAGAGACACTTTAGGGTACAGAAGCTTCAGGTTATTCAGGTTCCAGACGCTTCAGGTTACAGACTCCACTAACCCAGAAATAGTACCTTGGGTTAAGAACTTTGCTTCAGCATGAGAACAGAATTCGCACAGCAACTTCGTGACGGCAGTGGGAGGCCCCATTAGTTAAAGTGGTGCTTCAGGTTAAGAACAGTTTCAGGTTAAGAATGGACCTCCGGAACGAATTAAGTTCTTAACCTGAGGTACCACTGTACTAGAGTAGCCAATGTGGGTCTCTCTAGATGTTGTTGGGCTACAGCTCCCATGATCCCTGACCATTGTCCATGCTGTCTGCAGCTGATGGGACACCATGTTGGCTACTCCTGAATTATGCAGATCCATAGATTGTTGGTGTCTTCATCTCACTGGAGACTTGCCAAAGCCCAAGCTTGACTATTATTAACAGCCTATTACAACTATTACAAGTTGGTCTTTAAGCCAATGTATCAAGTAGATGTTTTATCTATGTTTACACCCCCTGAAACCTGCACCCTGAGAATGAGATAGGCCATACCTATATCTGTGTATGGTTTCCAGTACTACTGAAATCACCAAGCCTGATTTCAGCCATTCTACTCTGAGTACAACTTAATTTGACCCTATAGTTACAAAAGTTTTTAGTTTTCTAATAGCTGTTATGCCTTTTTCATTACAAACCATAAATTTCGAGCATCAACTTTGCTATGAGATGAACTACATTACTACATTACAAAAGAAAGGGACTTCAGCAGAGGAAAGAATCTCAGTTAGTAAATGTTCACTGAGGAAAGTGTATTATCAAGGAAGTTGGTATGGGTGTGGGTGTGAATTGTCTCCTGCTTCACTGAAGTCCTTTTGGAGAGACAGAAATCAGCTCTATTTGTTATCTTGGCCCTGTTGTAATTACCTGCACTCAAGAATACATCATTTTCTGTTGTGATCTGTTGAGAAGTCCTCTTTGCTTGATTCCAGCATTGTTTGAATTGTTGCCTCTTAGCATCTCAGAGCACAGAGAAACTTAAAAGTTTAATGACGGTTTGACAGCTTCTCCCCCAAGCGGCATACTAAAGATGATCTAATGCACATTAGAACTTTTAGCACTGAATCATGCACTATTCTGTAGGGACTGCAGCTTGAATAGTTGATGATTTACAGAAAAAAATGCTGTATTCATAGCCAGATCACTTACGTGAAATCTCTGGTGATTTGCTTTGTCTCACTGCCTGAATACTATAGCTTGTACAGAAGGAGTTCAGAGCACCTATAATGTTGTTGGATTAGTGCCTGGTGAATACTTTGGTATGTTCGCACTGCAAAGTTAAGCTCAAAGACATGAATGGACCCAGTTTTCATAAAAGAATGACAATGGAGGTCAGGAACTCCTCATCAAGAAGTATTTCCTTTCACTTGAAATGGTAATTTTTAAAAAGCAGCATTGTTGCAGAACTTGCCAACATATGTTATTGCTGATATTTAACATAATAATAATGACTGTTACTGGAGAAGCTTTTGTCTCTTGCAAACCACTCAGTTTAAATGTGTGGTTCTCCTGTTACAGCTACAACAGAGGCAATTCTATGGAAATCAGTGATATTTAATGGCACTTCTGCCAGAGTTTGACATAAACTACAGTTTTTGACTTCCCCTAGCTAGGACCAAGGTAGTTTTAGAGTAGCTTTTCTAAGGTCAGGGACATTTCACATGCTAGAACATATGGTGGCTTAGAGCTCCACACCACTTGGGATCTGCCTTAGAAGTGAACACCAGGTCTAAGGCATGTCCATGTCTACGGGTTGGGCCAAACTTATTTAGGGACAGCCCCATGGAGGCCATGTTTTCCACAAAGTCCCGAACTTAGTCTTCAGATGTTCAGGAGCTGGCTGTTGCCCTTGCACTTCACATGAAATGCTCCTCAAAGGGGAATAGCCCTTTGGGGTCACCACATTGTCCAGGGAAGTAATATATCATGAACTCCACTGGAAATTGAGTCTAGGACGGCTCTCAGTCAATCAGCAGGCACAGGCCAGAAATGAGAAAAGTCCAGAAATGATAAAAATCCCTAGATTTAGAGGCCCTAGGCTTCAGCCTAAATCCGGCACTGGTCCTGAGGGCTGCATTCAGTCCCAAAGCCTGAGCACACTCCTATCCTCTGACACGGGAAGTAATCGTAACATAATTCACAAAATCATGGGCGTTGCCTTGGCTAAGTAGATTACCTGAAAATGAGCTAAAGTGAAGCAGAGGGCAAAAACAATGAAGAATAAAAACAGTGGTGAGAAACAGCAGAATGGGAACCCAAAGGATGCTGAAGGGCACTGAAAACGGGTGGGTGAATCTGTCAATGTTGGCTTCTCTCTGTTTTTCATTTTTCCCACCTTAAAGTCAGTTCTTCACATTTCCATAACAGTTTTAAAACTGTTCTCATGAAAATTCATCAGTATGCAAATATTCTCAACATATACATTTATGAAAAGCAATGTCACCTAATATGATGTTAAATTTGTATGTTATTTTCACACATATTTTCATTTTTTTATGCACGCTTTGCCTTAGTATATGTACACATTACTTGCAAAATTCGGAGAAATGTAAATTCTGAAGGATGTCTTTGTTTTGGTTTGTGAATTGTTTTAGAAAGTTCAAACCATGTAGATTCAGCTTTAAATATGAACTGTATCAAATATTGCCCCCATCCCTAGCACTGAAACATAAATATGGTGGCAGGTGTCAAAAGCCAGTGCAGATGTGAAGTGTTTGCATGCTGACACTTATGAAAACAAACACAAAGCTTGAGAAGTCATCCCAGATCAGCCTGACATTGCAACAGATAGAAAGGAAGCAGGCAGATTCTTTACTGGAAGACAAATGAAAATATTTATTATACATCTTGGTGAGCTTTAGTGATACTGTAAAATTTTACATTTGGGGAGAGTCAAAAGCAAGCCATCTCAGTTCGGAAATAATTAACTTTCATATGATTTGAATCCAGATCTTTTTGGATTTCAGTTCAACTTGTAAATCAGTTTGGACTATTCCAAACTTCCAATTTTCTTCCCTCAAAATGCTTCCTGTAGTATCAGGGGTGAGTGTTTTGAGTTACCCTCCTGCCTCTTTCACTGCTCCAGCATCCATTAACCAGTTTTCATTGCAGCATCAAGAGAGGGCTTGCCTGCCGGAATTAACCAATACAGATCAAATGTTGCAGATAGAACTATGATATCATTTCAAATACTCATTTCACCTATCTCAGGAACAGACACTTTCAGTGGTGTCAATTATCACATTTATCAGTAAGCACCTAGCTGGGGTGGTATGACATGATGCGATTCCCCATGTGAACTGGGCCTGAGTATGTTATCATCCATTCTCTTGTGCAGGAGGCTCAGCCTACATAAAATCACTTCAGTAAATATCAAACTTGACAGGCTTGTTCTCTTGATTGCATTTCCTCCACTAAAGAACTCTGATGTAGGCTATGGCAGTGCACTTAACAACTCTGATAAGTATGTTTTTGTGCTAGGGTTTAACTGAATTATTATTTCCCTTTCACTGCTGCAATGCAAGCATCTATTTTGCAACTATCACCTCATAGTCCCTGATTGGAAGAAGCTTTGAAGATGACAGTGTCATCATTGTTGGGCCTTCTATAGCATAGTATTATTTGCTAGCTTCCTCACTTCTTTTTACTGAGAGCAATACTGAGGGGGTGTCGTATTAAAATAATTACATTATCTAATGAACTGTCTTCTCCAAGAATGGTTTTGCAGTCACGATAGCCATGTGACGCAGACAGACTGTAAATGTCTCGATTTGCAAGTAAATGAAAAACTCCCTCCACTGCCAACCACCCTCTTCCTAAAAATGACATATCTATAGTCAAACATTGCTGATGTGGGCTTTTCTTAATCTTTGAGCTTTATGAAGAACCCTATCTCCAAGGAGGCTTACAGTTCCAGATAATTTTCAAAATAAAGCAGTTGCTCTTTCTTCAACTGGCTGTGTGTCAGAATGATGCTCTAAAAGCAATTCACTACTTCTTGTAGCAGTGGCACGGATACCTAGAAAAATGGTTAATCTCAGTGCTTTTTGGGGGGAGGGGGGACGCATACCACTAAACATTTTGTGAATCTAAGTTTAGCCTCACTGAGGGGCAGTCTTTCAATATGAGTAGGAAAACGGGAGTACCCCTAAACATTTTTTTCAGAAAAAAAGCACTGGTTAGTCTACAGAAAGTGGCTTGTGAATAGGCCTTTCTGTTACCCATCAACTGAAGCTCACTTGTTTCCAACAGGCCACAATTACGATTTAGCACAGCCTGTCAAATTCAGTTAAATCAACAAGCTTCGGATGTGGCTGTGTTGGAGGAGGAGAGAGGGGGGCGTGCACACAAGCCTGAGACTTGCCTAAAGTTATTCTCACCACAGTAAACCATGGTTTATTGTGATGCCAGAGGCATGTTTTACATGCACAGAGCTGCTGTAGTCTTGAGAAAGCAGGCACATATCTGCTCCCCCTTCTCATAAATTTATTGCAGGCCATTTTAAGACCATGGGGGAAAGGCAGTTGATGCCTCGCTCTTCAGAGCAATGTAGCTGCTTTTGTGTCTCTCACCTGCCTGCATTGTCACAGATGCATGCCTTCAATCCCTCGTCTTTCCTGCTTTACTGCACTTCACATGGACCTCATTGCCTTCTATCCACTTCTCTTTCCTGCCCTTAGCAGCAACTTGCTTGGCAGACTTTCCTGACCCCTTCTCCCCTGACAAGTAGTCCCCTTTCATTTCCAATTTAACATTTGACCTCTTGCAGCAACTTTGTAACCCACTTCAGTGGTTGAAGATGATGAGTTTTGTACTGCAACACTATACATGCACATAGAATCATAGAATCATGTTTTTATATAGTTCTGCTTTCCTGCATAAGCTAGGGTTTTACATTTTTAGCTTGTTCTCTGCTCTGGAAAAAAAAATACATGCCACACTAATATTGCGAATCTTAGTTTTGTTACTTTTGGTAGGCAGTGTAGTCCAATTCATTCCTAGACTAATTGCTAAAAGTGGTTCTAATTCCTACTAAAATCAATGAAAAGGCTCTGTATCACTTAAAAGGAAATTGGATCTAGCCCACAGAGACAGAAAATGAATGCCGTGCCATTTATTTGTGGAAACTAATTTCTTTGCATTGAGAAGCCTAGGTGGCAGAAGTAGTTTTTTTTAAAATGGAAAATAATTCCAACTAGGGAGAGACCCTATTCCATTTGAGAAATGTTCAGCTGGCCCTTTGATTTGGTCAACAAAGTGAGTCTGTTCAGTTTCTACTTCTTAAATACAAATTTGCTTCAGTCCTTCCACCTACCTCCCTTTCCCCACCATTAACCTTTAATACAGGGGTCAGCAAGGTTTGCCTCCCCTGGGCCGGTTCACTCCAGCAGAGATCCCTTCATGGGCCAGATCACACGCATGCGGGCGGGGACTCGCCGAGCAGGCAGCCTGGTTCGGGGGTGGCTCGGGGGCCGGTTAAATCACGCCATGGGCCACTTGTGGCCTATGGACCTTAGGTTGCCTTCCCCTGCTTTAATATCAGAATGGAAGTGAATCAGAGAGAATTAAGTTTTACTCTCTTTGTTTTACTCTCTGTGACTGAACTGCCAAAATATTCTCGGAGGAACACACACTAATTCTCACAGTGCACAACTGAATTTATTTTTAAAGCCCTTTTTGCCAAACCTTCACTTTTAACAGTGGCCAGGAAAATTTTGCTCATTGTGGTGAGCAATGTGGTAGATCTCCAGAAACAACTGAGAATTGGATCTCACAACCAGCAAAGATTCTTGGTCTTCCCCTCAGCCATTTGGGAGGAACCCAACTTCTTCTTCTCCCCATTAACTTGCTTTGGACATGAGCAATCTCTCCATTATCTTGCATAGGAATGGCAGGAAATAACAGGTTGCATCCCCAGAAATGGTGGGAGGGGAATCTCATGCCCTCCCACTACAAGGGGCCTTGAGGTAACAGATTGCTTGCTTCAGGGGTGAGATTCCCTTTCAGCTATTTCTGGAAATCTTGTCTTCTTTGTCTTCACAGGTGTGCATGTGTGCAAGCAATTAAGAAAATGATGGCATCTCAAACACCACCTAGTTCCCACAACGCACGGTGTAGGCATTGCAATACACATGACTTAAGACCCTCCCTGTTTTTCGTTCACTTAAGAGTGACTTGTAGCATAGCATGGTGTTATAAACAATGGAGATACAGCCATGCATTTTCTGCAGTGTTCCCCATAAGTGGCAATTGTGTTTGCAAAAAAATAATAATACCAGTACAGCGATGTTTCACAGAAGAAAGGGACTTCAGTGTAGCTTGCACCCATTGCAGCTGGAGACACCAATTCTAAACATATTCATGGATCATCACACTTTCCTTGCCAACACCCCCTATAAATGATACTGAAGCTTTTCATTTGTGGCTGGTGAGTCTCTCTGATGTGATAGTTGTTATTTCTTGAAATTTGTTCTTACTATTTTTGGTGCTTACAAATCTCAGAGAAAACTAATTTCACATTCTGATAGCCCAGATCATCTGGGATAGCTTTTAAGGTCAGAAATATTAATTACCATAATTCTGGCTTGCCGAACCTGCCTAATGTGAGGATAATATCATTTTAAAATGCTATCACTCCTAAAGAAAAATAATAATAATCCAATTAGACATATGCTTCGCTACATCTTCAAAGCCTTACAATTTGAATATTAAAGCTCCTCTTTAAGCCTGCTTATGTTAAAATGGCCGTGGGATTATTCTCAGTAGCAAAGAATTCTGTTCCATTCTTAAAGCTTGCTGCCCCAATTCAGAGATACTCATATTGAGCAGCAGCTGCATTCATTGTACAGCACACCTGTCAAACAGCTGGAGAGTGCTGTGAGTTCTGGCAGACCAATCATTCATTTGGAGGAATGTACACTCATAATAGTCTATTTACATATCACATTTCCCACACTTGCCATTTATAGTGCTACAGTTGCTGTTTGATCCAAAGTTTTTAAAAGTAAATTTGCACCTTGGGGTCACATAGCTGTTGTTAGTGTGTGTGTGTGGAGCGGGGTGGGTTCCCTTTCCACACTAGTGATGGATTGTGCCCAAATTGAGAAGTTCTCTGGTTGTAGTCACAACACTTTTGCACCCACAGGTTCCTCCAGCCAGTAAAGGCCAGTTTATGTGAACAGGGGTAGCCCTTTTGTGGCTTAAAATAAAAATAAAAATTAATGCCTAGTATTCCAGAATCTTGTGGCTATATTTGTTGTTGTTTAGTCATTTAGTCGTGTCCGACTCTTCATGACCCCATGGAACAGAGCACGCCAGGCACTTCTGTCTTCCACTGCCTCCCACAGTTTGGTCAGACTCATGTTTGTAGCTTTGAGAACACTATCCAACCATCTCGTCCTCTGTCGTCCCCTTCTCCTTGTGCCCTCCATCTTTCCCAACATCAGGGTCTTTCCCAGGGAGTCTTCTCTTCTCATGAAGTGGCCAAAGTATTGGAGCCTCAGCTTCAGGATCCGTCCTTCCAGTGAGCACTCAGGGCTGATTTCCTTCAGAATGAATAGGTTTGATCTTCTTGCAGTCCATGGGACTCTCAAGAGTCTCCTCCAGCACAATAATTCAAAAGCATCAATTCTTCGGTGATCAGCCTTCTTTATGGTCCAGCTTTCACTTCCATACATAACTACAGTGGTGCCTCGCAAGACGAAATTAATTCGTTCCGCAAGTTTTTTCTTCTTGCGAGTTTTTCGTCTTGCGATGCACGGTTTCCCATAGGAATGCATTGAAAATCAATTAATGCGTTCCTATGGAAACCGCCTTCAGACCAGGTCCGGGGACAGTCTGTCCCCCGACCTCTTCTGAAGGCTGGGGGGGGGGAACAAGGGCTTTACTTCCCATCCCCAGCATTTTAAAAAACCCCGGGACAGCGGAGGACTTCTCTGCTGTCCGGGGCGATCTTAAAATGCTGGCAGGCGGCATTTTAAAATCGCCCGGGACAGCGGAGGACTTCTCCGCTGTCCGGGGCGATGTAAAAGCCCCTGGGAAGGCAGGCAGGGGGGACAAAGACTTTTGCCCCCCGTCCGCCTTCAGAAGAGGTCCAGGACCTCTTCTGAAGGCGGGCGGGGGCAAAAGTCTTTGCTCCCCCCCGCCTGCCTTCAAAAGCTGTCCGCGATAGCGGGAATCGCTTCCCTGCTATCCCGGACTGCTTTTAAAATACTGGCGGTGGGGAGCAAAGCCTTTCGGCCCCCGCCGGCCTTCCTGGACCTCTTCTGAAGGCCGGAGGGGGGGAAAGGCTTTGCTCCCCACCACCAGCATTTAAAAGAGGTCCCCGGAGATTTCCCTATGGGCTTTCTTCTTGCGAAGCAAGCCCATAGGGAAATTCGTCTTGCGAAGCGCCTCTAAAACAGAAAACCCTTTCATCTTGCGGGTTTTCCGTCTTGCGAGGCATTCGTCTTGCGGGGTACCACTGTACTGGGAAAACCATAGCTTTTACTATACGGACCTTTGTCAGCAAGGTGACGTCTCTACTTTTCAAGATGCTGTCTAGGTTTGTCATTGCTTTTCTCCCAAGAAGAATAGGGACTACTTGTCTGCCTGAGCTATGTCAAACCTGGTTATTGTGATGAAATGTTATCTGCAGCTAATGATTGTTTCTACAGGCAGTATGTTGACTCTGTACCATCATCCCAACCTAATATATTTTTCCTCTGAACAGAATTCAGCTTGGACCAGTTGGAGGAAATTGGCGCAAAACAGACGTCCCCCCAAACCATGCCCGCCAGCCACCAACCCCTCCACACAGAAAGCAAGATGCTGCTTGTGCAGAAATGAGAACACTGTGGATCTTTCACAGAAGGTTTTTTTTTAAAAGAGTACATTATTCTGGAATACTAGCTGACCATGGATGACATCATGGGGCAGCATGCCAACACCCCCACCCCAAAGAAAACCCAGTGATATACCACAAAAAAGGCAAGTGCAGAAAGGCCCTGTATCTGTGATCAAAATGGTTCACATAAAAACTGTAGTACAATGATAGATAGCAAATATATTAACACTACAGCATAACACTGAAGATAAATAAGTACGTCAACATAGGTGAGCATAGGTCAAGGTCTAATACTGTTCTGTTCAAAATGGCTTCATTTGTTTTTATAATTGTAACCGTTTTAACCATTATTCTAGCATTATGGTTGTAATCTGCAAGAATAAAGGGCAAGTAAGAAATCTTATTAGTAAACAAATAAATTATCTTTCACATCCAAAGTCAAGGACGTTAGGACCTAGCAAGACTCCCAACCAAATCTTTCATGCCTCAACCCCAGAGACCAGAAAGTCTCAGAGCTCTTCTACATCCAGCTCCCCTTTGAACACTCTCAGGGGTGGGAGATGAAGCAAGGCAGGTGGAAACATTCACCTTCCAGTTCACAAACAACAGGCCTGTAACCATGAACCTTCACAGCTTGTAATACGAATCTTACTAACAATACCCTGGAAATGTTATGCAGTTCATAATTAATAGCCAGGGATACTTGAGGGATAGTTATTTGTGAAATCATCTGATCTGCATCTCCCAGACTAATGTGGGGATTAGAACGCAAGTTATCCTTCAGATATGCAAGTCTATGAATTTTGTGACACTGTCCTGGGATCCCAAAATGTACCAAGATGCACCCCAAAAGAGAGAGAGAAGAGCATACAATACATTGAGAATTGTGCAATTTGAGAAAAAGATACCATTTTAAATTGTGTGTTTTATGAGAAAATATTGTGAGAATTTTTCCTATTCAGTTCTGTGAATTGTGAGGGGGGTTGGGAGTTATAGATTTTTCTGATTTCCTATTATAGTGAACAAGAGTGAACCAATGTTTCATTTTAAATGGATTGAATATGCTCCCAAACAATCAGTAAAACCGGAAAGACCCAGAGTGACTCCAAAAAACAGAGCAGGTTGCTTCTCAAAGCTACAGATAAAAGTTAAATCTGTTTAAGGTGTACACTCTTCGTGTTTATTGTATGCAGGAGATATTATTTAGCTTACTTTTACATTAGAGATGGATTCATCTTTTGATCTATCTATAATGTCTTGATCAGACTTGAAAATTGCTCATTAATTTAACAGAACAAATTCTGTTGTTTTTTAAAAAAGTAGTAGTATGGAGCAGAATGTAAAGCAGAAGATTTTGCCAGTAGGGAAGAAAGAAGGAAAAAGAAAACATCTGGCAGTTAGGTACATGTTCATCAATAAGTCTAACCTACATCCTTGCCTCAAGGAATAGTGTTGAATTTAATTGCCCCAACCCAATATGGTGTCTACAGCAGGTCAAGTGAAGAATTTATTAGAATATGTACTGAGCCAACCTGGGAAAGAAATGGAAGGAACTTTAAACTGAATATATATATATTTGCATACTCCCAAACTCAATACATTCCAATCATTGGAAATTCAGAAGAATACCTCAAAGTCACAATATGCATTTACAATATTTATTTTAAGAGTCTTCTATGTTATAGCCGTGGCTGTTCCTCTGCTCACAAAAGGCTTTTTGATTCAGTGGAGGCACCCATAAGTGGAATGAAGAGGATATTTTTGCTAATTGACCTTTTCCCACCCCCACCAGTGCAACCTTTCATAATGCTCCAAACAGCCAACACGGATATGAAGCACGATAGGGAGGAAATGAGCAAAAATGGCTTTGCATTCAAACAGTTCCCTGTTCCATACCTGACATCTCCAGGTTAGGCAGAAAAGGATTCCCACCTAAAACTTTGAAGAACATCTGCCAATCAGTGTAGACACCACTGATGATCCGACTCAGTATAAGGCTGTTTCCATTGTACCGCTGGATACAACCTTTGCACTCTTTGCAGCTCACAAGAATAAAACAAAATACAAGGCACAATGAAGAAATAAAATGAAACATGATAAATAGGAACTGAGCAGGAAGAGCAATCTCTCTCTTGTGCATTTTGGATGTTTCAAGGGACATTTACCAAGAACTTTTGTAGGCACCAGAGGAGCTCCTGGCAGGCACATTGGTGTCTGGGGGCACCACATTGTTAACCCAATTTACTAAATATCATGCATGAATAGTGCTATCAAGAGAGTTGGGGAAAGAATCAGAAATTTAGTTAAGAGATTGCAGGAGTACAGATGTCATAGGACTAGAACGAAGTGCATGCAACTTGTCCTAATAATGGGCCCTAGAAGAGCACAGTTCAGTAAGATGCAGAATGGATCATTTAATGCTTGCATATACAGTGGTGCCTCGCAAGACGAAATTAATTCGTTCCGCAAGTTTTTTCTTCTTGCGAGTTTTTCGTCTTGCGAAGCACGGTTTCCCATAGGAATGCATTGAAAATCAATTAATGCGTTCCTAGGGAAACCGCCTTCAGACCAGGTCCGGGGACAGTCTGTCCCCGGACCTCTTCTGAAGGCTTGGGGGGGACAAGGGCTTTTCTTCCCACCCCCAGCATTTTAAAAAACCCCGGGACAGCGGAGGACTTCTCCGCTGTCCGGGGCGATCTTAAAATGCTGGCGGGCGGCATTTTAAAATCGCCCCGGGACAGCGGAGGACTTCTCCGCTGTCCGGGGCGATTTAAAAGCCCCTGGGAAGGCAGGCAGGGGGGGGGATGACTTTCGCCCCCCGCCGGCCTTCAGAAGAGGTCCAGGACCTCTTCTGAAGGCTGGCGGGGGGCGAAAGTCTTCCCCCCCGCCTGCCTTCAAAAGCCGTCGGCGACAGCGGAGAAAGGCGCTGCCTTTCTCCGCTCTCCCGTGAAGGCAGGCAGGGGGGGCGAAAGACTTTCGCCCCCCGCCGGCCTTCAGAAGAGGTCCTGGACCTCTTCTGAAGGCCGGCGGGGGTGCGAAAGTCTCCCCCCCGCCTGCCTTCAAAAGCCATCGGCGACAGCGGAGAAAGGCAGCGCCTTTCTCCGCTCTCCCGGGAAGGCAGGCAGGGGGGGCGAAAGACTTTCGCCCCCCGTCGGCCTTCAGAAGAGGTCCAGGACATCTTCTGAAGGCCGTCGGGGGCCGAAAGTCTTTGCTCCCCCCACCTGCCTTCAAAAGCCGTCCGCAATAGCGGGAAGCGCTTCCCTGCTATGCCGGACTGCTTTTAAAATGCTGGCGGTGGGGAGCAAAGCCTTTCGGCCCCCGCCGGCCTTCCTGGACCTCTTCTGAAGGCCGGAGGGGGGGAAAGGCTTTGCTCCCCACCACCAGCATTTATAACAGGTCCCCGGAGATTTCCCTATGGGCTTTCGTCTTGCGAAGCAAGCCCATAGGGAAATTCGTCTTGCGAAGCGCCTCCAAAACAGAAAACCCTTTCGTCTTGCGGGTTTTCCGTCTTGCGAGGCATTCGTCTTGCGGGGTACCACTGTAACATTGGCAAAAAAAGAATGTAACTCACGCCAGTTAGTGAGGAAGTGAATGCTTCCAAATTAAAACATCCTGTGGACTTTTAAGTTTATATTAATGCAAGTCATAACACTGAGTTCTTTTTCCCTATATGAAGTTGCAATCCTCTCTGAGCCTCTCTTGCCGGCTAAGCACTATCAGTGCATAAAAGAAGTGGAAAGAGAGGGTTCTGTGGTGTGGATGAGCATTTTGGCCAATGTGAGTTTCACAGTCAATTGAAGCTAGAATGGACTTTTGAGCTTTATGCCTGAAAATGACCTGTGTGTACAGCTCACCCAGGTAAATCAAAGCAAATCTGTAAATCAACAACAAACCGTGCTAAGATCAGACTGAGGATTTTGTTATACAACCATGCAAAAACGAGTTATTGAAAAATGGATTACAAGACCAAAACAGCCTGGATCAAATTAGCTCCTTGGGAATAGGGGTAGAAAAAGCTATAATCCCTCCACATTACTAAATACAGATCTACTTGAGACATGAAAACATTCTCTTATTTCTGTCTAATTCCTAGTATTTCCAAGGATTTAATGAAAGAAAGAAAATATACTTGAAAGTTTGTGCATGCATGCATACTCCAGCATACATCATTTGCCAACATTACTCCACTGCTGCCACCCCACCCCCATTTGTGAATGTGAATTGTGGGTCCATTTGTGCTTGTGCATGCATTTGCACCTGTGCAACACCTGTTAGGCTATGTTCAGATTACTGCTTATTCTGCATCCAGCTGGAAGTTTTTAGTGTGTGTTGTGTTTCTACTATTTTTTGCTGGGAGCTGCCCAGAATGGCTAGGGCAACCCAGTCAGATGGGCAGAATATAAATAATAATATATTATTATTAGTGATCTGAAGTTGACTTGAGGGGAAAAAACATACACACATCAAACAACAGAAATTGTCAACAAATGACAGGATTGATATGGATTGGGGCTAACACCATGTGAATGCAGCTTCAAAAATTAGACGTGGGAGCACCCTGAATCTGGAGCAAGCAGTAAAGTGAATACAACCATAGCATCAAGAGATGACAAAATAGTCTAGTGTTTATTTCACATTTCAGTTTTCCAGATGTCAGCTCTAAGGAAGTGTTGGATGGAGATGATCTAATTCCACATCACAAATCAGAAAAAAATAATTAAAAATGCATGAACAAATTGTTTGGACTTCAGAGGAGACTTTATTAAAGTGATTATTTTCCTCAGTGGTTTCCCTTCCAAAGTATTAATGGTGCTATAAATATTAGATGCTCCATATGAAAGATGTTTTCCCAGATGGAGACACCTTTTGTTCTGTGAACACACACACACACACACACACACACAATATGCAGAGTATGGCATGCAATTTGACAAAGCGGATTACATAAAACCTCATCAACAAAACTGATGCTGGGCTCTGGAAATCAGAACCAATCCACATTGGATAACAGTAAAGTCATCAAAAGATTGCTTTTCAGTGTCAAATGCACACGGTGAATATTTATTATGGGTATGTCCCATTTACCAAGTGACAGCTGCTATCCATAGTCATCTTGGTCCACTTCTATGTATCAGAACTGACTACTAATCTGAAGATGGCATCATATTCTCTGTTAGCCAATGATAGCACCCTCTCAACCCTCCTTCACTCTGGTAGACCCTTGCAGATGCTTAGTGTATTTAACAGGTCCTAGAACAGTGACAAATAAGCCTGTCAATTCCAAATTCTCTCTGTTTCTCATTTTTCCTAGTCTTAAATTCAGTTCTTCACATTTCCACACCATTTTGCAAATTTCAAATCACAAATATTCATCAGCAGTTTAGTGCACACTTCTAATATAAATGGTACAGTACATTCTTGCATGCAGCAGAGCCTGAAATACATATTCCTGCAAGCAAATTTTCCCCAACATAATGCACTTTTTGTATGTTGTTTTCACTAATGTGCGCATTTTGGATACACTTGTCCTTGTATATGTATTTCTGTACGCATTATTTGGCTGGAAAACAGCACTGTAAAATTCTTAGCAATGTGAATATGGAAATATAGTTGCATTTCAGTTTGCATTTTGTTTCAGTAAGAATGAATTAGTTAGGAACACTTTAAAATGTGAACCAAACTGAATTCCTCCTTCGCCCTCCTTTCCATTCCCACCCACAAAAAGTAGCCTAGTTCCTGCTTCATTCTTGAAGATCAGCAGATGAGGCTCCAGTCAAAATGAAAGATTGCTGACGGAATAAACAAAGCATCCTAGTTGACTTTCAATCACCTTCTATCTTGATTTAAGTGATCATTATATACTAAATAAAATTTGAGCTGAGTTTCCAATATGAAAGTGAGATAACAATGGAGTTGCAGTGCTCAGATTTCTCCCCCAACTTTAGTTATTGTTTCATGAGGAACAAATAGCATCACTATCCATTTCTCACACTATTCTAAACTGTGATGGGTCATTAAGGTGATTTAAACTTAGCAGGCTTTTAAGGGCCATCATATTTAACAATATCTACCCGCACTATTCCATCCTTTTTATTATTATTATTTCTCTTCTTTAGAAAACAAGGACAACGTCTGAGGAGTCTGGTGAACTTATTTTAATTTATTACATCATTAAATGGTGAAATATACGTAATTAAACTTGACTTTGGGAGCTAGACTTCCATGTCTTTTTCTGCTCCACAAGTCCTGCTGTACTGAAGTGATGAGGTTAAGAGGGAAGGACACCAATTCGGGGTTCACAGGGTGGGGAGGAAAAGAGGTTTTAGTCTGTGAATATGTATGTGTGGCGTGAAGGAAGCTTCCCAGCATGCTCTTGGATAAATGGAGGGAGATGAGCTGATAATTTTCCTGCTTTGCAATAGGTATTCCTGAAGTATAACCCTATGTGGTTTGTAACACAGAGTAATGGTGAATAGGAATTCACTTCCCCCTGAAGTGTTCCCAGAGATACCCTCTCTGGACAAAATACCCCAAGACATGTTGGGGTTTGAAGCAAAGATGGTGCACTCCCCTCCATGTACTGAAGCTAACCAGACTTGTAGCTGAAATTTTGAATTCAACTCTACAGTGTCCTCTGCTGTACCTGAGGGCAGCAGACTAGCTAATGGGGTAGCAGGGGAACCTGAATGACTCACAAAACTCCAACGCTGCATTGCTGTTGCCCACCTCCCAGCACCTGCCACTTGAGGCAACTGCCTGGTCTCTGGAGCCCATTGGGTCAAAGAAGGTCAAGTCAATTGCTAACATGTGCTTTGGGGAAATTAGCTTGAGCAGATGGTGTTATCGGGGCAGTGGGTGGGACAGATTTTCTTGGCCCATTCCATTCTGGATTCAGCCTTGGTTGGGGGCTAGAGACAACTCTGGTCACTCTGGTAGATGAATTCCAGTAACTGGATGATGGTGGTGGGGACTGTGTTCTTGTTCTGGAAGTCTCCTTGGCTTTCAGTACCACTGGCCATGGATTGCTTAGAGAAAATAGGCCTTGGAGACCTATGTTATAGTAGTTCCAATCCTTCATGAGGGTCATCTGCACAATGTGGTGCTGAGAGAGTCCTGTTTGATGCCTAGGCCTTGGGGAAATCGCGTCTCCCGTGCTATTTAACATCAACAGGAACCTTTTGGGAGAGGTCATTGGAGGATTTGGAGTGTGTCTCATCAGTATGTTGATAACACACTGTTCTCTTTCATTTTCATCTGATTCCAGAAAAAGTTCTGAATCAGTGCTTGGAGGTGGTAATGCACTAACAAACTAAAGGTTAATTCAGTTAAGAGAATAGTGTTCCTGATCAATCTTCTCCTTTTAAAATTCTATTTTAAAATGCAACTGACAAATCTAAGAAAATTGTGAAGAGAAAAATACATATAATTTAATGACTGGAGCCATTTTCTTATCCCACAAGTTCTCTTTTAAATAGTTGTATTACGCATAAAGGCAAAATTTTAAGAGGAACTATTTATAGACTCATAGAACTGAAGGTTGGAAGGGACCCTGGGGGTTATCTAGCCCAACCTCCTGCAGTGTAGGAATCTCAACTAAAGCATCCATGATATATGGCCATCCGACCTCTGCTTATAAACCTCCAAGGAAGGAGAGTCCACCATCTTCCAAGGAAGTACATGTTAGAATTCCTGCTCCGTGATTGCAGTCATGGGATTGTTGTTTTTCACATGTATGTTTTGACTCCACAGAGTGAGAAGTGACGCAGACAGGATGTTTGTGTTACTGTGTTCCTTGAAGCGGGACTATTGTCCTTTGTTCTTTCTCTTTGCTGTCTGATGCTAGAGAGAGGGGGAGCCATGTTGCAGTGCTCCGTGTGTGTTTATATGTAAATAAAGTAGATTAGCCAAAATGCTGAGTTGCTGAGGTCTGTCACGCAAGCTGCAAAGACACTGCGGATCCCTAAGTGTGCCGGTGTCTGTTGGCATCGGTCACTGTGATGTTTGGGCTGAAGCTCCCGAACGATCGACCAGGAGGGAGAGAACATGCCAGTTGGGCATGTGTCTGTACCAGGGTCCTACTTGAGTGTAGGATGAGCTCTTGACTTTACATTCCACTATCAGACACCCTTCACCAGCAGAAAGTTCTTGATGTTGAGTTGGGATCTCCTTTCTTGTAACTTAAATACACTGGGCCCTACCCTCTGGAGCAGGAGAAAGCAAACTTGCTGAATCTTCCATGTGATAGCCCTTTAGATATCTGAAGACAGCTTTCTATGTTCCTATTTGACAAAGTAGCTCAGTGGTGGATAATCTGTCTTGCATGCAGGGAGTCCTGGGTTCAATCTCTGATGGTATCCTCAGGCAGGGCTGGGAGAAGACCTTGCCCCTGTCTGAAACCCTGGAGAACCACTGCTGTCACTCAGTGTCAACAACACTGAGTTGGTAGGGACTTGAGCAGCCTATACAGACTCACACATTTTCTGTAAAGTGAAGCTGATTGCTGAGCCTGACCAAGCTGTGTGGGAGAAGCTTGGTTCAGAGGCTTCTCACACTGCACGTAGATTGACAGCTTTCCGAAAAGGAGTAAATTCTCTTCATTTATAAGGGCTTAAATACATGAATGAGAATGACAATTTGAAAGCCATGTTGAAAGTAACTTTTTAAAATCCCTTTCGTGGGCATGAAGGATAATTTGCATTGGAAATGCATCTTATTTGCAGGCTAAGTAAGGAATAAAATTTGAAAAGGATTTCAGGACAGATGTTTCCTTTTAATTCTTGTAAATGAATATATCATGCAAGCCTGATGTATACCAGGCAGGTGGAGGGTATGACTGTTTCTCATCTACATTGAATCCTCTCCCTAACTTGAATATGATTTCTGAAACTATTAAATATTTCCAGATGAAAAAGGAGGGTGGGTTAGTGGCTGAAGGGGAAGATGGCTTCATATTTAATTTCATGTTACATTATAGCAGCTTTCCATATTTCTAGAATTTAGATAGGGTCAGGCTACAGAGTAGTGGCGCCCGCCCTGTGGAACGCCCTCCCATCAGATGTCAAGGAGATAAATAACTGTACGACTTGTGGAAGACATCTGAAGGCAGCCCTGGATAGGTAAGTTTGTAATGTTTGATATTTTGTTATGCTTTTATATCTGTTGGAAGCTACCCAGTCAGATGGGCAGGGTATTATTGCTGCTGCTGCTGCTGCTGCTGCTGCGGTTGTTAGCCAGGTGCTATACATCTACAACCTATAAAGGTATGATTAGGGATGAGCAGTTCCAGATGTTGTTTGACTCCCAGCATCTATGACCATAGGTTGTGCTGGGTGGGGGTTGATGGAAGTTAGAAGTCTATTAAAATCTGGAGGGACACAGGTTCCCCATTCTGGCTATAAATGAGTTAATGCCAACATGCCAAAGTCCTTGTCTATTGTATTCAGAGTTGAATAAAATACATACAAGTTCCAGTGACATACAAACTGCATGGGGTGGCAGTGTAGCACAGGTCGTTTACTATGGTGGTCCCCAAATAGTTGAATGCCCACCTCTCTGAGGTGTATCCCTCTTATTGCATTTTGGTGTTAGGTCAAGGCAACTTTATACCCAGGCCTTTGGGAAGTGGAATATGTTACATGGTTTAATTATATTGAGTTGCGTGTAACCTCTGCTGGGATCACATGGTGAAGACTGGGCTGTAAATGCCTATGCATAAATAAATTTGTCTTAACAGATTTGAGTTAGCGCCTTTCATTATTGCATAGTAAAGATGCATTATGTTGCTTAGTTATTTAAATTGTTTTATGCTAATGATCAAAAGCTACCTTGAGGGGCAAACTGGGGGGAAAGTCACAAACAAACACGCACATACAATCCTTGGGAAGTAGGTTTCATTATTGAGGCAATAATGTTTTTGTCAGGATTAAGAAATATGGCAGTGTTAGCCTTACATTTATATAAATTGCATACCTGCTCAAATTGTGTCATATTCACCCAGGAGAGTGAGTTATAAATTGCAGTAAAATAAAGGAACTTAGTCTGACAGACAAAGGGGGCACATCCAGAGACAATCCAGGCTGTCTAGGTCCCTGAGGCGGTAATTCTAAGTGGTAGCCTTCCCTGGTGGTAAAAAATAGAGCAAGCCAAGTAATTGACATTTTGCTGCCCTTCAGTGGCACCCCGGATCTGCCGCCTGAAGTGAATAACCTCACTCTGCTTAATGACTGAGCTGGCCCTGTGTACACACATGACAGAACAAATTTTCCAGATATTCAATTGTGTTTTTCACTGCATCGTTATGCTCCCTTGCTGGAGAACTTGGATCTACACCTTTGAACAAGAGAAAGTTGCTTTTTCAGCTGAGCACTCTGATTAGTGCATTGTGTTCTGTGAGATGAAGACTGAGAGAGAGAAAAAACAAATAACCCCAAATTAGCAAGGCTCTGATACAATGATAAATTATATAATACAGAGCTGTAAAGTTTACCAGCAATTGTGACTGTGCCCCAGCTGAGAAACATCCCCTTTATCAGAGCTTGCCACATAAGGCCTCATTTAAATATCTATGCATAATTTGACATCTGAAAGGTTTCTGCCAGCTGCTAACACATTTTTTCTGTTCCTTCAAGGATTCAGACAGTTTATCTTCATAGGAGTTGGGAAGAAGTTAGGGAAGATGTTATTTCTCTCTTCTCCTGATACTCTTGTAATTATCGCAGGGTGATGTAGCACAGAACCTGCCATTTAAGCCTTCACTCAGCACTTGCTCAGACACTATAAAACACAGTCCTTTAAGACTGGTTGAGCTTCCACAGATGTGTTATTATTATGGGCTGTTTAGCCTCTTAATCACCATGAAATTAGAAGCAGCATCTTCAGATTGTTCTAATGCACAGTTTGGAGGGAAGAAGAAGAGGGAATGACAATTTGTGGATTCCACCCTCCCACTTAGGGTTGTTTTATTTTGAATATTATGTAATTAAATGCTTCTTACGAATGATAAAAGGGGCAGTAAACCAGGTTGGCCTTTGAGTCACTTCACAATTGATTATCGTGTCGCTTGCAGATGTGTGTCTTTTGATCTTCTGCCTTTTGCCTTGTTGTCTTTTCCAACAGAAAACAAAATGTCCGCTGTTGCTCTACTTGAGTTTCTATGTTGTTATGAATTTATTTGCTTTCCATTCAGCAATAAAGTCCTACTCCAGTGTTTGACTTAATGTGTGTGGGCTAAAAAGGGAGTATCAAGTAAGGGTGTATATGCAAGCCTGGCCACAAGTTTCCCCCACTTGTGTTGGATTCATCTTCCTGCATTGAGAGGGAGAGTCAGAATGGAGATTCTGCCCAGGTCTCCTTGTGATTTGGGGCCCTGTAGGATCAGAGAACCTGATTTCAGGGAAAATTCTAAGCACAATGGCCCAAACTTGCTTAGAATCCCCCTTCATGCCTTTGATCTCAACTGACAACACATTTGGGGATGTTGGGGGCTCCTACTGCTACTGAGATGCAGTAAAGAAGCCCAGCCAACCTGATTTTCTATCTCAGATGTCTGGATTAACAATTCACAACCTGTCTTCAGTGATTTACAAGCATTGCTCAAAGTAATATATCCAATCTTTCATCATCTTAAGATAATATTCATAGATCCGATACTTGCTTCTCATTGTCAGCCTTGATGATTTCATTGCAATTCCTGACCAGAAAGGCTTCTCTCCCCCACCCCACCCCCGTTAAGCCATCTGTCATGGAGCTGGGAAGGAAAACTTTAAAATGGATTTAATATTTATGAATGTGGCATAAGTTTCTCTTGTGCATCTTTGTCAAGTATTTGCGAGCTTAATTAATGCCCTGTTGTTTGCTCTTTCCTTTAGCCCATTTTCTTGACTGATCTATTTTAAAAGTATTTTCAGAGGCTGTACAAGCTCATTTGTAATTTCTGGCCATGATCTGCATTTGTCATCTATATTCAGCAGTCAATTCTCCCCAACCAAATCACCTTTCATTCTTCACAGTCTATCTATCCAATTTATCAACACACACATTTTTGTGCCATTCAAGCTGATCTTCCTGAAGCCATAACTTTTGTTTTGTTTTGTTTTGGTGGTAACTAGTTTGCCACTTTGATTTAAAAAATTACTGTTTGTCAAATTTAATCACAGGGCTATCATTTGATTGAGTGCCCTAGCAACATTTTCTTTTCCTTCACTGATCTCACCTCCCTCTTCGGTTAAAGCATTGAGGCCGAGAAGAATATTTGACTGATGCATGTAGATACCATTAACCGAACTGATTATTTCTATGGCAGTTTGAAAATGTCCAGCAATATTTCTTTAAAGGCTTATATAGTTATATATCATCTTATTGTATAATATCATCAATTGCAGCAGTGCCGTCAACTTTCAGTCTTCCTGCTGGCAACAAGGACAGACTAGGATGCTGGGTGTTGAAGCTGGATAGACCCCATTAGGAGTACAGGCTGAATGGACTTCCATCAGGAATTACAAGCCGTTCCTATTGAGATTTGGCTTGGATCATAGGTATGCCTTCCATAAACAGAAGGTCTTTTTCTGCTTACAGAAGACTTTTCAGTGTAGCAGAGAAGAAGAAGAAGAAGAAGAAGAAGAAGAAGAAGAAGAAGAAGAAGAAGAAGAAGGGGAGGAGGAGGAGGGGGAGGAGTTTGGATTTGATATCCCGCTTTATCACTACCCGAAGGAGTCTCAAAGCGGCTAACATTCTCCTTTCCCTTCCTCCCCCACAACAAACACACTGTGAGGTGAGTGGGGCTGAGAGACTTCAAAGAAGTGTGACTAGCCCAAGGTCACCCAGCAGCTGCATGTAGAGGAGCGGGGACGCGAACCCGGTTCACCAGATTACAAGTCTACTGCTCTTAACCACTACACCACACTGGCTCTCCACAGAGTATTCTCCTGATGAATGGGGAGGCGATTTTGAAAATTCCACTCCCCCTGCTGCCTCCGACCACTGTCATAGAGAGTCCCCAAACCCTTAGGGGCGAGAACTCTATATACCCAAAAGCAATCTTCCTGATTTCTCTGATAAATTATAAGGGTGCTGGTACATGGGGCTGTCTCTGAAGATGCTTCAGAAACTTCAGCTGGTGCAGAATTCAAGGCAGTTTGAGCATATCACACCAATCCTGGCCCAACTGCACTGGCTGCCAATTACTGTCCAGGCCAAATTGAAAGTGCTGGTTTGGACCTAACCTTTAAAAGCTCAGGAGTGCAATACTTCCAGGACCATCTTTCCCCATGTGAACCGACCCTGACCACTTGTAATGAATTCTACAGCTGAAGTTCTGTATTTCTACTGTGGGCCTTGAATGCAGTGTACTTAAGAATTACCTGATTCTTCCCTTCTGACTAACATTTTGCTACGTGTCACCCACTTTCCTGAATAAAGAAAGACAAGGCAGAAAATTTGCCAGAAAGATCAAAAGCCACATCTCAGCTTATTCCAGCTAAAAATTCTCTCTCTCTATTCTCCTTGAACTCCCCTGCACATTTATAACAATGAGTATGCATGCTCCAGATCCAGAGTTGATACTAGACTCCTTATTCAGGAAAAAGAACCCTTCCTCAGAGAGGGTGCCAACACTTTAAAGTGCACTAAGCCATAGAACATGGCTGCAGCCACTTCACCTCCAAGAGGTCTCTTAACCTGCCTTCCTCAACTACCAGCAGTAATCTGCAGGACTCTAATGCTGCTCTGCAGCTTCTGGGGTGGGACACGAAGTAAGAAAACCAGAGAAGGAATGGTGGGAGGCTCAGCATTCACTCAACGCACACAAATGGATAATATGCACTGTCTGTAAAAAAGGACTTGGCAACCCTAATTGCCCCTGTAACAGGGATAGGGAAACCAGTGGGCCTCCAGGTAATGCTGGACTACAATTCCCACAATCCCTGACCATTGGCCATACTGACTGGGGCTGATGGGAGATGGAGCCCAACAACATCTGGAAAGCCACAGGTTTCCCATCCCTGCCCTGTTGCAAAATGACCCCACCAGGACATAGGGACTGAAGTTCTAGTAAACTGAAGTATGTGAGTTGTGTGGTTGTAACACTTTATCCAGCAGGCCATGCTAGCCTTTTGGAGGATGGGTTGCAAATCAAATGAATAAAACCCAAATTTTATCATTTTTCTTTCATTCTTTGCCCTGGTATATATATTTTAAAACAACAACAACAACAACTTTATTTTAATGTTTGGACAGGAAACTGATTTGGAGTTCCATGATTTTGTCGGGGAGGTTATCTAGGTGTTTATCTGCTTTCATCAATACGAAAGGTCTTGTTTTGTTCTCTTTTGACGTGAAAATAGAAGCCACAAGGCTCTGGGGGGAAAGAGACTCAGACTTAATTATATGCCCTTTTCACCCTTGCATCTGGATTCTATTAGCTTGAAAGCAGTTGGGGATTTCTGTGCAATCTTGACCCTCCTACAAACATGCTCTTGACCAAACTGATAACTATCCTCAATTATAGGCTATCCAAGTGTTGAAAGGTATATATTTCTTCTACCGGATACCCTTGAATTAACTTCACAGTTATACAAGATGTCCTTGTGATTCCTGGAAGCTTCTAATCAGATCTTGGGTTCTTTTTTTCTTTTTCTTTTTAATACTTGGCAGCAGTGCCTGAAAGGGGACTAAAAAGCTAGTGGGATGGTTTTGAAGGAAATGAAATGTTTGTCTGTGTGTGCCATAAGTGGGGTAGGCAATCCAGATGCAGTTAAGCCTGCCAAAAAAGAAATGGGAAGAGTGAATGCCATCTCACTTGGAGCACTGCACCTGTGACCTAGACCTGATTCCAGGACTCCTCTGACCCACCATTGCTTGAGAAGATGTTTCTTGGCCAAACTAGCTCAATGCCAAAAACACATCCTTTGCTTATAGAAAGGCCTGGATTCAATTCTCTGGCATCTTCCAGTTAGGCTGTAAAACCCTGGAGAACCACTATTAGTCAGTTTAGATATTGTTGTTAATTTATTAACTGATAGAGATTGTACCATATTAAAGAGTTTAAAATGTTCAGAAATGTTAATAAAAATACATAGGTTCTGATGGCACAAGATTTAGTCACTCACTTTTAAGAGGGTGTGTGTGTGTGTGTGTGTGTGTGTGTGTCATTTTGATTATGACTAGGAACCTCAAAAGCTGGGAATGGTCTGATCAGCCTCTTCTGATTAGCAGAACATTTGGAAAGTATGATATTCCAGAAAACCTGCAAAATTACTGGGGGGGGGGCACACTAAGTCGTGTCTGGTACTCATGTAGTGGCTGCTATCTGATGCCAAGATGAAGTTCACAAATGTTATCTCCAAGAGAACTAGCTGCAGCCCACATCTTGCTTATCTTATCAAAGCAGTGACTACTGGAACTGGCTTCATATCTTGTTCAGAAGTGCATCATTGTACTATCAGCAAGAGATAAGATCTGGGTGATTTCCAAGAGCTGTAAATTGGGAGGTTTAGAAAAACAATATCATTAAGAAGGTAAAACTCTAAGACTGCAAGGACACACATACTACTTTCAAATATATGAAGAACACCAAGTACACATAACCCTGTGGAGTGAAGATACAATAGGAACTATTTCTTCTTCTTCTTCTTCTTCTTCTTCTTCTTCTTCTTCTTCTTCTTCTTCTTCTTCTTCTTCTTCCTATTCTATTTCAGCTATTTTTTTCTTGAATATTTCACCTACCCCCATAGTCACTGTGTGATTTAAAAAAAATTATGATACATTTCATTACAGGTGTGTAAATAATTTTTTAACAAGACGTGTCCCATCACAGTGTGATTTATATATGATATAACTCCAAAGATCCACTTGGAGGGGAATAAATCTCACACTTTAACCTGATCTTTTGCAATAGACATCAAAATATACTTTCACAGAAAAGTAATTTAAAGAAAACCCTGCATTCTTGAAATGCATCATTTCCCATTCATATTATTATTTAGTTTCCCCATTGATTGATTTCTTGTAGGATTGTTCCACCTCTTTATAGTGGCATCTTTTTACAAGTCCAAAAGAATTTTGAATAAAAGTCAATGAATGTTTTAAAACACAGAAGCATATAATGCTACCAATTCTACCAAATCAGACCATTGGTTCATCTGGCTCAGTATTGTCGACGCTGTCTCACAATGGCTCTCCAAGGTTTCAGACAGGAGTTTTCCCCAGTCTTACCTGGAGACATCAAGGATTAAATCTGGGAGCTTTTGCATGCAAAGCACATGCTCTTTCATTGAGTTTTTGCTCTTCCCACTTTGTTCTATCTTATTTATGAATTTCAAGATCAGGATGTGGGCCAAATTAGACATCGCAATAAATGTGTGACTACTGCCAAACACAATGGCTGTGTGTTCAGATTATAACTTGAATTTCAGGGAACTAAAGGACAACCAGGAACATAGCATGGGGGATCCGCCAGGGCAATCACCCTGGGCTCATTTTCCTGGGGGAGGCCAGCTACTCATGCCACCCTCCCCAAGCCAGACCTATGCCGTTTTGCAAGGCTGGGATCTGATCAGATGGCAGCCTTGCACAGCATCGGGGGGGGGGTGCATGAGAAGGATGTCATGCACCCCTTGATCGCAGCCTTGCCCCCAAGAGACTGGGATCAAGGCGTGCATGACTGTTGCATTCTTCTCACGCCGCCCTCCTTGAGCCGCTTTGCGAGGCTGGGATCTGATCAGCTGGTCCCCCATAGTGGCTAACAACGTATGGCCTTTTGAACTATGTGCAGCAAATCCTTGGTTGATTCCAACCGCCTACACCAAATACCAGATCCTAACTGATCCACTGTTGACCAGAACAAATATGGAGCCACATAGTACCTCACAGAATTCCTCAAAGAATTGATGCTTTTGAATTATGGTGCTGGAGGAGACTCTTGAGAGTCCCATGGACTGCAAGAAGATCAAATGTATCCATTCTTAAGGAAATCAGCACTGAGTGCTCACTGGAAGGTCAGATCCTGAAGCTGAGGCTCCAATACTTTGGCCACCTCATGAGAAGAGAAGACTCCCTGGAAAAGACCCTGATGTTGGGAAAGATGGAGGGCACAAGGAGAAGGGGACGACAGAGGACGAGATGGTTGGACAGTGTTCTCGAAGCTACAAAGATGAGTGTGACCAAACTGCGGGAGGCAGTGGAAGACAGGAGTGCCTGGCGTGCTCTGGTCCATGGAGTCACGAAGAGTCGGACACATCTAAACGACTAAACAACAACAACAGTACCTCACACAACAAATCCACCTGTTATTTCACCTTCCTCCATCTTTCACTTCTTCACCTCTTCTAATTATGTTCATATAATGGTCTTTTTGACAATGAATCTTCATTCATAATCTTGAATGTATAATCATGTTAATTTTCAAAGTTGTATTTTTTTATTTTTTTAAAACTATTAATGTGTCTACTGAAGTAATCCAAACTAAATTATGTTTCAGGGAAAATGCTAGGTACATTAAATGCCCCTTACAGGCATTAATGAAACCCATTGACAACCCATTTGCACGTATTTAGCAACACATTGTCTAGGACAGTTAAACCTGTGGTGAATTATCCATGAATTATCCAAGCTAGACCTTATCCTATAAAATTAAATCTGCCCTTTGCCATATACAGGCTTTATGGGGAATTGTCACCTAAAATCAATTATTTCTATGCTACTGTAGATATTTCAAAATCATTTTAGTGTGAGTTGAATAATTGTCCTACAGGAAAGGACTGAGGAGGTGCTAATAAGATAGAGAGTGAGTGGGGAGGGAGAGGGAGAGAAGAATGAAACACTGTTCCTACAGTAGTAACTTTCAAACCACATGGCATTTGATTGTGGAATATTTTCCACACTGACTTGGCTTCCAGTGTATCCTTAACCATGAGCTATGGGGGTTACTGTATATTACAGTGGATTCTGGGAAGTATTCCAGGATTCATACTGAGCTTTCATATTGTCCAGGCTTGTTGGGTCTATCATTAGGAAGCCATTTAAAACAGATTTATACAGGTTCCACCTCACTCAAGCTTTGCCCACATCAAACCGCTGTCCACACCATGCATAATCTTAACCACAGGGGATTTGATTCAGCGATGTGTTGCAATGCAAGTTCTGGTGATCAGCCACACACAGAACCAGGCAAGCCCAATCGTCTGGACTTGCACAGCACCACACAAGTTTCTTTGGCCCAGCCATGGATGCCATATATGATGTCAGTTGTAAAGCAGCTTAGCCAAAATATACTCAGGCCAAATGCAGAAGGCCTAATTAGGACCAGAGGCCAGAGGTTCAGCACCCTTGATCCAAGCCTATGTCATGTATCTCCCCATTCACCTCATTTTTTGAAATCAAAAATCTTCAAGTGCTGTAGCCTTTCCTTGTATGGGAGTTCCCCAAACTGCTTGATGATGTTGGCTAACCTTTTCTCCAGCTCTACATTATACTTTTTTGAGGTGAGGCAACCAGAACTGTAGATAGTCTTTCAGGTTTCTTCAACGTCAGCTCCTGTGATTATAGCATTAAGGGCTGGAAGAAAATATTGCTTTATGCTCTCAATCTGGCAATAAAAACATGTTTTCCCCATTTGATTCAAACTCTTAATATACTGTGATACTTTCTCCTCACATCTCTGCCCCCTTTCCCTCTTTTACCATTAATTTCACATTTAGGATGCACCCTGTCAAAATTTGATCAAACCTATTATGAAGTGTGAGGAACAAATATTTGAATTAGAGTCAGAGGTGAGGAAAGTGGCAGAAGCGACAGAAGAAAAATAGGGACGAGTGCATTAGTATTGGAAGCACACAGCTAATTTGGAATTGAATTTAAATGAATTCCAAAATCGCAGTTTGGTAGGCATTTTATTATTGGGATGTCTTATCTGGGTATGTAAGTAAAAGTCATACAAGACCTTCAATTGCAGCTTGGCCTGCTGCAAGGGTAGGAAATCATTCACTTGTGGCACTTGTAATGAGTGATGGACACATGTCCCGGTCCTCACTCCAAAAGGGGATTGATTTTTTAGGTGTGCTTCTTGTAAGAATGCACATAATATTTGTGGACACCACATAATGTTTCTAGAGTAGAGGCAGGGGTAACAATGGAGAGCAAACCTTTCAGCTCCCCAGCAAAGCATTCATTCCTATCAAGGAGCAAATTGGGACTGCAATTCCCAGAATCCCCCAGTCGGAACACGACACTATTCATGTCAGTTTCCATTGGACAGAAGGCAGGTGGGAATGGATTTTTGTTGGAGAGCTGAGTCCCCCCTTTGCCTTGACAGAGGAACATTCTAAGGGTCTTCAGAAGAAGGATAAGAAGAGGTGGCAGAGGTGGAGATATATGCCAGACCAACTCTGCTCTGCTCAATTTGCCTTTCCCCATAAGAAGCTTTTCCAATTTCTTTAAACTTGGAGCCTTTCACAGGGATGTAACATGGCATTATATTTGTGGTGACTAGATCAGCAAATGGAACCCTTGCCACAACCTGATGAATATTGGCTTGTGGTAACACACAAGCAGGCTTTTTCATTGGTGACACCCATGTTGTGGAATGTCCTCCCTGTTCAGATACAAGAGGTCTTGTTGGTGATGGCATTCTGATGGTTCTTGAAGCTACACCTGCTTAGGCAAGTGTTCCCCTGAATTTGAACTTTTTTTATTATTCTCTGAGTGGGAAGCATTGAAATGGCAGCCTAATAACCCACTGGCCCAGTGTATTGGCAGGGAGTGGGAGCAATTTATTGCCTACGGATTGGAATCTTCTTTTCATCAGCTTTCCAACCATCAGAATGCAGACTTCTCAGGCATACAAACAGAATGAGAGGTCACTCAGTTCACTTCCTTTGGCAGAAGCAATCTTTGGATGCCCTGTATGATTAGTTGCCTCTTGCACTAGTGCACAAGAGCAGACTTCTTCCTTAGGGGAGATGTTTGGAGCCCAGAGTCAGTAAATCAAATCTGGGGTCTGAGGAAGAAATCTTTGAGAGTATGTGTGGTGGGAAAAGGCAAGATTGAAAAGCTCATCTTGGATTTGTCTTTCTTAGACTTTCTCCTGGAAGCCTGTTTTGGCCCATCTGCTACTTAGGTAAAGGACTGTCATCTCGGTTTTCATAATGCCTAACTTTTAACACTTAAATTTTAATCTGTTGCTAAAAACATATAATATTATTTAGTTTTGCACAACAGTGAGTTCATCAGTTCTTGTATTCCATAGCATATAACTTATAATAGTATATGAAACATAAATATTTTAGATCCAAAAAGGGGAGGAAAGAGAACAGGTTGTTCATGGATATCTACAGGTTGTTCATGGATATCTACACAACATAACAGCATGCCTAAATTCAAGTTTCTCTTATACACTCACTTTGGAACACTAAAGTCAGTAAGTGCAGTGTATAGATAATTTTGAAATTTGCATGTGTTCACCTAATATTTCTCATGTCACCTAGCCTAACCTTTTTTTAATTCAATAGAAATGCAGAGTCGTTTTACTAATAAAATATGTGGGTTCCTTCATGTAAATTTACATTCACATCCCATTCGGCTTGTGTTAATTAAGCACACATTGTGGGAAGCACTGTGAAGCCTGGTAATATGAACTCTAAGCACAATTTAAACACTGATGATTTGAATAAATGGCATCCTATAAATATTGCTCATATATCTTCTTAGTGCTGTAGAGCAATGAATTCTTCTGAGAGGAAGCAACATTGCTTTTATTACCAGCTAAGTGTTCTCTTCATTTGCATAAAGCATGTATACACAAACATTTTTTTCTGTTTGCATCTATAAAAGCATGAATGAGTAATCTCAAGGCAGTTTCAAAAAGTGGTTTCATTACTCAGGGAGAAAAGCAGGTGGGGCCTCCGACAGATCATTGCTCCTCACTGAACTAGCTGTGTTGGTACAGCATCAGCATCATCATAGCATGATTCTCAAGTGGCTGTGGTATGCAAACCTGGGACACAAACCAACTAAGTCATGGAGTAGACTCATTGAAATCTAGGGACTTAAATTAATCATGCCTGTTGATCTCTTGTGAGTTTGCCTAGCAGTGTAATGCAAACCCAAGATTCATGAGTTTGGAACAGACAGATCTTGGGCTGTCCTGGCTATAACTTGGAGCTCAGCTCTGGCTATGCTGGTGTAACTCCCTCATCCTAAACTCAGCCAGGAATATACAAGTCCCCTCAAGTCACTGGTTTAGCCAGGGATGATCCAGTAGAACATAAGCGGGTGGAATTTACACCAGTATTAGTCCCCACAAAGGGGCATTCTGGGATGGACAAAGAGATACTTACACCTATTCCAAACTTCTTAAAGCTCAGTTAAGTGACCCAATAAACCAGTGGAGCTAAGTCTGACAAAAAGGGTGGTGTAAGTCAAACTCTGTTTCAGAGGTTTGTTTTCTTCTCTGTCAGGGCTGGACTAGCTCAGGCAGTAGCAGCGCTGCTCCAAAACAGAGTTTGAAATAGGGGTAACTTAAAGGTAAAGAGACCCCTGACCATTAGGTCCAGTCATGGCCGACTCTGGGGTTCCGGCGCTCATCTCGCTTTATTGGCCATGGGTGCTGGTGTACAGCTTCCGGGTCATGTGGCCAGCATGACTAAGCCACTTCTCGTGAACCAGAGCAGCATACGGAAACGCCGTTTACCTTCCCACCGGAGCAGTACCTATTTATCTACTTGCACTTTGATGTGCTTTCGAACTGCTAGGTTGGCAGGAGCAGGGACCGAGCAACAGGAGCTCAC
Organism: Podarcis liolepis; assembly: GCF_965112155.1. Taxonomy (NCBI): domain Eukaryota; kingdom Metazoa; phylum Chordata; class Lepidosauria; order Squamata; family Lacertidae; genus Podarcis; species Podarcis liolepis. Next base: position 56,780,355 of record NC_139557.1, on the reverse strand, counting down.
CCCGTTGCGGGGATTCGAACCGCCAACCTTCTGATTGGCAAGCCCTAGGCTCTGTGGTTTAACCCACAGTGCCACCCACGTCCCTAGGGGTAACTTACATCAACTTAAATTAAGCAGGGTGTAAGCCCTGCTGGCTTCCTATCCTCCTTTGCTATTTGGATTCAACCCCAGACGTGCTGGTTCTATTCTGCCAAATCATTTTGCAAGAATCTAGCCAGCTCTTGCCTTTTAGCGTTTTTAGACAATGAGTAAAATCACAGCAGCTGTGAGTGACATTTAGAGGAGCAGCAAGCCATAGAGGTTTTTAACTGTCCTGCAGGACGAAGCAGCAGCAGTGAGAACAGAGAGTGACCTGCTCCTGTATTGTCGAGTGGCCTTTTACTGTTCCTTGGTAATGCAAGCACAGCAAGACAGTGCTGGCTTTAGCCTTACTGTGAGTCCCTTCCCAAGCCATTAATGACACCCCCAAGGAGTCCATGTTTGCTGGAACAGCAAAGCAGCCAGAAAACTGATCAGTGAAATAAAGGCAGGTCTGATTAATTCCCTTACCATTTCTATTTGCGTTGCTGGCTTAGCTTTGTGGATCTGGGGTTGAATTACTGGGAGAAATTCACCAGATCACTCTTCCAATCCCATAAGCACAAGCATTTCAGCTTGCCCAATGGAACAATCTCCCCTCTCGTCCCCACCATGTGATGTTCTGGGGGTTCCCTAGATCCCCCAGAACTGATTTGGGGGTGAGCATAGGGTACATGTGGGGGAAGAGAGCAGGCAGGTTCTGTTGTGCTAGTGGGATTCATTGCGCTTGCTCCCACAACTGCATCTGCTTAGTTGAATCTGACCCATTGTTTCTTGCAAGACTTCAAAAGGGCCCTAGGAGGTATGCCATACTCTTCCAACACTTTCAGAAAATGCTCAGGCACAGAACTGTAAGAGATGACAATTCCATGGCAATGGGGCAGCACTCAAGAAGTCTGCTGCTTTCCAGCCTGTGAAATAGTCAAGAGTGTGTCCTGTCTGTGTTTTCAAGTTTGTGTTTATTATCCCACTACACCTCCCATACTTGAAAATACAAGATACAAGGAAATTCATTCATCCCTCTTTTAAGTAGCTGGAGGAGGAAGAGAGGGTAAAAACGACTAATAATAATATTGCATTTATTTAGTGTCTTATAACATGAGAATCTCACAGTGATTTACATTAATGCAACTGAAATACTATCATCTATTTATCATCTATCATCTATCTATCATCTATCTTTCCATCTATCTCTATCTATCTATTTATCTATCTCTCTATCATCTATCTATCTATTACACATTATACATATGAGACAGCTGGATAAAGCAACATCCAGTCCTTTCCCTGAATGTAAATGCTTGATTAGGCTCTGTATCAAAGTATCTGCTTTTTTGCAAATGATATATAAATACTGAGAGCAGCAATATATCTATTTATTACCCATAAATTGGGTCAATACATCTGCTGTTAAATACATGTGTGTGCAATATGAGGAAATAAGTGGCCTGATCCTCCCCAACTAAAGAACCACTTTAACGTTGTGCACAGGGCTTTCATATCAGGTGTGTCACCTGCTGTCATCGTGCAAAAACAAGAGACAAAAATCTGAATCCCTGTTTCCTTTGCAGATTTGCAGATTTATCTATGAGAACACGTGCATCCATAGTCAACAAGGCACAGTGGAATAATTACAGCATATTTACTGAATAGCTACATGAGTACCATGCTGCTGGTGGAAAGAAGGATGTAGTCGAGATGCTGGAGGGAAAAAACCTGGCCAAAATAATACAACTGCGAAGTCAGCCTCTTCCTCCTCAGCAGCGTTCAGGAATCAGACACACAAAAGCGTCAGCTTTAGGGTTGGTAATTTTGCCGAATAGGTTCTTTCCCTCTATTTCCTTTATCAGCACATGGAGCACAGCTATTCTTTCTTTAAAACCCAAGAAGGTCAAGCCAAGCAGAATCTCGAGAGTGTTAAGCAGCAGCAGCAGCTAACAACACAAAAGTTGTCTTTTCGAAAATGCAGAAAGAGCACTTGCTTAAAATAGAGGGAAAAGAAATCAAGGAGGAAATGTCAACTGTTTCTTTGGTTGGAAAGAGGGGGGGAAAGAGAGAGCGTGCATGGTGTGTAAACAGCAGCACCTACTTGGAAAACAGTGAGATCAAAGACAGCACAAAGCCCCAAAGGATGACTTGGATGTGAGGGGAGAGGGAATAACAAGTCATTAAGAAACTTTACATCCCAGTCATGAAGAAATGTATTCTACAGAAGTACATTCTATTGGTAGGCTTTTCTTTCACAGAACATTCAGGATGCTAGCCCTGTTTGGTGAAAGTGAATTGATCTTTCCCTTAGTCTGTATTAGGGCTGTACATGCATGTTCCCCTCCAATCCAATCTATGTCCCAATCTGGCACTTTGGATCAACCCCAATCTGACCTGGGGGTGATCTGGGGCTGACCTGCATCTGGACACCAAATCAATTCTGACGCCTTAATGTTTGGTTAGGTTTTTGAACACTAATTAAACACGTGGCCTTGGGAGGGAAGGAGACATGGTGTTCAATCCTGCTGTGTGCTGCTTTGCCGGCACATTCCCTTCAGGGTATACACTGGCAAAGTAAAAAGGTAAAGGTCAAGGGACCCCTGACCATTAGGTCCAGTCGTGACCGACTCTGGGGTTGCGGCACTCATCTCGCTTTATTGGCTGAGGGAGCCGGCATACAGCTTCCGGGTCATGTGGCCAGCATGACTAAGCTGCTTCTGGCGAACCAGAGCAGCGCACAGAAATGCCATTTACCTTCCCACCAGAGCGGTACCTATTTATCTACTTGTACTTTGACGTGCTTTCGAACTGCTAGGTTGGCAGGAGCTGGGACTGAGCAACGGGAGCTCGCCCTGGTGCGGGGATTCGAACCGCCGACCTTCTGATTGGCAAGTCCTAGGCTCTGTGGTTTAACCCACAGCGCCATCCGCGTTCCACACTGGCAAAATATATCCTGCTAATTGCAAAATTAGTTCCCAAGACAAGAAAGTTCTATTTTATATGTTCCACGAGGTCTTGATTCCAAAAGGTACTGTTCTTTCTGAAAGGTGAGGTGGTAAGATCTGGCATCATGGAGCAAATCTGAGTTCCTCATCAATATTCTCTGTTGACATGGGCAAGACAAGGGAACTCACAATTCTTTCTCCAGCATCTACCCTCATCTCCTCTATGCCATACACCCACACCCACAACACAACACAAGCACACTTTTAGAAATGTTGCTATATCAATATTTCTTTTAGAAGATAGAAATTATTGCACTTCTGCCCACTGCAGTAAAGTTGGATCTGGTTTTTCAGCATTAAATGAGAGCTGGCAGACATCAAGGAGAAAAGCAACTGTGAAAGGCTGCTTGGAGCCTTGAACTTAGATATTAATAAGCGCATATGCTGAATGCTCTTTAGAAAATATTTTATCTGTTGATTTTGCAGGGCCCTGTACAGTGAGACCTATTGTGACAGGGAAGCAATGATATTATCTTGACAGGAAATTTCACAGTCCAGCTGCCAATCCTAACAGGCCATGTCAGCTACATGCCATAATGGCCATCTTTTTATCAGAGGTCAGGCAAGTGACCTACAAGCTTGCAGCCTGAGATTATGATCCCCTATTTGATCATGCAGCAGAACCTTTTTCAAGCTCACAAGCAACCAATACAGCAGCTGACATCACAGAGGCTTACTTTTGGATTTGTTGCTACAGGCAACAGGTCAAAAATCATCAAATCCCATGCTGCTTGGGAGAGAGCGAGAGAGCGACAGTTGTGTGGGTGTTTTCTTTTAAAATGATCTACCTACCTCCTTTAAGAGCTGTTTGAATCCTTAAACCTCTTCACGCTGCATTACTGTGGAAACCACAGAATCCGAATGGAGCTGTATTTGTTTTGTGCAAGTAAAACATAGGGCTAGAACTTGCAAACCTATACTAAAAAGCTTCCACAGCCCACACGTTTTTCTCACTGAAAACATAGGCATTTGAGGGGAAAGTTTGGTACACTGTAATTGTTGAAGGGGTTGGCTGGAAACCAGAGGACCCTTTTAATTTTGTAGGCCATTATACTGACTTCAATATGATTGAAAACAATTGCATTGTTGTTATTTCCAGGTTAGATAAGTAGGGAGCAGCATGTGTGTGCTATTTTCCTCCTGGAAAGTCAAATTTCCCAGAACAATAATGCTTAGATGTAATGGAATACATTCACATTAAATGATCACTTTGGTAAGACAAGAAGTCTTTCAAAACCCCTTTGTAGTTTGTCACTTTATCCTATTCTAAGCATCGCTGTGTGTAACAACACTTGTGGAATTTCTTGTTCCTCTTCATCAAATAGAAGACCAGTAGGAGAGAGAAAAAGGTGACTCATTTATTCCTCCTGAACAACAGTGCAGGCAGTGCTATTTATCTAGAAAAAGAGGTGCCAGAACTAGCCATGAACACCTTCCTTATTCTCTTACAACGGCAATGGTGCCCACCTGAGAGGTGTCAGAACTGACTTCTGGTGAGTTCTGGCTGGGGGTGGGGAGCCCTGAATGTGGGGGGAAATGCAGCAGAAGGCATGCAGGTTGTTGTTGTGCTGCCAGAATAGGCCATTGTAGGGGATTAATACCCTTTGTGAAATCACCTGAGCATATAGTCAGATTCTCATTCCATCTACTGAAACCTTTTGACCCGATGAAGGAATCCAGCTTGCAGAAGGAGGCAATTCTCTCTTTCCTCCCAGAACCCCTTTACAGAGCCCCCCACCCACCCACTGTAACCGAACAACATGGATTTTCAGAGGGTGCAAGAAGACGCAGGAGAAGGGGAAATTCACCAATGGAGGGGTGGGGTCTGGATCCAAGAAACAGAATATGAAAGTTCAGGCAAGATAACAAAAGAACCAGTTATAAGGACCTACTGCAAGTGCCTTCATTGGGCTATACTGAGACTGATTTTGACTGTGAGGTAGTGGGTTGTATACCTCCAAGAGGTTCCAGAATCTTCTAGCAATTTCATATGCTGCAGTGAAGACTTTTGCTTTTAGAAAAGGAGTGGTGAATTTTCTCCAGACCAAGGCTCACATTATTTTATAGGCCACCTTCTGGAAACCTCATAATAGTGGCGAGCAGGACTAAAGGCAAAGAAGGGGCATTACCGCATTACATTCAGGCAAAAGCACTCCTAAAAGTGAATTTAGCTGAGATACCACTATAACCACTGGCCTGCACCAACCTTTTCCTGGGTTTGGTTCAGCCCTGGGCTCCTGCTGTAAGTCAGCATCCTTGATGAAGGGTTGCAAAGGTTTCCCAAGTCCTTCCTAGAGCTTTTGAAGTAACTATTACATTTACAAAGGCATGAAAAGACTATTTCCCTACACATATATAGCACAGGATCCATTGTGAGAAATAGTGTCTCTCACCTGCAGTCCAAATTGCTTCATTTTTTCCTCCCAGAAGATGAAGTTTCCATTTGCAGCTAGGAAAAAAATATATATGAATAAGGTGGCCATAGCAGATTTATCTGTGGATCTAGGTGAATGCTCACACAAATAATATGTTCAGCATGCAAAAGATTGCTTTTTTTAAATTCCGCATAAATGCTAGCAGACAACAATTAATCTCATTTCTTCTTTAATTATCCTTTATTCCTATTGCAAAGGTGATATTTACTAGAACTGGTTTGAATAACAGATAGGCGCAGCATTTAAATGTTGCAGCTTATTGCCAGATATTACGGGAAATCATGCCAGACACCCTCCAGCGAACTGGCCAAATTACTCAATACTGCAAAGTCTTCCAACACAAATATTTCGATTCATTCTAGGTGAGATGACTTGCAATTAAATCCCAATGACTGCAGTTTAAAATGCAAAGGGTCCCCTAATTTCTGCTCAGAAAAGATTGACATGTGCACTTAATTGTTTCCAAGCCTTAGTAACTGGATCCCCACCTCTTCATTTTTCAAGAAACAATCCATTTATAGGTTAACACTTTAATTTGTGTATTTCATTCACACTTCCTTGTTTTTTTAAAAAAATGGCAAGTTAGTAGGAAGGTGAGGTCTATGCAGCAGAAGAACAAATTTGGACAGCTTCAAAAGGGGAGGAGACGAATTCATGGAGGACAAGATCATCAGTCAATATTAGCATGGCATCATTTTTCATTAAACCCTGTGGTCATTGCATGCAGCACTGTGTCTGTTCCACTGCACCTTGGGTTACAGTTACAATGGATAAATTAACAGTTAAATTAACACTGAATCATGCTAAAGCTGTCTAGACACCTGATTAATGCAGACAACCATGTAACAAAGCAGTAAAATGCACATTACGGTAAATTTCTCCAGCATTGGCAATCCATGGTTGTTGATGATGTTGATTTATTTGCTAACTTCAATTAACAACCCTTTACAATGAACAGTACTGAATCCACAAATTGTAAGATACGAACAGAGAAACTTGGAAACCTTTTGAGCTTTTTTGGAATGGTATGCATCAAAATGTCTCTGTAACCAGAAAAAAAAAAATATAGTACTTGGTCCCGCATTTGCTACTTTGTTGCCCTCCAGACTGGTGTTTTGTTGAAGGGGTATTTTGCAACATGTTTTTTGCACATTAATAGTGGTATAGTCGTGGTTGTATTCTGCGTAGGTTTCTCCTGCAATGCTGCCATTTTTTGTGGTCATGTGGGGGGCATAGCACAACAAAAGTGGTCCAAAAAATATAGATGTCCATACCGTTTGCATGCATGGATACTGTCAGGGAACTGCCATCGGAGCTAGAGGTGGGGGGAAGGCTCCAGAGGGATGCCGGAGAGGGTCCCAGTAGGGAGAGGGGCAGCCCATTTGCTGGGGAAGGAAATCAGCGTAACACCAGTGGAGAAGGGGGGCAGATGGGGGAATCGGAGAGGAGGCTCCAAGACTCCTCACCGGAGACCAGCGGAGAGAGTACGGGTCCTCCGCTGCCCACACCCTCCCTGCGCAGAAGGCTTCCGCGCAGGGAGACTAGGCGGAGACTAGGCGCCAAAGAACTTTTGTGCTGGAAGAAGTTCAAGAAACGCCCACTGACGGATTCTGCCAGCGACTGAGACAGTCACGATGCTAGAGGCTGTTCAGTCAGAAAGGGTTCAACCAGGTAACTTAGCCAGGAGTGGCGGCAACTTACGCACGAGCAACCCCTAAACTCATTACAGATACCATACATGGTGATGCTCAGTACATAATATCAGAATGATATAGCGTGTTCTCCTTAACCAGAGAGCACGGGTTGCGGTTGGGGAAACATGCCACCTTGCCATGACTAGGCAGATTTGAGAAAATCCAAGCCTGTTAAAGGGTTAATATTGGGTTGCTGGGGAGTTCTGTATGTTGCTAAATTCAGAGGAGGGGTAGAGTCTATAAATATAGGGAGCCAGGGGTTGGACTTCCTCTTGGCCGTTTTGCTTTCGGATCACATGGAGCACTTGGACAATCTTCTCATTGTCTGGTTACATTTCTTTATTTCTTTATTTCCCCTTTCCTTTAATCCTCTCTAGTCCCTTAAATAATTTAATTCCCCCCTTTTCCTGTTCAGTTTCCCTCCCCACCCCTTACCCTGCCCTGTGGGAAGATTCTCCCTGTATCTGTGGCTTGCCTTTCCCAATAGGGAGAGAGCCCCCGTTAGGGGCTTTCTTTCGCAAAAAGGTTTCCCCCATTTCTCTTGTTGAAATTGTGGGGCTAGTCAGGGCTGTTCCCAGCTTAGCTGGTATCACTTTCGTTTATAGTATCTCCAAAGGTTGGCTTTATGGCTCCCTGTGCCTCCAAGGACTATGAGCACTCTGTATATGCTCTTGAACTATGCTGTTTCTGAACAAGTTTATTTTCTTTAAGTTTGTTTTGCCCTGATAGTGGCGACTGCCATTTTAGAGATGAGCCATCGTGGCTTAGTGGCTAAAGTGCAGGACTAGGACCTGGGAGACAGGGTTCATATACCCCTCTTAGCCATTGTTATAACAAAACAAAACAAACTGCTCCTTTTGAGCTATTCTGTTGCTGGGTAGTTCGGCCCATTTGTGATAAAAGAACTTTGGGATTCTTGAAGGGGTGCTTCCCTCTAAAAGGGCAAGCAGGGGTACCTGGACAAGCTGTGGGCTACCTCAACTCTGCTATTTCACTGGAAACATTTATGCCTGGCCTAGCAGGTGATCCTAGGGCCTTGCCCTAGAATTGGATGGCCTGGAAGCGTTTCCGGCCTCAATAGTGTCCCCATGTGGTCCATGAAGCATTGGTTTCACTGGGTCAGCGGATAGTGCCGGTAATGCCTAGGTTGCAGGATTGGTCCCTGTATGGGACAGCTGCATGCTCCCCCATTGCTCTACCTGGACACTTATGTCCTTTTGGTGGTTACCTCACTGCGAGGGATGTAACGGGCGCCATGTTTGCAATATACAACTGGGAGAAAGCACCTTTGCGTGCCCGCATTGCAGTTTGCTTTGTGCGTTGCAGAGCACGGCGCTGCACGGGCTGCAATTGCATTGCATTGCTAGGAGATTTGCAGTTGCATTGCACGGAGGGTGTGTGCATTGCATGGAGGGTGTGTGTGCATTGCACGGAGTGTGTAGTTGCATTGCACGGAGTTTGTTGTTGCATTGAACAGAGGGTGTGCAGTGCACGGAGTGTGTAGTTGCATTGCATGGAGTGTAGTTGCATTGCATGAAGGGTGTGTGCATTGCAGGGAGTGTGTAGCTGCATTGCATGGAGTGCATGTGCATTGCATGGAGGGTGTAGTTGTATTGCACAGAGTGTGTTGTTGGTGTTTTTTTTGTTTTTTTTTGTTTTTTGCATTGCACGGAGTGTGTGTGCATTGCACAGAGTATGTAGTTGCATTGAACAGAGGGTGTGCAGTGCACGGAGTGTGTAGTTGCATTGCACGGGGTGTGTAGTTGCATTGCACGGAGGGTTTGTGTGTGCGTTGCACGGAGTGTGTAGTTGCATTGCACAGAGCGTGCTTTTGCATTGCACGGAGTGTGTAGTTGCATTGCATGGAGAGTGTGTGCACTGCACGGAGTGTGTTTTTTGCATTGCACAGAGTGTGTGTCTGAAAAGGAAGCTGGCTTGGCGGCAGCTTGGTTGGGACTTCTTTAGGGGTTCTGGCCAGCGTCGGCCCTGTATATTTACATATCATGATGGCAGCACAAGATGCCCCCTGCCTAAGCGGGGGCTGGAAGCTGGCAAGCAATAGCTCAATACCTTTTGCCCTTATTCCCATTTTATTTAGGGATCCAGTTGGATATCGTTGCTAAAACATACCACTTGGCTATGGAGAAGCTGTCTGCCTTGAAGGAAGTTAATTTGTAATACTTCCTCTGTAGCAAGTGATGCTTCACCAGATCCGATCTTGCTGGGTCACTTAACTAATCTTCCCACTAGGCCAGGCTGCCCAGATTTCACCCCTCCCATATCCAAGAATCTCCTGAGGAGTATGCTGATTCTCCAGAGAGGAGGAGGCGTGTTCTGGTCTCTACTTTTTCTGCTCCAGCACCAAGTCAGTCAGTCAGTCAGTGTCGGAGAGGGAGAGAGACTGAGTCTTAGAGATCATGTGTAGAGATAAGGTTGCTGCTAAGGACAGCTGCAGACACTCAGTGCAGTGCAGCATTTATTTATACTTAGACCTATTAAGCTCTGTATATAGTTTGTATAGTTGCAGATAGAATGAAGAAGATATTCTACAGAGCTGCACTCCGAGTTGTTTATATACTCTGCTAGACTCTGCTGTACTCTGCTGTGCGACGACTGTCTTTTTGTTGGAGTGAATCCGGTGCTCACAACTCTAAGCTGTGAGTCCACAGCACTTTGACCTGTTCCTGTGCAGAAGGTGGTCTCTGGAAGTGCTACCCAGCTCGCCTAGCCCAGTTGGGGCTGAAGTGGATGAGTCCAGTTGGTGGCACTGGCTCAAGGGCGATGCTGACAGAGGTCCCCTTACCTTTGTGTATGCCTACCAAGTGTGGTGAGGGCAGATATCAGGCGATGGTGGCAATTCCTGAATGTATGCAATAGTAGTTCGCCATGGCAGGATACCTTGAACCCGCTCAGGGATTTTCAGGTTCATGGTGGTGCTGCTGGATCTTTGCCCTTTGGTTTTTATTTCAAGGGCTGCTGGTGTGCAAAGCTATGGTCTCAAGCCTGGTGTGGTGAGGCAATCATGTGACATAACTTTTCTTGAGTTTTCCCCATTGTAGTAGCAGTTCACGTGGCCCGAGGAGTTCAGTGACCATCGGATCTGCTTTTGGTCTGATAACCAGGTAGTGGTGAGCGTCTTGGCAAAACAGTCCTCATGCTGTAGCACAGTCTCTGCCCCTCCGCTCATGCTTTCGAGCTGCGCCACTTAAGGTTTAATATTGTGCTTTCTACTCTCCAGATTACGCTGACACTATCCGATTTTCAGATGAAGCGCTTCAGATCTTGGGCTCCAGACTCAGCTATTGCCAGACTTTTCCAGACCTGTGGCATTTTGACAACAATTAGTAATTTCAGAGAGCGGCAGCTTCCATTTCCCCTTCTGCTTTTACCTCTTATGGGAAGGCCTGGATGGATTTCTTAGCCTTAAGCTGGCAGTTCTCGGCCATTCAGGAAAATTGGCCCCCATCCTCTGAGCAGATCCTGCAGTATTTGGTCCACCTGCTGCAGATTGGGCATGCGGTTATAACTATCCGAATTCAGTCCGCTGCAATGTCTGTTACATTGAAGCTTTATTTTTCAGAGACCCTTGTATAAAGTTTGCAGTGCGCAGGGCCTTGGAAGGTTGGAATAGGCTCCAACCTCATAGGACAGTGGGCAGGAAGTCGGTCAATTTTTACCTATGCAGTATCTGCAACAAGTTAAAACTTGTCTGCGGGTTAAAGATCAAGGTGAGACTCCTTTCAGTAGTCCACTGCATTTTCGCACTGAGGGTTGGGAAAATGGTTGTTGGAGCCAGCACGGGGCTGAGAGTCTGGAGGCTTATTGCTTCAGGACTTTTCCTTATCCTTTGGAGCTTGTCATTAGAGTTGGTAACTCTAAAACAGACTTAGTGGGCAGGAGTGCCATAATCAGGCTTCCCGCCACAGGTGAGGAGGGCCCTTGCCCCGTTATGGATAACAGAATATTTGGCTTTTTATTCCCTGGGGGCTGGCCCACTCCTAGTGCATGAAAATGGGTTCCCGTTAGCCCGGCATCAATGTGCTTACGTCGTGCACCAGTTATTACAGCCTGCGGCTTGCTTACCGCTGAACACTCCTCATTCCTTACGATTGGGTGCTGCTGCAAAGGCTGCACACTGGGTGCCTGTCAGTAGACAGGATTGTGAATACGGGTCATTGGAAGTCTGACGCTGACTAGGGTTATATCAGGAAGTGTCGCAATGATGTCTGTGCTGATGCTTGTCTGTTATTTCCTTTTTTCATAGGAGCAGCTGTGCACATTTGAGCCACAGCATTGTACGTTTTATTCCTGGGGTGTCTAACGAAATTGCGGATGCTCTGTCCCGTTTTCAGATGGAGCGGTTCAGACTTCTGGTTCCAGAGGCACGGATACGTCCGGAATATTTCCCTGATCATCTCTGGAACCTTGGCAGCAATTAGTTTTGCAGGGAGTAGCGGCTTCGGTTTCCCCTTCTACCCTTAGATCTTACAAAAAGGCTTGGACCGATTTTTTTTTGACATTTTCGCGCCAGACAACCTCTAATTTAGAAGGTGTTCCCCCCCACCTCCTCGCAGGTGTTGAGTTATTTAGCACATTTATTTCAATTGGGGTGGGCAGCAAGAACTATTAAGATACAGGCGGCTGCCATTGCCTTTTTCTGTAAGACATTTTATGATAAGGACCCATGTGCGAGGTTTATTGTGCGCAGGGCCCTCGAAGGCTGGGGCAGACTTCGTCCATCCCAGCCAGCCTCTCGGTGCCCCATTTCCTTTGATTTGTTGAGCAGGATGCGCAAGAGGCTGAGGGTGGTGTGCTGGTCGGGGTACGAGGCTCGCCTTTTCTCGGCTGCCTTTTCTATTGCCTTTTTTGGAGCTATGAGAGTGGGTGAACTGGTATTTGAAGACAACAGAGATGGTCGTTCCAGGGGCCTTTTGCTCAGGGATGTGCAGCTAACCCCCGCAGAATTGAGAGTCACAGTCAGAAATTCTAAGACTGATCAGAAGGGTAGGGGTGCCGTCATTCGTCTCCCTGCTACGGGAGAGGCAGGCCCTTGCCCTGTGAAGGATGTCAGTAAGTACTTAGCAGTACGCATCACGGGTGATGGGCCTCTGCTTAGACATGAAAATGGGTCGCCCCTAACGAGACGCCAGTTTGCACAGGTGATGCGTAAAGCGATTCTCGCTTGTGACGGCACGTCGGATGGTTTCGCCCCTCACTCCTTTAGGATTGGGGCTGCAACAACGGCTGCTCATTGGGGTTTGTCGGCCTCCAGGATAAAGGATTTGGGGCGCTGGAAGTCGAATGCCTTTCGGGGCTATGTTCGTTAGTACTCTCGGACTCTTATACTGTTTGTTTTTGTTTATCTCAGGTCTGGCGGCTGTTCGCATCTGGTTGGTAGGGCACAGCATCATCCATTGGGCTGGTGTCGCAGCACGGCAGTCCAGGCTGGGTCCAGGTCTCGGCTTCCCTCCACATGTGCAGCTGTCGTGGCTGTCCAGGCGGGGAATGTGCTGGTCTGAGTTCCTGCCAAGGATTCGGAGGCAGTTGCTCTTGGAAGGGCCGCCCACGGCTATCGTGGTGCAGCTGGGTGAGAACGACCTGGTATCCGTGGACTGTCTTTCACTTCGTGCTGCAATTTTGAGTGACTTGGAGATGCTGCGAACATTGGTGCCGTCAGCTAAGATATTTTGGTCTAAGCTATTGCAACGCCGCATTTGGTTGGGCAGTCGTTGCCCGGCAGCCACAGAAAGGGCCAGGAAACGCATCAATTCTGCGGTGGCTAAGAAGATTTTTGAGTTGGATGGTGATGTGATTTCCCATCCGGCGATACTGTTTCAAGCTACGCCCCTTTTTAGGGCTGATGGGGTGCATCTTTCTGCCTCTGGGAACGAGGCTTGGCTAGGTGCAGTGGTGGCTAAGCTAAGGGCTTGGCTGGGGCTGTGAGTGGTTTGGCGGTGAGCTTGAGGCTCCGTGGCGGTTAGGCATTGGTTAAGGTGGTTCTTGGAGGGGTAAGTGCCTACCCCTCCAAATGATGCGAAGGGAATTCCGTTAAAGGAATCCAGGGGCTTGCCATTCTTTTCGTCCTTGTCCCTGGCATCGGACTTGGGCCGTGCAAGCCCCAAAGGAACATGAGGGTGAGTAGTGAGGGACTGATGCCCAGCTTCATTTGCTCACCCAATACTTGTTTCCCACTAAGGCTTCCGCTGGTGTCCGGAATGCCTCTGGCTTCCGCTGGTGTCCGGAATGCCAGCTCTGTCCCTGAGGGCATGGACAGATAGTCATAACCAGTGCCTAAGCAACCACTCACATATTTTGTATTTAAATAAAGTTGTGGCCAAAATTATGCCAAAAACCCAAACAAAATTGATGTGTGAAGTGTGAATTATTGGGGGGTGGCAACTGTGGGACTCAACACGCAAAGCGTGTTCTCCTTAACCAGAGAGCACGGGTTGCGGTTGGGGAAACATGCCACCTTGCCATGACTAGGCAGATTTGAGAAAATCCAAGCCTGTTAAAGGGTTAATATTGGGTTGCTGGGGAGTTCTGTATGTTGCTAAATTCAGAGGAGGGGTAGAGTCTATAAATATAGGGAGCCAGGGGTTGGACTTCCTCTTGGCCGTTTTGCTTTCGGATCACCCGCCCTCCCTCCCTTTAATAGGAGGTTTTCCTGATCGCTTGACCTTGCTATTGCCTGTCATGGTGTCGTCCGCCTTGGTGCGGGGGCACAGTAGGAATTTTGCCATTGGCTGATTGGCTGGTGCCATTGGTTTTCGCCTACTGCGTAGCAAATCGTCACAACTTGTAAGGTTGGCGGTTAGGCATTGGTTAAGGTGGTTCTTGGAGGGGTAAGTGCCTACCCCTCCAAATGATGCGAAGGGAATTCCGTTAAAGGAATCCAGGGGCTTGCCATTCTTTTCGTCCTTGTCCCTGGCATCGGACTTGGGCCGTGCAAGCCCCAAAGGAACATGAGGGTGAGTAGTGAGGGACTGATGCCCAGCTTCATTTGCTCACCCAATACTTGTTTCCCACTAAGGCTTCCGCTGGTGTCCGGAATGCCTCTGGCTTCCGCTGGTGTCCGGAATGCCAGCTCTGTCCCTGAGGGCATGGACAGATAGTCATAACCAGTGCCTAAGCAACCACTCACATATTTTGTATTTAAATAAAGTTGTGGCCAAAATTATGCCAAAAACCCAAACAAAATTGATGTGTGAAGTGTGAATTATTGGGGGGTGGCAACTGTGGGACTCAACACGCAAACAACAGCAGGCCTGCACAACTCAAATAGCTAAATCCAGCCCACCACACCTACCAACTGAAGCAACAATTGCTGTATTGGGGAGATGTTGCTAACTGGCCCTGAAGAATCAGTAGACTGTCAGCACGCCCCCTCAGGGGAAATATTATTCCACTTCTCCAACGTTCACCAGGCTTCTAGTCATGGTGCTAATCTTGGATTATGGTCTCAAGCTTTTGTTCAGATGTGCTCCAATCCTGCCCCCCCACCCGAAAACCCTGATGTGGATTGTTTCTCCTTGTAGTAATAATTGCATGCCGACAGGTTAAAGGCAGAAAGTTAATCAAATATGGCTTTCCTGGCATTAATCTGAAAGGAACAAATAATAATTACAGATGAAATTATTACACAGAGAACTCCGCTTAAACAGTACAGCCTCACAATAGAGAATAATTATTTTGAATAATAGCTGGACATCACAAGTCATACATGATAATGGGCTATTTATCGTGCCTTCTGTTTCTTATTGCCAGAAAGGTGTATTCTTACTGGCACGACCTGCATAGGATAATTGCACTTGTTAATTTACTGTACAATTCTAACAGAGCATGTTGTCTCTATGAGTCCCTGAGCTGATTTCTAGAATCCCTGTTTAAGGTAGAGGTGGCTAACCTGTGGCCCTGCACATGTTGTTGGAATTGACTTCCATCATCTGTGGCCGCTGGTCATGCTGGCTGGGGCTGATGGGAGTTGGAGTTGGAGAGCATCAAGGTGGGTGACAAAGGTTAACCACCTCTGCTTTAATGGATGGAGCAGATTTCTGCCAAGCTCCAGGAAGTACTAGGTTTGTTTACCTATTGTTTGCTACCAGCATTAAATATCCCTTATGTCACCAGTAAGTACTTCTGTTTGCTCGATTTAAATTAATGATACAAAAATCCAACACGGCTATCTTTGCAAAAGAATTTGCCTTTTGGTCTGTGGTAATCCATAGAGAAAGATAGAAACGCAGAAAGCGAGAGAATGAGAGAATATCTATCATTTTCATGAATACCTACGCTACTTGTTTTTGTTTTCAAAATTAAGCCATCCATTTCAAGAAACAGTTCGGTTATGACGGAGAGTAACATTAGGAGTGAAAATGGAACTGAACAAAAGAGTCATCCTTTACCTGTGTGTCAGCCAATAAAATATGGCAGCCCAATCTGCTCTGTCTCTGATGGCTGTGTATGAAGTTCTACAATTAGAGAAGTAGGCAGCAGGGCTGCTTGTAGACAGAGACGCTGTTTATTAAACGGAAACATTATCACTTTGTTATTGCTTCCAGAATGAATAGAAGTGATCCATCTTTCCAGGCACAATCTCTATAAATAATGAAAGATGTTCTGTAACAGATATAATAAACAGCTAGTTGTGTTTTACAGCAGGAGGGTACGTATCAGGATAGGGCTCATGGAAATATAACCACATAAAGGAACAGGAAATATTGGTCTGCGTATCTTTACAATTCATTATTCATGTTCCCAAATTGCTATGTGAAAATGCAGAGCAGTTTTGTGTTTAAGACATACCATATTCTAGGCTTTTTTAAAAAACGAAAACAACCCACTGTTCCGTATATTATATGTCCTATTGCTATGGAATTTCGTATTGAGAGTATCTTGGGTGAGAAGTAAAGCTGTCTATACTTTAGAGAAGTTGGATGAAAGTTGGCTGAGTTACAGCAGTTTAAAACTGGGAGCCAGATGGGACTCGGGAGCCACCCTATGTAGCAAATCCTTGGGGTCCTCAAGTACGGCAGACTTCTCAAAGTCCTCCTGCACTTCTTGATTCTGTTGATATATTTATATATATCCCCAATGATGTCTCTTGCCAAAACCACCAGATTGTGCTAGCTGGATGGTTCCCCCTGGCTTTTTTCAGCCTGTGCATAAATAACAGCCAGTGCTCAGGGACTTCTGTCCCACGGCTTTAAAGTTTGAACACACTCAGTACAGTGGAATGAAGCCAACAGAGGCTCCAGAATGCTGCTGGTAGTGGACTCCTCCCCAGGCAGATGCCTGGCTGGCAGTAGATGGAGACATGGCTAAGGGCTAGACGGGCTGAATGATTTTGGGCTGAAAGCAATGGAAAAGAAAAGCTTACTGAGAACAGGAGCAACATGGGCTCTTTTAGAAAGAGGGAGTGGCAGAAAAATGTCTCTGCTATTGACTTCCAAGGCAACCCCTCTTATTGACTTTCAGCATTCATCAGAATAAAATGTAAGGATAATGTGTGAGTAAAAGGATTTATGTCCTCTGAGCTTACCCTAGCAAGATTCCTACTTCTGGCTCAAGCAATGTCCCTTTTGCTGGTACGGCAGTTCAATATAGTTCTGGTTATGTTTTTTTCAATAGTTATCTATTGATCCCCAAAGCACAGTTAGGTTATGCCTAGACATGACACACATCTTGGGGATATGGAGACAGCCTGATAGTATTTACAAAAAGTGATCTGTGACACATTCACAAGAAAGCCTTGACTTCTCAGAAAGTCAGGAAAATGTCACCATATGGTGATTTTCTCCTTATAACTGATCAGATAAGCTCACCTTCACACACTACTGATCTTTGGTGGGGCCAGAATTCATCTTGGTCAAAACAAGTGCTATTTCGGTAGGGGGCTCAAGGGTTTGCAGTACCGGCACATTTCACACACACACCCCCAAATGTTAAAAGTGTGGAACTTACTGTAACAACAATTTCATGGTGAGTGCCAGCAACTTTTTTCGAAGAAGAAGAAGAAGAAGAAGAAGAAGAAGAAGAAGAAGAAGCAGCAGCAGCAGCAGCAGCACTGCTCAAACCGTACATGATTGTTTGAAAGGTCTCTCTGTCAAACTGTGTGTGTGTGTGCACAAACATGTCAGAGAGAAATGAGTTGACAAGTTTTTCTCTCTCATCCCTTCTGTTTCCACACATAGGGAAGGTTTGATGTGGAGCTGCATTCGGTTTCAAAAAAGTCATTCTCCACATTCATTCTAAAATGATCCACTCTCCTGAGGAGACTGCGCCATGCGCCAGCCTGTAAGTATGAAACAGTGCTCAGCTTGGACTCCGGCCTTTGAAGCCGCCCAGTCTGTTTCAGCAAAATCGTGATGATGCTTCCGCTAAAACAATCAGAAGTACTGACCTCCAGTGCTATATCCTCATGTCCTCACAATATGCACAAAAGGTTGTTTATTTTTTAAATGAGCAACAACACTAGAATAACTAATTGGCAGAAATTGTTGTTTCCTAATGACTTTCAACTACATCCCCCACCCCCACATTCTTCTTTCTTGTAACATCTCACTCATTCAGCCAACACAGCCGACAGCAAGACCCAGCTCTGTTCCTGGAGGCTTCTCCTTCCCTGCTGCCAGGCATTTACATTTTGAGCTTAGTATTCTTAAGAATTAATTAATAGGTCCACAGGATTGAGGTTGCGGGCCCAAGAACAGTGAAGCTGTGGGTGGCAGGCCCAAGGCTGGTAAAATTGCAATACACACTGGACAACCATCTGGGATTTGAATTGGCCACAACTCTACCAATTACAGGTGTCAATAGGCCTTGGTGAAGACATGGGATATGTATCCTGAATCAATCACTCTTGGTTATTTTGACAGCATTCACCAAAGTTACAGATTACCCTATGACACACATTAAATCAGGGCACCCCACCTAAAATCACCGGGGTGAAGCTATGGCCCATCAGCTTCTGTCTGGGTGTCTGTTGGAGCAGCAGAACTGTAGGGGTGCTTTGGAGCCAGCATGAATCTATCATGCTCAAAAGAAAATGAACAGGGTGTGCAAGTGCATCTGTGCCAGCTCTATTCTGGCAAACATGGCACCCTGGCAGGAGTGAGCCAGTACCCATCCACGATGCCCGGTATCACTATCTGAGGAAGATGACTCACCTGTACTGTCCTCGCTGACTGACTTGCGGCATTTGCTGGACTCCTGATGCTGCTTCTTGTGTGGATGGGCATTTTCTGTTGCTCTTCTGAGGTGGTTCCTCACTAGTAGAGTTGGAGGACTCCAAAGGCTCCACTGGATGCTGACACCCCCATTTGCTGGCCTTAGGGGGAGCAGAGGGTGGCTGCACTAAGGCAGTTTTGAGACACAATGCAGCCTAGGCACAATGTTATTGCCTCCATTGCCTGTATGAAGCCCTTTGAATTGGAAGTCCTTGTCCTGGGTACGCTTGGTGCCAAGGAGCCTTTTGAAGATGCAACTGTTGTCAGGGCTAAACAGTCTTCTTGACTGTATGTCTGGCCTCCTTCATTCTCCTCAGAGCCCTGGATGCTGCTGATGAGGTGTCCCCTGGGTGACAAGGGGTGCACCTACAAGTTTGGAGCGGGCAATGCAAAGTGCACAGGC
The DNA here is from genome assembly GCF_965112155.1 of Podarcis liolepis. Lineage (NCBI taxonomy): Eukaryota > Metazoa > Chordata > Lepidosauria > Squamata > Lacertidae > Podarcis > Podarcis liolepis. Next base: position 56,761,524 of record NC_139557.1, on the reverse strand, counting down.
AACGGCACATTTTTAGAAGGCGTAACATGGATCTGAAAGATGCCACAGAGATAAGGTAAATCATTAATCCCAACAATACAGCCCAATCAAAGGAGAGACAGATAAATCTCTACTCCTAGCACCACACCCTATTCAATGGAGAATCAAAAGTGCTCTTGACAGTGCTCTTGACAGCACTGCCAGTCAATTTCAAGAACTATATATAAGCTTAAGGCATGTAAAAGTATCTCTGTGACTGAGTGGGTTACCTTAAATATTGTCCCCTGCCAGTTAGCAAGGCGATGGCAGGCAGTGTCACTGAATCAGCCCTGAGTGCCACGCTGGAGAGCCCAATGGGAGCTGGGGAAGGGAATTACACCCTTTCACACACTGCCCTGTTGGTCCTGCAGCTGTCTGCCACACCCGAAGTGCAAGTGGCAGCACTAGGCTCCCTAATGTGGTCGGGGAGTATCCTATTCCAAGTGCTGCCCTGTTAGCACAGCTGGGAGCTGGGGTGGTTCCCTCACCCCAAGCACACTTGGTGGTGCTAGACTCGCCAGTGGGGGAGGGGGAGGGGAGTATCTCATCCCAGGTTCCGCCCAGGTGGTCACTTACTAAAAGCACCCCCAAGTAAGGCAGCACCACTTAAAGTGGAGGGAGTGGGGATTATCCTCTTTTAACCCTTGTAGTGCAATGCTCCCCTGAGGGGGAGTGGGTGCGGATTAACTCCCTCACCTGGCACCTGGCACTCCCCATCACCATTGCCCACTACTACCCTGCTTCCAACAAACTCTTCAGCCACTTCCAAGGCCCCAGAACTTTGCTCCTCTTCAGCTACTGTGGGAGTCTCCTGGAGATGTCCTTCTTTGTAAGAGACCAAGCTTCATCTGAGAGTGGTGCCCAGGCATGGTTTTCTTTTATGCCCACAGTGGACTAGAGGGAAGGCAGGCGGGTGAAATGTTCCCTCTGGTTTGCCCCCCAGGCTGTGCCCACAAGCTCACCCATGATTGATTGGCATTGTGGGTGTGCCTTAGACCCCAGGGCAGCCAGGGAGGAGGAGGAAGTGACGTCCTCCCCCAGCCACCCAGACCCTGGATGGGTACCTGCTGGCACCACTCACCCTGAGCTGCAACCACCACCTCCTCACAGACAGAGGTAAGCAGCCATTATTGTAATTAGGTGCAGGGTGAGAGCATAGCGACTGGAACAGCTTCCTTCTAATTGATATTTGCCCTGTAAACAATTGAGAGCTGCTTAATTGTGCAAGGACAATTTCCTTTGAGATATGCCTTACTGTACCACCGCCCCAAAGAGAAGCAGATTTTAAGCGGTGCACTATGAAGCTAAAACAAAAGGCAAGGTCTTATTGTGGGCTGGGGGAGGGGGCAGAATCATGAATGAAACTCAGCAAAAAAAATTACAAGTGTTTGTTTTTCAGATATGCCAGAACACAACCCTCACTTGTAAACAGAACAATCATTTGGAAGTGGAGACCAGCCATCTTCTTCCCACCCAGACTTCTTTGCCAGATACCTAAATGGAATTGGGCTTCCATGCCGATGCTCAAGCCAGGTCTGCTAACATTCTCGGGAATGCCTTCTCCTCCCCACCCCCCTAGTTCCACCATGTTTCTTCACTTGCTTTGCTAAGATATAGTGCTGCCTCATTATGCAGATGAACCAGCTGACATCATGCTGCCTGCAAGGGGACCTACAGTTTAACTGCTGTCTTCCATAATTTGTAAAGATATGGATAGAAATCCAAATATTCCTTAGCTAAGAAGCCTTTAACAGGACGGGGGTTGGGGAATGAGCGTCCATGGGAAGGAGTTTGGTTTTGTTGCTGTTGTTGTTTTGGTAAGCATTTGCACTGCGTTGAGTCAGAGTAAAGTACCATCTGGAATCTGGTAAGCCTGGCAGGACTCCACTAAAAGGAAAAGCCTATATTAGAGCCACATTCCATTGATAGCCATAATTAAAACATCAAATAGCATATTAGGCAGAATTTTTAAAGGACATTATTTGTACCTTGTAATTAAACACACACATTAGTTCCCCCTTAATATGCTGTATGCATCCAACCACATATTTGCCCAGGCTTATTATCTCCATCTCAGAAGTGAATTGCTTCCTTCCTTCCATCTGACTCATACAGTTAGCAATTTCTTAATAAAACCCATACATTACAATAGTGATGGGCCAAGACATCTGGTCATTTCATGTGCTCCTCCAGCCCAATGGGTCTTGGGTTCTCACACTGTGCTAATCCTGCAGCTCAGTGGAGGGATGCAACACAACATCCTATTCACCATCAACCTCTCCCTTTCCTGAGTCTTTTGATGAACCCCAGACTCTAAAAGTTTGATACCTTAATAGATTGTGCATAGATTTGTGAATCTATTCATTTGGGTGGTGAAGTACTTCAGTGAATGTTACCCTAGTGAGCACCTTGAGTCATCTTCATGGTAAACTGGGATAGCTTTGTTGGTAGAGCACGAGACTCTTAATCTACGGGTCATGGGTTTGAGCCCCATGTCAGGGAAAAAAATATTCCTGCATTACAGGGGGTTGAACTAGATGATAATCATGGTCCCCTGCAATTCTACACTTTTATTATTTTTATCCAAGTGACCTCTCCCAACTGACTGCTCTGCTACCCTTGGGCTCTGGCAGTCTCATCCTATCTAAGGCTCTCCAGCTATAGTAGTCCAGGGTGCTCAGGTGCCTCCTCAACACACCTTTAAGATGATCAGGCAAAGACAAGCACCAATCAGTCAGAAAAGTTTGTGGGGCCTTACTGAGGGATTATTAGCTTTCATGTTGGGGCTCCTGGGGCAGCAAGTGCTCTAGCAAATGCACACTACATACATTTGTGATCTCAAGCAATCAAGTGTTTTGCTAGCCTCCCAGGGTGGGGGGAAAGTGGCATCCAATTTGGAAATGTTCATGAAAGGATATAATTTTATAGGGAAAGGAGTCTTGAAGTGAATGTTTTTCAGGGAAGAAACCTACTGGATCTGGTGAATCATAACTCCATAAACAATAAATAAATAGTAACAATCCATTATGTTTGGGTTAGTATATGAACCTTAAGTGGTTATACAGGGTTCTTGGGTCTTTTCCAAAATAGTTAGGCATTCTCAGATAAATGCAGCAAGGCTGAAAGCTAGCGACACCTTGATTGCCAGTTTTGTAACCCAAGTTAAGTATCTTCTCAGTTTTCTAAATCAAATCAGTGTTTTAGCAAATGGCTGCTACACTGACAGCAGATAAGTACTTGGAGTCATTTCTCATCATGGTACATGAGCTCAACTGGAGAAAGAGAAAAACATCTAAAAATTGAGTAGATTCTGTACGACTAGAGTGCTGTGGATATGGAAGACCATGACATGATTTAGACATGGGCAGCCAAAGGTGGTGAGGATTTTATGATAGGAGGGACATAAGACTGGAGAGGGTGGTAATCTTTTCGAATGCTATCTTTTCGTGCAACTAGGAAACTATTAGTATTAGGTCCAGCAAAAAGTTGGGGAGGGGCAAAATGAAAATGCACTCTGAAGATTGTATAAATGTTCACATCTTCTGGATGCATGGTGACATCTTGAACATTGGATGCTACAGGCTACAGTTCCCATCATGCCTGTCTCTTGGCCATGCTGGCTGGGACTGATAAGAAATTGAGTCCAACAACAACTGGAGAGCCATGGGTTTCTTACCCCTAATTAATACATATGCATGGAACAGTTCATGAGCAGAAATGCATAGTCAGTTCATTTGCTCCCTCACTGGAAATAACCAGCCCTTGCACATGAGTTGCCATGTGTACCAATATAAATTTTTGGGAGTGGTGGGGTTAGCTCAAAACAAACTCCCCTTCTAATCAACTGGAACTTACTGCTGAAACAAGTCTATTAAGCTGCACTCCGACAGAGTTTCACTTGACATTGCTGCTGTCTACGGAACTGTGAAACCCCTTCTGAATCCCAGCCAATCAGGCCTAGACATTTGAAGCCTGGCTACAAATCCATTAGAGCAAATAGGTATTTCACTGACAGCGTGTGGTCTGGATCAGTGTCTGAAAGAGACATGCTGTCAGTGAGTGGGTGCTTCTGGCATTCTACTGAGCAGCTTGATATTAAACAGGAAGTCGTTGTGATGGCAGCAGTGTAACAGGACATGTGGGCCATTTTGATGGGAATATCAAATGGAAAGCTCCAGCCCAGGAACTTTTGAATATTTCAGATCTACAAATGTCACTGCGAAGAGGACACTGAGCAATTTCTAACTTGATGGGAAGTTAAAATGTTAATTGTCCTATTAAACTTGGGGCAATTCTACTCAGTTTTAAAGATTCATACAAAACTTATGTTTTAATGTACAGTAATATATATAAGGGAATTGTTGGGTGGCATGAAACAGCTCAACCAATCAAATGGATTGGAATAATGTACACGCCAAGGTCATAACTTATATTTTCAGTTTCAGCTAGTTTAGGGGTGTTGTGGTTGTTGTTATAAATAACCTTTTACTATTAAATGTTCTGTCATCATAGGTTCTACCTTGGGAGCCGTAAAATGAATCAGTTAATGTGGAATGCTTGGGAACAAACCCATTGATACCACAATCCTAACCACATACACACAGGACTGAATCCAACTGAGGAATGTATCTCCAGGTAAATGTGTTTACGATGCAGGTATTAGCATAATGAATTACATGAACTTAAACCCAAGTATTAAGAAGTACATTGTGTATGGAACAGGATGCTAGTCATCCATTTGCAGCAGAAGTTTCAAATAGGACACATAAAGCAGGAACTGAAATCTGAAGTCTCCAAACCATCCACTGATGTTGTAGTTAAAGGAATGGAAAGGTTAATGATGTTTAAAAACAAAAACAAACAAGATCTAATAATTCTGAATAACTTGCACACCAGGTGACAGTATTCTTATATTTTATCCAAAATTTGCAGTACCAATTAAAAAATCAGACTTGATGGTATTAAATGTAGTATTTCTTTATATGCTAGTGGAAAGGTTCAGTGTCCATACTGATTCAACAATGGTATTGTTTTGATGATGTTTTATTGTATTTGTAATATTTTGTTGGAAACTGCCCAGAGTTGCTGGGAAAACCCAGTCAGATGGGTGGGGTATAAATTATTATTGTTGTTGTTGTTGTTGTTGTTGTTGTTGTTGTTGTTGTTGTTGTTATAAAAACCTGTTCCTTGAACCAGCTTGAGCCATTTCAGCTCTAAGGAGGTTCCATTCTATTGTACATTTCCTTCTAGATGGGAAAAGATCAGAGACATTTGGATAAAGTGCTTTAACTATCATGCCCAGATTGTGATTGCTAAGATCCAACGAACAGTGCTTTCATTAAAAATAGATGTTAAGACTGAGCCTGAGTTTGCACTCACCCTTTGCAAATTATCTCCAACAACCAACTTTGGTAGCCCAGAGACCACCATCTATCCTATGCCCCTGTTACTTATTTTAGAAGCAAAAGGCTTCTAAATCTTTCCCAACCTTTATGGCTTCTCATCATTTTAGGATTATTATGATCATTGGTATGCATTTTGCTTTGACATAGAAATATTTCATAAGGACATTTTGGTAAAATGTCGAATTCTCCTCCTTTCGCCTTCTCATCCTTGCATGCCTCCTTTTCATAGGCTGCCTCCCTTGAATCCTTCTTTTGAATTAGGTAGCCCACTTAATCTGAAGCAGCTGTGATTACCCTTCAGTAGGGTAAAGGAACTATTGCCTGGCAGCAGGATGTGTAGGCCAATGAAAAGGTTCTTTGTGTCAAAAGCAATCACACACTAAGTTAAGTTTTCAACCTATCAAGCTCTCCCCCCTCCTCCATGCATGTTAAAATTACATTCCTGGAGTGGGGTTTTCTTGTGCTTTTATGATAGATGCCCTGCAGATCCCATTAAGAGTGTTCTATTTCAACAAAGTGTGTAGGAGTCTTTCACTTCTCTGTTTTAATTTTAAAATCTTCACATATTTATTATATTTTAGAATTGATGCTGTTTTTAAAGCACGAGAGAGAGAGAGAGAGAGAGAGAGAGAGAGAGAGAGAGAGAGAGAAACAACAACACATTATAAGCAGATTGCCAGAATAGGAGGCCTTGAAAGTTTTAGGAACTGATAAGATTCATTCAGGGCTGTTCAAATCAAATGCTCTGAGGGGGCACCTAGCCCATGTGTTCAATGCCTACCATCCCTTATACTGCCATGCCTCTATTCAGGTCATATTTTTTTTAACTGTGATGCTTTAAAATAGATGCCTGCAGCCTAATCAATATATGAATTTCACTCAGCCACCAGCTCCACCGTTTCTTGAACCTCATTGGCCTCTTAGGGTAGCCCAGTCATACTGCTGTAGTCATATTGCAGTTGCTATCTATATTGGGTTTGAATTGGTTTTTATGTATACATGTATCTGTTTTATATATGTTTTTATTATATTGCAACTCACTTCTAGATTTCTCAATGGAAGCAATTCAGGTTGAGGATGCTGCTTGAAAAATCTCCCTGTCATGATTTAGCCTCTAGACCTGCTTTTCCAAAGCTGGTGCCCTCAAGTTTTATACTCTATACTGGTCAACAATCAGGATTATGGGAGTTGTAGTCCAGAACATCTTCACCGGGTTGGAAACGCCTGCTTTAGAGTCAGCCGTGTTGGGCTCCCTTTGTTCTCTGCCCCCTCCCCCGTCCTTTACCTATTTACTTCCTGACAAATCCAGCCTTGTTCCCACATGTAGTTTTACCCCCAATCTTACTTTCCTAATCCTCTTTCTTCAACTTTGCTCCACCATCCATGGTTTTCTCATATACCTGCTTTTTAGGCCACTGTTTACTTTGGTCTTCTACCTTTAGCCCCCTGTCTCTTAGTCAGCCTTGCCTGCATGCTTCTGTCCCTTGTCTCCAGTAGTTTACAAGGTTCTCCTAATCTCAAGTGATACAACATTTCTTTAGTGCCTCATCACTATCCTCTTCTTTAGGGTGGGCAGATGCAAAAGAGGACAGGGCAAGCTAAAATTCCCTTGTCAGCATGACAGTTAAAGGTTCAGGGACCCTGCTCTCTTTTACATTTGGCCATGTAGTCTTGAATCAGTCCCCTGTCTTTTCTAACCTCTTTTTCCTTCTCTGAACTTCCCCAGTGGCTACCTGCTCTGCCATCTTGCTGGGAGACTCCCGGCTGCGTTAACCTGCATGCATTACTATATTCTTTATTCTTGTGCCAGTCCTGTTGAGAGTCTATATTATTTTCATATCTGTCAAACTGACTACCTTTTATTCTCTTATAGAAACTGGACTGCAAACGTTCTGACATCTTCTTTTCAAAGCAATCAAAATATCCGTGTGAATTGGGAGTCATTACCACTTCAACTAATCTGTGGTAGAAGCTACAGCCCAAATGCACTCCAAATTACCCAGAGCACTCCAGCTGTACATGCTTCAATCACTGTGTTGCCAGTCTCCATAGCTTCTGTGTGAACACTGCTCAAAGGAGAACGAATAAAAGATTTAAAGTACCAAGTCTTTGTAGTAGAGAGCTGATACTTCAAATAGAAACAATAGCTAATTTGCTACACAGTGAGTATTTTCTATACACTGTAGTCTCTTAGAGATCACCATAATCTGGACTCAGTCTTAATATTCTTTAAAAGACAGATTGTACAGTTTATGAGTACTGATTATTTTACAGTTTCTGTCAATGTATCATTCACCTTTGGTCTTTTGTCTGATGTTGGTATTCTATACTATTTAGAATGATCGCTTTTTCTTGCATACTTTTTAGTCTAAAAGACTTTAATTAACTAAGCTGATGATTCATTTTTAAATATTTTATCCCACATTTTGGCCACACGGTGCTCAAGACAGCTAAAAATAATAATACTGGTACAATAAGATATAATTAAATTGGATACAATAGCTATAAAATACATTTTCAAAACAACAACCACATAACATCAAGTCCCATAAAACAGCAATATTTACCAGTCAAATTGTGGCCCAAGGCCTCAGTCAATCAGTCAATAATCAATATTTGTCTGCTGGTGGGTCTCATTAGATATGGGGCTATTCAGGTTACCCTTGGCAAGGTGTTCCAGCACAAATGTTCTGATAAAGCTATTGAAAAAAGTAATTATCTGTTCCATTTAAGGATGCTGCATAAATTCAATTTAGTTCACATTTGAAGATGAAGCTATCTTATCAACACTTTCTGAAGCAAGATGCAATCCAAAACACAACTCTCCTTTGAAATTCGCAGTTCTCTGAATGTTGCAATGCAGTTCTCAGCCACAAAATGTTTACAAAAATGCATATACTAGATTAAGTATGCATTTTAAAAAAATCATTGAAATTAGTATTACGGGAAATTGCTTTGCAAAAAATGTGTCTATTAGACAAAACTGCATACAAAAATGTATATTAGGAGAAATTTACACTAAATGCTGGTTAATTTTCAGGATCTCCTGAAAAAGTAAAAACAAACTAATGTGGGAATGTGGCGAAATGAACTTAAGGGTGCAAAAAATAAAAACCTGAGAAAAACCAGATTTGACAAAAATGCTGGGGTTAATCCTAACCCTAACCCAATAAAATGTTGCATCCTTGTGATTGCACTATCAGTGGGCCTCAGGGCTCTGGACCAAGGGCTTTGGTCGCTGTCAGAACACTTTCACAAATAGAGCTGTTCAAACATTATGCACTACACATGTAAGCATGAATTGAATGAATGACTACATATGCTGGTTCTCACCTTCAACTCAGGGACTGAACCCCTCAAAAACGTAGCGTATCAGTCACGGGCATGGCTGAACTTGCACTGTATGCATGTGGGTTATATTATGTCCCAATTAAAACAGGAGATCATTTTACAATGAAGACCTTTAGGTAGTGAAATGCATGGATCCTGTAGTAATGGGACATGTCTCCTTTGTGAAATACATGGAATGAAATATGATGTGTGTGCCTTATGGGGCAGTAGTGACAACTGTTAGACTTTTCAGGCCACAATTTCTGAATTAGGCAGAAGACAGAAACTTCCAAGTCTTAGATTTCCTTCTCTCAGGCATATTTGTAGGTGCACTCTATTCTCATGGTACACAATCCGAAAACCATCCTGATTTGGAGAGGACTGTTAAATGACAGTCTGTGTAGTGAATGGCAGTCTCTATAGTCCAGAGCTGTTTGACTTGAAACTGGTTATGAATAATCAAACCTGCTGTTAAACAGATAAACACTATGCTTCAATGAACAGCTTTCGATTCAAGTAGTGTATGATGATAGATAGATATACAACCCTGCTTCACTCTCTGTTGGGCACCTAAGATGGTCACCTCACTCTTCTGGCCTTGCTGCATTAAGAATAATAACCTGATGCTCACAACACTTGTGAGAGAGAAATGTGAAATAAATGGGCAGCTTTAGGCTTTGAGGGAACACTTTGGGGATGAATGCAACTGCTGGTTTGCTACTATCATTTAATTAAGGGTTTCAAAATGAGTGTGGAACCTTCAGAAGTAAAGGAGACTCCTGGTTTCACAAAACTGCCATTCAATGACAATTGGGAGCTGTGACCCCCTCACATGCTTAGTTAACATTGGTTTCAAATGCCTGATTTCAAATGGCTTCATGTCAGTCAAACAAAATGTATGCTTACAGGAGAGCCTGCTGGACAGTGTCTGCGAAGTCTTTAAAAGAGGCAAACAAAATGCTTTACAAATATGTTTGTAATCCATAGAACAAGGAGATGGAATCAATTTCCCCAAATCAAGGACAATTAGTATTCATATTTTGGTAAATTAGCACTCATGAACATTCCCACCTCTTTGTGTTTGCCTTTATTGTAGATAGGTTTCCTTAGCAACTAAGTCATCTGACCCACTTAATTCTCTAGCACTGTTATTATGGGTTCTCAATGGAAAGCAAAACAAAGGTTCTCTTTCCATTGAGAGACAAATGGAATGAAAATCATTCCACGTGGGAGAGTGAAACCATTATGTAGATCACCACCTGTGCCAATCTCACATTTGCCTTTAAATTGAGTATAAGCATTGGTGGCCATCCAACCATGTGCTACAGTCCTAATAAATGAACTGGTGAGGAGAACGTCCTCATTTCCCCTCCCAAACAGACTGGCGCTGTTGCTAATTATCTGACAAGAATATGTGAGCTCCACTTACTTCTATACGTGATCCAACTAGGAATATGCACATGGAGGACTATTTCCAACTTTCTCCCAATTTTGTGCTCTATCGAACTCAGAGTAGACCTATTGAAATTATTTGAATGGCTGCGTTAGGTCCAGCACTTTCAATGAGTCTCCTCTAAGTAGAATTGGATACAACCCTAATGATCTGTAGCTAGAGAGGGCCAAAAGGTGTATATATCACACCCTGAAAAGCCGTATACCATTGCCTTTAGGGTGGGCTACTTTAATCTTCTTTTTGAAGGGTTTCAAGGAACAGTTGAAAGACTCATTTATTTCAGACACTGTGTGTTCCAAGTCTAGTTTAAAGATATGGAATTTTAAGAAGTCCAAGGAATAGCCTTGAACTCACCCAACCCACCAACAGCCAGCACTTGGAGAGTAGGCTGAATGGGCACAAAAATCGCTGGTCACAGTCTTCAGTCACTTCACCTCTATGATATGTATTTTCATTTAAATTATAGCAATTGGGTGCGATTCAACATTACATTCTTCCAACCGTTCCATCTGAACAGGCATTCCAGCTTGCCAGATGGAACAATACTCCCCCCCCCAATGTTTTTTTTACATGAAGCCTATGAATCATTACCTTCTGCCTTCAAGTAATTGCTTCAATCACAGCCTACTGGATAATTTGTTGCTTTTTGAAATTTAACCTCTTGTAGGGTTTCTAGCATATTGTAATGGCTGATTCACACAACTGAAAACTTAGCACATTGCATCTGGCTGGCTGGCTGGTAAAGAAGCTGTCATCTGATGGCTTCATTGCACCATCTCAAATATGTTTCCAGAGTATGAATCACTGATGTGTGGGTAAAAGATACTTGCCTCATAGCATTCTGAAAATTATTTTGACGGCAGGAAAGCAAACCTTCCGATGCTGCATTTGATGAGGCAACCACTTTGCCAACTAGCCAAGTATTTACCAGGGAGTACACAGAAAAACAGTTCACAGTTTGGTGCTTCAGATAGGAGATTGACTGATTCTCCTCAGAACAACCGACTAATGGCTTGCCCTCTCCTTATTGTCTTCTTTTAACCCTTTGAGATGGGTTAGGCTGGGAGACCATCTTTATGGCTAAGTGTGTATTTGGACTCCACACATCTGTTGTGACTCAGACTTAGGAAACATGAAGCCTCAGAAGAAAATTAGCAGATGTCAGATTTACATGAAACTGCATTCCCATCTTCAAGTCACCATCTTCAAGGAGGCCTGTATCATTAGCATAGTGTTTACTAACTCTGATTGTAACTTGACAAACTGCTTAATCTGGAACAACTTCTGTGTTGTCCCTTTGAGTATTTAGGACATGTCTACAAGAATTAGACTGTGAACTGAAGACTCTTTTTCTTTAGACCTAGAAAAATATTCAATTTTTATTTCTGAACATCTGGCATTGATTCACCCACATTGATGGTTTTAAGTCATTCTGACAGTTAGGAATTCTCTGAGTATCATTCTTTTCATGGATTGTTCATATTTTAGTGAATTTCTTTTTTTATTACTTAAATTTTTATCATTATTCAAAAGGGAAGCAGAATTATATGATTTGATAATATCTGTCATAAAATTACTAGTCACTAAAAAAACCTTACTAATTTATGGTAAAAATGCTAATCCTATTTACCCAGGAGAAACCCCATTGAATTCACTATGACTTATTTCTGGGTAGGTAGGCATGATTAGGACTGCATGGTAAGAAAGTACAGTACCATTCATGACATCATATATTCATTTCCAACTTTTTCTAATTCTAATTTTCATCCAAATAACTAATTACTACATCCCTTTTCTTTACAGTAAGTTCATATTTATATGCAGTCCTAATTAAAGAAATATATTTTATTAACTCCAATTGTTCCCAGATTCTCTTTATCAAATCCTTCTTGCTTGGCTTTCTATGTTTTCTCATGTTTTTGGCAAATAGAACTGTAGCTATTGTAAACACATGCAATACTTGTTAATTCTCATTTCTTATATAGTTCAGCAAAAATGTCATTAGGTCTCATAGTGTAGGGGTCAGATGGGATTACCATGAGGAATTATAGAATATACATCAAGCCATCGTGTCCACGATGAAGTCATTGTGTTGACTGGCTTTGATATATTGATGATAGTTTCTGATTAAATCCCATAAGATTCTACATTCATGCCCTTTTGATGCCCCTTTCCCTCTACTGCCCATTTCTCTCTCCTCACATGTCACGTACACAGCAGTTGCTTTGCCAGGCATGCATCCTGGGCCATAAAGATAGTGGGCAAGTTTCTCTGATGTAGGATGTTAATCTTAGGGCCAGGAAACAGATCTCACATTAAGGGGATAATGGTCACTGTCCTCCTGGCCATCCTCCTTATCATATGTATTGATTGTTTATTACCTCCGGGGTTGCCAGATGCTCTTCTTTGTAGTTCTGTTCTTTGTTTACCCCAGAAATATTTGTGCTTAATTAGTTTTAGTAGTTTAACTTTCTCCCCACGTGGGTTTGATCAAATGCTCAGAGGAAATATGATTGGTTCTTACGAGCACTGTGTAAAAGATTCTTTTGCTAATAAAATGGCCTGGTGAGGGGTGTGGTTTACGCACTTTTCTCCGAGAGCCTTGCTGGTCAAAGCCTCGTGTCTTGATTTTTAATCAGGGTCCAATCCTTCCTTTACTTTGCGAACGCAACACATAGTATGTGCTAACCTGAACTATTTCTGCAATTAATACTGTTACACTCTTCCTATTTATCCCACCTTTCAGCATTCCCACCACATGTGCAGGAAATGTCGTTTTGATTCCCCAAATACTCGGTTGTTTCCTTTCTCTGGATTCATACATGTTAAACAATTTATGCACAGTTACATGCCACTGGATGCACATCTTAAAGATATCTTCTTTATAGTTTACTGTGACTGCAGGTTCATACTTTTAGTGCATTTCTATTTATTAGGACCCATATTTTTTGTCATCGTGTGTTAATTCTTACAAACAAAATAAGTTAAAATCTAGTAAATTGTGATGATAGACAGACTCAGTGAGAAAATATGTAGCGGCATGGAATGCTCCTGAAGAATTGCACCCCTGAGCCAGTCATGCCCCCTTTCAAGATATCCTTTTCACCTTCCCCCTGGCTTTCCATCTCTCCCAACAATGAGGTCACATCTACATTTAAAGCACCTACATTTACAGCACTATTATACCACTCGTAACAGTCATGGAAAATCTTGGGAACTGTAGGATGCAGTCCATTCCCACTGAGCATGCTCAGTCCTCATTGAGCAGCCTTTGAATTTTGTCCCCACCCCTTCAGATTTTTTTATTGTGAATACCTTCCCCTAAGCCCACTGATACTTTTCTCGTATGTGTGTGTGTGTAGTGTAGTTTTCAGATAATGAGTTTGCATTTCATTTAAAAGAGTAAACTCTAAGTCCTCTGTCAATCTAGCGGGATTTACATCATCATTAATCTAATGCTTGTTTAATGCAATTTTGTAGACAGGGAAATGTCTCTTTACATTTAATTATAAAAATAATTTGAACAACGTAACCAGATGCTCATGATTATACTGTGGTCAAAATAAAACCCAGCAATGAACTCAGCAGCATGATAAGCATAAGGTTTGTGTATTGTTTTCCATTCTACATTGTAAAGAAAACATATTTCTATTGCATTTTTTAAAAAAATCAACATCATCATAAAAAATCAACATCATCGTACTTACAGAACAGCAATTTTAAAATGCCTTCTGACTCTTTATTTCAATAAAAGTTTTCCAGTCAATTAGTTGACAGTGTAAGATATATCCTAGACTGCTGCTGCTTAACAATGTCTAATTGCTAATGATTTTTCTTATCTTTTTCATACAGTGTTTCTTAATTTAAACCTATTATGTTGCATTGTCAAGTTACTTCCACATTTTAATCTATTTCTTGTTTGGAGAATAAAGGATTGCTATGACCAACTATTGATAATCAGAGTTAAAGGAAGGCCTTTTCAAAAATAAAATAAAACAACAAAGTAGATTGCCCAATATGTCCTTGAGTTAAGGAATTCTGGCTTCAGGGGTCCACTGAGATTCTGCATTACTGATATTAATACATTTGCTTGTATCTATATCTATCTCCAAAAATGCATTTTGCACCTGTTCTGCCTATGCAAGGGAAGCACCCCATTTTCATTAACCCCTCCTACCAGCATTCTAAGTCATATCCCACGATATTCCAAAGGATACGCCAACCCTCAAGATTTGGGGGGCATGGAGACAAAACTGGGATTGAGGAATTGGCAAAAAATGGGCTGCCCTTCCTTAGCCAAGCAGGCCTTAGCTGAGTGGTACTATCTTAGCCTCCTCAACCCTTTTCTGCTGCATCTGCAGAACAGCAGCCTTTTGCAGGAGTCAGGATGGTTTGGCCAAATAGCCCCACCCATGAAGAGTAAAAGCTTTGAGACACTTGTGGCTGGTTTTTTGGGGGGAGGGGGTCATATTTGTTTGGAGGCTGCCATTGACAGCGGAGAGAGATAGCAGGTGGCATGCCAGACCCAGAAGGGGAAACGCCAAAGTAGCACTACTCCTTTGGGTCTCTCCTTCAGGGTGCAATGAGGCCAGGACCACTCCCCCATGGGCAACTGATTGTGGATGAGCTTGTTCCTAGGTCAGAGATTGGTGGAGAAGAGATGTAAATTAATCTGACTTCCAAGTAAGTGGTGGAATGCTGAGGAGCTGTGTCTCTGATAAGGGTATGAATGCAGCTTGTGAATGGGATGTTACAAGGTGTATGTCTGAACCCACATATGTGTGTGGCATGTGTATAGACCTTACTGAGACGAACAGAAGCTTTTGCATGGATCCAGGACGTACACTCTTTGAAAATGCATGTGTAAGGTGAATCCCTATGTCTAATAAAGAATCTGTCCACGCTGGAAGGTTAAAAAAAAGGCTTATTACTCAGAAATGGAAGACATGAAATGGTTATTACTTCAGACAGAAAGTTTATAGTTTTGTGGGCAACAGGTAATCATTTAGTAGATACAGACAACTTAATTCTAGTCTCAATGCTGGAACTAGTCTCCATGTTGTCCAAAATGCATATATTCTGGTCACTGTTGTCAGTTTATTAGATAATGCATCAACATACAGAGAGCTGCAGTTTATACCATGTTTTCTACCATCTCTGCAGTTTTTTCCCTATAAATAACCAGAGACTGTATCACTGAAGTCAGGGGAGCCTTATGATTGACAATGTGCTGGGAACACTGTCACTTCACAATGCAATTAACTAGGGTACAACCACATTGATTTCAGTAGCTCATGAGGTATGCCAAGCATACAGATAATCAGAGGTTTGAATGAATGGAAGTGCCATTTACATAGTATTGCATTGTAATAGGGCTTCATAGGAGACTGAAAATGGTTAAAGAACTAGGAGTTTCAAGTATTGAGTTTCCTGAAGGTTTCCTTGTATTTTTATGGCTCAAAAAAGGCTGATTTTGAAGGCCTATTTCTGAACTATTGCTCATGACTGTGAAGAACAAAAGCTGGGATTTTAAAGAGGTATCTAATTTCTGAGAAACATAAGCCCTCTGGGGCCCTTTGAAAATTCCCACCTAGTACATAATTAACTTTGTTCTCTGGTTCAGACTTAAGAGTCTGTATCGACTCAACAGGAACAGTAGGGCAATCTGTCAAAAGGTATATTCAGTAAAATATCCTTTGTCGGGTCTTCTTTTGCAGTACAAAATGTGTTGAACGATCATTGCTGAACCAATTAATGTTCACAGATTAGTATATATATTAGGGGTGTGCATCGAGCACAAGATTCAGTTTGCACGCCAAGTTGGTGCCTTGAAAAACAACCTGCTTCAGCTTGGAATAACTTGGAGGCTGCCTGATTCAATATGGAGTTCCAGTCCCCTCTGTTCCTCCCATCCCATTTCACTATTGGAAAATTTAAAAATTTAAAAATTACTACAACCTTTCTCCCCCGAACCCATTTGATAGAAGTTGTTGGAATTTGTAGGCATACCCTACCCCCTGCCCCCATTGAGTGGGTGGAGCCTTCAAAATTACAGACAAATGGGTCATAGGACTTTTGTACAAGTTATCACTGTTAGGCCGAATTGCTGTGATAAAAATGAACGTACTGCCAAGGATGCTGTTTTTGTTCCAAACATTGCAAATCTTGGACAAAAGGGACTGTTTCAAGAAGTAGCAGAGAGATATTTCCAGATTCGTCTGGCAGGGCAAGAAGCCTCAAATAAAATTTAAGATATTAACTGATGCTAAAGAAAGAGGTGGATTTGCCCTGCCAGACCTTAAACTTTATTATGAATCAGCCGCTTTTTGCTGGCTGAGAGAGTGGCTGCTTCTTGAAAACACTGATGTGCTGGATTTAGAAGGTTTCAACAATGTATTTGGTTGGCATGCATATTTGTGGTATGACAAGGTTAAAGCACATAAAGCGTTTAAAAACCATATTGTTAGAAAAGCATTGTTTAATGTCTGGATAAGATATAAGGACTTGTTAGAAAATAAAACCCCAAAATGGTTGTCACCAATGGAAGCGAAGGCTCAGAAAAAACTCAATATGGAGGCCAAATGGCCGAAATATTGGGAAATTCTGGAACAAGAGGGAGACAGAATAAAACTGCAGAGCTTTGAAAAATTAAAAAACAAAGTGTGAGACTGGCTCCATTATTACCAAATAATGGAGGCATATAATTTGGATAAAAAATTTGGCTTCCAGGTGGAAAAATCAGAATTGGAAACAGAATTGTTAGACCCCAAAATTAAGAATTTATCAAGAATATATAACTTGCTGTTGAAATGGAACACTCAGGATGAAACGGTGAAATCTGTTATGATTAAATGGGCACAAGATGTTGGACACAACATTATGATGGCTGACTGGGAACAGTTATGGACCACAGGTATGAAGTTTACAGCATGTAATGCCTTAAGAGAGAATTTAATGAAGATGATTTATAGGTGGTACGTGACACCAGTCAAGCTTGCAAAAATTTACCATCTGCCTGATAATAAATGTTGGAAATGTAAAGAGACTGAAGGTACATTATTTCACCTTTGGTGGACGTGCCCAAGGATTAAGACATTCTGGGAGATGATCCATAATGAAATGAAAAAGGTATTTAAATACACCTTCCTGAAGAAACCAGAGGCCTTTCTCCTGGGCATGGTCGGCCAATTGGTGACAAAGAAGGATAGAACTTTTTTATGTATGCTACAACAGCAGCAAGAATACTTATCGCAAAGTATTGGAAGACACAAGATTTACCCACCCGGGAAGAATGGCAGATGAAGTTGATGGACTACATGGAACTGGCAGAAATGACTGGCAGAATCAGAGACCAGGGAGAAGAGTCGGTGGAAGAAGACTGGAAAAAGTTTAAAGACTATTTACAGAAATACTGCAAAATTAATGAATGTTGGAATGAAGTTATATGGCTTTAGCAGAAATGTTATAAAGAATTAAGTAAAAATAGACTGTTAATGGGCCAAAGGGGAAAAAAATAAGGTTAGATTGTGATAAGATAAATTATAGGACAAAAATTGAGAAAGATGGAAAGGATTTGCTGAAATAGCTAACTGAACTAGAATACAAAAAAGGGAGGTGTGAGGAGGTCGTCGAAACAAGTAAATGAAAGACAAGATATGGAAATATTGGATGTGTTTTTAATTGTTTCTGTTTCTGTTTTTGTTTTTGTATTGTTAAGATAAGCAGTGGGTTTTTTTGTTTTTTATGTATTGTATGGTATTGTTTTGCTTTGTTTAACTCTCTTTTTCTTTTTGTAATTTTTAAACTCTTAATAAATATTATTTAAAAACAAAAAGCAAAATTACAGACAAATGGGTCATAGGACTTTTGTACTAGACACAGCTAAAATGCATTTTCCATCCAACTTTTTAAATTATTTTTGACCACAACTGAATGACATTTATAGGCAAAGTAATTTTTTTTATGGGAAAGAACGCCACCAAATTTCAGAAGGATGGCTGCAGTGGTTTTCTTGCAAGTGTAGCTATTATAGTTTTGGGGCAAGTGAACAAGGAATTGCATCATCTCCACAGTGTTTTGTGGGTAATTGGTCTGGAAATTGCACGCATGAGAGTGAGAAAACTGCCAAACTGCATACAAATGGGTCCAATAGCTTTCTTTGGAAGCAGGGATTGGGCCTCCTGTCCATAATCACTATTTTTTAGCTCTGCACTCTCCAAGGATCAAAACTCCACACAATCCCTTTTATAGTGAGAGTTGTATGGGATCAGTTTCAACCTGTTACCACCGAGGGTGTGTGGACAGGCTGCTTGGGCCATCTGTCTCCTTGATCCTTACCCATTCTAAGCTCATAAAATCAAGCCATGCAGGGCTGGGCAATGGGCTTCATGGGGTGGCGCATGCTTCCCTCTATAAGGGAATCTTCCTGGACTCCATTGAAGAAACTGTTATCAGGTGTGTTCTTCACACATGTGCCTCAGGAACGTATATATAGCATATTTAATCCCAAACAAACAACACATATATTCTCTCCACCTAATAGATTCCTTTGCTCTTCCACATTTGACAAACAATATGGATTTATTTTAAATGTGCCATAAGTAGTTTCAATTCACTTCAATAAATCTGAAGCAACCAGTAATGACTTATACAGTTACCATTAGGGAAAGAAGAAATGAGGATTTCAAATGACAGGAAAAGTCATTTTCCTATTCCCTCAAATAGTAGTAATCTGAATAGCAGACATTATTCCAACAAAAAAGGAAAAATATTGTGAAACTGAATACAAAGAGAACATGTGAACAATATAAGGTTGGTTGGAGAAGGCAATGGTGTATCTTCTGAAATACTGAAGTAATTTAAGTCACACAAGTTAAGTGGTTTATTATTTATGCAGATAATTTATATACCTCCTTTGGTACAAGCAATAGGGTGGTTTACAACTAAATCAAATAAGTTAAAAAGAATATATAAATCTATAAAGTCACACAATCCTTAAAAGTAACAACAGCACAACTCATAATTCACCAAATAACTATTTACTAATAGTAGCAGCAACAGCTAATCCTTTTGCCTAACAAAATATCTCCTCCTCCAAATGCCCACTGAAATGGTATGTCTTAGGCAATTGGCTAAAACTATAAAAAGATAGCGCCAGATGCACCTCAGGAAAGAAGGAGTTCCACATGTGAGGAGCCACCACTGAAAGCCCTCCCTCAGCCCCCCACACAACATACTTCACTCTGATTTGCTGGTTTCGAAACATAGATAGGCCTATATGGAAGATGTTCTTACAAATATTTGTGTACAGACACTTAGCTGGGATTAAGATTCTGCCCTCAATACACATCACTCTCATAAAGTGTGGCATGACTGCTCCATGCAGATGGTGATATGCATGAAGAGCTGAAGACTGGCATATCACTCCTTTTTTTTCCTGGAAAGGTATGAATCACACAAACCAAGCATCAGAATGTACGTAGGAATTTGTGGAGCATCCACAACACACATTATTTCAGAGAATGAAATAATGGGATCTTTGGCCTAGGTAAGGACCTAAACTGGACCAACGACTCCATGACATCCATTGTTTGGACATTTGGAACAGCAGAACATTTTTGGAAGACTAAAGAACAATCAGGCAATCTCTCATCTCCCTACTTTTCTAGTGTGGAGTGGCAACACAACTACTTCCATGTTCATTCTCAAATGATTGATCATTTATCTTGTTGAAAAAATCTTGCGCTGACAAGGGAACCGATACTGCCAGATTGATCCCTATCACTTCCCATAGCTGTGAGCTACAAACAAAACATCACCTTTGGCACCATGTGCATGGTAAATTGGATGGAGCAGACTAGCTCCATCTTGCTTGACCCTGAAGACAAGCAGAAATACTCTTGCCGCATGGGAAGGTTTTAAGAGCTGTCCCCTTGCTCTGTATCCTTAAGGTGGGACTCTTTCCTATGTGCTCACTCTCCACCATCCAAGGCAAGTATGGGTGGGTAACATGTGGCCATCCATATGTTGTTGGACTACAGCTCCTATAATCCGTGACCTATTGACCCTTCTGGCTGGGGCTCATGTGACCTGGAACCCAATAACATCTAGAGGGTCATAGGTTGCTCATTCATGCTCCAAGGAATGCTGCCTTGACATAAGAAGAGGACAAGGTCCAGACATTGGTGCAGGGATCTACTTGCTTCAAGGCTTGGAGTTCATGTTCTATGTATTGGATTGATCTCTTATGCTGCAATCCTATATAGGTTGGTCTAGAAATAACCCCCACGGAATTCAGTATGTTCCCTAGGAAGTGTGTTTAGGACTGCAGCCTTATAGCTTCAAACACGTTTACACATATACAGACATGCACCATCCTGCGTAGACTGCTATGGTAGAGGAAAACTGATAAATATGAAACCTGGCATACATCAGCATGCATTTCCTCTGTGTGATCAAGGACATTCGATGGAAATAAAAAATGCAATGTACAGCAAGAAATGCAACGTACAGTGCCTTCTAGACAGCAGCTGGGATGAATGCAGTCCTATATTCTAGTTATTTGCTGTGAAAGGCAGTCAATTATATTACTAAATGCTGATCTCAGAGATTATTCAATCTCCAGGTGAAACTCATTTATATTTAAGCACCACTTAACTCAAACCTTGCTTATACAAGCTTACCTGTTCATGACAGCCTGAAGCTGTTTACAGCCCCACAAATCAAGAAAGAAGAGAGACACACAGAGAGTGCACACTATCCCAATGTTAGCATTCACACCGTATATTCATTGACTTGCAAATTGTGACAGGATCCCTTCAGATGTATTTAAGTCACCATGCAAATTCAGAGGGCAATGAGAAGAAAAACACCATGGAGAATGCTGCCACTGTTCTGTCGTGCTTTACATTTTACTGTTCTTCTGTCACAAACAAAATACCAGTTACCATAGTTACCACTTAACAGAGTGGTTGCGCATTAAGTTGAAGACACCTAGAGGGCATAGTACACACAAAAACTCATTTTTTTTATTTTCTACGACGTATTTAAAGATGTAGAAAGACCGCTAATCCGAAGACAGCTATCCTGTTTATATACAAAATAGGCTTGCAAACCAATGGGAAGGAAGCATAAAACAGTGTGACATACATTGCTCCCCCTTCAATAATTTAGGAGTGCTTCAGTCAGTTTGGAATCACTCCTTAAGTGCTTCCTGACAATATGGCTGAGGGCATAATGGCTTGGATGGTTTAAAGGGGGATCTGACAAGCATAGGGAGGATAAGTCTACCAAGGGGCATGTCATGACGGTTTAGAGACAGCACATCTCTGAATTACCAGTTGCTGGGGACAGCAAGTAAGAGAGGACTGTTGCCCTCACATCTTGCTTGCACACTTCCCAGAGACCTCTGTAGGAAACAAGTTCTGAACTAGACTGGCCTTTGGTCTGATCCATGTTCTTAACCAACAGCTACT
This sequence comes from Podarcis liolepis, assembly GCF_965112155.1. Lineage (NCBI taxonomy): Eukaryota > Metazoa > Chordata > Lepidosauria > Squamata > Lacertidae > Podarcis > Podarcis liolepis. Next base: position 56,739,844 of record NC_139557.1, on the reverse strand, counting down.
ATTACCGCTTACTAGAATTTTGCATTCTTACGGTTGCTTGAAAAAGTTGTGTTAATTACAAACAGGAACCAATGGCTGCAGAGGAACAGAGTGAAATGTCTTTCTTACTGTTTGCTTGCTTCAGCCATTCTCTGTGAAATAATGAATAAAAGCACTGAACTGTCAAGTTAGAAAGTACAGATCCAGTCTACTAAGTTGCTTCAATGCTAGGGTTTTTTGGAGAGAGAGGTTCGGAAGAAAGATCTCTTACTCTCCAATGGTAAAGTAATATGAGCCCCACAATGTGGGGCGGAACCCAGCACACCTGCTAGCCCTATTCTGCAACATACTGTGGTCATGGCTGATAGTCATGATGGTAGTTTGGGGCATGTTCTTGGTAATGGTAGGAGTCCCTTGTGAACTGAAAATACACCCTGTAGCGCTTCCCATAATGCACACCAAAATCTTTTGTAACATGCAGTGTGTAAGGGTTTGCCTGAATTGAGGATGGAGATAACATAAAATCCAATATAAGCACTCTATTGACATTACCACAGCTCTGAGCACGCTCTGGAACTGCAAGTCATACTGATTTCAATAGAAGGTACTTCCAACAAATGAGCTGCCTTACTCTAGTTTTTAAAATAAAATAAAATAAAATTATGCAAATGTTAAATTGCATAGAGGGTTGTTTGTTTGTTTTTCCAGCTGTAAGCAGCGGTACAATAAAAATGGAATTTTGTGCTTATACATACAGGCTCACTTGCTCATTACTAAGACATTTTAAAAAGAAAAAGTCCTTAGGCCAAAATGAATTGGATTTGATTTTATGCTGGAGAGCCCAGGAACAATATAGTTTAGGGCTTAGGTTGCAAGGAACACTGTAACAAACAAGAGGTGACAATTTCACAGAGCGCCCTTATACCTGATCACTCATAAGCAAGTTTCCTTGTATTCACTGTGGCTTACTCCCAAGTAAATATGCATAAGATTGCAGTCAAAGTTAGGATATTTTTTTTAAAAAAAAAAGATAGAATATTGTAGTTGTTGTTGGCATCCAATAACAGCACTTTTATATAATTAAGTGTTGTACATGAGCATATAGAAGTGCTGTAATGTGGACATTAATTTGCAGTGCATTTATGTGACCCAGCAAGGAGACCCATGCAAGAAAAAGTTCCACCCATGTGTGTGGTTAAGGAACAACGTAATATACATCCATATGTGCATTGGGAGGCTGAAGAAAAGCATCTGGCTAGATGACAATTTCCATGCAATCCACCATCCAGGATACCAACAGCTGTACAAATTGTCCACATCTGAATGGGCTCCTTGAAAGTAAGTGTGTATGCATGTTGTGTGTGTGTGTGTGTGTGGCCACGGGGATGCATGTAGGGTGACCATGGGTTCTTAGCAAAAAGAGGGGATGTGGCCCTCAAGTCGAAAAAGGTACACCCCCCCATGTTAAGACTCAGATCACATTTACAGGAGTTAAATCTCACCAGAGAGACCTGTTTCAGTCTATCCTCACCCTTAGGAGGGGTGCTCTTGTTTAAGGCTCCAACCTGGAACAGAAGGCTTGTAGTACTGAGTGGAGCTTGCAGAGAGTGGGAGGAAGTTTCAGGAAGGCCAAAGGGAAGAGGAATATCTCCCCACCCTCTTTCCTTCTCCCCAAGGTTTTCCTCTGAATTGCTATAGAAAGAAAGAGGGTTGGGTGACTCTCGAGAACAGTGACACTGGTAGTTGTAGGGGAGGGAGGGAGGATAGGAAGTGGAAGTTCTGCTGTGTGGGTTGAAGTTTCTTCACATGAGATAAGATTTCTTCCATGAACTTCTACATTACCTAGGGCATCCCTCAATATGAGTATGTTGAAAATCACTACTTTATTTTTGTGTGGCCCTGTTTCTCTTCCAGACCATCAGGTACTCAAATCACCCAAGTTTGCATTAGAGGGAGAGATCTGGAGAGATCCACCTCTGGTTTTGTTGCAGGAAACATAAGGACAATTACTGGAATTAAGATCTGACAAAAACCGTACTGACTAGTTTATTAATCAAAGATATCCATTTCACATTATGCAGTCAAGAAGGCTACTGTGGCATCCGGAAATAATCTGTCAGTGTCAGACTTAACAGCAAACTAAATGAGTTCTCCTTCTTGTTGATTTTTTCTCCAGCTGTACCAGCTCCAAAATGACCAACAAAGAAAGATCCTCATTAGCTGCTAATTTAAAATGACTTCAGAGAGCATTTTCTTATGCCTTCTATCTCCAGCAACTCATTTCTGCAGGGGATTAGTAAAAGTAACTGAGCAATCATCCTGACTCCAATGACTATAGTCCCCTTAAAGAACCAGAACGGCTAAAACCCTTCCTAAATTATTATGTTGTCCCATATAGCAAAGTAATGGAATAACAAGCTGTAAACAGACACTCTTTTAAGGATGTAGTTTGAAATCAACCCTTCTTGCCATCTATGTTTTTGAGCTATTTCCATTTGATGAAAATATAAATGCAGGGATGATTTCAAGGACCACCAGCGAATGGCCAATCCTGCTACATTAATGCTGCTTCGAAGGCAGCATGAATCTCCATTAGAGCTGAAAGCAAACTTGATAGTGGTTCACTGAGATATTTCTAATTCTCCCCCCTTTCAATTAATTAATGTTACCACACATACTATTGGTTTGTTAAATATCTTGATCTGCTAAAATATTTGCTTGAAACTTGAATAAAATTTCAGTAAAAAACAAATGCACAAATTTAGTTCTTTCCCCAGATACAGAGGGGAGTTGACAATGAATACTAAACAAATGTTTATTATTCATGGGCAGAGTGTGATGTCAATTGATTGATGATATTAATTGACTGCTAATAATAATTAATAGCTGACATGCAGTAGTTTGTTGTTGCTTTCAGGTGTGATTAACATTTGACAATACATGGTTTCAGGGCAGACAGCTAACCTGCAGCAGCAAGGGGCAGTTGACAGTGTCTCACACTTAGCTGCCAGCATTTGTTAGCATCTATCATGCAGCTGTCAATGTTAAACAGAATGTGAGAGGTGACATGCAGCAGCATCCAACATTTGACAATATCCATCATCTCACATATCTGTCACTATTTCAGTTTAATTGACAGCTGATGTAGAGGAGCAATCAATACTTACAACGCTTGACATATAGCAGTTAACGAAACAGTAGATTGAAAAGGCCTCAACAGGTGCTGAGGAATGGTTTATTAAAATGAGCTGCTGAAGGCCAACACATTTTGTACGCAAAACACAATCATAGTGGCAACTGTCTCTTATTTCCTCCACTGATTTGTGCTCATAAAGTTGTTGAAGTTCCTGGTTGGATTATGAATCAGTTTTGGATTATGAAAAAGTTTCAATCCTAGGAATGCATTATGACCCAGCAGTTCTTCTCTGGTTGAAAGTGCAATCCAAGCCGGAGAAGAACTCCCCATTTGCTTCCCTTCTGTTTTCCTATTTACCTGGCCTGGTAGTGGCACTGCCCTGCAGGTGTCTCATCTTCTATCCTTCCTTGGTGCCTTGAATATTTTTTTTCTAGTATTATTCCAGGCACCAGTGAGCACCAGGAAATGTATTTTCCCCCAGGGAACCTAAGTCCTTCATATGGATGACAGCCATGCTAGTAACTAGGATGCTCTGGTCCTTGGAGAGTGGTGAAACCTCCAAGATGCTGCCATTGATGGAATCACTGTTATGAAAGATGAATTGGAAGAGGCCTGTAGGAGGAGTGATAGGGACCTGGCAGTTGGGGTTGGAAAAGTTGTTGTCAGGAGTGCAATAGCATCTGAACAGGACTTGAAATTGAACTGTGAATAAATAAGCTCTTCTCTAGTTTGAGAGGGAAAGAATAACTTGGTTTGTCAGTTCCAAATTAAGCTGATGTTTTTGGAGTTCAGCCACCACCACTCATTCTGATATGTAGCAGTCAGCTTTTTATAGTATCTGAAAGCTAACGTGAAGTAGCATTTTGTCAATTTTGTACTGCTTCCATTTAACCACTCACTCACATCCAATTGATTAGGAGAGAGAACATTCTAACTTTGACGGAACATGTTGATCCTAAAAACCTGGTTGATTTTTTTTTTAAAGAAAAAAAATCATTTTTTGAAAAATACAAATTGTGAAAGTTCAAATATTGCTAGATTGTAGTTTTTTTAAAAAATACCAATTTCAGCTGTAGTCTCTTTGTGTATGTTTATATGTATTTCAATCAAATTTTGACCAAATACTGATTATAGAATTTAAAATGTTGCTAGATTTTGCTCTATAAAACATCTTTCTGCTCTCCTTCTTTATAGGTATAGCTACCCATCTCTCTCTCTCTCTCTCTCTCTCTCTCTCTCTGTGTGTGTGTGTGTGTGTGTGTAACATAAAATTTGCATATTATCTGTCCCTTCACATTGCATTGCAATGCCATCCCCTTCAGTATTGCTGGCAAACTATCCTTGGAACCTTAGCAAAGGATTTCCTGTTGCTTCATCTGGTAAAGTACTGAAACCAATCCATCACCATAATCACCTAGCAACTATCAAGTAAAATCAAGAAGCTGTATCACAAGCTGCAATATATTAAACTAGCTCATACATTAACTTGCTCAAACAATGATGGTGAAAGACAAATAAACACATTCTTACTTTTCTTCATAATATGCACACATCATACGTGCATCTAAAATTCAGCCATGCTGTCAAATCATTGGAATATTACACAAATAACAAAGAATATTTCAGTGATGTATCTATTTTTTTCCAGGCCACTTACATAAGTAATGTAGTGCATAAGCAATACAAAATGACCCCTGTGACTCCCCTACCTTCATCTTGAGCTTTCAGCATGCTGACTTTAATCATATGCTTCACAGAGTTAGAACCACATTTTAAGCGGGGAACCTGATTTCATTTCTTATCCTCCATTTCTCTCCAGTAGAAACTGCATCATATTTACTCCCAATTTTCCTCCTTCCAATTGTAATAAAAATTATAATATACCTGAAAGCATTTTTTTTAAAGAATCACATTTTCAAAAAAGAATCCAAGCAAAATCATTAGCTATGAATCAACAATCCCTTGGCTGGTCTTAGCATCTTCAAAGAGATGGATGGGTCAACCTGTTTCTGTTTCATGTCAGTTTCAGATGTATGCAGATGTGTTTATCTCACCCCATTTTTAACACAAGCACAGAAACGTGCTTATGAGGCAGACCAAGGGGTTATTTCTTTCTTGGACATTTTACAGCTGCTTGGAGCAACTAGCCAATCCACTGTGCTGAGAAATTGGACAGAGACAAATATGGCTGCTTCCTTGTACCTATCAGGACAGCCATCCTCCCCATCTCCTAACTATGGTTTGTATTCAATGCTAGTCCTACTCAGAATAGACCCCTTGAAATGTATTGGCATGATTAACTTAGTCATAGGCCTATTAATTTCAATGGGTGGACTTTGAGTAGTTGTCCTTATAATACTTTGCATACTACTGACCATGGTATCCTTCTATGGAGACTGCCAAAGCTCAAAGTATAGAATACAAATCACAAGTAGCATACAGGTGTCAGTGGACACCCTTGCACGCACATGCACCCAGGAACCTAGGAACAGCAAAAAAAAACAAAAACAAAAACAAAAACAAAAACTGAAGGTGGAGTGGAGATCTCTGAGACAGCATACCAGGAAACTGCTGTCACCCATCCAATGGCCAACGATTGTCCAAGGCCTGTCAAATCCTTTTTTCCCTTATCGATCCGGGATGCTGATGATACAACTCCATTACCAGAAAAAAATATATACATTTATAAGCTGAAAAGGACTTGTGGGTTTTCTGCTGTTGCAAGTCCAGGGTGGAAGACTGGTCTAATTTCTCATGTGCATCAAGTAAAGACCCCAAATCAAGACCTGCAGCCTCTAACAGTTTATGGGGATTTGATGTTGGTGTGATGTGTCTAGAAGCTCAATTAACTGCAAATTGAAAACAAGTGCTTTTACTGCACAAGCCAATCTACTTTTCTGCTATATCTTTGAAGTCTAGCCTGAGTGGTACACACATGCTAAACAGTGTTTCTACACTGGGATTCTTAAAAGCAATGGCCGCCCTGCAGTTAAATTGTCTTTTGCTGAAATATAGCACAACAGCGCCCACTTTAGTGCTTTCCTTCTTAAAAGACGTTCTGTCAAGATCAATGGCCCTTAAAATTAAGCAATATGATACAGCAGCCAATGTATTGAGCTGGATATTAGTTAACTTGGGGCATCTTCTCAGGAATGAAACAAAACCCTCACAACTTCAACCAAATGAAGAAGTGTTCATCTCCAGGGTAAAGTAATGGATGCAGCAAACTGCTTCCACAGGGACTATAAAAACAGGAATTCCAGTGAAGGTTAGCAATTATAATGGATTTGTTTAAAGTACTGTGCTTCCACCATAAGAGGCAAGTTATAGCCAGGCCTTAAAAGCTTCAAAAGTTCTAAAGTAAACATTTAAAAGGAAAGGAACTGTAGTGCTGGGGAAGGCTGGAGAAATCTATCAACTCCCATTTTTGCATTCTAGTTCATGCACTGTTGTAGGAAGTGCATTAAAATGCGAACTTGAACCCAATTTCTTCCCAAACTGGACAAGGGAATTCATTGGCCTGGCTCACTCATTGAAAACATGTCTGCTTAGCTTTTCTAAAACTCCACCTCCACTTCCAAAAAGTACTTAGCAATAAAACTGAACAAAAGCCATTAGCTATCGCTAACTCTTATAAGACCTTCATGAGAAGTTTGCTTTTTTTTTGTTCTTTCTTTACCTTCATACTTATTATTTACTTATTGTCAGAATTTTTAAACCACTCCACTTCTCTGATTAGCATCTACGCCACTGTCCAACCATATCTAATGCAAGGGGGAGGGGCTCGGGCCCAGAGGGCCAATGTGCCCCTTTGGGTCTTTTGGCTTGACCCTCGGTATTCTCCCCAGGCCACAGCTGCCCCCCAGTCACACACAAATTCCCCATGCCACACCTGTCATTGGCCTTGCTTCACACCCTCTTAAAAAGTTACCTGGCTGGAAAATGTTATTGTATTCTGGGGAAATGGCTTTGTTGGAAGATGGAGATAGCTGTGTGAGTGTGTTTGGAAACAAAGGCAAAATTCATTTGAGTTGCTCTGTTTACTTTTGCCTCTGGCCCCAGCCACCACTGTCATGTGGTCCCTGGAAGGGAATGTTGCCCTTGGGCTGAAAAAGGTTCCCCGCCCTGAACTAATGTATCAAAAAAGACATTGAACAGCAAAATTATTGAAACAAATATACCATGCATAAAACAAACCAAAGATCACTCACTCCCCATTGCCTGGGCATTTACGGACTGAATTCCTAAATTCCAAAGTGAAGGGAAGATCTTTCAAAATTGTGGTGCCCCAAATGAAAAGGTCTTCCTCCCTAAAATACTTAGGCCTGCTTTGAAACTTCTCAGCTTTAGAGGATCAAATACAGGAAAGGCATTCCTTCACTTACCATATTGTACTGCCAGTATTTTCAAATCACAGCTTCAGCAGCAATCCTCAAATCATAGTTTAAGTTAAGATTGATGCCTTGGAGCCAAAAGATGCAGAAAATATATTTGCATTGGGAAAGTGAGACTATACTTCTTCTATGAAAAATGCTTATAAATGGGAGTTTTATTTTATTTTATGTATTACAGTTATATCCCCCCATTCATCCAAGAAGCTTAGGGTGGCATTCACAGTTCTTGGCTCCTCTTTTATACGCACATCAATCATGTCAAGTAGGTAAAGCTGAGATAGAATAGCTCAGAGTCACCCAGGGAACTTTATGGCTGCGAGGGATTCGGAACCTAGGTCTGTCCTAAAACAATACTCTAATAACTATATCATACTGGGGGTGGGTGATTTGGGCCCCCTGGCTGTAGCATCATGTGCTTATATACCATTTTGCCACTCACTCGCCATATTAAACCAACAGAACTGCTAGTGTGATCCATTAAGAAATGTAATGTAAGCCTCCATTGTGGATTGATGTTTCATCAAGTCTTGCTTTGATTTGGTCTTGTAGATTCACCACCAACTTGCTTCTTGGCCTCTGATGTAGCCCTCACATTTCTCATGGCTATACACCCTGCCTGCTATCTCTGACCTGTTTCACACACCTCTCTATAGATTGATCGTTACAAAGCCACTGTGAAACTTGCATGGGCTCATCAATGAACTTCCTTACTTCCACTCTAGCAAGTTTATATGTCAAAGGAGGTTCACATACCCCTTCAGATCAGCCTATCAGCTGCAACAGGGATGTAACACTAAGGTTAATAGGTCTCTTACTTGGATATACAGAAAGATCTGCCAGTGTGTCATCATCTCTGCTTCTCAGGTCAACAATCTTTAAGATACCTGAGCACAAGAGTCTCCAGATTATCATTTCACTGAATGCATACCATGCTGAGCCATGCTGAGCGCTGGATAGTTGGCAAAGCAGCATCCACTACTGCCTTCTTTTGCAGCCTAATTCACCATAACTGAAACAAGATGTGGTGTGGGTCTTCCCCCCAAGTGTGTTTTAGTTTGAAGTTGAAACAGCAGAGATAGTGCACACAAATTATGTATTCCACCATCAGTCTTAAGTGGTTGAGACCTTTAAGGTCATGTTTTGAAACCCATATGTGACAAAGCCTGTCTGCCTCACCTGGGTCAGCCTCTTCCCCTCCCTCACCCCACCTCCATGACACACTTGTCAGAGCCTGTCAGTCCCTGATAAAAGTCACGAAAGGTTTACTGTACTGTATATAGAAACAGAAAGTGGCATTCCTGAATTGTGAGCTTAGCTTTTCTTCTGCCTTTCCTCCATGCTTTTGCTGTAACTAGTAATGACTGATCCAGTTTAAACATTACAGATATCTATCTTCCTTGAAGTAAGGCAAAGGACCTATTCTGCAGCCCAGTAACCTGCCAAGGAGGTCATGGGTGCTGATCTTTCAGATAAGAACACAGATGTTGCATTGGCCTTCATTCAACAGGTTGCTCCTTCCCTAGAGACAGTAGATACTCCAATGACTGCAGTTGCAAAGCCCTCTTGGCATAAAATTATAATATATGAACCAGCCCATAGTTTCTCTGTTGAATTAAAACTGCACTATATCTTAAAAACTTAAGGCATATAGAGGGTTGGATACTCAGAAGGCAGTGTTTTTTTGGCTGACAAGCTATGTGAGTCACTGGGCAGTGACTCCTTTTTGTTTATACTGAAGATCTCCACCCCCATCCCTGTTTCCCAGCATGATAATGGTGCTTGTGCAATTGTGAAATTTTCACTCTGCGGGAGAAGCTGAATTCACAGAAATGTTTTGCGTGCATGTGTTTTTGATTGTTGAAAGGGAATAAACAGCAATGGATGGCTGCCAAGATTTCTCCAACAAACACGATTAAAGCGCTATTAAAGCCCATAACATATAAAGCATGCCATTTCATTCTCCTATGACTGAGTGAGAGATTTTCTGAAGATGCTCAGCAGGACAAAAGTGCTTTTGGAACCAGCAAGGCATGATGTGTCAGATCACATATTCATTGCATTGTGAGGCTGTGGAACAAGGTGAGATTATCAGAGCCAAAGTCAAGGGGAGAGGAGGAGGGGGGAAATGCCATTACTTCTGACAATGGCCAGAAATATCTGGAGGTCTGAAAATCTTTTGGTGTGCTACTAAAAGTAGCTAGAACTTGGTGTTAAATGTAAAGATGTTTAGTCATGTCCGACTTCGTGACCCCATGGACCAGAGCACACCAGGCACTCCTGTCTTCCACTGGCTCCCGCAGTTTGGTCAAACTCATGCTGGTGGCTTCGAGAACACTATCCACCCATCTTATCCTCTGTCGTCCCCTTCTCCTTGTGGCCTCCATCTTTCCCAACATCAGGGTCTTTCCCACGGAGTCTTCTCTTCTCATGAGGTGGCCAAAGTATTGGGGTCTTCATGGATCACTGCCTTGCCGTGGCAAAGGGGCTTGAATAACTCAGAGAAGCTATGAAATATGCCAAGCAGGGCACCCAAGATGGACAGGTCATAGTGGAGAGTTTTGACCAAACGTGATCCACCTGGAGCAGGAACCAGCAAACCACTCCAGTATTCCTGCCAAGAAAACTCCATGGACAAAGACAGCAGGCATATAAAGTGGCTTCAGACAAGTGCAAAAATAGGGAAGAAAATTAGGAGAGGACCTAAGTCTTGCTCATCACATGGGAAGCCATATGTGGAAAACAGCTATGTGCAGTTATGTGCTACTTACTCACCCAGTGAGAAGTTCAGCGGTGCAGTGCTACTCAGGCCTGGCTTCCATTGAAGGAGAGGTCACTGGAAACTTATGGTGTTTCTGTAATTTTTGGGTTTATTTACAAATGTAGAAGTACAGCATGAGTGTCTAACGGACGTGCAGCCATGCGCATCACACTGACCCTGGTAAAGGGAGTGTAAAAGGGCGGGGTGGGGTTGAACAGGGCAGAACGGGCTTGCACACACTCCACCAGTGTGCGTGGGGGTCAGGAATGCAACCCCTACACAAAACAGTTGTTGCCTGTATATATACTTTTACACAGTACAGGGTGTGGGAGACTCTCTTGCCCTGGATTTCCTGCATTGAGCAGAGATTTGGACCCAGTGTCTTACAAGGCCCCTTCCTGATCTTTGATTCTAAAGAGGAGCAAAAAATCAGTTTGCAGTCACTGTAGAAACTGGAGGAGGGAAGAAATGCACACCTCTCCCCTCGCATTGCTGCACAGATGAGCCATTCAATCTGCAAGCTAAGACATAACGCTTGTGTTCCTTGTGCCATCATCACTGGCTCACATTTAGAAACAGAAGGCTAAACAGCTGACTGATTGAAGATGCCGTGGAGCCTGGGCAGCCGTTGGATCTTGCCTAAGCTTTGCAAAGGATCTCATAAATGACAGAACGGCTGCCTCCACCTCTTACCTTTTCCAAATTCAAGCCATCTTTGCAAGTGACACTCCAGTTAAAACCTGCAAGAACAAGCTGCTGTGATTCCAACTCTAAAGTTATCCAAGGCCATGCATACTCGAATATATGGAAAGTCATAAAGAAAGAAACTACAGTTTTATTAGGTTGTGTATTTGGGAGAGGGAGATAATAAAATGTTATACGGGCTGGTTTACTGCTGATTTTTAGCTGTTACTATAACACTGCAGGTCTATGCTTATCTACTCAGAAATAAACCCCATTGAGTTCAATGGGGCTCACTGTGTGTAGTGCAACTAAAGATGTAATCCTATGCACTCTTTCCTGGGAATGAGTCGCACTGAATTCAATACAGCTTCTGAACGGACATGAATAGGCTTGCACAGTTAGTCTTTCATTACTGATTTTTTAAAATCATTTTAATTTTGTGTTGTATACTATTTGTATACTATTTGTAGGCAGATGTGATGCAAACTATTTTTAATATTAATGAAGTAAATAAATAATGCAGTCTGAATGTGCTACCAGAGTTTTTGTTGTTTTTCAACATGGGAACCGCAATCTCCCAGAAGACATTGAATGCCATTCAGTATATGATAAATAAGTTTTTCCGGAATAATAAGAAGCCCAGATGAAAAATGAATAGAACAAAGGTTAAAATGAGGGGACTGAAGGTTCAGAATATATCTATGCATTACCAGGCAGCAATTTTAACAACTTTGTGCCACTGGTAGGAGATTGAGGACAGGATTTGCAACTGGTTCATTGAGCAATTAAACACACCAAAGTCATTTGGACAAGAGAAGTGATTTTAATGGGGGGAAACTGCAATAGACCAAGGATAAAAGCTAAACCAATTATAACATGTAAAGTGTTAATCCAAATTTGGGAGAGACATTCTCAAATCTTAGCACCATCTCAGTCACCTTTAAGCACATGTTTTTATAATCCAAATTTCACAGAAGTGAAGAAAGTTAGTCATTTTACTTCATGGGAAAGAGCTCAGTTAATTAGGTGTTATGAGTCACACATAAATTATGATCACTTGAGCTTCAATGAAATAAGAGTTAAGCTACTAGATGGCTCCAATAAGCATGTAGTTAAAGGGCAAATGAACTATGATACTTACCAATCACAAGCTGCTTGGAACAATTGTTTTGAAGTATGTAAAGATGTAAAGGTACGGTAATATCTTAGAAATATTGTTTTTTGCTGGGTTTTCTTTATCATTCAGTGTGACAGTTCAGGAACTTTAAAGATACAAATAGTTATGATAATTGTAGATCTTGGTGATGGCAAGCCCTTGAGGTAGGCTTGTGGTGAATAGCACTAAAAAGTTGAGAATGCTATATTTGTTTATTGTCATAATTTAATTCAATATACAAGGGAGAAACAAAATTATGTTAAGAGTTCATAGAGGCTGACAAAAAGAAAGAAAAGGAACAAACAATGGACTAGATTAGGAAGATGCACCTTTACAATTATTGTCTGAATGCAGATGTTGTTTTAAGCCATTTCTCCAAATTTGGAAAGTCAAGAACAAGTGATGGACTCAAGCATATATTTCTGCCCCTTCAAACTTTCAAACGTCCCCTTAGATGGCTTAAAAGACAACTTCCTGGTTTTATCAAATCACAGTTTAGTGTGATGCCCACATCAGCAAACTGTGTATTAGTCCTCCAAACTAGGTTTCTAATCAGGATTGCACAGAAGACAAGTATCAATTTCTATTCAAGACTGTAAGAACTCTTTGGAGCTGCAAATATGAGCCTTACTCTCCTTTTCGCATCAGGCATAGAAAGGACTACAGCAAGGTGCCTGCCAAGTCACCCATAAACTGGCATCACTCATGATGTCAGCTGATGGTGGAAAGGTGGGGCTAAATCTTTGTTGACTGTCTGCACAGCAGATCAGCAGGATTCCATGCAACCCCATGCTGGATGAACAAAAGGAGTTTGCAGTAGAATTGCCTTCTAAACCAAGTCGTCCCCCCACTGTTTTAGCAGAGCTTTTGATAAAAAACTCCTCCTGATTTAGGAAGGGATTCGTATTGGAAACCTTTGCTAAAAAGGGGGGGGGGAGACACTAAATTTTAGCAGTGCCTTGCACGATACCCTAAAGTCCCAATTTCAGGACTTCACCTTCCACCTGACATCAGATGATTGTCAGGCGGGTGGGATCAACTTTGGCCTGCAAGGCAATCCTAATAAGGTTCTAGCATAGATTTTGCAGGTGCACATAGCGTCATCTGAAATAAGAACTCCAGTCTTTGTCAACTTTAGCATTCTGTTCTGAGTTTGCATCCTAGGGTCTCTGTTCTGTCCTCACAACAGCATTCTGCTCTCAGGACAGAATTCAAAAAGTAGACAGTGGGGCTGACTGGCTTGCATGCCACAGCCATATGTCGGTCTGAATTTATAAGGCAGGGATAGGGACCTTGTGGCCGTCCACATATTTTTGGACTCCAATTCCCATCAGCCGCAGAGAAGAAGGTGATTGGAGCCGTATGCCAACAACATCTGGAGGGTTGCTAGTTCTCCACTCCTGTAATAAGGAGGTTTTATTTATTTTAAAAAATGGCCCAAAATTCAAATACATAAAAGATGGAAATCAGCTTCAGTTAATAGACACAGCTTTAGGACTCTTGACATTCTTCACCCTATGTACAACAGGAAGGAGCCAATAACTAAAGTGAGATAGGATGGATTTTGTATGCCTATTCATTGCTGGTAGCGTGAATTAGTGCAAGGCAGCTGGCACTGTAGCAGTGGCCTAAAATATACTGCTGGCATTGAACAGCAAGTGAGCAGCCAGAAGCAATCTCTGATGAAGGTAGCATGGGATTTGGGGGACATCTTGTCAATTAATGCACAAACGATACTCATGTCAAGACAATCTGGGAGTGCAAACATTATCAGAGCATGGCAGCCCTGAGGGGAATGCATCTCCCTGAACGGCAAACTGGAAAACTTGAACTGAAACTGGAAATGGAAGGGGCAAATGCAAGTGAGCACAAAATCCTATGGGACCATCAGCACAGCCAGCTCAAACGAAAGAAGACGAATGGCAAAACCTGTGTCTTTCAAGTCCTACCAACCTGTAGTATTCTTTGCAAACCTGGGCGGCTGCAATTGCCAACAGAGACATGGCAGGCAGAAGTGGTACCCCGAACTCTTCCTTTGCTGGTTGCTTTCCCCTTCTCACTACCAGCTCCTTTTGTTTCATGAAAAACTCCTGACATTAATTTGTAATGGAAAATGGGAATTGGAACCCCTGCTGGGGGAGCAGGCAGCTGTAGGGGAATTTGAGGTGGGAAGTGAGGAGCAAAGGAAGCATTAAGCACTCTCCACTGGTATGCTGCAGCTTCACTGAAATCACTCCCTTCCAGCCCTGCTTTGCTAAGAAGCAGCCAGACTTTGAAGCTTCAAGGTGAGGGTAGAATAGGTAATCATGTCCTAAAGCTTCAAGTCTTAGGTTTCTTTCTAATGTGTTCAAAAGCACCATGCAGAGGTGCCACCACATCCATTCGGGATTTCCTGACTAATGCCTTTGAATATGACCCTCACAGAGCGACATCTAGCATTCATCACTATGTCAGAAAACAAAGGGGGGAATGGAAGATTAGTCAAATATGCAAAATATCAAACTTCTATTTGGCTACCAGAGGATATGCCATCATATTAGGAGATTGGACTTTAAAGACTCATGAAAGCAACTGTTTGGCTTGCATGGACTCGTCTGTGATTTAGTGCTGTGGTTTCTTTTGAGGTCAGGAAAGTAGCAGTACAAGATTAATCTTCCACAGCTGCAAAAGAGGCTTGTGTCTTAACATCACCTTCTGCACCTTGTGACTCGACATTAAAATAAAGCTTAAAATGAAAGAAAGACTGCATCTGAAAATTTGAAAAATAGAGATAAGATGATTTTGGTGGCTTCCTTTCAGTTTTGGAAAGGATGGGGAGCATAGTTTATAGCAAGCCTATTCTTGGGTACATCTAAATTACCACCGAAAAGCAGTATGTGTAAAGGGATGTTGCAATTACTTCTTATATTGCATGATAACCAGAACTACCAGTATATAGGTGCTTCTTGCATATGGTTGGAAACACATGGTATGTGTCACTGGTGACCTTGCCCTCTTGCAGTAGCACTCCTGCCTCCTAACTTCACTCTAGGGCTATTTATTAGGGATCTGAATCGAATTTGGATGAATCCAATCTTTCAAGGTGAAGTGAGTTGCATCAGAGGTATTTGGGGCTTGAAGGTGAAGCAGGATCTCTACAAGATGCCATGAGTTGACACACTTTGTGGCATCTTGAAGATCCAGGAGTCAGAAACAATACTGTAGACTGATGTCTGCTGAAAATGAAATGAATGTCTCTAAGGTTACCATAACGATATAACATCAGGGTGGTGGTGGAGGAAGAGAGAGCAAACACAAGAGCTCTATTGTGATTGACAGGTTCAGTTTGTGATCACACACCACATAAATACATAAGAGTATTTGAATGCCCAACTATAAAATAAATTAGCCTTAAATAAGAATGGAATAACCTGTAAACTGTGGTTGATAGACCTTTAAAATACCTGGAAGAAGAGACTCAGTTTCTTCTTCCAACTGGCACCTGAGAGAATTTTAAAGGGAGAGGCACTAAATTTATCTGAGCACTCGTCATGCTTGAGGAGTCTTGCATTTTCTGCTTAGATAGCTATGAGATGCATCTTTGCATATTCAGTGTTAGACAACCTTCTTTCTACAGGTGATCAACAGTTATCAGCAACTCCATACTCAAGCACGACAGATGCACCATAAAGCTTCAAGAAAATATGTTAAGGTGTCTGGTGAGTTCAAAGGATTTTAAACGTACAACATTATGAGGCAGATTCATGCACTGTGGGGTTTAGTGCTGTGCAAAGTGGCTTGGATTCTGAATGGTTCCTCAGTTCACACTGAGGGGACTGGGGAATTTCTATCAAATCCTTACTACATCAGCAGCCCTTGCACCATATGGCATATCATTCATAAAGATCCTCCACACATAGAACCAGATGTTTGGAGGTGTAGGAGACTGCTATAAGATGGAAAGCCCTTCTCTATGAACATGAACTCTGTTCCATTCACAAAAAGGATCCAAGCCAGTGTCTGTAACACAATGCTGCAAACTTTGTTAAGAATAAAAATTTAAAATCCCGTAGTAATTGCAAAAGGACTATCATGTTGAGGGAGGGAATGATATATCACACTAAGGCAGGGACAGTGGAAAATGTTTTCCTTCAGTTCAGCATTCACATTCTAGCAGCCAGAGAGGAGGGATGTAGAGACACATTGCACATTTTGATGTAAATTACATTCTCTGCCCAATATAATCATCGGAAGCAATTTCTTTCCTCCCCATTATTTGTTTTTGATGCTCAGTACACTGGAGGAGCTTGTTATTTCAGACCATTTATTAGAAGTGAACTGGCTCCTCAATCATTTTAATTGTGGAAATCTAAACACTTGTGCTTATCGAGCCTGCTGTGCAGATGGAAATTGAAAATGACAGTGAAGGTGGTTTATGCCAAAGTTTGACAAACCCCTGTAGGAATGGTTTAGCCTTTAGCAGCGGACTGGAATTGAACCCAAAGTCAGCTCCCTGACTATCAGAAGTTGATTGTGTGGAGGTTCCAATCTGAAGAAAAGTCCATCCCTCTGTGTCCCCCCCCCCACACACATACACACGATGGGAACAACTCACAACAACTTGATTGCTCCTTAAAAAAAATATATCAGGGAAAATAGGAAGAGCTGTTATCATGCTGGCCACATGACCTGGAAGCTGTACACCGGCTCCCTCGGCCAGTAAAGCGAGATGAGCGCCACAACTCCAGAGTCAGCCACGACTGGACCTAATGGTCAGGGGTCCCTTTACCTTTTAAGAGGGAAATCTTACTGCAGGAACAAGGAACTTGTAGCTCCCCCCCCCCCGAGGTTGCTAACTACCATTATCCCTTGCCAAGATGGCTAGAATTGATGGGGACTTCAACAATATCTGTTGGGCAACACATTCCAACATGCCTATCTTATTGTGATCCACTAAAGGGTTGCAAAATTAAGAGGCTACCCCTACACTTTCCTGTCCAGGTGAGTAGGTGAAACAGGTTGAAAGCTTGAACTGGGGCTTGATCTACACCAGACTCAATTTGCACCTAGGTTACATTAATTATTATTATTATTAATTATTGTTATTATACCACCCTACCTTTTTCTCTGACAGGGAGTCAAGGCAACTTACAGATAAAAACGAGAACCACTAAAAACAATGAAACATGGATAGAATTAAAACTATATATATAAATACACACATGTGTATCTCCAGGCACCAGAAAAAGTAGGAGGGGAGGGGAAGAGAGAAAGTGAGTTGTCTTCTTGTGTCCTCCATGTTCTGCCACAAAAATGAGTAGTGCCTTTCATATTTCAAAGTGTTCAACACAGAGCTGGGCCAGTTCCCTTTGTCTTTTGCTATCCACTTAAGTCTTTCTACACGTGCAATCATGTTTTGGTTTTGGTTCAGGGAGAACAAAAGGAATATAGCAACCCCCGCTTTTGTGAAGTCAAAATCTGTGAAGCACCACCTCTCATCACAGGATCATCAACAAATATGACATTTATGCAGCATCAGAGGATGTACTAATCTTCCTTTTTTCAGCTCAGGTGTGTCATCCTGAGAAGAAACACAAGTGTGCAATCTCCAACGATAACAAGAAAAGGTTAAGTATGCACAGCCTTGTCTGTTCTCATTAGAGTCATGCATATTCATGAGAATGGATTCATTCTCCCCTCCGCCACCCTACCCCCAGCTGTCTGTGGTATTGGTATGAGGAATCAAGACTTGTTATGCCCAGTGGTGCCTGTTATAGACAGTCATGATGAATGCAGGACTGATTTAACCTTTTAAATATCCTATTATTTTGACTAGCTAGGCATGCTGCCCACCCTCTTCTCAAGCCTGTTAGTGAAGCCACAAGTGGTGCAAGATCAATTAAATTCTATAACGCTGAAAAGGTCAATGTACTACAGGCTGCAACTGCCTTTCATGACTCGGGTTGAGGGACCAGGATGTGGGAGAGGGGAAAGTGACAAATACATTTCAGAACAATGTGCCATGTCAACTTTGAACACGGCTCATTTGTGCTACAACTGTCACTATACCGCTTGAGGGCACCCTGCGCTCCCAAAGTTGCGTAAAGTTGCTCTTTGTGTGGGATCTCAAGGTTGCTGGAGCACCTGCAATGTTTTCCATATGATGGCTGTGATTTATCTGCATCGGGCCAGACCAATAGCAGTTTGAAATGTATGTGTTTTATATGTTAATAAAATTTAAATTAAAAAGAAAAGTATACAACTCCTGAGAGACAAGTAAAGTCTGTTGAGAAGCCTTTGAGAGACAGTGATACACTTCCAATGGTATCCTGTGCATTGGTGGGCTGGTTGCATAAATGACCTCTATGCAGAAAAGGATAGCTACTCCCAAATTCCCTGGCTGAGACTTCAGTTAACATGCCCATAAATGCCTTTACCTTGCAGTACCTAGGTGGAAAGTTTTAGGGTCCTTTTTTTTGTAAGAACCAGGACTGATTTTAAGACAACTTTGCTTGACCTTATGAAGGAGCCTCTCCACCCCCATCGTTCAGCCCGGACACTGAGGTTCAGCGCTGAGGGCCTTCTGGCGGTTCCCTCACTGTGAGAAGCGAGGTTACAGAAAACCAGGTAGAGGGCCTTCTCAGTAGTGGTGACCGCCCTGTGGAACGCCAAGGAAATAAACAATTATCTGACTTTTAGAAGACATCTGAAGGCAACCCTGTTTAGGGAAGTTTTTAATATTTGATGTTTTATCGTTTTTTAAATATTTTGTTGGGAACCACCCAGAGTGGCTGGGGAAACCCAGCCAGATGGGTGGGGTATAAATACATTTAATAATAATAATAATAATAATAATAATAATGCTTTCTCGGGAGCACAATGACTTTGCTGGAGTTGCAGCTCACCACTGGCGTCCAAGGAACGATATTGTTGGTGCCCTATTGGAGTTTTTGAAACTTGTGGAGGTATTCAGTGATGTTTACTCAAAGTGGACCCACTGAATTTAATTGCTTTGAGTAAGTTAGGTCCATTAACCCTCCTCACAACCTGTGACATCCCCTCCCCTTCTCTTCAGAGATTGGAAGAAGCTGGAGACCTTCATAATGCATTGCCTTCATTTAGGTCCTTTCTGACTGTATTTCAACAAGGTACAAATAGGCAGACAAGCTGAAATAATTGCAAACAAAGTATCTTTAACTGCACACACTTCATTTTTCATTCTGTGAAGGGACATTTCCTTTCCAGCATATCTTTGGGTGATACCATGAAGTGGTCCTAATAGCTCTGGATATCCCCTTTGCCTCTCTGTTCATGACGAAAGCAATCCTTTGTTTCAGAACAAAATAAAATTTAACAGCAACACTAGCAGTAGCAACAGCAACAGGGAAGTTGCTCAGATAATTTTTGGGAAAAGATCAATTTAACATTTGGTCTTGAGTGAATAGGAAGGTTAAAAGTTCAATCTGACTTGGTTTTCATAGTGAGAAGCAGTACAAATGTCTTACATAAAAGTGGAACTCATTTCTGGAGGAGTGCCAACACAAAAAGTATATATTTTGCATTTGTTTTATGAATGTAATTTTACGGTTGATTTTATGCTGGCCATCAGCATGGTATTATCCATGACTCTCTTGGGTTTGCCAATTGGAAGGTTGGCAGTTTAAATCCGCATGACGAGATGAGCTCCCGTTGCTCTGTCCCAACTTCTGCCAACCTAGCAGTTCAAAAGCACACCAATGCACGTAGATAAATAGGTGCCATTTTGGTGAGAAGGTAAACAGCATTTCCGTGCACTCTGGCACTCATCATGGTGTCCCATTGCACCAGAAGCATTTTAGTCATGCTGGCCACATGACCCGGAAAGCTGCCTGTGAACAAACGCCGGCTCTCCCGGCCTGAAAAGCGAGATGAGCGCTGCGCCCCATAGTTGAAATCGACTGGACTTAACCATCCATGGGTTCTTTACCTTACCTTATAATTAAAATGTTGTTGTTATTATTTATTACCCACCATTTACCTTAAGATCATTGGGTGAGTCACAAGAATTTAAAATACAGCATTTAAAACAGTTTTAAAAAGCTTCCCAAAAAATAAACATTGGCAGTCTAAATCAGTGTATGTATAGTTAGGTACAATAATAATAATTGTCAGAGCTGCTTCCAGATCCTAGCTCACAGAGGATCACGCTAGCCAGCGGTCACTTGTAAAAGTCTTTTATTGAGTTACAGTTTCCATTCTCAAGCTGCTGCGCGCAACTCTACGTCTTAAGGGTTAGACCGGCGAAGCTCCGTCTGAGTCTCCGCCCCCTGTGCACCAGCTTACTAACCTAGCCTTACTCCACCTTTTCCGCCTGACCATTCTTCTCTGGGTCCCTCTGCCCCCCGGGGTCTCTTCCTTCCGGGATTCTTCTGACGCTGACCCCCCGGACCCTCCTGTCTCCTTGCGCCGGGCTTTAGGACCTGGCTCCCTTTCCGGGCTACTTACTGCGCCACCTTCCTGTGCATTTGAACTTGGCGCGCGCGCCCAACCTTCCACTTTCCGCTTAACCGTTTCTTCGCTCCCCGATGGAGGTGTGGCCACTCCTGACTCGTGCCCTCCCTCCTGTTGTGAGCTGCCAGCGCTTGATACCTGGCACCCTTCCTCTCCCCTGCTCTCTGTTGGTGACGCTGGTCCCGATTTCCAACTGCTCCCCTCTGAGTCCCCTCTGGCCCTTTCTTCCTGGGGTGTCCCCCTAGGCTCCCCCCTTGCCCTGGCCACTGGTGCTCCTTCCTGTGAATCTTCTGATTCACTGGAAAGACTCGGAGATCTCGGGTCGTCATCATCACTCATCTTTTCTTCTGCCTCCTCCCCCTCGCTCTCTGTTTCCTCCCTTGCCCTTGCCTCTGCTCCTGAACCCCTGACAATAATAATAATAAATAATAATAATAATACCAGGCTACTTTACCAAGGGTAGTTTTCTCCCTCTCTGCTAAGTTGATAGAGTTACAAGCTTGGTAGATCAGCGGAATGCTGTGGATGCAGTGTATCTTGATTTCAGTAAGGCTTTTGATAAAGTCCCCCATGATATTCTTGCAGAGAAGCTGGTGGGCTAGATGAGGTTACTGTTAGGTAGAATTGTAGGTGGTTGACTGACTGAACCCAAAGAGTGCTCACTAATGGTTCCTCAGCATCCAAGAAAAAAGTAGAGTGTCACAGGGTTATGTCTTGGGTCTGTTGTTGTTCAACATCCTTATAAGCAACTTTGATGAAGGAACTGAGGGGATGCTCATCAAATATACTAATGACACTAAGATGGAATTGGCATTCAGTATGACTTTAAGAGATTGTAAAATTAGGCCCAACCAACAAAATGAATTTCAACAGGATCGGATGTAAGGTTCTACACACAGGCAGTAAGAACCACCTGCAACAATGTAAGTTTCAGGGACACCTGGCTTGCCAGTAGTACATGTGAAAAGAATCTAGGACTCTTAGTTCTTGACATGAGTCAACAGTGTATGGGTATTTTGTCAATATTCTTTGCTTCCTACATACCTAGAGTTCCACTGTAATTTGTGATGAACAGTTACAACTCAAAGTGTTCAGGAAACTGCATTGCCTTAGGAGGAGAAAGGGTTTTCCAGTGGTGGTCACAGATCACTCTCTTCTAGTTTTCATAAGAGACAAATCACTTACATCACTTACCACCACATCATCACACCTATCAATTTGCACATGTTACCAATCTGGCATCCCTGAGACCTCAACTGTTCAAGTGTTTGCAAAGAACCCTCATCCTCACTTCACCAGGTAATACTAATCCGCAGTCAAGGACCTTTAAATGTCAATTTTCCCCTCAGTTCATGGAAAGAGCTTTATAAAATGTATTTTTGACAATTGCCCTCAACGTTTTGTGCACAGAGGCAATCTTGCCTCGCTGGAAGTTTGGTTTTAAGTCCAGGCACTTTACTGGCTGTTTTGAAGTAGGCCACTTCCAATGTCAACATCCTTCTTCAAAAAGAATCGATAAAGTCTTTAGATTAGATTACTGGATTGAATGCCAAACCACCAATGAGTAGGAATTCAGGAGAAATTTGAATCACTATGCATCTGAAGCCAAATATATCAAATTAACCCTTTCTGAACTAATATGCTATCCAAAATACATCTATTCTTAGAAATTCACACTTATCTGAATTTTGCAATGCAGTTTTCCAACCAAACAGTGCTTACAAAAATGCATATATTAGGATAAAGTGTGTGTGTGAATGAAGACATTAGTGAAAACATACAAAAATGCATTGTATTAGGGGAAATTGCTTGCAAAAATGTGTACATTAGTCAAAATGGCATACAAAACATGCAAATTGCTGTAGAAGGTAGAGATCTGAATTTAAAACTGGAAAAATGGGAAGCTAAGAGAACTGAAATTGGCAGATCCTTCCATCCTTACTAGTGAGAGACATGCTTGCACCTGTGCATGACCCATTGAATCTATTTAACAACATTTCCCCACAAGGCCTCTTGCTATATGAGAATGTTACCATTAGTACCATTCAAGAAGACATCCAATGAGATAGTATATGACATCCAAATGCGCAAAGTATGGCATAAAATTCTGGCCATGCTGAAGTTCCAAAGCCTCCCATTTATGCAAAAACTGCAAGCACAATAACAATCAAATGTTATTTTCACTTATAACTCAAATGCAAAGTCACAGTGATTCAAACTTTGCAAACTGAATATTCCAAAAGGCATATCATGTGTTCAAAATCAAAGTAGTTATTGTGAATAAAGCAAGTTCTGTCTCATAGTCTGAACATGAAGCAGATAGATGACTCGAGGCACCTTTCAGTAAATGATGAAAGTCACTAGCAAGTGTGTGTTTGCGTGTCTGTGTATCAATTAAAAAACAGTATCATTTATCTCTTTCTACACCTGAGCTGTATGCTTGGAGCCATCTGTCAAAAGTGTGTGCAAGGCAATAAAGAGCATTTTGTTTATCCGTGAATAAACGAAAAGACTCAAACAGGATTTCTGCACAAGTGTGAGCAGCTCAACGATTCCATTACAATCCAGACTGGCAGCTACCCTTTGAAAGAATCTTCCAGCAGACTTCAGATAGACCTATTCAGAAGGTGGATTTCAAAGATAACTCAACTACATCAAAAACATATCAAAAATGCATCCCACTCCCCCCCCCCTACTATTGTCCATCATTTAATGAGAAGAGAAAAGAAACTCCATTTGAAAATTAGCACAGGGAAAAGCAATTTTTGGTGAAATTCTCATGGGTGGGCAAAAGAGTTTCTGTTGTACCCCATAGAAACCGTTGATGGAATCTCACTCTGGAGACTGCTAGACAGCCTCTACACAAGTGACACACAATTGGCATTGACTAAGAGCTGTTCCATGTGATGATATGCTTTCAAATAATGTGCTTACCCCATCATAGAGCTACCACAAATCAAAGTAGTGCCACAAATGACCATCATTCAAAAGAAGAAAACTTCTTAGGGTGTGGATTTTGGCAAACTGGGACCAAACTACATATTAAACTTATTAGGTAGTGATTTTTATTTTTTTTTTGTTAATTACATTATAGGATCTGTGTGTGATTTCTATCAGAAATGCATAATGTAGGAAAGAGAGGTGCATCTCTTCCCACCCTCTGCATGGTTAGGGTACCAATTTTAATTTATTTTTTTAAAGCCACTAGCTGTGTGTCATGATGCTTTCCTATATTCTATTCTGACAAGGGTTGAGGAAGGAAAAGGAGAGCCCTCCCCCCACCTCCGTTCACTACATTTCTGAGAGGAATCACACCTTAGTCTTATAATTGTGCCAAAAAAGAGGAGCCATAGCTACATGCTGTGCAGTAAGTGTTCACATGAGGTTTGGCCCCTATTAATAATTCTTCCAAGAAATGATAAGAAGCCAGCAATGGTTTCTATTTGTGGCACATTTAATAGCTATATCCGTGGAAAGTCAGCATGCACTAGAAATTTCTACTTTTTCTACAGGAGCATGCATATATATATATATATATATATATATATATATATATATATTACAAGAACTCCTACTCACTTTATGTTCAGGCAAACAAAACAAGCCGTTTACTGGGCAACTGAATGACACTGGAAACAAGTGTCTAAGCATGGAACACTGGAAGCAGTCCAATACAGAGTCAGCCCATTGGTCTATCTAGCTCAATATTATTGGTACTGATTGGAGCTACTGCCAATCTGAGAATCTTTCTACCCAGAGAGGTCAGGGATTGAACCAGGGACCTTCTGCATGCAAAGCAGATGCTGTAACGCTGAGCCCTTCCACATGGAGCCTTGGCTCAGCCCATAATCATGAGAGGTTTGAAATTTAACCCCATAATGCTTAGATTCCTACTCCGATTACCACATGAAAATGACTTGAGTTAAATGTACCCCATGTGATAAACTTTATCCACGTCTCATATATGAAAATGGGCCAATCTGGCAAGAAGCATCAAGAGTGGCTGAGAGCTGGAACTGCAGTGATTTGTGTGAGAACGGGTTATTGGTTCATAGAAATCATAGTGTTGGAAGGGACCCCCAAGGGTCATCTAGTCCAGGCATAGGCAAACTCGGCCCTCCAGATGTTTTGGGACTACAACTCCCATCATCCCTAGCTAACAGGACCAGCGGTCAGGGATGATGGGAGTTGTAGTCCCAAAACATCTGGAGAGCCGAGTTTGCCTATGCCTGATCTAGTCCAACTGCCTGCAATGCAGGAATCTCAGCTAAAGCATCCATGACAGATGACCATCCAACCTCTGCTTAAAAACCTCCAAGGAAGGAGAGTCCACAAGCCTAAGAAAGTTCTTCGTTATATTTAGTCAGAATCTCCTTTCTTCTAACTTGAAGCCACTGGTCCTACCCTCAAAGCAGGAGAAAACAAGCTTGCTCCATCCCCCCATGTGACAGTCCTTAAGATATTTGAAGATGGTTCCAGCCCTCAATTTGGTATTTTGTAAAGCAGCCTGATTCAGCTAGAACAATTGGCAGGCTGCCCAATTTGACTTTGGAGTCAATTCTGCTTCATTTTCCCCAAAGCCTGCTTCATTTCAGGATCATAGTGGGTAAGAGAATGGTTAAACCATACCCTACTCATACTGTGGTCTGAATCCAGATCATGAGTCCCTAAAACTTGTTTGTTGAAAAGAAACACAAACCTATCATTGCTGTGACCCGTATCATAGGCACAGCATTAGTTTGGTTTATTGATGTAGTGTTTGAAATCTAAATCAATAAGGCTGCAATTCAATGCACACTTAAGTAAAACCCACTGAACTCAATGGGTCTTACTTCTGATTTGACATGCATAGGGTGTCAAGAAAATAAAAGAAATTAAAGATGTTCCAAATTCTAATACTGCCTTTGAAAACCTCATCTTACATATGATCTGTATTACAGCTTTTCATTATTCCAATGTCTCAGTGGAATCCCCAGCAAGTCTTGCTTTAAACCCTCAGGCTAGATAATAAAAAAGTGAGAATGTGAGACTCTCAAATCTAAGCAATGCAAATAAAGCGAAAGAGAATATGAACTTCACGACGGCAGTTCAGCATTGTTAGAGATTGTTTTATGCAAATGCAAGAAAAAAAGAGCGACAGCCTCCCATGATCCACATCAGATATAATGAAATTTGTTGGCCACTCCCTTTGGGTGAAGGATCACAGGGTGAATAGATGTCTCACATAATTTATGCTAAGGATTTGTGCATACTTTAAAAGCATTATGAGAAACAGTGTGCAGGATATGGGTGAGTTTTTAATGGAAGAGAACTGTTCCCTAGTTTACTAGCAGTTCTTTAAGTGCCCTCTCATGCTCACTTAATTAGAGTGACCCTGCCTCAAGTCTCTGCACTATATAACACAAATTAAAGAGAGGAAAACGGCAGGAAATAACAGAACAGAACCAGCAGCTATGTTTCCTCTCTGCCATGAATGGAAAAGCACCCTAAGGAATGGTAGCCTAAGGAAAGACTAGCCCTCTGCAACAGAAATGAAGATGATTCCCTGAAGAATAGGGGTGGGGAACTGGTTTTGACAGGTGGGTTGGATCCTGAACACCTCCAGCCCTCTCGGGCCACTTCACCATGATGACAGGTAATAGAACTTCATAGAAAAGAAGCAGGAACATGTTCAACATGGACTTCTGGTTCTTCCCTTCACCCACTGCAGGTACAGTTTAATCTGAAGCCACACCTCCAAAAGAATATTTGTTTCCGTTACAGCATAGCTTGAATAGCCACATAAAAATCTTCCTTTGCATGTTGGGATTTGAATCAAGATGGTAAGCACCATAGCAATGGGCACTAGCTTCTGGAGAAGATGCTGCAGAAGATGTCTTTTTAAAATGCAGCTGAAGTGAAGTCATGGCCACACCACGGCAACTGAAGTGGGAAGTCCCACAGTGAGACATGGTGGCAAAAGTAGTGGTTTAAGCATTGAGCAGGCAGGGAGTTTGACATATCTGGTCACATTAGATAATGCCGCTGGAGTGGCAGGTAAACCTGGATAATAGAAAATGGTCTCAGGGGGCATCTGAAAAGACTGAACAGGCCCAATTGGACTGGAGTGGGGGCTGGAGGTTTCCCACCACTGCTATAGAAGTGCCGAGACAGGGATCTGCTGCTGGGGGAGGCTGTGAAGAAATATACTAACCAAAATGCAGCTACAGTGGTACCTCGGGTTAAGAACTTAATTCGTTCCAGAGGTCCGTTCTTAACCTGAAACTGTTCTTAACTCGAGGTACCACTTTAGCTAATGGGGCCTCCTGCTGCCGCTGTGCTGCCGCTGCACGATTTCTGTTCTCATCCTGAAGCAAAGTTCTTAACCCGAGGTACTATTTCTGGGTTAGCGGAGTCTGTAACCTGAAGCGTATGTAACCTGAAGCATATGTAACCCGAAGTACTTTTCAAATTGTACACTTCTCCCAATGTTATGATTTGGTTCTCTAGTCAAAAAATGTGCTAAACAAGAAATCACCCATGAACAGAAAGTGTGCACAGAAAAGGATGTATTAGGGGATCAGACTGTCTTTAGTTAACAGTATCTTCAAGCCTTGGCTCATATCAGCATGAATGTATCCTAGGCCAATTAACTTGAGCCAATGCACACATCACAAGCAACAATTTATTTTCACTTTCTCTCTTTGTTTTCCGGGTGAGTGGTGATGTGCCAGTGTTAGTTGTGTGAGATAATCAGAAAAGGATAGGACACCACTCTAGCAACATCCATGATTTGGGAAGTAGATATTGCAGTTCTCTTGATCACAGGAGTTGCCCCTGCATTTCCTGCTCCCATAATTCCATGCTAAGATGAAAAATACTTACATGAATGAAAAAGCAAATTGTATTAAGTGGCTTGGTCCTAAAATGCAATCAATTTATTAACTAGTTCTGAGTTCCATAGACATCGTTGTGGGAAAGTGAGAATATTGTGACACTTCATTAAAAGTGAAAGTCAGAAGAGTAAACAATATGGAATCAGTTGTATCTAGTTGCATTCACAGAAAGTGCTTGTGCTCACACAAGGCAAGGCATTCAGGTTCTCAGCTGTCCATCCTATGTACCATGCTGTTTCCGAGAATCACCAGCCCTCAGGAACAGATTTAGCAGACATGAGCAGCAGTAGGACTGTGTGAAAATGTCCTCTAATACAAAGCCACTATTGGATTAATCCCAACATCTGCAATATCTGTCAGTTCTTGAAACATTGCATTAAAACAAAAGCATAGTCACTTTTGAGTGTAGGCCGGTTACTGTCAGAAATCTCTCTAATCTGGTGAGAGAAATGCTGTCAGACACACAATCCTTTTCCAGATGCACCTATTCAACAGATATGAATGAGCTATAGGATATTTAAAGAGAGAGGAGTACTTGGTGAATTAAGTGAATGCACAGAACACAATGCAAATTAATCCAGGCAATGAGAAATTGCTTTGCTGTGATATGTATTCCAGTAAGTAAACAGAAAAAACAACTTTGAATATCTAGTTATTAGTCAGCTGTAGGGTAAAGCAATTCTCCTCTATAATAATATACATTATAATCTCTTTTGATTTTGTTTGTCAATGGCACTTTCCCTATTATTCAAGGAAGAACTTATTGCCTTTAATGCATGCCAGGAGCTCTTCAAGAGATGTATTAGGCAAGGGGGAAAAAAGAACCTGAAACCACCATTGGTCAGCTTTTGAATAAGAAGAGAATTGACATACTGAATGACAGCCATCTCATTATTGATCTTTTTTTACCTTCAGCATTTTCTACTATATGCAAATTAGGGACTTAGATTACTGTTATTATTGGGTAAAACACTCTCTGCCTTCCTACTGCCACTTATTACAGTGATACTGAGTTCAAATCTCTGTTTTTTGCTCTATACACACACCAGACATTTAAAACTGATGACTTCCCTCAGAAAATCCCAGGAACTGTATTTCATAACGCATGCTGGGAATTGAAACATTGTGAGGGATAAACTACAGTTCCCAGGGTTCTTTGTGCTACTTACTTCTGAGTAGACATGGTTAGAACTACAGCCATAGTCTTGAACCATTTAGCCTTTCTCATGAATCTAATCACACGCAAGTTTCGCATTAGTAGTAGTAGTATTCATGTTTGAAATAATTCCATAAATGTGCACAAACACCTGTGTGGAACTTTGAGCCCTGATACAGTGGAAAAAGTTATGAGTCATAGAGTAATAATAATAAAAGAAATTAAGATGTTGTTTGATCGCAGCAAAAAAAGAAAAAGAAAAGAAAACAATGATGCCAAATGAGCCAAACACAGACAATTGCTTTCTGTCACATCCAAGATATGGTTCTAACCCTTGATTGCTCTTCAAATAAAAGGATCTCAAAGGTGTACAAGGGAACAGTTCCTGTGATCTGAGTTCCTAACTTTACACATTCCCAGATAAATAAAAGTAGTGAGGTAGCAAGTGATCTGAATAAACCAAAGCCTCAAGTAAAATTATACCTGAGTTTTCGGTAGCTATATAGGTCCCAACTCTTATTAGGAAACACCTGGCAACAAACATGGTAGACTAAAGTATGCATTTTGTTATTTTTTGAGAAGAATCTGGGGGGAAACTGCTCAGAATTGAGCTGACAGAAATAAGTTGAAGATCTATGGCTTGAATTTGACAAGTAATAATGACTCTTTTTCATGGTAGTTAGCCTTTGTTGTAGATAGCTTATGTTGACTAGTGAGGCTGCACAGTGGGGCCACCCACATATTAAGGGGATACAGTTTTAACATGATCCAATATATAGGAAGGTATACACAATAATGTTGATTAAAAACAACAATGCCAAATAATTTGTAATAATTTGTAAACTGCCCACAGTTGTATAAATGCAATGCAATCAAGGCATTTCCATTCCAATTTCCTTCATGATTTCATGTAACCCTGTCACATGACTTTCCTAGTATTCAAATCTGCATAGACTGCAAATTAATATAAGAAACACACACACACATGCACTATGGCAGATTCTGATCATATATATATACTTTATACCTCATTCACAGATGAAAATCATACAACAATCCACGTATCTGAAAGCTTACTTCAACAGGACTTCAGGTTTTTCCAATGTATACAATGGACATTTAAATTTTTTGCATTAAAATTTGATTTGATGCCGCTTATGTTCTTAAAGGTGAGCTCTTGTTAAGGATTAACAAGAGTCTTGTCTCCAGCAGGCTGCAAGTCTCTTCTGAATGACATTAATACCTATTGCAAGGGCAAGTCCTATTTCACTGACCTATTTGTTCTTTGAGTTCTTTGAGAATATCTGCAGCCATATAGATAGAGTTGATATGGACCTTCAAAATAGCTTTTGACAAGGCATCCCACCAAAGACTCCTGAGGCGGCTTAGCAGTCAAAGAATAAGAGGAGGGGCCCTTCTGTGGGTCAGGATTTTTTCTCCCTTTCCCATAACACTAGCATTCATTGACACCCAATGAAGCTGAATGTTGGAAGATTCAGGACAGATAATAGAAGGCACTTCACACAGCACATAGTCAAAACTATGGAACTCACACCTACGGGAGGCTGTGAACGACACAAAACTAGATGGCTTTAAAAAGAGGATTGGACAAATCCATCATTATTATTATTTATAAAACTTGTATACGCCTACCTTCATCTGAAGATCACAGGGCAGTTCACAACATAAAATTCATGGAGAATAAGACTTTCAAGGGCTACTAGTGCTCACGGCTATGCCCTGCCTCCATGGTTTGAGGCAGTGTTCTTCTGAATACCAGTTACTGCAAATTACAGGAGGGGAGAGTGCTCTTGCACTTGGGTCTTGCTTGTGGGTTTTCTACACGCACCTGACTGGCCACGGTGAAAACAGGTGTTTAGGTTAGATGGGTCATTTGCCTGATCCACCAGGTCCTTCTTTCGTCCTTATGTAAGTGATTCTCTCAAGGCTCCTCTCCTTTTAAAAAAAGTGATTATTTCTCCATTATTTGTAATCAGATTTTAGGACTCTCTTAGCTGTCCTCCCATGGGGTTTTAAAATAGACTTTAATGGTTTGGCTGCCTAGGCATATTGCCGTTTTTCTCAATTCCCCAACTCCTCTCCCCTCACCTCATATGAGGCACCATCCATTAGAAACACCTTTTAAAAGAATTTTATCAACTCTTACAGAAAATATAAAACGAATTTCTAATGTAAGGTATAATTAATGTACTTACACATATATAATGTGTTGGGGCGGAGGGATTCTGGTGCTAAAGCTGATGAAAATAGCAGTTGGATCTTTGCCTATCGTACATTTTGAAATACCATCAGAACAGAAGTAAATACACAGGGGCAGATCCAACACAACACTCCTCCTTCTCCTCCTTCTCCACCCTGCACCTCCAAGCATGCCCCCCCCAAAAAAAACTGCCTTGGAGGGCTGGGGGGACACACCCCAAGCAAAGTTTTTGGAGAGTATGGTGGGGTTGGAGGAATGAAATGCAAAACAGGAAGTCCTGTTGCAATAGCATAGTCTCCAATTGTCCCCCAAATACCAGGACCTTCACGAAAACCCTTAAGCCATCGTGGTGTCTCACTTTGCCATGCAGAATGCCAAATTCCTCACTGCATGCTTTTCTTCCTCCCCCCCCCCTCAAAAAAGCCCTCAAATCTTTCTCCACCTTTTCATTCATTGCTTCTTCTATCTTCTGGCCAGGGAAAGAGTTCTCATCTGCACACTCTTATGAACTGCTAAGCAACATCATGCACAACAGGGAGAGTCTGATGTGCATCCAAAATCTCTAAGGTCGCTGCACAGTTTCTTCGAATCGTTGCCTCCCTTTTCATTGCCAGTTTCATTTGGGAACCTGAAGCGTCATTGAGCCGCCATCACCTGAGTGTGTAGTGGGCATTTCCTCTTTGGCTCTTTAGAGAGGATGCAGGAGATTTGACCCTTCAGCTAGGCACTCTCTCTGGCTTAAAATGAACCAGACTAGATTCAGTGGAAGGGGATTTGGGGAGATGGAGCACAAGCTAATTGCAATGGTTTTATTTGTGCTGATTAATAAAACTTTTAGCCTTCATCCCATCCACACATTTGATGTGTTCCAAATCCAAAAATAACCCCTGAATTGAAAAAGAAAATGCATATATTTATATGAGGAAGAAAATGGGTGCATAGCAGCTCAAAACCCAGGCCCAGTAGGGGTTAGGAAACAGCACATTTATAGAGTTTTAAGGGAACTATAACCACTGATAACTTGTGTTGTTTTTTTGACCAGTTTGTCACTGGTCAGGGGAATAGGGTTAATAGAGCACCAGTGAGCTTTACATATACTGTACAAGCATTCCAATTCTTCACAACAGAGTGCTGTGCCTATCAATAAGATCAATGCATGCTTTGCTGCATGGCACATGAGCTCTCCAGTAATAATATTAAGTGTGTGCATGAGGAGTGGGATTGCTTGAAATGACAAGTCACAAGCAGGAGATTGTTATTCTCAAGCTACATTCTGCATACATAGTGGAAACACAGATCAAGGAAACCAGCTGAAAAATCACTGGCTTGAAATATGTCACTGTTTGAAGATGAGATCTGATTGATTTTTTTAAATGCCCAAGCATGTAAACAAGGAGAGAAATTGGCTAGAGGATTTGTGAATATTTTCTAGGGATAAACATCGACTTCAGGCACATGTTTGTGTGCAGAAAGCATTCTGTGTATGTATATATGTACACACACACATATACGGTGCTGTGGTCTAAACCACTGAGCCTAGGGCTTGCCAATCAGAAGGTTGGTGGTTTGAATCCCCGCAACGGGGTGAGCTCCCGTTGTTCGGTCCCTGCTCCTGCCAACCTAGCAGTTCAAAAGGACATTGAAGTGCAAATAGATAAATAGGTACTGCTCTGGCGGGAAGGTAAACGGCGTTTCCATGAGCTGCTCTGGTTTCGCCAGAAGTGGCTTAGTGACCCAGAAAAACTGTCTGCGGACAAACGTCGGCTTCCTTGGCCAGTAAAGAGAGATGATCACTGCGACCCCAGAGTCGTTCGTGATTGGACTTAACTGTCAGGGGTCCTTTACCTTTCATACATATACAATATACATATACATACATGTCAGGGGTTCAGGAGCAGAGACGCAGAGAAGGGAGGAGACAGAGAGCGAGGGGGAGGAATACGAAGGAAGGATGAGTGGGGATGACGACCCGAGATCACCGAGCCTGTCTAGCGAGTCCGAGGATTCCCAGAAGGGAGCGCCAGCAGCCAGAGCAAGGGGGGAGAGCAGGGGGACACCCCAGGAAGAAGGGTCCAGAGAGGGATCAGAAAGCAGCAGTTGGAGATCGGGACCCACGTTCCCAGCCGGGAGCAGCGGGGAGAAAGGGGACCAGATATCGGGCTCCGGAGACTTTCAGAAGGAGGGAGGGCATGAGTCAGGAGTAGTCACGCCCACCTCGGGGAGCGAGGAAACGATCAAGAGGAAAGTGGAGAGTTGGGCGCGCGCGCCAAGTTCAAATGTAACGGAAGCTGGCGCAGCCAGCAGCCCAGAGAGTGAACCGAGTCCCAAAGCCCGCCGCAAGGAGGCGGAAGGGTCAGGGGGGTTCGCGTCAGAAGAGAGTAGGAAAGGAGAGACCCAGGGGGGCAGGAGGACCCAGAGACGGAAGGAAAGGCGCAGGAGGTGGAGCAAGGCTAGGGTATTAAGCTGGTGCGCTAGAGGCGGAGACTCAGACGGGTCTTCGTCGTTCTGACCTAGAAGAAGTAGGGCTGCACGTTGCAGTTTGGAAATGGAACCTGTAATCCAATAAAGACTCTTTGAAACTGAACGCTGGCTGACTTGGTCCTATGTGAGCTGGGACTGGGCGGCAGCCCTGACACATATACATATACATATACATATACATATACATATACATATACATATACATATACATATACATATACATATACATACGGAGCTGATCTAGTACAGCCTAATACATTAGAAGGAATGTGGTTTCTCCTAGAGCTTAAATAATGTGAGATAACTACCACTCTCTGCTTCTGTAGTCACAATTATTAACATAAATTGGAATTGCCACATCACACATTAGCATGCATTGAAAGGGCAAGAAAATCCACCCTTTTACTCCCATTAATAATCATAATTAAATTATATTGAGCAATAAGTCATCCATATTAACAGACTTTAGCAATAAATGCACTAAGACAAATGTTGTTTTGGGATGCAAGGGAGAGGAAAATAAGAAACAAGGATTGAATCCATTTTAAAATTCAGATAGAATGGCAGGAGTGTTCACAACTGAGACGAAGTGGATGGACCCAACCTAGAACAGATTAAATTTAGCATTTTTCATGAAAACAGATCAAGCACATCAGTAAGACCTGGTCGGTGGAGAATCTCAAGTTAGGAAGGCCTGTCAGACTAGTACATTTTTTCAACAGATGTCTAAAAACAAGCAGGAACCTTGATGGGCAAGGAATGTCACAGGGCAGGGCTTGCCACACTGAGAGCTCTGCTCTTGATAAAGGCAGGCCAAACATCGGGGGCAAAGGGGATCTCCATAACTGCCCCACTTCAGTCTACCATCATCAAAATTATAGATTTAAAATTCTACAGAAAATTACAAGAGGCTTTTTCTGAGATTATCCAACTTTTCTCTGAATTACCAGAGGAAAGTTTAAAAATTCAGAAAGAACACCTTTTTAAATAACCTGTTATAGAGCAACAAGTCACCAGGCTGAGACTTACCTGACCATAGGCTGCATCTTCTCAAGAGAAGGTAGGAACCCAATGACAGCTGTTGAGGAGAAGCATCACTCCTACAGGAAATCCTGCAAGAAAGCCACTTGTAAAACAGCACTGGGCATGATCACTTCCACAATATATAGCTGTTGAGCTGAGGCACTGATCCTGCGAGGCGTAGGTGCTGCTTTTCACTGCCTCTGCACAACAGCTGTTGAGTGAAGGCCGCACTCCTATGAGGTGAGTGCTCATTCTCAAGCAGCTTGGTCTTGATTGGGGCTGTTCTCCTGATTGGCCTGATTGCACCTCGCCCCCCGGACAGGGTGGATCAGTGGGGGTTGAACACAGCCCTAATTTCCACTTCTCTTTCCATTTTTCTTGGAATTCTCTGACATCCCTATGCCTTAACAGCACCATTGACTTGGGAACATAATATAATGACCTCAAACCACCCTCAATTCATCTAACTCAGGCTTCCTCAAACTCGGCCCTCCAGATGTTTTGAGACTACAATTCCCATCATCCCTGACCAATGGTCCTGCTAGCTAGGGAACATGGGAGTTGTAGGCCAAAAACATCTGGAGGGCCAAGTTTGAGGAAGCCTGATCTAACTATTCAGGTTAAGCCAGTGCAACCCCAAGTAAATACTTGCATATCTTAATTCTTCCCCTCCCAAACATTCAAAAATTAACCCATATTCTTATCCTGTATATATATATATATATATGCAGGTTTTGGTGTCTTTGGGTGTCTTCCCGTGTAAGAGTTGGGGTGTCTAGGCGACGTTTCGACGAGGTCTCACTCGTCATCTTCAGGCTGGTGCTTTCGGCTTCTTGTTACTGGAACAGAGCAGGATCTCAGTGTTTGAGTTCCTATAAATACTGTTGAGGGGGTGTGGTGTATAGCCTCCAACGTTCTGGGCAGAGAGGAAGTTCCCAGGTTAGTGTGCCTTTTCTTCTTTTGTTCTTTAATTACTTGAGGGATATCTTGAGTGATTTCTTGAGTGATATTCTGAGTACCACTTAGGTGGGTCATTAAGTGTGGATTAGTTGCTAAAGCTTTCGTGTCTTGACCTCTTGAGCTTGTGAAGAGTTTTTCTGAGAAGATGGCTGTACTGCACTTAGTTGTGCTCTGGCTTGGCTTCGTGTATAGGGGCGAGCTGTGGTTTTGTGCCCTGTGCCAGCCAGATCTGTGTAGGGATTGCAGGGGGGTGCAGCATCCGGAGGTGCCACTATGGTTTGGCTACTGGATGGTGTCTGTAATTTATCTGTGGAGAGGGTCTGGGTTTGGGTCTGGTGTGGTTGATTGGTGATGGCGTTCTGTGTGCCTCTGGTTCTGGTGTCGGTTTTTGTGGGGAGGGCTAATTTCCAGATGTCTGGCAGGCGGGACGTGTCGTCACGCTTGTTCATGTTGTGAGGGTGTTAGCCTAACCAAAATCAACCCAGATGAAGCCAATAAAATCAGACTTGAAGTCACCAACATCCTCTGCTCCAGCAAACCACCCAGAAGCAATTTACACAAAGAAGAACAGAAAGCACTCACCAACCTGAGGAAAGACAACAACATAATCATTCTCCCAGCAGACAAAGGTAATGCCACTGTTGTGATGAACACATCGGACTACCAAGCAAAACTATCAAATCTACTCCAAGACCCTACCTACCAACCTATAAAAACAGATCCCACCACCTATCTGGAAAAAACCACCAAATCCAAAATAAAAGCCTCTCCTATCAGTGAAGAAATCCAGCTAAGAATCATCCCCAGAGAAAAATCATCCAGATGCCCCAAACTCTACGGTCTCCCCAAGATACACAAAGAAGGAACACCACTCAGACCAATAGTCAGCTCCATAGGCTCACCTCTACAAAATCTCGCTAAATTTCTCGCTAAGCAACTTCAGCCCTATGCAGAATCCATCGCTTCACACGTTACTAACTCCTTCCAGTTCATAGAAACAATAAAGAAGCAAAACCTACATCCCGATGACCTACTTGTGAGCTTCGATGTTGTATCTCTCTTCACACAAGTGCCCATTAATGAAGCCTTGACAGCCATTCAAAACAAATACAATCCCCCCGAATACATCCTGGACCTGACCAACCACTGCCTAACCAACACGTACTTCATCCACAATGGACAAAGATACAAACAGATAGAAGGAGCACCTATGGGATCACCCCTCTCACCGGTCATCGCAAATTTGTACATGGAACACTTTGAAACCAATGCTTTAGACAAGTCAGAACACAAACCCAAACTTTGGCTCAGATATGTTGACGACACCTTTGTAATTTGGCCACACGGGAAAGAAAAACTAGATAGCTTCCTCACACATCTCAACAGCCTACACCCCAAAATACAATTCACTATGGAAATAGAAGCCAACAACCAACTTCCCTTCCTTGACGTCCTAATCTACAAAAAACCTGATGGCTCCCTAGGACACACTATCTACCGGAAAAAAACACACACCAACCGCTACTTACATGCACAATCACACCACCACCCTGCACAAATAAACTCCGTAGCCAAGACTCTCATCTCCAGATCCAAACGCCTGGCTGACAAAGACCACTTGACAACTGAGTTACAGAATCTCTCAAATGTATTAATCGCCAATGGATACCAGCAAAACAGGGTTACGAAGCTAATCCAAAAAGAAACACCCCCCAAAAACCAAGACACAGAAGAAAACAATGGCATGGCCCTCCTTCCTTATATCAAGGGCACTACAGATAAAATTAGCAAAATCCTCCATAAACACAATATCAAAACAGCCTTTTGCACCAACCAAAAAATAGCCAATATCCTCAGAAACCCCAAAGATAAAATCCAGTTGGAAAACCAAGGGGTCTATGAAATACCCTGCAAAGTCTGCCCAGCCACGTACATTGGACAAACAAACAGACGAATAAATGCACGTATCGCAGAACACAAGAATGCCGTCAAAAAAGAAGAAAAAACTTCCTCTCTTTTCCAACACATGAAAGAAACAGGACACGAAATTAATTTTGCAGATTCCAAATTGCTCTTTAACATGGAACATCACCACAAGAGAATAATCATGGAAGCCATCGAGATAGAGAAACACCCTCACAACATGAACAAGCGTGACGACACGTCCCGCCTGCCAGACATCTGGAAATTAGCCCTCCCCACAAAAACCGACACCAGAACCAGAGGCACACAGAACGCCATCACCAATCAACCACACCAGACCCAAACCCAGACCCTCTCCACAGATAAATTACAGACACCATCCAGTAGCCAAACCATAGTGGCACCTCCGGATGCTGCACCCCCCTGCAATCCCTACACAGATCTGGCTGGCACAGGGCACAAAACCACAGCTCGCCCCTATACACGAAGCCAAGCCAGAGCACAACTAAGTGCAGTACAGCCATCTTCTCAGAAAAACTCTTCACAAGCTCAAGAGGTCAAGACACGAAAGCTTTAGCAACTAATCCACACTTAATGACCCACCTAAGTGGTACTCAGAATATCACTCAAGAAATCACTCAAGATATCCCTCAAGTAATTAAAGAACAAAAGAAGAAAAGGCACACTAA
This sequence comes from Podarcis liolepis, assembly GCF_965112155.1. Lineage (NCBI taxonomy): Eukaryota > Metazoa > Chordata > Lepidosauria > Squamata > Lacertidae > Podarcis > Podarcis liolepis. The sequence continues at coordinate 56,701,940 of NC_139557.1, read as the reverse complement.
CCTGGGAACTTCCTCTCTGCCCAGAACGTTGGAGGCTATACACCACACCCCCTCAACAGTATTTATAGGAACTCAAACACTGAGATCCTGCTCTGTTCCAGTAACAAGAAGCCGAAAGCACCAGCCTGAAGATGACGAGTGAGACCTCGTCGAAACGTCGCCTAGACACCCCAACTCTTACACGGGAAGACACCCGAAGACACCAAAACCTGCATTCCTGTACCCGTGAAAATCTACGAAAGCAAATATCTCACCTCTACGGGGAGGAAACCTTCCAGCTGACAAGAACCTACGAGAAACTAGAAATCCGAAGAGCCACCATCTTATGTGATCTCTTGTTCCTACGCAACTGCCGAGACAACAACTTAATTCCCACATGCTTCCAACTTAAATTCCACTCTAAAACCCCAGCTACCGAAAGGATCCTGAAACGAACTGAACTATCCCTAATCAGAAACGAAATACATAAGAAAAGATACCTACTAAACCAAACCAACAAAGATCTGCTCACTCTTCACCTCAAACTCTGTAACAAAATCCACCCTGCACTCTGGGACAAATGCAAACAACTAGCCGTCTGGAGAGCTGAAACTGAGACCTCACATAAGACAGACAGACACACCAACAAACTCCACAAACTAGAGAAACGCCAGAAGCCCAGCCACCCTCCACAACAACCCATGAAACAAACAGTACATAACATATCAGACAGGATCCTCACCTCAACTGAAACCAAAGTACTCTCCAAAGGTTTCAACTTTGCAGTCGCCCCGAGACGCATCCCCACGGAAAACATCATATGCGGAGTCGAAGCTAGCCTAACCAAAATCAACCCAGATGAAGCCAATAAAATCAGACTTGAAGTCACCAACATCCTCTGCTCCAGCAAACCACCCAGAAGCAATTTACACAAAGAAGAACAGAAAGCACTCACCAACCTGAGGAAAGACAACAACATAATCATTCTCCCAGCAGACAAAGGTAATGCCACTGTTGTGATGAACACATCGGACTACCAAGCAAAACTATCAAATCTACTCCAAGACCCTACCTACCAACCTATAAAAACAGATCCCACCACCTATCTGGAAAAAACCACCAAATCCAAAATAAAAGCCTCTCCTATCAGTGAAGAAATCCAGCTAAGAATCATCCCCAGAGAAAAATCATCCAGATGCCCCAAACTCTACGGTCTCCCCAAGATACACAAAGAAGGAACACCACTCAGACCAATAGTCAGCTCCATAGGCTCACCTCTACAAAATCTCGCTAAATTTCTCGCTAAGCAACTTCAGCCCTATGCAGAATCCATCGCTTCACACGTTACTAACTCCTTCCAGTTCATAGAAACAATAAAGAAGCAAAACCTACATCCCGATGACCTACTTGTGAGCTTCGATGTTGTATCTCTCTTCACACAAGTGCCCATTAATGAAGCCTTGACAGCCATTCAAAACAAATACAATCCCCCCGAATACATCCTGGACCTGACCAACCACTGCCTAACCAACACGTACTTCATCCACAATGGACAAAGATACAAACAGATAGAAGGAGCACCTATGGGATCACCCCTCTCACCGGTCATCGCAAATTTGTACATGGAACACTTTGAAACCAATGCTTTAGACAAGTCAGAACACAAAGCCAAACTTTGGCTCAGATATGTTGACGACACCTTTGTAATTTGGCCACACGGGAAAGAAAAACTAGATAGCTTCCTCACACATCTCAACAGCCTACACCCCAAAATACAATTCACTATGGAAATAGAAGCCAACAACCAACTTCCCTTCCTTGACGTCCTAATCTACAAAAAACCTGATGGCTCCCTAGGACACACTATCTACCGGAAAAAAACACACACCAACCGCTACTTACATGCACAATCACACCACCACCCTGCACAAATAAACTCCGTAGCCAAGACTCTCATCTCCAGATCCAAACGCCTGGCTGACAAAGACCACTTGACAACTGAGTTACAGAATCTCTCAAATGTATTAATCGCCAATGGATACCAGCAAAACAGGGTTACGAAGCTAATCCAAAAAGAAACACCCCCCAAAAACCAAGACACAGAAGAAAACAATGGCATGGCCCTCCTTCCTTATATCAAGGGCACTACAGATAAAATTAGCAAAATCCTCCATAAACACAATATCAAAACAGCCTTTTGCACCAACCAAAAAATAGCCAATATCCTCAGAAACCCCAAAGATAAAATCCAGTTGGAAAACCAAGGGGTCTATGAAATACCCTGCAAAGTCTGCCCAGCCACGTACATTGGACAAACAAACAGACGAATAAATGCACGTATCGCAGAACACAAGAATGCCGTCAAAAAAGAAGAAAAAACTTCCTCTCTTTTCCAACACATGAAAGAAACAGGACACGAAATTAATTTTGCAGATTCCAAATTGCTCTTTAACATGGAACATCACCACAAGAGAATAATCATGGAAGCCATCGAGATAGAGAAACACCCTCACAACATGAACAAGCGTGACGACACGTCCCGCCTGCCAGACATCTGGAAATTAGCCCTCCCCACAAAAACCGACACCAGAACCAGAGGCACACAGAACGCCATCACCAATCAACCACACCAGACCCAAACCCAGACCCTCTCCACAGATAAATTACAGACACCATCCAGTAGCCAAACCATAGTGGCACCTCCGGATGCTGCACCCCCCTGCAATCCCTACACAGATCTGGCTGGCACAGGGCACAAAACCACAGCTCGCCCCTATACACGAAGCCAAGCCAGAGCACAACTAAGTGCAGTACAGCCATCTTCTCAGAAAAACTCCTCACAAGCTCAAGAGGTCAAGACACGAAAGCTTTAGCAACTAATCCACACTTAATGACCCACCTAAGTGGTACTCAGAATATCACTCAAGAAATCACTCAAGATATCCCTCAAGTAATTAAAGAACAAAAGAAGAAAAGGCACACTAACCTGGGAACTTCCTCTCTGCCCAGAACGTTGGAGGCCATACACCACACCCCCTCAACAGTATTTATAGGAACTCAAACACTGAGATCCTGCTCTGTTCCAGTAACAAGAAGCCGAAAGCACCAGCCTGAAGATGACGAGTGAGACCTCGTCGAAACGTCGCCTAGACACCCCAACTCTTACACGGGAAGACACCCGAAGACACCAAAACCTGCATTCCTGTACCCGTGAAAATCTACGAAAGCATATATATATATATATAAATCTAAGGCTATCTTATTTGGAGTTGAAAAACAGCTGGTGAGGAAACAGCTAAGACCCACCCCCTCCAAACTATGGCTTCTCTGCTCAAAAACACCATCTTCCAAGGATGCTTTTCATTTTCATAACACTATGAAATTTTTATGAACATCAGTTTTCTCTTTCTTTTTTTCAGAAAAACTAAGAAAAGAACATTGAGGCTTTGTTCCACTGATTTGCATCCAGTATGTTTTTTTGCCTCTATTTCTACAACTTCTGTCAACTATCCAATATTTAGGCTGGTTGTTTTTCTCCTCTCTGATATTCCTGCAGCAATGCAATCCAGTCTGATGGGCAATCTTGTATGTTCAATATTGTGATTTAGAAATAGTCTTTTATCATCCCATTCAATATCTATTATTCCAGTTTATTTTGCTTAACCTTCAACTAGAGCTCCATATTACTGTAACTCTATGTAAATAGCCCATCCATTTATCTACACCTCCTACTGTCCTTTCGCTTTGTTTTCTACCAGGTCATTCTGATAAATGGTTGGGGTTTTTTTGTGGCACTAGGAATTCGATGTTCCACTAGAATACCAGAAGAGAAAAAGGTGGTGGTGGGGAGACAGACGCAGCTGCTTGTGAATTTCTGAATGATTTATTAATGTTTTCAGTCTCTAGTAGTCCAGTATATATCACAACTTCAGCTCTTGCATTTCAAATGACAGGAAAGCCATTTCATTTTCCCATCAATTTCAAAATCCTTAAAAGCTGTGGGAAGAGCTCACCATATTCCCAAAGATCACCCTGAGAATAGAAAATATGTCATTTCGGTAAGCGGCAAAGACAGAAGATTTATAGGAACCATTCTCTCTGTCACTCTGCATTATTCCTGAGGTACGGAGTCAGTTCAAACATAATGCAAAACCATGGTTTAATACTGGGAGAACAAGTTGCAGCAAACCTCGGGCTCACACACCACCCCCTTCTCTCCTCCTCCTCTGGTACAGCCACAAGGCGGAGTTTGGAAGCTTTCATAATCTTTTCTTCTCTGTGTTATTTACGCAAATGTATTCCTTTTCACACACCACTTCCCCTAATATACTCCTTTTTGTAAACATTGCTTAACTGGAGAACTACATTGCAAAATTCAGAAAAATGTGACTGCCAAAGGATAGCTGTCTTTCGGGCTGCGTATTCTTTCAGGAAGTGCAAATTTGGAAGATTCGCCATTAAATGCGAATGACTCAAATTTATTCCCCATCCCTGAGCGCACCTTATGATCTTTAAATGCTTTGTCGGTGATTGGCCATTTAAAGACATGGGTTGGTATAAATAGTTGCTTATTTTGTTTGGACCTGGTTTTGTGCTCAGATGTACTATTCACCAAACCTGCTGCTTGAGAGGACTTACAATGTGGGCCCTGTTGGAAGGCAATAGTTAAAGGCACTCACTCTGATCGTAACCCTATTTAATCAAAAGTAGCTCCAGTTTATTCCCATGGGATTCACTCCCAACTATGCACGCTTTGGATTAAAGCCAAAGAATATGATGGTTATTTCACAGGAAAGAAAAAACAAGGAGTGATTGCAGACCTGTATCAATCAATTCCAAAGACATTTATATCCTCTAATTACAATACTTTCCCTCCTGTGTGGTTCTGTAAAATTGCAAGGATATGCAAATCCTTTTTACAAAAAAAAATTTGTCTTTTCTGTCTATTGACTTAGCCCTCCCTCTGTTTTTATAAATTTAGCCAACTGAGAACTTGAGCGCTGTCCAAAGCCTTTGAGCACTGGGTAGTTTATTCACCTCTCTAATTATTTTTGAATTACTGATGTATTTGGCATCAAAGTTTCCATTACATCAAAGAAAAAAACATTTTGAGGCTTATACACACTAATCTCACATATAAACTCATTTAACCTGTCAGACAATTGACTCTTCATCTGTAACGCCTCAGCCTACTGGATAAGGATATTATCCTCTTACACACTCTACTTATGTTGACAATAGAGACAGACGAAGACAACTATTGCCATTTCAGCAATGTTCGTTTCAGGCATTGACTTGAATAGAAATAGGACTGCACCCAAGTTGTCTTTCCTGCTCATATTACTCCATTAGAGTTCAAAACATTCTTTCTTTGTGTAGATACATAAATGGATTTCTCCTAAGTCCCTTCCAGAAGAGTTGTGGTGCCTCCATGCATTCATAGCTGCTCTGGAGCACAACGACATCATCACAGCAAAATATTTCACCCTCCGCATGTTCCAACACATGCCTGCAATGTGCCTATGCACACAAACATGTTTCAGGAAGGGTGAAACACTCTATGTGGGGCTGCCCTTAAAGATGACTCAGAAACTTCAATTAGTCCGAAATGCAGTTGCCAGATTACTAGCTGGGGTTTCATTTAGCTCTTATATAACCTCTGTTTTAAAGTAGCTACATTGTTTGCTAATTTCTGGGTCCAATTCAGGGTGCTCTCCTTAGTGTTTAAAGCCCTAAATGACTTAGGCCCAAAATATCTGACAAATTGGCTCCTTTCTTACAGACATGCTAAGGTGTTAAGTTCAGCAGAAAAAGCCCCCTTGGTAGTACCACTGCTCTCAGAAACTCAGGGGTAGTGGTGGCCCAGGAGAGAGCATTATCTTTTTAGACCCTGAGTTGCAGAACTCCCTTCCCACCAAGGTGTATTTAGCACCTTTGCTGAACAGTTTTTATCAAATGCTGAAGACACACCTCTTTATCCTGGCCTTTGACACTTGAAATGTATATTTTTAGGACCCACCCAGTCCTAAAGTCCTAAGTCCAGGTGCATGCCCATAGGACGGGTGGGCTTGAATGTCACCCATCCAATTGTCCACATGGTTCTTACTTTTCACAAATAGTTTGTCACATCTTGGAATTTGCAGTGGCAAACAAGTGCCCAGGATTTGTAGGTATCAACCCTGCAAATCTGTGGGTGGATCAACACACAAGAAATTAAACACTATAAATAAGTCAGAAATTAGATTGTTATAACAAAAGAGGGAAAACTCTATGAAAAATCGCATACAAAAAAATTCTGCACTCTGGCGCCAACTGGTGCTGCATGTTTATAATGCGTTCAAATCGTTGCTTTTTTACTAATGTAGCTGAGTCCATGAAATTGACCATTATGCCACTGTATCACACCACACCACAGCAAAATGAAGATAGTCAACTGAATTCTGTAGATTGTATCTGTCCCTCAGCTCCCATACCAGACTGCAAGCAGGAGGTGAACCACTTCTTACCTGGTAGGCACCCACTCATTTACTGGTAGGTGAACATCAGAGTGATGCAAAAGTCTTGGCACAGGCATGGAGCTGTATCCAATGTTTTACTGGCACTAGCAGAAAACACTTCTGCCTGCAAAATGTGGGGTGCACAATTTCTTTTTGGCTGATTTCCTCCATCCACTAAAACCCATATACCATACTATTCCAGAGGGTCTCACAACTCCCAGCAGGTCCTGGGGGTTGTTGTGTGAAGGTGGGTATGGCGTTTGCCCATTCCTTGTGATTTTGTTTGTACAGGGGGTGAAAATTGTTAATGTAGATTGACCAATGAGAAAGCTCAGAGGCTGAGCCTACCTGGTTTTGAGGCCCAGCCCAGGGGTTTTACCATTGGGAGATAGAGGAGGAGGAGGAGGAGGAGGAGGAGGAGGAGGAGGAGGAGGAGGAAGAAGAAGAAGAAGAAGAAGAAGAAGAAGAAGAAGAAGAAGAAGAAGAAGAGTAGTAGTAGTAGTAGTAGTAGTAGTAGTTTGGATTTGATATCCCGCTTTATCACTATCTGAAAGAGTCTCAAAGCGGCTAACATTCTCCTTTCTCTTCCTCCCCCACAACAAACACTCTGTGAGGTGAGTGGGGCTGAGAGACTTCAGAGAAGTGTGACTAGCCCAAGGTCACCCAGCAGCTGCATGTGGAGGAGCGGAGACGCGAACCCGGTTCCCCAGATTACGAGTCTACAGCTCTTAACCACTACACCACACCGGCTCTCAGAGTCAGAGTCAGACAGAACCAGTAAAAGACAAACATAGCAGTTGTGACAGCTAGAGTGAGAGACAGGGATAGAACTGAGAGAGAAGAATGTGGCAGTGTGAGATAGTGCCACATCTAGTTAAGGGCGTGTATGAGAAACCATTCTGAATATATTTAAAACTTGTTTGTTCTTCAATAAACTTTAATCTTCGTTGTTGACTTTACAACCTGACTGAGACTCAGTCTTTCACCAGAATAAACCTGGCTGGTGGCAGCGGAAGAATAAAGCAGTGGCGTACAGGTCAATAGTCTGAAACGACCAGGGGCTCTGTACAAATGCCACAGTGGGACTCAGAAAATATTGGGTGTGCCAACTTGCATGAATGGAAATGATTTCCACTAGCTCAGAGCCAGCATTAGATGCCGGCTATGGAGATCACTGTTTAGTGTGGACCCACACCTCAGTGGGAGAGCACTTGTTTCCCATGCATAAAATCCCATATTCAAAACCCCTGGGTTAGCTAATCTGTGTCCCTCCAGATGTTGCTGAACTACAACTCCCATTGGCCATACTGGCTGTGGCTGATGAGAATTGTAGTTCAGCAAGGCTGAAACCCCTGGGTTAAAGGATCTCAGGCTGCAAAACTAGAAAAGGTCTTTGCCCAAGCCCTCAGAGAGCTGCTGCTAATTAAGACCACTCAGTAGACACACTGGGGCAGATGAGCCAACAATGTGAGTCATTCTAAAACAGCTTGAGATGCTCCTAAGCTTCAGAGCTCTTTTGCACTCACTGCACTCATATCATTTTCTCAATGCTGATATGGAGAATGGCTGCATATCCCTCTAGCTGGAGCTCTTCCCTCATTGGAATTCTGCTATCAGCCCGACAGGACCTGTTCAGCTCCCTCCTTCTCTGAAAATCAAATGCCAGAGAGTTCCATTCTATTTGAAAGTCGAATACTTTCCTGAGGAATTGTTTCCACAGTGATTGCCAATTTTCTGCTTGAGAGCATTATGATCCAGCATGAGCCTTTTTGGTTGGGTCTTTCCTACTGCTAGCGTCCCAGGGACACTGGATAAGTGACTGCTGAAATTTCTTCCCCCACTGCCATTCCTGTTAACATTTACAGAAAAAATCTATGCACCTGCTAGAAGATAACAAAAGTACTGGGAATATAAGGTTGGAGAGGAAGTGTGTGACAAGTCATGGAGATGCTTAATAAAGCAACCATGTGGAGCCCACCATGAAGGATACTGATATAATCAAGCGACATGATGATAAACAATTAAGTGGAGTAAAGAAAATCCCCCCACACACACACAAACAAGCACATATGTATATAAAATCACCACACAGCAGGCATGCACTAGCTAGGAATGAGAGACAGTCCCCAGTGTGTTTTCCTGATAGGAAGAATTCGTTTCAACTCCAGATTTCAAGGAGAACAGCATGCTGAGGTCACCTCTTGACACACTTGAAAACAGCTGCTCCAGAGCATATGCTAAATGGAATCTTCTATGCTAAGATACAATCTCTAAGTCAGCAACAAACCCAGAAGCATCCACAGTTAACTCAAGGCACAGCAGGGATAAAATGTGAGTACGCTGGGAGGAACATGATAAAAGCGGGGTAGAAAAACACCACCAGATAATCTGTCACTCACACATGAAGTGATACTGTAGTAATGTGTAATATATATTCTGCTCCGGTATGGCGTGTGGCAGAATGCTGGTTTTTAAGTGTGGTGCAATTGAGTTAACGGACTACGGAGCACAGGGAGAGTGAGAAAATAAGCCTCCTGCAGGCCCTGGTTTTTATATTATTTGCATACATGGAGAGATCCATTATAACGAACACATTTTCAAACTGCAAAATTGAGATTCAGTTGAGGGACTGGAGATAAGCCAGGGAAGAAGCACTTACCATTTGCTCTCGGGAGAGGACTGAAGTTAATGGCAAAACAGAGCTGCTGTTACAATAGGAAGCCCTGGAACCTGATGCTGATGGTCTTGTCATTCCCTTTCCCCCGCTCCCCCTAAAGAAAATTAATTGAATTTAGTGGTTACAAAAGATGCTGTGCTAACAATAGTGGAAAATTAATTCCAAGATGCTCTTCTGCAAAAGAGACACATCACAGCCACAAACAATGCACTGATAGTTGGTGTCTCTTTAATTTCCTTCAGCTCTGATTTAGGACAAGATCAAACATGCAGTTTTAAAGGAAAACAAAAAAAAAATGTGTGTGTGTGTGTGTGTGTGTGTGTGTGTGTGTGTGGAATATCTCCCCTTTAGTAAATGCCCCCAATGAATCTCGATTACCCAGGACTGGAAAGTCCATGTAGGAGAAGGAAAACTCTAATCCTAATTCTCCCTTGCCATGTGGCTATACTCATTCATGAGAAAGGCTTCTGGAGTAAACCCTGAGGAAAAAATCTGTACCCGCTGCATTGCAGGGCAGATTTGAGAGAAGAAAATGCTAAGGAATAAACCTTACAGAAATCCAGAGTGGATCGCCTAAGATGGTTGGATGGCACCTTGTATGCCTCCTTCCAGCAACTCCTGCAGCCCAGCTGGTGCCAAACATATTGCTCTGCTTTCCTTTGGACCAAATCAGTGAGATGAAATCTTCTCATCTGAGCAGCCTAGGCCCTCCATACACACTGCCCAGGCTTGCACTGTGAATACAGGGGTTTGACTTGACCCCTGGAGGTGAACTCCATTGTCCCTCAAGACAGATGGATGCCAACAACAAATTTGTTGTCATGAAAACAGACCTTGAAACGCCACCCCCAGACACACACACCCTGATGGGGCAGAGCTAACACAGGAAGCTTGGGTGTAATGTGGAGGGGGTTTTTCTCTTCCTAGTTCTGGTTTTCTAAACATATCCATATGAAATTGTACTCTGTTCAGCAGTGTCCCAAATGCCACTCTTAGATAAATGCATAAAAATTAGGAGCAGTTCTCCAGCCCTGCCCCAAACCTAATCACCATTCCGTGTGAATGATAAAATACACCAGGCATTACATTTGGATTGGTCTGACCTGGGACCATTCCTTACTGAGTAGCAATGCTAAAAATCTTTGTGATGCTCTGTTTTGTGTCAATATATTACCATTATAACTCCCAGTAGGAGAGTCACCTGTTCCACTTCCATATTGCTGTGTGCATCATACATTGCAATGTTTGTCCCATCTGCTTGCAAAGGTCCTTTGAGGTCCTTCTCCTACCTGCTTAGGAAATTTACTGTAAGACTTAATACATTTCATTATGGGAAATATCTTTCTTCTTCTGACATCAGCTGAATTTTATCTCTTTTTATTCTCAGCAAAATCCCCTTGTACTAAACTAAATTATTTATATCCTCCCCCATTGTTTATGTTCTTCCAGTGACTTTGCTGTACATTTTCTGCACTGCTCTCCTCTTAGGCAACCCAACCCTTAAGGAAAGCTGGAGAAAATAATTAATTAGGTGAATGCCAACGCATATATCCCCCCTGCAAATCTGAACTAGAAAGTTGGCGAGAGAGAAAAAGAAGCAGAACCATCCACAGGACATGAGACGGTGAGGCAAAAAATGCTGAATGTTTCCAGCAGGGAGATAAATGCTCACTTCAAAGTAAAAAACTGAAGTAAATATTCAGTTAATTCTTCCTAAGTGTGATAAACCCCAGAAATATAAGCCAAACACGAAACTCTAATGTCCCAGGAGACTATACTATTAGATTCGGTAACCTTCTCAACAAAGCTATCAAGGCTAATGGTAACATTAATAGGAGAACGCAAATCAAAAGGGTTCCCTGAAGCAATTTACATCAAGTCAGCATAAGGGAGCAGAAGCTATATTCTGAAAATTAACACCTAGTCAGGAGGGAATAAGGACAAGAAAGGCACACTACTAAAACCTCATGCATACAAAAATATGCACCAAAAAGCTCTTCCTTCCAGTGGTGCTGGATGCTGAATACAGGCTTTAAAGCAAATCAAAAGGTCAGAGGTCAGGATACCAACATGTATTTGGATTTGCCTGCTGGGATGGCCATGAATTGAGAGTCAATCTGCATATCAACATTTGAGTGTGTGTGTGTTTTTTACGAATGCATTATAACACTTCTCAATGGTGCACAAGCTGGGGAAAGACCATATCTCAGTGGCTGGGAGCTCATGCTTTGCCTAGAGAAGGTGCTAAGTTCAAACCCTGGCATCCCTTTTTAGGGAAGTCTTCTAGGGATCCAGTACCATCGCCTTGGGCTAGATGGACCAAAGATTTAACTGAGCATGAGGCTGTTTTGTGTGTCTTAAAGGTAGAAGTTTGCAGAACAGGACTTTCCCATTTGCCTACCCCTGTGCACCTCCTAGATCTGTCTTGGCTGCCCCTGCAACCATCCAGAGCAGATTAAGTGCAAGGAATGCACAAAGTAAGAAGAAGGGAGAAAGTCCTGTTGTGCAAGTGTAAATCCTTAGCTACTTAGCGCTCCATTGCATACAAGCCAGAATCTTCAGCACTGCAGAGGCAGAACAGAGAGACAAAAATTATAGTCTGGAGAACCAAATTGGACTCTAGGTTTGCTCTGTATCTGTGCCCTTAAGCATAGCCCCACTCCCTCAACTGCAAATGCGGAGGGCCTGATCAGAGCAGGACCACAGCATTGGGACGGCAGGGGTGTGTGTTTAATACTTTGTCACCCACCAGGGTCCCACTCTGGATCACACACGCATACTACTGTTCTGGCAATTTGTGCTTTAAAAATACCCTTGGCCTTAAGGGCACAGATGGAGATTGAAAGTAACACCTAGTTTAGCCCTATCTCTGCACAAGAAGCTGTGCTGGAGAAGTGACAGGATTTCTCCACATGACCATTCTCTCCTTGCTGCCCCCACCCCAGTTCTCAGTTCCACGATCATTTCAGCTCCTTGAACTCTCATACTCATATTAGCTTTTCACCAGCCAGCCTTTCAAACAGCAATCTGAAATAGCAACTGACTTTCAGCGTTGCTCTGGGCTCATGCCTTGCTGAGGGGATGCCTGAAGTTGTTCCATTGCTCCCCCCCCCCCACACACACTATATCATTTGAAGGTACAACGAATTGCTGCTGCAGCCTATACATCTCTTCAGTTCCAGTCTCTGAAGGTCGATTCTTTCTCTGAGGTAGAAATGAGAAGCTGTCTCTGTATGTGAGGGGTGGGTAGCACAGGTTTACAAGAAAGGCATCGCAGAGGACAACGGGGCCCTGAGGCCTATGTAGCAATCATTAAATACAGGAAGAGCAAGGAAGTGCATTGAACTTTTTATCTTTTCTCTATGGCTCCCATTATGAACAAGTCGTTGAGGCCCATTCCCAAGAGTTACAGTGCCAGGAAATGGAAGGTACAAGGTAGCCCTGTAATAACGTTAAAATAACACTTAGGAATAGCAGAATGGGTGCATATGGAGAGAGAATGGAAACTTGGAAAGCAAAGGACAGGAAGGCAAAATGCATTATTCTTTGGCTTCAAAAAATCCCCCTTCCTTGGCATCAGTTTCTTTGAGAACAGCAATAGGCTTAAGACTGAAATGTGTTTTCCGGCAGAGATTCTGAACCATAATTGATCCATTAGATTAGAAGTTGTGATCATTCCTGGTTATGTGTTTTCTCTTCTCCCAACAGCCTTTTGGGGTGGGTGAGTGAGAAGATAGTCTACCCATTTGCTCAGGGAGGAGAAGCCAAAGAAAATGCTATTTTATAAATTTATAAATAGCAAATGCTATTTCCAAGGGTAAAGCTGGGGAGGGGGGTTTCCCTGTGAGTTCCAGTTATGCTTATCCTTGCTGATTGTGCAAGGCTTTTTTCTATAATGGGATGGGACCTCTCCCACCTCAGCCTCAGACCCAGAATGTGTGGCAACGCCTCTTGCTTCCTGGGTGAAAAGATGTAGAAACATTGTGTGGCAGGATTGTAGCTCACTGTACAAAGAGGCTGCATCACATCCATTACTCCCTCCATGTCGTCTCCTCACCTACCCAGTTTTGCTTCTGCCCACATCCACCACTGACACAAAGCTCCCAGGAGCCTAATAATCTGCACCAATCGGTATGAAAGAAACTCTGTCTGAAAAATACTTTAGGAAAAAGGATCCCCTGCAGATCTCAGAGAAGAAGCAAGGAGGAATATTCAGGACTAGTATACAGGAGTATATCCCATAGACTCAGAGCTAGATAATATTGTTATAAGTTTGGAGGCAGGCGGTAGTATGTATGTGTGAGACCTTTCTAATTCCCAGGAATCACACAGATCCAGCACAGATCCAATTCTTGGAATAGCCAAGCTAGCTTCCTGGTGAGGCAATGGCCAATCGAAGAATGGGCCATTAAGGTAGCAAAGGGAGTGGCTCTGTTCCAGATGGCAAATGTGTGACTTGCTGGCAGTCAGAGAGACAAGGGGCAGAGTTGAGAGTTGAATTATGTGAGCTAGATGCTAGAAATTTGCAAGGCTGCAGGCTGGGCAACTAGGACAGAGCTATGCCTGATTTCTGTTGAAAGCCAAGACTGTGGCTACAAGAGAAGCAAGACCCCCTTTGGGTTTTATTGCTGTGAACCCCTCCACCATAGGCTCAGGTGGTATATATGCATAATAAAGCATATATCATAAAGACACCACCATCTCTGCTTGTCATGGACTGGCTGGATGTGGAGGAGTGGTTGGAGGCACCAGCTGGGGAACCCCCAGGGGAAGAAGAAGGTTCAGAGCCAAGGGATTGGTGGTGAGATGATGATGAGTGGAAAGAGGAAGAAGAGGGGGAAGAATAGTGAACTTCACTGAGTTTTATTACTTACTGACCTCCTGATTTTGGCTCCTGACACTGCTGTACCTCATTCCAAAGGAAACATGAACACTATCATCTCACATTGCTCAGAGATTGGGGTGGAGTGCAACAATACAAAAGAACTTCTCCATTGTACTATCACCAACCATAGCTCTAAAATCTTCAGCTTTGTGTTGAGAATGAGGAGAAGGCACTGCAGGCTTTCTTTTCTTAAAGCTCCACTGCCTGTGCTAGAGTGGCCAACTGATAACTCAAATAAAAGAAAGGTGGGAGGACAAGAAATGGCCCTTTGGGGAGTGTTGTGAATCTTAAGCTTCTGTTAAGTTTCACATGCACACAGGAAAGGGAAGAGTTACTGTAGAGTTATGTTACATTTATTTCTTTCAAAAATTTATTCATTGGCTTTCTATGAAACTTACTCAAGGCAATCTACAGCTCCAAAAATAGTTTAAACCCAGCCGTTTTAATAAATAGGAATACAATAGCAAAGATGGAGACATTGCATAGCCACCAAATTCAGATAAAAATGCTTGAAACAGCAAAACAAACAAAAAACTTCCAAAAGTACTGGAGGGGGAGGGACAGTGAAATGACCCTGCAGAAATCCATGGGAAATGTCATGATCAGCAAAAATGGTTTGATGGCCCAAACAAGGCAAGTTCAGTAGTTATTTTAGTTCTTCAGATAGGGCAAGGCAGCACACAGCAGAGCCAAAGTTAGTTCCTTGGGCAGGACCAAAGTGTGGGTTCAGGACCATGGATAATGTCCTGCAGAAAACACCAAACATCCAAGTTGTCTCAGCAAGGTTCTGGAGCAACTGGCTGAATTTTACAGTAAGGACAGGTGGCCACTGACTGGAGGCCATGCCCCCTGAATGCTGTCTCCTGGTCATTTGGAATGCTGGTCCCTTCTGCATCTGTTAACTTTTGTGAGGTAACGGAGTCTCCAGCTGTGGGATTCTCTCCTTAGGACTCTCTTTATCCCCCCCCCCCCAGGAGTCTGTGCACCAGACACCAGAGTCTGGCAACAAAGCTGTCTCCTAAGAGCTCAGGAAATGGGAGGTGGGATCTGGTGCCTGAGGATTGAAACAGGATGGAGCAGGGAATAGATCAATTTCCTCTGCATTTGCTGGAGGACTCAGCATCTGAGGATTGCTGGTCTAGGGCCTTGACATCAAGACTGTTGAGCAGCTGATACTTGGCACTGAGAAAGTAGCAACTCATTTCCATCTCCCCCTAAATCCTACAGATAGGGGTGCATGTAAAAAGTCTTAATGAAGGCTTTGGATTTAATGCATTCCTTACAACCACCCCAATCTCTGTACAGTGAACAATTTTTTTGTGACCTTGTGTAAGGAAGTTAGAGGGTTAGTCCATAAGAAATGGACAGAAAGAAACATATTGTAAACTTTAAATATATACAGGCATCTTCTCTTGAGTGTTCATGGAGTATCATGTCTACATTGTTTGGTACAACAGATTAGTTTGCTGATTCTGTGTTTGTCCTATAAAATGACACAAATGTTATGGTTAAAAACAAAATTGCAAGGTTTCAAACTACACATAACTCCCTGTATAAATTAGATAGCAAGGACAAGGATTGTGGATTCTTCATGTGCAAATGAAATCTATAGAAAGTCAAACCCCCCATACTTCTTAGCAAGCTCCCACATGCAAGAAGAGTAACATGGCTTTCCATTTTGTTAGTAATTTCCTTGTGAACCAACTTCCTTAGAACACCGGGCTATAATAACTACGCATTGCTTCCCTCTCTTTGCCAGAAATAAATGCATTCAGCATTTTTACCAAAAAATAAAATAAAATGACTTCTCCATAAATGTGATTTGCTGTGAACTAGGAAGGGGGAAAACAAAGTTTAATATGGCAGAATATTCCAGTTCTTATTGCTGTTCAGTAAAATCAAACTGCAGGCGGGCAGGACAGAAAGGGAAAGAAGGAATTCAGGGAGAGGCAGATCAAAATCACAAAAACATGCCCTGGCAGCCTACTAGAAAAGTCCATTAAAAAGCAAGCACCCAGATCAAGCTCCTCGAACATGCTGGTGCTGTTTCTGCCATGCAGTTTCATTTCATTTGCTCTGAAAAATAATGTTACAGTTGGAAGCTTTTGTCTACCCCATATTCAGTATGCTAAGATGCTAATCTCTTTAAAATGATTGTTCTGGAAGGGATTGCTTTGTAAAGGAGTTCCTCTTCCTTTTCTATATTTGTTTTGAATAGAGAAGAAATCCTGGAGATATATGGATATATATATTATACGTATGAATTTCAAAATAACCCGATCATACCTGTGTCTCATCAGAAATTCTGATGACTGCTGCTGGAAAGGAAGGGATAGAGGGATCAAAGTGTGGTGTTCTGCAGCCGCGTGTGTGCTTTTTTGTAATAGTTGTATCTACTCTGCCAAGGTAACTCTTGAAGTAGAAAATCCTATGCAGGTTTCTGAACCCTTTTGCTTAATGTGTGGCAAACCTGTCATAGCACACTCAACAAACACAATACAAAGAAGCAAGTATTTTCCAACTAAGTGGATAGTTCTCACTGACATTTCGTCACCACATCCAGGAAGGTTTGTTTGGTAGGTAGGTTGAGGCTTGGTCTCCCAGTTCTATATTTATAAAGTAAAATGTTTGGGTGATTTCCAAATAAATCACAGAGCAGACCCATTGAAATCAACAGACTTAAGTAAATTTAGCCCATTGCATTCAATGAATCTTCCCTGACTATGACTAACATAAAATTCATATAGGTTTTTAACTGAGCACACCACGGTAATCAATTGACCCAAATTTCTTCCCTACTGCAAGAACCACAGCAGTGCCAAACATTCTTCAGTTTCAACTTCTCAATAAAACTAGCTTTTTCGGGGGGAGGGCAGTGAAGATGGAACGGTGGGGGGAGGAAACAGTTTGTGAAATTTAATAAATCCAACACGTTTTGGGTATAAAATCCTTCCTTGGGAACTAGAAGACAACACAAGAGGAACATCAGTTATATACCATATAGCATAGTGGCTAGCCCAATATTTTCTAATCCTCTGACTGGCAGCATTTCCTCAGAGTTTTAGGCAGAATTCAGTACCATTACCTACTACCTGAACATACTATGTACTGAACATGGGACCCTGTGAATACTAAGTATCCATTGAAGGACTGAGATATGATCACTCCCCAAAGAGAGATGACCCAGAGGAAGAGTTTTATGACCAAATGTTTTGGCCTTATTATTTCAGTACAAGTTCCCAGCACCGATTGAGGTCTCCTTCTCTTTTCTTTTTTCTTTACCATGGCCAATTAGGGTTAGCTAAATGATCATTCACTGAGAGCAACTGTGGGCAATATAAATGCTGGCAGGGGAGAATGGCAAAACGAGGAGGCATTTCCATGAAAAACTTGGATACTTTTGGCAGCTTGACTTAGTACTTACTAGCTTTTCATAAAGTCTACTGGCTAAAGATAAAATATTCTATAGCCTAAATGGCTGTAGTATCAGCAATCATGGGAATAGGTGAAGATAAAATAAATATATGGCTAAAGCATGCATCAAAGAGCTATTTGAAACATAACATTAAATAGTATTATTGATTGTTTTAGAAAATTAATTTCTTCTATTTTTCCAACAGTGCAACTGAGTAAAGGAGATATACAGAGGCAAATTTAGGGCAGCATGACTGGTTCTGCTGCACTGGGTGCTGAGACTAGGGGCCCCTGCAAGACGTCACAATTATGACATAGTGAATTGAGCAGAACAGAAGGCAAGAGGCAGGGGCTGCCGAATTTTGACCTTGCACAGGGCAGCACTGAAATTTGAAAGACCCTGGAGATATATTATTATAGCACAAGGATCAACATACATCCATGTTGAATGGCAAACACCTTTTCAAAACTCTTGTTTTGGGGAGGTGTGTCCAATAGAATATAAAGATAATATTTGCCTAATCCACGGTTGCATTTGAAGGATTACCGTAATTACTTCATGTTTCTGCAGGCCTTGAAGATGAAAAGCACTACATAAGTGCTGTGCCATGTTGTAATGTGCAACAAGAATCTGGAAATGAGAATTCTCTATCTCATCAAAGGCAAGCTTTTGGCACTTGCTGTTTATTAAGTGTTCCCCCCATTTGTCTAGCCATTCATTCAGAGAACCAATTGCTTATTCTTCTCCGTGTTGCCAGGAGATACATTTGAATGGCTCTGAACTGCTCTGAAGGAGCAGCAATGAGCTTCCGGGGAGTCAGACAGCAGGGAAGAACATCACCATATGAATACTATTCTACTGTAACTTTTGCATATTCGAAAGGTTTTATGTACAGTAACGGAAGCATGTTCTAAGCAATAAATGTTCTATGCATTATAAATCTGGCACCAGCATGAGCAAATCCGGAAGAAAGTAAGAAGACCAATGATATAAAAATTGAAATAGCTACAGGATAGGAAGAGAATATAATAAGCAGTACAAATTGGGAAATTTGTCAACGTAAATCAAAACTGTTGCTCAACAGAGAGTATCTGTTACTGCAAATTTGCCAAGAGTGACAGTGCTCACTTAAGCATCTCTTCTCAGTAAACTATTTGAGCACACATTGAAAGTTAAGTTTGAGATAAGGTGAGTTTCTATATCGTAGGGCTATAAAAAGAACCATTTTTTGAGCTTAATACTCAACCATACACAACCTTACAGCACAGCCACAGGCTCACATGCCTGCCCCGTCCTGTCCCACATCTGGTGTATGTATCTGAAAATACTTCAGTGCTGTATTTATGGTGTTCTTATTGGGCAGTATCTAGTTAACTTGTTCCATCTGTGCAAGGATTTCTGCTTGCTCCCTCCTCTCCCTGCGTGTGTGCCCTGTGCCATCCCCAGATCAGCTCCAGAGGGTTGGTTGGATAAAACCCCAGAACATGTTTAGGGGGCGTAGGGAGAAGGGGAGAGCTCCACTGTGCAAATATAAGTCATTGTAAGTTGGACACCACCCATTGCACTGAATAACTTTATTGGCCCTCTGTTTATTGATGTAAACTGCTGTGCGACCTTTTTCCATGAAAAGAACCTTAAGTATGGAAGGAAGGAAGGAAGGAAGGAAGGGAGGGAGGAAGGAAGGGAGGAAGGAAGGAAGGAAATACCATTTGCTAATCAAACTTTTCAGGAGTTATTTCAAAGAAAGAAGAAGAGGTTCTTTTTTGAGATTTTGCTGTTCGTAAATATCTTTGGACATAGACTTAGGGTCCACCCTGTGCCACAGTGAACTAGTAGGCTTCTTACTGACCACGGCATAATTAGTGATAGCTGGGCAATGGAAGAACCAAACTGCAATACTCTTGAACATATGGGAAAATAATATCTGGGATACAGCAATGTCTGAGCATCTCACCAGACACAGGAGGGCAATTAAAGGCATAATGAATAGAGACACCTTCCAAGAAATGTGGGCCCCATTTTTTAGTTATGTCAACACCTTGTTACACCAACCATGCAATATTCTCAGTGGAGGGGTTACATCAAGTAATATGTTTGAATGTTGAATGTGTAAGTGTATGTCTAGAGACAACAGATAAAGCAAACACCATTAGCTGTACTGCTGGATAAGTGTTTAATTGTTATAGTGTTTGTATTTGCTTAAAAAAAAACTGTGTTCTCTCTCTCTATATATATATATATTTATAAAAGCATATAGATACAGGTATTTATATAACACATATACGTATATTATCACACAGTTTATGTCACATTTTATTTATACACTTCATCCTTTCTGGTGCTGTCTATACTATGAGGTGAAAAGGACTCTTCATAGTCACGAATCCTCATTAGACTGGGACCTAATACTGCATATGTCTGGAAGCAGTCTATTCAGGCAGAAACTGCTGACCTCAAATAAGTGTTCACCCAGTTCATAAAGTGAAAGGTATTTTCTACATACTTGCCGCCTGAAAGCATCTAGGTCTAAATTCTTATGTTACAATGAGGCACCTGTTGGAAGTAATGAGACACTTTTGGAATTGAGGTGAAAATGTCTATGCTTCTCTTCTTTGCCCCCCACAGGAAATTATGCCATATCCACCAATTTATCACAGAGAACTCCTCTCATACAAAATGCCAGGGTGTGCCACACTTTCTTTGTCTCTCTGTGAAGAGAAAGTGCGGTTTAAAGGTTTAATGGCTTTTAAAGAGTGGCAAGGAGAGCTGTAATCTGCATTTAAATGGAAGAATCTGCAAAAAAGGTACATTTCTTTTTCTCAGAGCTATAGGGAAAGCACAGAGAGTATGCATAACTTTTAATGATAAAAGGAAACCTGTGCTGCTCTTTTATTGTCTGTTTCTGCAGTATGAAACCAGACAAGCATCCCTTTAAATAGCAGCCTTGCTAGATGGTTGTTTGATCCCTAACAAAAGTTCCCTTCCAACTGGAAGTGTTTCTTGACAGTCCAGCTCACTGAATTGGCATGCTTGGCACTCACGTAAGCCACAGTAGTGGTTTTTGATGATCCCTATTGTCATAAATCCAACTATGGATTAGCTTTTTACAGGGGTAGCTAATCAAGCTAAAACTCCCATGAGCCCTAGCTAGCAGAGCCAATGGTCCAGCATATTGGGAATCATGCATTTATTTATTAAATTTATATTCCACCCTTACTCCCAAACACATCAGTGATGAAACAATACTATAACAACAGTTTAAAGCCAACTGGAATAAAGATCTCCCTTTTCAAAGAAGAAGGTCTTCAGTAGGTGTGAAAAAGGTAGTAGAGACACTGCAGGCCTAACAATAAATGGGAAAAAATTCCAAAAGGTAGGCGTCACCACACCAAAGTCCTGATTCCTATATTGCACAGAACAGATCTCGTGATAAGATCATATCAGCAGGAACCCCTCTCCTGCACAACACAATGATTGGTTGGGTATATAAGGGATGAGGTGTTCTTCTAGGCAATAGTCCTGTCCAACAGTATTTGGTGGGCACCATTTTGCCTGTCCCATGTATCAGGACCATCATGCCTGGAGCAGTGGCTGTAGTTCAAGCCAAACTCTTGTATGCACCTCTTCCTTGAGGTCTCTTCCCCCAGCAGTGGAGCCAATCCAGCAACCTTGTCAGTGTGTTTGCACCATGCCAACCTCCCCTCTGCCTTCTACTTCCTCTTTTATGAAGCCCAAACTAAAAAGATGTAGGCTCCTCCAAATAACCTTCTTATTCATTGTGATTTGCTGGTCAGAAAGTTTACGTGGAGGTTCAACTATACAAGGTTCTTACTGAGCCTGCATCCTGATTTGTATATGAGAAAGTTATACAACAATGAGCATTCATCCTGATTTGTTTGCACAGTGTTTTTAATGTATTTACATCAATCATTCATGAACTGCAAAAAGTCATATATCTTTTTGTAAAAGTGGATTTGTTGTGCCAGGGCAACAGAGCACCTTAATCTACTTTAATTGTGTAAACCTAAATTCCTATTCTGTGCTGGAATCCCCCATGCAAAATACTGACAGTCTGGAGGTGACCTGTTTGAGTTCAGTTCCAAAATAGGAGGGCCCAGAGTTCAAGTCTTCCTTTTAACCTGAAAGGTATTTCTTCTCATTTGTGATGTATTGGGATGAGCTGCAGCTATTAACGATGAGGCTGCTGGGGCACAGGTGCAGTAATGGTCTTTCAGCAGCAGCGGTTGATGACAGTGATGCTGGGTTTGTGCAGGGACACCAGCAAATGCACAAGTTTGGTTCCACTGGTGGGTGGGTGGGTGGGTGGGTGTAGACCCAACCACACTACCATCTCACCCCTTCCCCTTCAGGTAAGCAGTAGTGGTGCTGTTGCAGCTTTGCCCCACCAGGAAAGGCACTCCTGGGTAATAGTAGGGAAGGCAAGAGTGAAGTTTTCAACATCACCATACAGTGGTACCTTGGTTCTCGAACTCAATCCATCCCGGGAGTCCATTCAACTCTTGAAACCATTCAAAACCAAGGCACGGCTTCCGATTGGCTGCAGCAGCTTCCTGCACTCAAGCAGAATCTGCATCAGACGTTCAGCTTCCAAAACCAGAACACTTACTTCCGTGTTTGTGGCATTCTGGAGCCGATTTGTTTGACAACTAAGCCATTCGCGAACCAAGGCACCACTGTACTTAATTTTACACAAAATAAAGGATACGTACCACAATAATATTATTTTGAAGTAAACACAGCTTCGGTTTCTAGCAAACTCATTGGTTCTATATACTGAAAGGTCTAAATCTCCTGCAGGTAGTGCATTTGAAGAGCAAGTGTAGATATGATCCACATGTGATGAGAGACCACTGACAGCTCCATTTTGCTTTTAGCTCTTTAAGAACAAGTCAAATATGGACTACTACTAATACTACTACTACTAGTAGTAGTATATTTGTACCCCACCCATCTGTCTGGGTTGCCCCAGCCACTCTAGGTAGCTTCCAACATATATAAAAACATAATAAGCATTAAACATTAAACATTAAAAAGCTTCCCTTTACCAGGCTGAATTCCCTTTACAGGGAATCAATACTCAATCAATCAATTACTTAGAATGACTCCGTGTATTAGCTGTGGAGGCCAATGCCATTAATCCCTTTGCTTAGAAAAGTGTTTGACCCATGTTCATAACATAGATAATAAATATAATAAATATAAATATTGGTTGCTTCCAGACAATCTGCTCACTGATCATCCATTTTGATTTGTTTGCAGGGTAGTTAGATGATGTTGCATCAAAGCATGTGTGATCCCACACTTTTCAGTGCATCTTCCCATCATTTTCCCTTATTCACAAAAAGTCGGATCTTTGGGGAAAATGGGTTCATTGCACAAGTTGTCTCAATCACCTATAATTGCACAACCTGAATTTGCCAATGTTACTGAATCCTACCCCAAAATACCAACAATCTGGAAGTCCCTCATTATCAACAAAAGATACTTCATGACATTCTCTTGTTAAAATTTAACACTGAATATGTTCAAAAGTGATCCGCTGAATAGCCCCATGAATCTCAGTTCCTCCTCCTCTAAAATCTCATTCCCTAGCATTGAAACTAAAAGGCATCCCCTGTTCAAAGAATGTTCAATGGCATTCTGTACTAGCAAAGTGCCCATTGTTATATACAGCAAGTGTGATATGTATGGAGACAGGTCATTACAGAGCCTCCTGGGATGGCTGCCATGCAGCTCTGTGCATTCTGAGAACAGAGAAAATTTTATCCCAGGGGTCCTTGAGTGTCTTGGGATGGACAGACTTTGTCACCACTGCAATTTTGTACTTAAATGCAGAGTTTTAGTTGTATTATGTTTTTAATCATCAGACTGAATAGCAGCTTGCTTTGAAGGACAGTTAGGAATGTCATATATAGAACAAGTAAAGAATGCATTCTCTCAGGCCACCAGAGGGGGCAACAGAATACAAACCATCTACGTCGGCAATCCTAACCTTGTCTAGAATCATGGACTCATGGAATTGTAGAGTTGGAAGTGAGCATCAGAGTCATCTAGTCCGACCGCCTGCAGTGCAGGAATCTTTTGCCCCATGTGGAGCTCAAACACATGACCCTAAGATTAAGAGTCTCATGCTCAACTGAATGAGCTATTTCATGTTGTGAAGACAGTACTGGAAGGCTGATAAAAGAAGTTGTTACAAAGTCAAGATTGTGTCTGCATGTTTGTGAGAGATCAGAGAGGTCACAGTGGGCGCTTTGTAGGGCTAAAGCTGCTCTTATTGAAACCAGTGCCTGAAACTTCTCAAATGTCTTCTAGGTTGCTGCAGCCCACCCAACCCAGAGAATTCAGTAAAAAATGTTGGGACCTGAGCCAAGCCTGCTCTCCATAATTCCACTCCTTCCTTCCTTAGCAAATCTTGCCTAGGATTCTGTCTTATTGATGTGATGCTTCAGTGTAGTGGAACTGTAGAGGCAGATGATTTCCCACAGGCTACATTGCGGTGGAAATCAAAAGCAGGAGGAGAATCTGGTCACTAGAAAGGCGTCACCCAGCACACCTGCACCACACCCATGCAGATCCCCCCCAGTCCCTTTGTTTCCCTGTGTGAGAGAGTAGCAGCAATGACATTACTACAATGATTGTGAGACATAAGGAGGGAGTCTTGGGTATGTATTTCTCTAAATGACGTTTCCTACAGCTCCTGGCGTGTGCTCTAAGCTCTAGCTGCATGCTGGGCACCATATGGGGCTGGGTGGGACTGGAGAGAGGAACCTCCTTAAGAGTATGAGTACTGCTGGATCATGCCTAAAGACCACCTAGTCCCTCATCCTGTTCTCACTGTGACCAAGCAGGTGCCCATTGGAAAGCCCACAATCAGATCCTGAGTACAAGATACCTCCCCATTTCCCAGCAACTGGTATTGCCTTAGACAGTGGAGATGCAACAGAGACATCATGGCTGGAAGCCAATGATGGCCTTATTGTCTTCCTCCATCCCACACTGCCTCTGGCAGAGCTATAAAGGGAGGGAGGACATTATTCTTTCTTTGGGTAAACTTAAAATATGAGTCAGAGGGCTGCAATGTTCATTTCTTATTTGAGGCAAGCATTAAGAGCTGCTGACATCCATAAATATGACTTTTGGTGACAGCACTAGAATCTTGGGCTTTTAAGAACATGACAAAGAGAGGGAATGTTGGGAACTAGCTATTATGAGAGGTTCTTTGTCTGAACCCTGACAATGAAGCAGCTTCTGGTCCTATTACTAATGAGCCCTGACTCAGATTACATCCTACAATGTCAGTGCATCAGTTGTGAGCTCGAGTCTCTCCTTGAGCAGCCAAGATCAATTACTCTGGGCCAACATAAACCTAAGAATGCAAAGTGCTCAGATACATCAGTACTTGCCATAGGATCTGGACCATGGAATGTAATATATCAAAAGCACCTGGCATCAGGAGCCAAATACGCCATAAGACAGAAGTTCTGATGTGGTCACTGAGTGTGAGGAAGCTGATCTAGAGGTGAAAGTACACACACACACACACACACACACACACACATAAAACTAAGCACAGAGAAAGGCAGAAGGAGAGACACAATCCAGGGAAGACAGGCAAGGGTGTCATAATGTCAAATGAAGACAATAATCAAGAGCAGAGGGATCTTCTCAGCCAAAGCTGGATTTCTTTTCTTTTTTAAAAAAAACCCATTTATTTATTAAAACTAGTTCTGCGGTGCCTTTCATGTCTACAAAATACATTAAAGTAGTAACTTAAATTTACGTAGACAACAAATAAGATAGCAGCCAACCTTGGGATGAAACATGGTACTTGAGATGCCCTGCCTTGGCCCTGGCATCTGGTTTCTTCCTTGTCAGATCATCCACCCACCCACGCCTTTGATTTATGCTTTATTTGGGTATCATGACCTTGCTGTACCAACTGTATTCAGGGCTGGGCATAATTTGTCCCCCAGGCAGATTGGTTCCAGCCTAGTGGGTTTGCCTACCTCATAGCAACCATCACAACTTTGGTGGTTTAGGCATTGGGTATACCTTAGTCTTGGGTGGATGGGAGGTGGTAGTCTCTGTGTGTCCCTCCAAAGGTAGGGAATCCTGTTAAAGGAATGCGGGAAGAGCTGCTTTCATCCAGATGCCCACGCAGGGGCAGGGGCCATAGCACTTCTCCCTGCAAGAGTCCCCCTATTGGATGTAAGTCATAGGAACCCCCTGCTGCTGGGTTGACCCTTGGTGTCACTTCAGGCAGGCGGGCCAGAAGTTAATGGTTACTCACTGCCTATGCCAAACCTCTTACATCTGTCCTTGGTGAAGTTGTGGCCTTATTTGATCCAGTCTAAGTTGCTGTGGTCATCATTCATAACCGCTTGGGGAAGATGGAGGGTGCAGAGCCTGGGCATGCAGAAAACCAAAAACACCAGAGGATCCCACTCCTTAGATATGCTAGGGAACCATTTTAGGGTTGCCATATTCTGAAGAGCAAAAAAGAGGACACATTTGCCAACTTCTACTTTTAACTATGGATCGCTGTGAGAATTCTACCCATGAAAAAGGGGACGTGTCCTGGAAAAAGAGGATTTATGGCAACCCTAGAACTTTTAAACCCCCACTGTGGGATTTGAAGCAGCAGAAAATAATTCTATGCCTCTTTTGCTTCACATGAAGATTTAGAAACAGGCCCATACAATATTCTAAACATGTATAACACAGGGTGTTAATATCCATAATAATTAAAGGTGCCGATTTTAATTTAAGCTGTGATGAGCAATAAAGTGCAGTTTTTAATGATCATTGGATGAGATATGTAATGAAAATAGATTCACCTTAATATATTAAAGGGGTAATCTCTCTCTGGCACATTGCCAGGCTGCAAAGAAGAGCAAGATCAGCTGGGCATCAAAGAAACTCTAGGCCACGAATTACAGGGTTAGTCTTTAAGTGACCTTTGCAAAAACTATTGATGATAGACCTCACAGTGAATGCCACAATTACAACGGCTTGTAAAATAGAGAAAGGGATTGGCTGGGGGATTACAGAATTTCATGCAGGTTTTCCAGAGCAGGTTTTAATGTACTCTGACCTCAAGCAATGGGCCAGACTCCTAGAACTTAGCTGTTGGAAACTTTAGCCCTGATCCTACTTTCATGCAAATACAGCAGGGTTGGGAAATCTGGGGTCCTCCAAACATTGGTGGACTACAACTCCCATAAGCCACATGTAACATGGTCAATAGTCAAAATACTGGAAGCTGTAGTCCAACAACACCTGGAGGGTCACAGGTTTCCCACACCTGTTATACAGATTGGTGGACTATGGATTAGTCCACCTCTCTCTCGCTCTCTCTTTCTGCCCTAACAATGATTAATCTACTCAGTATTATTGTCTCCTTCCTGGAATTTCTGAGAAGAGTCTTTTCCCTGTCCGACCTGCTGATGTTTGAGACTGAACCCTGGATGTTTTGCAAGCAAAGTGTAGGAACATAGCTACATTACACCTAGTTTGACCATTGGTCCATTTGCTCAATATTGTCTCTCCTGATTGGATGCAGCTCTCCAGGATTCCAGACAGGGAGACTTTGCCAGCCATACCTGGAGATCCCATGGTCTGAACCTTCTAAATCCAAAGCAGATGCTTCGTCACTGAGCTATGGCCCATTCATAGGGAAGGAGAGGCAGACCATGCAAACAGATATGTTCTCTGTCTTGAAAGCCTTAAATATTCAAACAGCAAATCCAGGCAACCAGAAATACATTGAAGGCAAAATATACTTCAACTCTGCTGAATTGCTGCAGTAATTCATATGACTATAGGGATAATAATTCTTCAGAACCAGGGTGTTTTCCACTAAATTCCCCTCTAGACCTTCCATGTGTATAGATGTGCCAGTTAACTGATTAAGGGATGTTTACCTGATTGCTCACCTGTCTTTTAATTAGATCAATTAATAAGATCCAAATCAATTTGCATATAACCAAACTTGGTGTATTTTTGATACGGTGAAGGAATGGAAGATTACTTGCAAGCTGCCACTCATTAAATGCTCCCTTTTGCAAGGGAATAATTAAAATCGAAGGAGCCTAAAAAAAAAAAGTATTCTTAATCCTCAACTTCCTTGGATTTAACAAACAGCCATCACTGATTAAATCTGGCTCCAGTCAATTAATCAACCAACACTTTAGTTGATTAATATGCCAGTTCAATTAACCAAGATTTCAAACTGAAGAGGAACCTCAGTGAGTCGGAGTTCTGAGTAAGGAGGCTCTGCAAAACCTGCATGCATAAGTTTGCAACTGCTGTTATGGGGAAGCAATATAGAAGAGCGAATAAAATAAAATAAATAAAATACTTAAAGCAGCCATATAAAAATATCTACAGGCAAGTTCAGAACGATATCTATTATGATGCAATTAATGATAAAGGAACTTTATTATTTGGTTAGTGCACCCTTTTGCATGGGTTCTGCTTTCAGGCCACAAACATACGGTACTTATAAACACATACACAGGCATTCCGCTAGCTGGCTTTCTAGCCAAACCCCATCATACAATTTATGTCAGTTGTCAGGTTGCTGTCTCCCCACCCCCACCCCCACCCCCCACCTCACATACGGTGATCAGATTGCAGCTGAAAAAGTTTCCATTTTGAGAGATGGCTCACATCTCCTCTAATGTGTATTCCAGACAGAATTTGCTTAAAGACTGGTTCAGCTCAGAACCTATTGAGAGGCAAAGGAGCAGTGAGGAAAGGTGCCAGCTTTCAGACACACTGTTTATTAGATGACCTCTGATGCTCAGGCAGCAATTTTGTGAATTGTAAAGCAATCCTCGCACTGTGGAGAATTATTTGTCTGCTGCTGCTTGTGCACTGCGGTGTTTAGTTTACAGGGAGGTGATTGTTATCAGAAAGTATGCCTCCTGCAGCATTCCTGTGCAGAAATTACCAGTTTACGAAATGCAAGAGAATATGCCTCAGCAGTGTAGCTAGCAATCTTCCCTTATTTCTGAATAGCGTGAGGTCATTGCAAAGCATTATGCTTTCAAATGATGACAGGTGCATGTCAGAACCCTTTGTATATATACACAGCCATGGCTTCATGTGTCCCTGCTGTGCGGTGCTGCAGCTAGGGCGGGATCTTAGGAACAGGGCCTTGCTGCCTGGAAGGCCCCAAAATGGCAACCCAGAGAGTGCCAGATTATGGGGACAGTGACAATCCATCTCGACATCAGCACCCAGGCAGGCACAGGCATGCCAGAGAACTTGTGTCCTTCTCTGCAGAATCCTTTCTTCCTTCTTTATTTAAAAAGAATAATGCACAGTTAACAGCCAGGAATGTACATGGTTAGATAACCTTATTTCATTACCATCTTCTACAACAAAATGGTGTTTATTACCAAATAAATGTATTTAGAATCAGGGCAGCAGAAGCAAATTCCCTTTTACTCCTGTAGTGATGTGGTGCAGTGATTTAAGTGTGTTTAAAATGCAAAACTGCACGTGCTCACAGTGTTTCTTGGTTTGCACTGGGGTTGGCAAACTTTGGGGGAAGAATTCAGCAATTGTTACGTCAACGCAAGCATCTCTGCTTGCCAGATGGAATAATCTCCCCCCTCTTCCTCTTCCATGCTGTTCTGGGGTGGGGATGGGGTGGTTTCCCACATTCACCTCTCTTGAGGCCAATTTGGAGAGGCACACATAGAGAGAAGGGGGAGTCCCAATAAACTAGCAGGACTTGTTGCATTGGCTCCTGCCAGCACAACTTTTTAGTTTAATCTGGCCCATTTTGTTTGTGTATCAGGAATGCTGAGGCAGTTATAAAACATGGAATGGTGGTGTGTGTGAAGAGGATAAATGCTAATTGTGTGCTCCACAACCGAAGTAAGACACATGGCCATAGGGAGGAGAAGGGAGGAGGCTGGAGGATCTCTACATTGGTAGTGGCTGGTAGAGGTGTATGTACCTGTGGGTCTCCACCAGCTTGGAGCTCCCCAACTTCACTGGTCCCTCACCTTGTCTCTTTCCCCTCCTGGCAAGCAGCAGCATCACCACAGCTAGGAGGGTGCTTCACCCACCACTACTGATGTTAGATGTTAGAACTCTAGTGTAGCTTTAGCTCATTTTACTGGCTTCACCACTTCCTTCTACTTGCCCATTACTCCTCCATCTTGGGTATTTTAACTTCTGTATGGGAAGTGAGACACTGAAATCTCCCATGTGTACGCTGAGATGGTACAGTCTCACAAGAGAAGTTTGGACAAAAAAATTCCTTCCAGTAGCACCTTAAAGACCAACTAAGTTAGTTCTTGGTATGAGCTTTCGTGTGCAAGCACACTTCTTCAGATACATGTGTATCTGAAGAAGTGTGCTTGCACACGAAAGCTCATACCAAGAACTAACTTAGTTGGTCTTTAAGGTGCTACTGGAAGGAATTTTTTTGTTTTGACTATGGCAGACCAACACGGCTACCTATCTGTAAAGAGAAGTTTGGATTAGTTTGTAGGAAACAGAGCCTTTTCACTGGCAGCCTCTGAATCATGGAACTAGAGCTCAGGAAAGCCCAACAGGCCTTAAAGTCTCCCTTTTCATGGTGGCCTTTGGGGACTAATCTAGTACCTGTACATTGGACACTATTTTTTGAGAGCTAATTCAGATATTTTCCTTTCATTGCAAGGTATACTGGTCTGTAAATTTTTTGACTGGAATTTTTTTTAAATGTTTATATGATGTCAGTGTTCGATTTTGTGGATATAAATTGGAATGTTGTTGTAAAGTGCTTTGTCTAGAAAGCAGTCTAAAAGCCTATTAGGTAAAATAATAATAAATAGAGAAGGGGCAAGGGAAAAATAAGGCAGCTGCAGTTGCAAGGCCTCAACATAACATTTGGTTTATCAGTATAGTGGTTGCCTAGCAACAACAACCACACTTCAAGCCTCAGCAAAGATGCTATCTAAAAGAGACACCTTACGTCTAAAAATTGTGACAGCATAGCAAGGCCAAAGCCACAGGGGGGTCTGTGGAGGCCTCACCCCTTCAGGGAGATTCTTCTTTGAATTTAGAGCACTTATTTTAAAAACATAAGACTACTTTCTTTTGCAATAATATAATACAAGGGAAATTGTACAGGCAGTATTCTTCCTAGTTGCTCAGTGAGAAGTTAACTTTCCACATTGTAGCCAGTAAATGCAAAGGGATAACTGGCAAATGATGATAGGAGCCAAGGAGCTGCCAAAGCAGGTGGCGGAAGGGACACCCCATCTGGCAATATGTGAGACTCGCCAGTGACACTGACAGGCTGAAACAGCATGTAGACATTGTTGGTGGAAGCAAGATTTTCCCTGAAAGACAGACTCATTTCTTCTTCTCCACACCACTCGCCTTTGATAATGGGTAACCCGCTGAGGAAAACATTCACACTCTTAATGATCTGAGATAAGACTCCTTTAAGAACTACCTTTCACCACATGAACCTGTCCAAGCATTAAGCATAGAGGTCCTGCTCAGTTCTGATCAGCAGTATTTAGTTATGGCGGGTGGGCAAAACCAAAACAAGGCAGGGTCTTTTCTGTGGTGGGACTTAGAATGCAGAAAACCATCACAGGGGAGATCAGCCAGTCTTTGATTGCTTTTCAGTAGATAGTTAAGACTTCTGCTTCTTTCGTCAGGCTTTTGATCTATGGTTGTTTGCTACATTATTATTATTATCAATGGATGCGGTTACTGATTTTTATGATGAGATTTTAATACACTTTTTATTTTTAATTGTTTTAAACACCATTTCACAATTGATGGATTTAAATGGCATTGCTATCTGCTTTAAGTAAGTCAAAAGAAATTTAAATATATTGAAATAAGGAAATTATCCACATATTTTGTATGCGGGCAAAATCAGTTCTGGTACTCAGAAGTAGGTGGATGTGTTCTGTGTGCATTATTGAGTTTGACAAGCCTAACAACCAACTCTCTTGATTCCTTCCTATCACTTAATATTACTTCTGATTTCCTTTGAGGGCTGTGAATTGACCACAAGCCTTGATGCTCAGGAATGGCTGTGTTTAAAAAGTTTTCTACTAGTCTCACAGCTCTGGTTTTGACAAGATTGTTTGGGGAAAGTTGCTTGTGTACCACTTTGAAAGCATATGCATGTTTTATAAGAATACTTTCTAATGAAAAACTGATATACTTTTATTGTGCGAGGTATGTTGCTTTTGTATGTGGGACCAGCTTTGTTTTGTGGTCCCACAGCTGCAATGTACTAAAAATGTTTTGTAGAGGTCTTTGATGAGGTTGCCTGCAAAATGAAAATCACTGCAAAAGTATAAGTTCTGATAACAATGTTATTGCAAGACACATTTTAGAAGCCAGAATTGAATGCTTCCTAAATGCCACCTTTTGATTAAGCTGTAAGGCACAACAGGTTATATTACAGTGCAAAGCTCTTGGTGTTTTGAAATTACATCTCAACAAAGCACCTGGGAGTATCTCTGGTAGATTACTACATGACAATTTTACAGTTTTTAGAGAAATGAATAAATGAAGTCATTAAAAACATTTTTTTTCCGAGGTGAAGTTAAGTACCTTCCATCACGCACTATGTAGTCATTAGGGTCTAATGTGCTTTTGTGTGGAAATATTTCAAAGTGATCCAAGGCTTTCTTGCGCAGTGTGGCGCTAATAGTAAAATTTGTTAAAGTAATCTTAGGCTTTGTTTTGCTCGGAACAAATAGTAGAATCACAATTACTCTGCATGCCTAATTTCAAGACACTCCAAACACATTCTAATGATAATCACCTCCCCATTTTTGTTAATATGTTTTGTTTATGAGTGACAAAGGGGAGGAGAAGAAAACATGAAGGCAGCTGCAATTTTAGGTCCTGAGAGAAGGAGAGTTTTGAGGTTACAAGCAAAGCCTTATGGGTAAATTGCACCAATAACCCAGAATTCCCTACTGCCACCATGCCTATTTTTCTGCTTTATCTCTTGGTTAGCCATTTTGCTGGGAGATTGATGTTTTGTGGGGAGGAGGAAGGGGGAGATACTACTCCAAAAGTGCTAAGCACCCATAGAATGCCATCTACAGGTCCACCCACAGTAAAGGTGCCCTAGCCTCTTTTACTCTTGCTTGTGGTTTTCTGGGGATTTGTCTTAAAGCAAGAGCAACAAATGGACTATTGATTGGGTGAGAAGATGAAATAGATTCCTTCAGCTCAAACCATGTATGGAGTTTCAGCTGACTGAGGCTCTTTCCCATGGGCAAATCCTATTTTAATGGGTTTTAGCTTCACATTCGTCCCCCTCTTTGTCAGCAGAGAAATTGGGAAGAACATCCCACTGAATTTTCTCATAGGGGAGTGAAATCAGCTTCTTGGATTGGGGATGGGGGAAGCTTACTATCATCAGTGGCTGTAGAACAACTAATGGATCAGGGAGTTCTGGGTTGGTGCCAACAGCACACATACCTGTGTGGCCACAACCATCAACCTGCAATTCTCCCAGCTTCACCACATCATCTCATTCTGGCAAGCAGCAGTGGCACCACTGTGAGGACACTGCTGATGCTCCACTTTCACAGCTGGCCTTATTTTTCCTGTGTGTGGGAGAAAAGAGAAATCTGAGAAAAATGTTGCCTGTTAAATTGTTGCTCAGCTCTCTTTTTGTTGTCGCTGCTGCTTCTGCTGGGTCTCTTCTCTTATTGTCCCATCTCATCATTTGTGCTATGGATCCTTGCAACGTGAACCTTTTCTCTACTATTCCCCTCCAATTTTACATTCTCTGGCCTAAACCCCAAGACAAGAATGAATGCTGCCAACTGAGTCACCTACCTAACTTCAACTTTCAATTACACAAGCTGAGTTTTTCCCAACTTACAGAGGATCACAGGTACAAAGTCTGAAAATTCTTGGGTAAGCAACACAAAACCTTCCAAAGATTTGCCACTTGTGGGTCTAAGCTGTAGACCAGAAAACAAGTTAGGAAAACATATTGCTGTGTAAGATCTATGGCCAATTCTCCTATTTCTTGCAGACAGACTTGTCATTATATTATACACACTTCAGAGATTGTGCAAGCATGTAGCTTTGAGTACCTAGCGCTGCCTTGCCATGATACAGTTGAGGATTAAACCATTGCCAATTTACCCCGGAATTGCTGTCAAACTGCAGCTTGCTTAAAGGGGGAAGTTTGACAGTGCCTCATGAATGACAACCCAAACTTTCCACCCAGGCTAAAGGTTTCCTTTGAGAGTGGAACAGATTAGACGTTGACAACCTAGCCAACAAAGAATAATTTTGATTAAGGCTGAAATCCTTTATCCACTTGCATAGGGGCATAAGGTAAGGATCAGGGTGCTCAACTCATTAAAGTTCAACGAAGCAGGAGAGGGGTGGAAAGTAATCACATCCTCATTCTACAATATCTGTTAATAGAGCGTTGCTGCTGGAAAACCGTGGTTTCCAAAAAACAGAATATATTCTCTTGTACATTCTTTTATACGCATTGACAAACAGCCCATTTTCTTTTGATCCAGGAATTGATTGAATTATTTATGTTTTGTGGGCAAAAGGGAGAACACACACACACACACACACACACACACACACACACACACACACTTCTTCTAGGGGAAATTGATTTCCTTCACATTTGATCACATACATGTGAATCACAACTGACTGCATTTCATACAGTCTATCTGAAATGCAACAAAGGTATCCAATTTTTCATTTAGTTATACAAGATAAAAAAGCTAACTGTGCTATCACAGCATTCCAGTTTGAAAGGTGTAGGGGGAATATATGTTAGATAAGCTTGTTTCTCCTCTGCTAGTACAGATGTTTCCTTCGGCACATTTCCAAGCAATCTTTATCCAGAATTCAAAACATTCACTGCTCTGTTTCCATCAGCAATTATTTCAGTTTCTTAAATACTGCTGTCTAATATCTACCCCACATTTGCCTCCCTTAGCACATCCTTTTGGCTTTGCCAAGCTCCACCTTGAAAGAGAGGACACAGGTTTGTTTTTTTAAAAAGATCTTAGCTCCCCACGGCCAGCTCAACTGATAAAATAATGATCCTTCCACCTTTTTGTGGCCATTTCAATTTGGCTCTACCTACACCTTTCTCTCTTCCGTTTCTCATACTCTAAACAAGTGTCACGATGTGATTCTAGAAATAAGGAACACAAAACTGTGTGTCAGTTTTTGGGTCCTCCTGTCCTCCTCCATCCCTTTAAGCAAACATTGGAAATATGTTGACTGAAAAGTTTAACCTATGTAAATTTGTCCTATACTGAAAAGCAATTCAGAATGTCCAATTATTTGTCATTTGAGGTCTGACTGAGCTCTATATTGAAGACAGGGGAAGAGTTTTGCCTCAAGTCAGACTGGCTAGGTAGTTCTTTCACTTCCTTCTTTGGAAGATGACTCAGTTGCTAACTTGCTTGAGTTGTCTTTGTGGCTGTGGGTAGGGCTCATCTGTAAAGGGCTTACATAACAACATTGTGTGTGCCTACTCAGAAAAAAGACCTATTGAATTCAATCGGGCTTACTCCCAGGTACTTTTGTTTAGAACTGCTGCTTTGCAATCCAAATTGTGGCATGTTTTTCAGAGGTGAGCTCTCCACACTGAACAGAGTGATATTTTCCAAGCAGTATTCAAAGTATTGATGCTGACCTTTAAAGCCCTAAACGGCCTTGGCCCAGCATACCTGAAGGAGCGTCTTGACCCCCATCGTTCAGCCCAGACACTGAGGTCCAGCACCGAGGGCCTTCTGGTGGTTCCCTCCCTGCAAGAAGTGAGGTTACAGGGAACCAGGCAGAGGGCCTTCTTGGTGGGGGCGCCCGCCCTGTGGAACACCCTCCCTTCAGATGTCAAGGGAATAAACAAATACCTGACTTCTAGAAAACATCTGAAGGCAGCCCTGTTTAGGAAAGTTTTTAATGTTTGATGTTTTATCACGTTTTAATATTCTGTTGGGAGCCCAGAGTGGCTGGGGAAGCCCAGCTAGATGGGCAGGGTATAAGTAATAAATTATTATTATTATTATTATTATTATTATTATTATTATTATTATTATTATTATTATTATTTATTTTCTAGAAATGTAGCCTTGCAGTCAAATGCTATGCTTGTTTACTCAGAAGTAAGCCCTACTGTGTTCAATGTTTCTTTTTACTCACAGATCTGTGTGCATTGGGATTGCAGTCTCTTAACATGTAAGGTGACTGTATGAAGACGCCTTCCCTCAGACAGGAAAATGGTGGGTGGACAAGGAGCCAAGCTTCCACTCTTCCAGTTCTCTTACACTATAAAATGATGTCTCTGGGAGGTTTTCACTGGCTCTTCTGCAGCAAAGCAGCATCTTGTGATTATGAAAGCAAGGCCTGGCCTGCATCAACTTCAAGCCAGTGTGATTATGTTTCATATATTTGCTTGTACAATGAGCTCCATCTAAAGCCCCCAATTAAGCTTTGCTACTCTGGGGAAGTAAATGTTTGGTGATGTTATCACATGTGACATGCTGTCATTAAGGATGTTTAATAATGCCAGTCATAGACTGTGATGTCACCTAGAAACAGTACAATGCAAAGGAACAATTCTGCTTCCATCTCAAGTCAAAGAGTATTTTACAGTGATGCCTCTTATAAAACTATGAGCTGAATTTCCACAGCCAGAGAGTTTAGCTCCCAAACTCATATTTATTAAACCACACTGAAGCGGCATGCATAGAAAGGAGCTGACAGAGCACAGCGAGGCATGAATTTCAAGTATATTCCATCTGCAAAGGTCACAGACACAAAATATCCCATTTCTGTGGTAATTATAAGAAGGCATCAGAGGCAAAACAAAACAAAAAAAAAACCTCTAGAATTTAAAATCAGGTGATTTATCTCATCTACTTCCTATTGTTCTTCAAAGGTTAACTACTGAAGGAAAATATTGCACACAATTACTATAGAGAGTTTTAGTCCAGTATGTTTCTCAGAGATTGTAGTCAGTGTCACTTTTTTTATTTTGGCCTCGGGTTTTGGGGGGGCTGGAGTTGATGGGGAAGTCAGAGAAAATCCTGTAATTTTTAAAATCCATTTCCTTACAGTAGCCTGATACATGTGTTACATTCCTGGTTCAATTAAACATAAGAAGAATGAGAAGATTCGTTTCACACACACAGTGACTTTCTGCCTCCCATCTTATGCAAGGTGGCTGTCCACCTGTGAAGTTTCTGCACACATTTTGGAACAATGATTTCCCAGGATTCTAAAATGTGCATGGAACCTCCACAGAAACAAAAGTTGCTTCTCAACTTGGGAAAGGTGGCTGGCATGGTGGCGGCAGGGGACTGCAGGCGTGAGCTAGTGCGCTCATCCCCACTGCCCCTTCACATTGAATTAGGCAAATAATGTGTACCATGAGCAGCCATTCCTCTCCATGGTTTCAAACAGGAGTCTCTCCTACCTGGAAATGCTGTGGCTGGTACTCAACACTTTCTGGACCAAGCCTGCATCAAGGTTCTGACTTGTAGAAGTGTTTTTTAGGACAGAGCCTAGGACTTGCTGATCAGAAGGTCGGCAGTTCGATTCCCCGCCACACGGTGAGCTCTCGTTGCTCGGTCCCTGCTCCTGCCAACCTAGCAGTTTGAAAGCATGTCAAAGTGCAAGTAGATAAATAGGTACCCTCTGGTGGGAAGCTAAACGACGTTTCCGTGAGCTGCTCTGGTTCGCCAGAAGCGGCTTAGTTATGATGGCCACATGACCTGGAAGCTGCATGCCAGCTCCCTCGGCCAATAAAGCGAGATGAGCGCCGCAACCCCAGAGTCGGCCACGACTGGACCTAATGGTCATGGATCCCTTTACCTTTTATACCATTGGGCTTACAACAGTCACACCTGGTATTTGGGTCAGTGGCCTTGATATGGCAATATTTCCTTGATGGAGTGAAAGATTAATTAATACATGGCAGGAAGCCAACCTAGATCATAAGACTAAGCAAATACTCCCTACAGCAGGTGTCATTGTGATACCCTGTGGCAGCCTATCCAAATGATTTAAATTCCCACACAATACCATCTCAGCATAAACTAGTCACAAGAAAGGAATATTTTTGTGGAATAGACAGAATTAACACTTAAAAACTCCTGGCCCCACAGGATTTTGGGCCATGTGAGGAGCATAGCTGTATACCACTGAAAACTTCAAAATGACAATGGAAATATTCCAACACACACACACACACACATACACACACCTTGCTTTATATGGAACTGTTGGCAGCCCAGTTCAGACACGTGAATCTGTAGTCAACACGTCTAAAATAGTGAAGTATGGCTAATCAGAAGTGACGAAATACCTCCAAGATGGTGGGAAGTATTAGAAAATGGAGAAAGGCCATAACAACTAAGCACACTGCTTGTTTGGCATGATTAATGGATAGTGCTACCCTATAGCTGCTATACAGAGCTACAGCACTTCCTTTCTCGTGGAATCTTCATCAAGCATACTTCTAGAAGCACTTTAAGATATTACTAACATATAGAAATATGGAGGCGAGGGGAGAGAGCTGCCAATTTCTCTGCACAGATCTTTTTCAATAAACCACCTATTGGTTCCAGGGTGGAGGAAGGTATTAGTTATGTTTGCTCCAGGATGGTGAAGAGGAGGACCTCTAACCTTCCACCCCACCCCAGGAATGCTCCATTTCAGGCTTTAAAAATCAGCTACTTCTGGCCAAAGAAATGCCAGTGGTTTGTTGTTGTTGTTGTTGTTTAGTCGTTTAGTCATGTCCGACTCTTCGTGACCCCATGGACCAGAGCACGCCAGGCACTCCTGTCTTCCACTGCCTCCCGCAGTTTGGTCAAACTCATGCTGGTAGCTTCGAGAGCACTGTCCAACCATCTCATCCTCTGTCGTCCCCTTCTCCTTGTGCCCTCCATCTTTCCCAACATCAGTGTCTTTTCCAGGGAGTCTTCTCTTCTCATGAGGTGGCCAAAGTATTGGACCCTCAGCTTCAGGATCTGTCCTTCCAGTGAGCACTCAGGGCTGATTTC
The DNA here is from genome assembly GCF_965112155.1 of Podarcis liolepis. Taxonomy (NCBI): domain Eukaryota; kingdom Metazoa; phylum Chordata; class Lepidosauria; order Squamata; family Lacertidae; genus Podarcis; species Podarcis liolepis. Next base: position 56,663,413 of record NC_139557.1, on the reverse strand, counting down.
CTTAAGAATGGATAGGTTTGATCTTCTTGCAGTCCATGGGACTCTCAAGAGTCTCCTCCAGCACCATAATTCAAAAGCATCAATTCTTCGGCGATCAGCCTTCTTGATGGTTCAGCTCTCACTTCCATACATCACTACTGGGAAAACCATAGCTTTAACTATATGGACCTTTGTTGGCAAGGTGATGTCTCTGCTGTAGCTCACTCTATCTGGGAGTGTAGTGGAGGGGTGAAATTTGTGATAGGCACATCCCTTCACCACTTTTTTTTTCTTTGTTGTCAACTACCTTTTACTCAGAGCAAACCCATTGAAATTAATGTACCTAATATAGTCTATGGGTATGCTCTGAGTAAAATCTGGGTGGGTGAGTACCACCCACGGTAAGAATACGTAGACTGGATTGATTGATTGATTGATTGATTGATTGATTCCTTCATTATTTTCATCACCTGTTGATGTGTTATAGAATGAGATGTGCTCAAGTATGGTTTATGAAAATGTTGAGGTCACCGAAATTTAAAAAATGAAATATAACTGCAAACACAAAAGGCCCAGGGTAAGACACAAAAGCATATGATTCAGCCATATTGATGAAGCTAAGCATGTTTGGGGGCACTTCCAGGGTGGGTGGGATTCAATATTGGTAAATTCTAGTTGTGCAATTCAAATTGATTTAGCACCCTTGCGCAAGAAACATACCTCCCTCAAAATTTGACTTTTTGCAATAAGGAACATGATAGAGAAAACAATGGGATAACAATTGATTGATGCAACATTGTATAACTTCCCTGCAAACCTATTAGTATGAATGTTCAACAAACATCCAGTTTCATCCAACCACCCCACAGACTTTGTTCAAACACAGCAGGATGAATGTCTTTAATATAAATGGAGTGTGGTCTAACCCCACCCTTTCTGCGTGATTTGTGGCATATCTGTCTTTCTAACTTTTGCCACCCCTAAAGCAGTTTCAAACAGTCCAATAACAAATTAGGACCAAATCTGGACTTTAGTAGACCAATGGTCTCAGGCCACTTAGATTCTGCTAAGAAGAACTTATCTAATAGTTGCATGAATTTCATTGAAGAAAGATGTCAAGTCGTGGGGTCCCATGTCCCCACTAAACCATATGATTGTTATACAACTAATTTCTCTCATGCAGCAGGAAAACCATAACTCAACAGCTTGTTGACTGCGTTGTTGTAGTAGTGTTTGTGTCGGTCAGTGTAAATCAAAGTTAAAACAAAAGACCAAGTGTAAAATAAGAGACTGAGACAATTTAAGAGTTAACTGATAAGATCTGCAAATGCAGACATACAGAAAGAAAAACAGAGATTTTAAAAAAGATTGTTATATATCGGTTGATATTGTTTTTTATCTTTACAGGAAAGCCCAAGGCGGATAGGTTATTTTTTTATATAACTTTCCAGTGGCAACAAAATGTCACTGAAGATTATCATTTTCCAGCTGCCCTCGCAGTTTACAGCATCTCTTTGCTACCTGCACTTCAGTTCACATTATTATTTTCACCAAATCTGATGCTAGTAGCAGTTGTTCAGGCAATAGCTCTCATTTATCAGAGATAAAAATGTTACTTGTGTCTTTAGGTGGCATCACTTTTCTGGTAAACTAGCCTTCTTTCAAAGTCACTCCAGTTCTTTCCCTAGCACAATCCTTCGCATCTTCAGAAAGCAGAGAACACTGAAAAACTAGGAACTGCATGCTACCTACGACCCCCACGCCACCCTTTTTTTTGCAAGTAACATGTCCTAGGTTAGATTTCAGGGATCTGACTCTAAACTCTGAACAAGGAGGAGCTAGAAGGAAACATTAGGGATGGAAGACTTAATCTGGTTAGTATTGCATGTGTTCTTTCCTAAGTCTGTTGTGTCCCACTGTGTGTCCTAGAAAGTTATTGGAAAGACTACTGTGAGTGAGTGAGTGAGTGAGTGAGTGAGTGAATGTGCGAGTGTGTGCGAGTGTGTGTGTGTGTGTGTGTGTGTGTGTGTAATTGTATTCAAAAATATTTTAGAATACCTTTTCTCATTTTTGGATTTGTTCATGCCATGTAAATCACAGGTATTCTGCTGGGGGAAGGGGATTAAAACCTGCAAGATTCAAATCAGCCCTCCATGTTTTATTTTAAAATCTCTCTAAGAAGTCACAAATTAATGGGTCGGTGCTTAGCATACATACCAGGTTGTATATTGCTGGGTATTGCCCATATAGCTTTTGGAAGGCATCAATAAGGCCCTTCCTTATTGATGAAAGCAACATGAGTAGCCTGCAAACAACTTGCCTTTTGAAGCAAAATGCTTGTATGTGATAAAATTTAGCAAAACGCAATACTTTTCTTTATCTAATTAACAAACCCATTTAACAAGAGCTCTTGTGGTTCTTTTTCTATTGAAAAAGCAATATGTATTTTGATGAATAATTCCCTTACCCAGTATGTTCCATCTTTGATCCAAAGCCAGTGTTAATGGTAAGTCCTTATGCTGATACATCTGTAGTTGGTCTCATAGTTATCACTCTCCAACAGGGAGCACGAGGACACCTGCAGCAATTAAGGGACATAATTACTTCAACTGTGCTTCCTCTAAGTTCCTTATTTCTTGCCAGTTCCCAAAGAGTCTTAAGATCCATTAATTATTCTCTGGGGATTAGGAGAAATGTGAAAGAGATATGGGGTGCAGTTCTCTCCACATATTAGATTAACTGGAATGGGGGGAAACATAGATAATTTCATCTAGTGGCTACAATGTTGGAAGTGAACTTGGATTCACATTTCAATTTAATCAGGAACTTCCAGCCTGACTGTCTGTGGCAGTGTTTGCAGATCTCTTTAAACCATCACGAAACTTAACTATGGGTTAAAGGCAAGCACACTATGTGAAAAATGCATTCACTTTCCTCTTTCCTTGTTCTTTCTGTTGCAGTGAGATATGCCATGGTTTGGTGTTAGTAGTGTATCAGAACTAAGGATAGGCAAATCCTAAGGATGGGCAGATTTCAGTTTCTCGCAGCTTTCCCAATCTCATAACCTCCAATATTTTTGTCCCCCAAATTGGAGTGTCAGAAGAGGTGCACCCTCTGTGCCAGCACTCTGGCACTCAACAGCAGGGTTGTGCCAGAGCGCTGGACCTTTGGCACTTTGCCGTGACCCTGCTGACGGGCACCAGAGCGCTAGAACAGAAGGCTCTCTGGAGCTTGTCAACAGGCTTGCACAAGAGCACTTTCTGGTCCAGTGCTCTGGCGCTTGTCAGCAGGGTGTGTTGTGAAGTGCCCTGAGATCTATGGGTATGCAGTGGTATACAAAATAAATAAATAAAGCCAAAGTGAAACAGGACATTCTGAGATGCAAACAGAAGCAGTGTTTGGCTTCTGTGATTCCAGGATGTCACACTTAAAACCAGACAGTTGGAGTGGGGTATGCAATCTGAAACTCAGTTCTCCACATTATACATAAATATATATGTATTTTACCTATGAATTAATATTGAACTGCTGCCGACTGAACTGGGGCCTTATTGCTTCTCTTTTTGTTGGTGTGTGTGTGTGTGTGTGTGTGTGTGTATGTGTGTGTGTGTGTGTGTGTTTGCTGCCATAGGCAGCCTCTAAGCACTAAGACTGCAATCCTAATTATGTCCATTCAGGAGGAAGTTCCATTTAATTCAGTGGCACATACTTTCAGATAAGTGAGGCTACATCCTACAGTGAACCCTAAAAACCAATGAGATGCATCATTCATGACTGTTCTTTTCACAAGAAATAAATGATCTCGTTTATTACCTGTTGACTTTCTCTGTGCTCCTCAATTAAATTTGGAGGATTTCAGGCTGTCAAACACATCACCATGTTTACTACAAACACAAATTAAAACATAATAGCTTGAGCTTTACAGACCAGCACATGCACACACATAACCACTTTCTGTATAAAATACACATTGAGGAAATAAAATGTTACATTACAAAATGGACTTTTATAAGTGGCATTAGAGTGTCTGTAAAATGTTTAATATGCCCACAGGAATTAATACAATCAAGGATACAAGGGGGGGGTGTCAAAAGGGTGCAAAACTGCCCTACTCTAATGCCTGAGTGAGCAAGAGAAAGAATGAAGTTTTTATTGAATTGTGAAATCAAAATAGCAAGTTTATTTACCTGGAAAATAAGCCCAGCTCAGTCAGTAGAGCATAAGGCTATTAATCCCAGGGTTGTGGGTTAAAGCTCCACGTTGGGCAAAAGATTCCTGCATTGCAGGGGATTGAACTAGATGACTGTCATGGTCACTTCCAACTCTACAATTCCATGATTCTAGACAAAGTTAAGATTGCCGACATAGTTGGCTTTGCCATGGGCCATTAACTTTGCCTTTAAAGTTCCACATTGCACTTGGTTGTATTTGCTGCAAAAGACTAACAGGGCTATTCCTCTGCAAATCCATTAACATTAAAGGGGGATACACAGGGAAGTTAAATTGATTTGGAAAGGTATGTTGATGGCTGAGATATGCATGTGTATTTTGCCTTATGCTATATATATATTAAAATATATATATTTACAATATATACATTATAAAAGTGTATATTTCTGCATCAATGGACAAAAAAGGTAGAAGGAGTTATGCAAAACAAAACAATTGCAGCAGAATGGAAGTGGAAGTGAATTGAGGCACATTTGTACATCCTTAGTAATTCCTCATCTCTGCAGCTCCAGGGATTATGTCCCTTTAAAGGTAAAGGTAAAGGGACCCCTGACCATTAGGTCCAGTCGTGACTGACTCTGGGTTTGCGGCGCTCATCTCGCTCTATGGGCTGAGGGAGCCGGCGTTTGTCCGCAGACAGTTCATGTGGCCAGCATGACTAAGCCGCTTGTGGTGAACCAGAGCAGCCGCTTGTGGCGAACCAGAGCAGCGCACGGAAACACCGTTTACCTTCCCGCCAGAGCGGTAACTATTTATCTACTTGCACTTTGACGTGCTTTCGAACTGCTAGGTTGGCAGGAGCAGAGACCGAGCAACGGGAGCTCACCCCGTCACAGGGATTCGAACCACCAACCTTCTGATCGGCAAGTCCTAGGCTCTGTGGTTTAACCCATAGCGCCACCTGCGTCCCTTATGTCCCTTTTCTGGCCACCAAATCCTTCTTTTAGTGTTCCCTATCTTTGCACACAGTTCTCTTCCAGGGGCTCATCCACACTTGTGCTTGTTCTGTGTGTTCTTCCACTTGTCTTGTGCTTCCTAGGCATGGGCCCAAGCTGTTTTTGGTTTGCTTTCCCCGGGAAAGCCCAGTTTACCACTGAATCGGAACAAATGCCAATCTGCAGTAAACCCGATGGACATTTGTTATGATTCGGTGGTAAACAGCAGCTTTTCCCAGGAAAAGTGTCAGGGAAAATGAAAAACGTCTTGGACCTGTGCCTGGAATGCATGGAGATGAACCCCAAGTCTCAATCCACATTTGCTAAGCCTTGCATCCTTTTGTCTGCTGCCTCTGACTCTTGCTTTCCTAGGACCATATTGCTGCTAAAATGACCTAACTGCACCACTGCCTTCCCTTCCCTTGGTCATCTTTGTAGTCCTGCTTCTCTCTAGGATGTGGGCAGCTCAACCCAAAGACCCCACTAGGACCATAGCAGCTCAGCCAATGGGAAACTTCTTCCTGCCCTGCCCTTCTGTGACAACAGAGCAGCTCTGCTGAACACTGCCTAAGGGTTCCTTTGCTCCGTTGGGTCAATTCGGTGCTTAGAGGAATCTTCTCATACTTTTGCTTTTTTATTTTAAAAAAAACTGAAACAGAATATGATTCTAGCAGCTGGAGGCTGGATCTCCACAGTAGTATCATAAAAACTCTGCTGAAATCAATAAACTGGAAACATATATGGCTAATTACAGACTGAGAATTTATACTTAGTCGTCGATATGTAAGACAGAGATATGGCACAGAGTATTTTGAAGAGAGGACAGGGAAGTTATCTTTCAAACACATTGTGTGTGTGTGTGTGTGTGTGTGTGCGTGCGTGCGTGTGTGCGTGTGTATTGATCTCTTCTCTTTGTGTGTTAAGGGCACACACTGACTAATGGAGTCCCTGCAGCAATTTGGGAGTTATGTACGCAGTGCAAACACTCTGCCTAGAGCCTGGAGACAGAAGGAACATAGGGATCTGCTCTCCAATTACCAGTCTGCTGGGCTGGACTCTCCTCCAGCATTTGCACATAGGCAGATATGCTCTGTGTGCTTTAATTTATTTTTTTTCCCCTTGGATGCTTATTCCTACCAGGCAGCTCTCAGAATTTTTTCAAAAAAGAATCCCTCCTCTTACTCTTCATACCAGCTTTCCTCTCTCTACTGCTAGCGAACAAATCCTTCAAACAGAAAAGAGTGGGTGATTTTCAAAGGCAATATGGTGGCCGTGCAATTCAAAGGAGAAAGAGAGTGACAATTGTGCATTGGGGAGATATTTGATATGAACATACGTGAAGGCCTTGTGAAATCAGAGAGAGAAATGCATTTTGGCATTTTGGAAGGCTGTGGCTTAGTGGTAAAGCAGCTGTTTTGTGTGGGAAAGATCCCAGGTGCGGCTAGGAAAGACCTTGAACAGCCACTGCCAGTCACTACAGAATGTACCAATGGCCTGAATGAGTATAAAGCTGCTCTAGAAAAGGCATAGGCAAACTTGACCCTCCAGATGTTTTGGGACTACAGCTCCCATCATCCCTGACCTCTGGTCTTGTTAGCTAGGGATGATGGGAGTTGTAGTCACAAAACATCTGGAGGGCCGAGTTTGCCTATGCCTGCTCTGGAAGATGAAACAAACAGATTCAGAGGTGAGCAAAAGGCTGGACAGCCCAATCCTGCAAAGGGTGAGGAGCTCTGGGCATGGTGTTCCTGAAGAACAACTTTGCTGCTCCTGCAGTAGCAAACACTATTTAAAGTAGGGTGGTCCAACTTTCCCCTCCAAGTGGGTCACAAGAGTACTTCAACATGGAACATGCAGGCTGCACAATGCCTTGTTGCATGGGGCAGGATGGGGGGAGAGGCCAAAATTTGATGCTGGGTAAGCAAGGCACCGAACTTTGGCAAGGAGGCGCAAGGCTCAGGCAGGTCCTACAGCCTCCTCACCTCCTTCCCCAATCTGGGCAAACACTAACTAGGGAAGTGTGAGGATTGGGGAAGGGGAGAGGGGCATCAAGTGTTGCTGAGGACCTACAAAAAAGCCCCAAGGATCACATGCGGCCCTGGGGCCATGTGTTGGACCACCCTAGTTAAAGGCTTAGAATAGTCAGGACTGGTGTCAAGGCGTAGCATGGTTGGACGTGTCTTGAGGGAGCCCTTTGACAAGAGCCTCCTGGGCCACACTCAGGGAGGGTGTCTTGCCCAAGGACTCTGCAAAACCTAGAGCTGAACCTGAAAGTAGCTAGATTTTCAGCTTCAATAGCGTGCTTCTGCAATTTATACTGTAATCTAGTTGTACTTTTATTTTAATTGGGGTTTTTATGTTGGTGTTTGATGTCTATGCCGGGTTGGATTTTATGTCTTCCTGTGTACTTTTAGTGTATGACTGCTATTCCCTAAATTCATTGTACAATGCCTAGATAACTTTTATAAGGCATCTAACAGTAAAATAAACAAATAGCCATCACTACCCACAGCTGCAATAATCTATGCAAAGTATGCAAGCCTTTGTCAAATTATTTCCCTTTGAGTTTTGCTACACGACTCAGCACGCAAAACAGGCCACAAACTGTGAATTGCTTAAATCTGAGGTAAATCTGAATGCGCATTATTTATGAAAGCCCTGCTTTCATAAATAACGGGCATTTTGGCACTTAAGCAAAGCCCTCCCATGGATGGCTACTGAAGCTCTGCAGATTTGCCACATTAAACTAATTGAAACCTGAAGAAAAATGGCTATGAAATTGTTTTGATATCAGATGCTCCAGAAGAGGATGAAGACATTGCAGAGAGAGTGAACAAGGTAGCTTCAATTTAAACCTCATCTGCTTCTCACTAATGGATCCTTTGATGTATGCTCACGTTAAAGCTAGATGCCCTGAAATGTATACAGAGTCCTGTGCCCCCAAGGGCTACTGCATTCCTCCTAATGGAAGGAGTTGAGTCGCACAGGCAAAGAAGCAATTCCACGAACTGAATCCCCGCTGCCACGGAGACTTCTCCCATATTAAGGAATTCTATGCGCTTACAGAACACACACAAAACTCTGACGGTTATTTTGTCAGCTCCATTTGTGCATGCCTTACATCAAAGCTGGGCAGACTTCAGGTGCATGGGATCTATTGGATACCTGAATCCATCAGCTGGGGGTAGATGCAAAAGAGTGGCTCAAGCAGCTTGTCTGCATGTTAAGGAACAGGGTGCACATGCTCAGCTCAGGAATCTGTGTTCCATACCAGAACTAGTGTCACAAATCTTTTGAAACGAGTTCCCACTACTCTCAAATTCCCTTCAAGCATTCTTTTTCAGCAATCTAATTTTTTTTTTCCATGGGGTGGAAGGAGGCTTTTAGTTGCTGCTGCTGTCAAACAATTTAGAAAAAGAAATCCTTGGAGATCTACTTCAAATCACTGAGATATCTACCAGTAGTTTTTGATGCACTTTCTCCTTCACCCTGCTTTCTGTCATAGGATCACAGTCCTGATAGGTAAATCAAGGTAAACTCCAAGAATCGATTTGTGTTCATCAATGTATCCCACAATTTATTAATTAGACAGCATACATTTAATTCTTTTGCATTAAATGTTTTTATGAGTTTTCCCTCTGGGGCTTTCTGTGGATTCTGGGATGCACTGTTTTCATTGCAACCCCTAAAAACATTGATGTCTCAATGCTTTAAGGTAATTTTTTCATGTATATTTGTTCAATCAATAGGTAAATTATTCTCTAGCAAACTATTTTTTAAATAAAAAAACAGAATAAAAGTATATTGCTGCTCATTTCCAAAATAATCTGGATGCCACCAATAATTCCAATATTTTCAAACTGCTTCTACAATGAGAAAAGCTTGTCAAAGAAGCTACACATTGCAAAGCAGAACAAAGGATGCCGGCTACTTGCTTGAATGGTTCCAATGAAAATGAAAATAAACTTAAAGCGCCACATTTCTTTCTATACAGGCAGCCTAGGAAATGTATAATACAGAAAAGAAAATTAAAGCTATTTCCCAGATTCACTACTAAACTATGCTGGCCTTATCGCATACCTCATACTCATAAAATAATTCTGTATTGTGCATCACCACTGCTAAAAGAGGGGCCTCTCATTTTCTTTTATGTGGAAGTCTGCGTTGTGTGTTGCCAAATGAGCTGAAGGAAATACTGAGCAAGAACGAAATGAACCATAAGCAAAACGAGATCCATATAAACTGGCTGTATCTGACTAAGTCACGATTAGAGTAGACCCACTGAAATCAACAAAGATGACATAACTTGAGTCCATGGCTTTCCAGTGGTCTACCCTGAGTATGACTTAATTGGATGCACCCCTATGTGCTTTATGTATATCATCTGATTTCTATTGTTAGCTAATCATAAAAAAACCAGCCTTGCCAGCTCCTTTGCCTTCAGTAGCCGCTTGCTGTGCAGAAATCAGCAGGTGAAGCTTTTCACAGCATGAAGGTACCACCTGCTGATGCTTTCATCTAAAGCTGCTCTTAAAGGCACAGTGACAGAGGCCCACTGAAAAATCCATTCATTCATTGTGGGGATTTGTAAGCCAAGTGTGACTTATGAAGGAGTAACAAATAACATGGAAGGAAAAATAAATAAAAGTAAGAACAGCAGGGCAAGAGCATATAAATTGTGAAAACTGGAAATTAACATTAACAGGACAGGAGACCTAACAATTCTGAGCAAATACAATCATTTCCTGGGAAACCTCCTGAGAGTCACATGCCTTTGGAGAGGCAGAGGGGTGAGTGAGAAGTGTGGCCTTGGATCCTTGAGGGCCGCATTTGGCCCCCGGGGTTTAAGGCTTTAACTCTTGAGAGCCAGTGTGGTGTAGTGGTTAGGAGCGATAGACTCATAATCTGGGGAACTGGGTTCGCAATTCCGCTCCTCCACTTGCAGCTGCTGGGTGACCTTGGGCTAGTCACACTTTTCTGAAGTCTCTCAGCCCCACTCACCTCACAGAGTGTTTGTTGTGGGGGGAGGAAGGGAAAGGAGAATGTAGCCACTTTGAGACTCCTTCGGGTAGTGATAAAGCGGGATATCAAATCCAAACTGTTACTCTTCTTCTTCTTCTTCTTCTTCTTCTTCTTCTTCTTCTTCTTCTTCTTCTTCTTCTTCTTCTACCACCAGGGGTTTGAATTGTGGTTAGAAACACATTGAGAGACAGTTTAGCTGTTCCACTCACAAAGTCCCAGTCAGTAATCTAGAAACACTGATTTTTGAATTAATAGAAGTATCTAAGAAGTACTGTATTTTTTGCTCTATAAGACTCACTTTTTCCCTCCAAAAAAGTAAGGGGAAATGTGTGTGCGTCTTATGGAGCGAATGCAGGCTGCGCAGCTATCCCAGAAGCCAGAACAGCAAGAGGGATTGCTGCTTTCACTGCGCAGCGATCCCTCTTGCTGTTCTGGCTTCTGAGATTCAGAATATTTTTTTTCTTGTTTTCCTCCTCCAAAAACTAGGTGCGTCTTGTGGTCTGGTGCATCTTACAGAGCGAAAAATACGGTATCTTTAACTTACCTACCTGCCACATATAATGCATTGACATAACCCAAATGGGATAGAGCGCTGGATAACTATGGCAAGGATGCCTCTGTCCAGCACAACATAGAACTGGTATACCAGCACTGGCTTTTTATTTATTTTTTTTTAATAATTTTTTTATTAAATTTAATATACAGAAGAAATTTACAAAAGAAAAGAAAGTAAAAAAGAAAATAGTAAAATCACAAAAACCGAAAAAAGAAAAAAGAAAAAACACAAAAAGAGCAAATACACACCAGAAAGTTTACATACAACACTTAACATTCAACATCTACTTCCTTCCGTACTGGTTTTGGGTTTTCATTTTTATTCATTATACTTTACAACTGGTGTTGGTTTTTTGTTTGCACATCGAAAGTTTTATATTATACCTGCTATAGTTGGTAAGTTTCTAAAATTGCCTTCCATATAAGCTGAAAATTTAATCCATTCCTCATTTAACTTTGCATTTTTTTGATTTCTAATTCTTTGTGTCATCTTTGCCAATTCAATGAAGCCATATAGTTTTGATTGCCAATCCTTTACTGTTGGTAAATTTGTGTTTTTCCAATTTTGGGCGATTAACATTCTGGCCGCTGCTGTTGAGTATTGAAACAAGGTCTTATCTTTATCCCTTATTTCTTTTCCCACCATCCCTAACAGGAAGGCCTCAGGCTCTTTAGGAAATGTGTATTTAAATATTTTTTTTAATTCATCATATATCTGGTTCCAAAATTTTTTTATTTCTTCACATGTCCACCACATGTGTATAAAACTGCCTTCTTTTATTTTACATCTCCAACATTCCTTATTGCCGGTCTTATACATCCTGTTTAGTTTTTCCGGTGTTAAGTACCACCTGTAAACCATTTTTTCTAGATTTTCTCTAATTGCAGCGCTTGCCGTAAACTTTATTCCCTCATTCCAGAGTTTTGACCATTTTTCATATTCAATGTTATGCCCTAGATCTATCGCCCATTTAACCATGACTTCTTTAATTTCTTCATCCTTTGTGTCCCATTCTAATAAGATGTTATACATTTTAGATAATAGCTTTGATTTGCTTTCAATTATTTCAATTTGAAATTTAGATTTTTTTTCATTCATTCCTAATTTTTTATCTTCCGTCCATAATGCATTAATCTGATGATATTGGAACCAATCCTTCAGCTTCTCCTTCAACTCCTCATATGATCTTAATCTCCAACTATCCTGAGTTCTTATTAGTAAGTCTTCGTATGTCAATTTTTGTTCTTCCGAATTTATCTTCTTAATTAGTACAATATCTGTGGGGGACAGCCACCACGGTGTTTTCCACTCTAACAGTTTTTTATTTTTTTCCCAGACTTCATGAAGGGGGCCTCTGATAATATGATTAGTGAATCCTTTATGTACCTTCGCTTTGTTTAACCAAAGGTAGGCGTGCCAGCCATACCTATTGTCCACTCCTTCTAGGTCCAATAGGTCAGTATTCTCCAAGATTATCCAATCTTTGACCCAACACAAACAAGCTGCTTCATAATAGAGTCTCAGGTTAGGAACAGCAAGTCCCCCTCTCTCCTTTCTGTCAGTAAGCAATTTAAATCTAATTCTAGGCCTTCTGCCTTGCCATATAAACCTTGAGAGGGTTTTTTGCCATTCTTTAAATAATTTGGGTCCCCTTATAACTGGAATATTTTGGAATAAGAACAGCATCTTGGGTAGTATATTCATTTTTATAGCTTCCATCCTGCCCAACCAAGAGAGTTTAACTCTACTCCACACGTCCAAGTCATTTTTAACTTTATTCCATGTTACCGAATAATTATCTTCAATTAAATTTATATTTCTCGATGTAAGCCAAATTCCTAGATATTTTACTTTTCTAGCTACTTTAATTCCAAATTTCCTCTCTAATTTCTCCTTTTCATCATTATCCAAATTTTTTGTCAGCATCTTTGTTTTTACTTTATTTAATTTGAAACCTGAAAATTTCCCATATTCCTCTAATGTTTCCAGGGCTTTGTTAATGCTTTCTTGCGGTTCTCTCAAGGTTAATATCAAGTCATCCGCGTAAGCTTTTAGTTTGTACTCTTTTGAACCTATTTTGATCCCTTGTATTTCTGGGTTTGATCTTATCTTATTTGCCAAAATTTCCAAGACCATTATGAACAAGAGTGGGGAGAGGGGGCACCCCTGCCTCGTTCCTTTCTCAATTTTAAATCTGCTTGTGAGATTGTTATTTATAACCAGCTTAGCGAATTGGTTTGAATATATCGCCTGTATTCCTCAGCACTGGCTTTTTAAAGGGGCTTTGGGACACGGATATCACCTGGGCATCTAACCTGATTCTTTAGAGGAAATGCAGTACCATGCAGACAGATGGGCACCATCTTCCCAGCAATTCTACATGGACCCTTCTAGTGGCTTTAGCATGGGTTTCTTTGTCAATGTTTTTGTCAGTACATCTGAAATCTCAGTTACTGAGGATGCAGTGCTATGCATTCTTACTTGGGAGTTCAATCTCTTGAAATATTTTGCCAAGGGGTCATCCTATTAGTCCATAGCAGCCAAAACAACAGTGAGTCCTGGGGCATCTCCATACCTCTCAGTCGCTAAAATACCACAAGACTCTGCATAAACACGGGGAGACTGGAGTTGTGCATCTTTTTATTCAAGTCTCAGTAATTAGGCAAAAAGTGACATTTGTTTTAAACAGAACCATATTGGCATGGCAAAAGCCTCAGCTCCAAGTAATGTATAGCTTGAAAATAACAGGAGACAGCAGGGTGGGCAAAAATATATTAAAAAATGAAAGGGAAAAAAATGAGGCTTGCATAATGAAGGGATATGTGAAGAACTGATTTATGACTCTAGAGAAAATTAAAGTGGCATCTACTTTTCCCCAAGGAATATTTTGATATCCCAGTTTTATGTATGATTTGTTTATTCATAACTTTCCACAGTTTTTTTTGAAAAAACTGCACATTTTAAATCCCTCCCTTTTGTGCTGTGGCAAACAACTATCAGCATAATAGTCTTTGGTGTTGAGAGAATGCCAGCAAACAGATGCTTGCAATGAAATTTAGGAAACTAGAAGCTAAGAGTAACACTTACAGTAATATTGGCCATCTATTTTTGTCCCTTCTGAAAACATCACCTACAATTTAACATGCAGGTACTAATAGTGACATGACCCCCAAACCTGTCCCCTTGCACTACCCCGAAGAAGACACAGATGATGACAAAATGTAGGTTCAGGGAACTAACCTCAGCACTTAGCCCTGCTCTCTCCTGGCCTCAGGATGTAGCTCTCCCATGTTTCTTAGACCTTGAGGATGACTATCCAATAACATTCCGATCAGCACCTGCAGAATTGGACAAGGACCCTTTAAGTCACCACTGCCATCTCCTCAGTAGAGGCCTTCCCAACCAATGTAAGGTCTCAAATGGCTCCATTTCTTAGCTGAAGCACCAGCATCCAGCAGGACCTATTGGGGGTGTCCTGGAGTCCTGACCTGCTTTTACTTCACTTGTTCTGCTTATCAATGTGTTTGCTGCCCTTCAAGCCCCAGCAGAGAAGGATAGATTGGGTTATATGGGAATACCTATGATGGAAGGACAATTCCGCTCATGCTCACACTCACGCTCACGCTCACACTCATACCATTTACTTATTTGTTTAAAAAAGCACTTTTACTCCATCTAAAAAGGTTCCCAGAGCTGCCTTCATAAGATAAATAAGAGTAAGGCAGTCCCTGCCCACTGGCCTGCAAGCTAAAAGACATGACACAAAAGGGGGAAGAGGAAAACAAACAAACTTGCAGTGCACTGAATTACGTAGGGTTTACTCCCAGAGTGGTGTGGGGCTGTAGGCCCCAATCTTAAAGTTACCATTTTCATCTCTGAAACTTCAAGCACCAGAGACACAGGCATAGATTTATCATACATGTGCTATTTCTGTCAGTTCATGCTGGCTAGTGGCTTGCCTTTCCAGAAGCTGAAATGTGTCAATTTATATAAGGCATGATAGATTATTTAACATTCATGCTATTGAAGTTCAAGGCTACATGAGTCAAGGCAAACTTTACCACTGCACTTTTTTGAAATCTGAAGCTGAAGCCTGCGTACACTTATTTGGCATAGCTGGGGAAAGCAGTTCATGGCCAATGATTTTCACTGAAAAGAAACGAATGAGTTCAGCACTCAGTCCTAATGACATTATTTAAAAGTGAGGTCTATTCCCTCAACTGAAACTTATTTTTATGAAGCACATTAAGGATTAGTATGTTTTAGTCAGTACATAAGCATTATAGAGAGATAAATATAACAAGCAGTTATATCAATTCAGTATAACAGAACGTGATGTTAAGAGAAGGAGCAAACAAGTGTTCAAATGAGTGCCGCTTTCAACATAACTTCTGAATATTTAGCAGCTGCGTAAATACATTTTTTTCATAGTGAGAAATCCCATGTATCAATTCAAAACACAAGCCTAAAACTGTTCTAGCTTATTATATATGCCAGGGCATTATTCATCATTCTCAATGAGCTGCCATGGAGCTATTGCAGCAGGCTGGCACTAGTGCTGTGCCAAAAAAATTCCCCCTGCATTTTCAAACCATTCTCCATCAATTAATGAGGGGGAAAAGCTGCATTCAAAAACTATATATATTCGGTGAAATTCTGATGGATGGGGTTCCAAGCTTTCAATGTGCTTACTTTGTTTTTGAGGTGGTTGGGGAGTGTTTGGGAGAATATTTTCTTCCATTCTGCAGAACATCTCACCTCCATGGCTTCAGACACTTCAGTTAAAGCTCAGGGGAAGACATAGAGAAGAAAACCCACCTGTGCTGCTTCCACCCACCCCCAGATTAGGAAGTGTGGCAATCCAGTGGGGCTGCAGGATGCTGGAGAGAGAAAGAAAACACACACTCTGCCCTTAGCCACCTCATAGTGGTGAGAGAAGCTCAAAATCCCTCACCAAATGAAAATCTTAAGGGCCCTGAGGCAAAATAAAAATGGAAGCCTCCTTTGCAAAAAGAAAAGAAAACTTCCACATCAGGCTCCACATCAACAATCCAGAGTGAACCAGACATAACGCAGCAACACTCTGCACGTCTTATGTCCCTTGAAGTTGACTGCAGCCCACCAACCATTAGGGATGGGCGAATCTGTCAATTTTGGTTTCTCATTTTTCCAATCTTAAATTCTGCTCTCCACATTTCCACATCACTTCAAATTGCTTTTAAACCGCTCGTGAAAAATCATCTGAATTTTAGTGTTCGTTTCTCCTAATATGCACATTTTTGCCTCCAATTTTGCACATTTATGCAAAACTATTTCCACTGCATGGTGTGCTATTTTCTTTAATCTATATATTTTTATGCAAAGCTCACGCAGCTATGGCTTATTTTGTAAAGTATGGAAATAAGTGAAACTCCAGTTTCCAGCCCTTCAGATGTTTTTAAGTGACGGTGCCATCAGAATTATAATCCAAAACCCCTGGAAGGCACCAGGTTTAGGAAGGCTGCACTATACTATGCATGAACATGAAGAGCCCTTCCTGATATACACAAGCAGATGGTCCCTCTTATCTACAAGAGTAGTTTTCTCAGGATCCTATCCCCAGACAGGTGTAGCCTGGTCTTGCACTTCCTGTTTCCTCTGTGCCATGAACTTCCATAGCTGCTCCTCTTGTTAAATGAAAAATGTCATATTTAAAGTAAGCTCTGCAGTGCATATGTTAATGAATATGCCCACATTACCAAGTCATAATTAATACAACTCTCCCAGCATTTGACATATGGATTAATAGGTATCAGACATATTAACATTTTACTATAGTGCCATACCAAGACCTTCCGGACTGCAAGTTTCTCTTATTACTTCTGATACTACAGACTCATCTTATCACCTTCACTGTTCACCAGAGCAATTTATTAAGTTCTACTAAACCTTGTATTATAGTGTTACAGAAGAGGGAAATCTTATTCCTGGCATGTAAGCCTGTTCTTCATGGCCTTTTCTTAGTGGCACACTAGTCTTCAGTTTTTTAAAGAAAAAGACAAAACAAAACACATTCCTTTTATCCCATTTCTTCTTTTTCTCCTAGGCAAGGTATACTGATTTAAATTAAGTTTTCCATTTTGTAATGCATACATTTCCTGACCCAGTGAGCTCACTAATTGATTGAAATAACAATTACAACATAACATACTGGTTTGCAACGAAATAGAGCACGATGCCTAGGCCAAAATCCCTTCCCCCTCAAAATGCCATTCACAACAGGCTCAATCCTTTTTGACAGTATCCTGTGGCACACTCTCCCCTTCCTGTACATAAAAAGCTAAAGGGACCCCTGACCATTAGGTCCAGTCGTGGCCAACTCTGGGGTTGCAACGCTCATCTCGCTTTATTGGCTGAGTGAGCAGGCATACAGCTTCCAGGTCATGTGGCCAGCATGACTAAGCTGCTTCTGGCAAACCAGAGCAGCGCACGGAAATGCTATTTACTTTCCCGCCGGAGCAGTACCTATTTATCTGCTTGACTTTGACGTGCTTTCGAACTGCTAGGTTGGCAGGAGCAGGGACCGAGCCCCGTCCTGGGGATTCGAACTGCCAACTTTCTGATCGGCAAGTCCTAGGCTCTGTGGTTTAATCCACAGTGCCATAGGAGACACAATTATCACCTATGGAGTAATTGGTCAGTGGGGCATACCAATGGAACCATATGTCACTAGCCCTGAAAGTTCTGTACTGGCTGCCACTGAGCCACTCAGACCAATTCAAGGTGTGAGTAGGAGCATAAATGGTTTGGCACACAAGTTCCTAAAGGAGCAACTCCGGCAGTATAAAACAATTGGCAAAGGAGTCCCTGTTGGTGGTGCACGGTTGCCCTGTTGGTGATCCATGACAGCACAGAATCGCTGGTGGCTCCCCATTCGTAGAATGCCCTCCCTGGTGAAGTATGCCTCTCTCATTAGTGATTTGCTGGATAATTTTTAAAACATTCCTGTTTGTCCAGGCATGAAAGATACTTGCCATGGTAACTTTGCCACAAGCAGTTCAAAGTGATGTACATGGTTCTCTTCCTCCCTGTTTTTATCCTCCAACAAACCTGTGAGGTAAATTAGGCTGAGAGACTGTGACTGGTCCAAGGTGAGATTCATGGCTAAGTGAGGACCCAAGCCCTGGTCTTCCAGGTCTTAGTCTAGTATCCTTACCACCATGCCACACCAGCACTCCGAGTTCTGATACAGGTACAGTGGTACCTCAGGTTACAGACGCTTCAGGTTACAGACTCCGCTAATCCAGAAATATTACCTTGGGTTAAGAACTTTGCTTCAGGATGAGAACAGAAATTGTGCTCCGGCAGCGCGGCGGCACCTGGAGGCCCCATTAGCTAAAGTGGTGCTTCAGGTTAAGAACAGTTTCAGGTTGAGAACGGACCTCCAGAATGAATTAAGTTCTTAACCCGAGGTACCACTGTAGCTGTAAGGGTCCTGAGAAGTTCCATCCAACCTATTGGCATGTGTGCCCTGCCAGTTTAAGTTACTCATGGCAGCTTCTTGCCGTTCTAGGCCAGGGCTGTACTAACACAATCTTTTCTCCAGACATAGTATAGTTCTCTGTGCAGTTTAGAAGTAAAGGTAAAGGTAAAGGTACCCCTGCCCGTACGGGCCAGTCGTGTCCGACTCTGGGGTTGCGCACCCATCTCGCTTAAGAGGCCGGGGGCCAGCGCTGTCCGCAGACACTTCTGGGTCACGTGGCCAGCGTGACAAGCTGCATCTGGCGAGCCAGCACCAGTGCAGCACACAGAAACACCGTTTACCTTCCCACTATAAAGTGGTCCCTATTTATCTACTTGCACTTAAGGGTGCTTTCGAACTGCTAGGTGGGCAGGAGCTGGGACCGAACGACGGGAGCTCACCCCGCCACGGGGATTCGAACCACTGACCATGCGATCGGCAAGTCCTAGGGGCTGAGGTTTTACCCACAGCGCCACCTGTGTCCCGCACAGTTTAGAAGTATTGTAGGTTAATAAAGTGGCCCTAGTTATATCCCAGATATAACTTGTCTCTTTATTTCTGATCTCATGGCACAATTGTTTTATTTTGCATTTGACTCGGCCACATTGTTGGCTTTTCAATAAAGATGCAACCTTGCCAGCAGAGGGAGCATCTCATATCTTTATGTGAAGAAGACATATCATCTCCAGGCCATTGACAATATAATCCAACACTAAACCATTCCAGTCTTGGTGAGCAACTACAGTTTGGGGGCGGGGGGAGGGGAGGCTTGCCTTCAGTCATGTGACTGATCATCAGAAAAAGCGATCCCTTTGCAAACGTTCCTTTCTGTGCATCCAACTTCAGAATCAACTGTTTAAAATCAGGATGTGAATTTTGTTTCCGGCCTCAGACTCCATGACAACTCATGAGAAGGATTAGCTTTTAAAACCCTTGTTGACAGAACCCAATAACATGTGTATTAAGGTAGGAACAGGGCACACATTTTTTTTGCTTTTCATTTAAGGAGGCTCTACTTTCTAATGAAATTTCAGTTTTCTGGCAGGGAAAAAATTGCATCTATCATTGTTAATATATTTGCGCACAATTTGGGCAGCTTTGATCAGCTTTGTCGTGTTAGGGCATCCGGTGGCTTTCATATTGATTTGCGCATTAATCAGAGCACATTTTTATTTTATTTTAAAATTAGCATACCAAAACTGTTCTGTGAGTTATCATGCTAATATGTTCTATCAAAGACTAAATTAACATTTTATTGCTGTTAACCAGAGGCAATGCTTCACATAAATTCACTGGATGCTGCCAAAACCTTCCCGCATTACCAGCTGCTTATATTTAAGGGTGCTTGATCTCGAGGAGACTGAATCAGCATCCCTGTGCAATAAAAGGATGGTAACAACAATACGCTGCTGATGTACAGAGTGTGAATGAAAACCTTTGTGCTCCTTATGAGCTTTATTTCCATTTAAGCAATGAGACAAAGTATACCAAGAATGTCAAAAGCAAACATATACCCTGGCTATGTAAGACTGTAGAGGTAACATAATCAACCGTCTTGCCTGCTCCCACTGTTACCTTTTTGTACCTGTGCTACTGTCAGAGCTAAAATAAAGAGGAAAAGGAGGTTCACAAAATGCCATTGGTCCTGTCCCATCTCAATCTCTTTAGAAATCAGTAGCGCTATTTGGTTCTTTTGCCATGCTCTTGAATTATACCATGGAAATCCTTTTATTTTAAAAAGCAACAACCTCTGTGCCAATTGTTAGGGAGCTGAATCGTTGCTTGAATGCCAAAGGGGTGGTGGCAATTCTACACTTCCGCAGTGCTGTGTATGAGAATTATTTAGAATTTTCTTCTCTTAACAACTGGGGGATTCCATGTTCAGCACAGGGTAGATACTTTGATTTAACTATAGTGCTGAAGTTGTGAGGTGGGGAGTGTTCATACTGGACTCTACCACACACAGTCTGTTTCTCCTCCAGCTGTACTTCCAGGATCAAATAACTGTAGTATGCTTGAATTTGTCACTTCATAAGAATAGCCATGCCTGGCCAGCACTAATCACTGTGTTTCCTCTATTCTGCCAAAAAGACTGCTAAGCTCCACATGGGTCACTGACTTATGCAGGGTTGTGGGCACATTTCGAATTTTGATAGAGAGCTCTGGAAACCACCATGTTTTGTTCCTTCTCTCTGAAGTCACTCTCTTTTCCCAGAGAGAAAAAGAGAGAGGGAGGGAGAAAGGACGAAAGGAAGGGCACGCATGTATGCACACTACGGATAGGGATGGTTCAGTTTGCATTTGAAAGAAAATTTATTTAATTTGCATACCAAAAAGCAGCTATTATTTTTGAAATTTGAACTTCTCTGAATTTTTCAGTGTACTCCTCCAGTCGAGTCCTGGGTAGAAAAATCCATTTACCCGGGCAAAATGTGCACAATATGCATATGTCTGTGGGGATAACATACAAAAATGAGTTGTATTAGAACAAATTGAGAATGTTTGACAAACTGTATTGAAATATGCATAGTAGGAGAAATTTGCACTAAAATGATGAATCTTTCATGAGCATGAAAAAAAATTGCAAGCATTTGTGGAAATGTTCAGAACCAAACTTAAGACTGGAAACATGAGAAACTAAGAGAAAACAAAATTGACAAGTGCACTCATCCCAAGTGTGTGCGTGCATGCACACACACACACACACACACACACACACAAGAGGGATGAATGCCTGTGTTGAATGAGTTGCTGGTCTAAGCCATTTTGTCGCCTGAGGCCTATGATAAGATGGCACCCTCTCCATTTTACATGCACCAGACAGACAATTTTACTTGACATGGGTGACTGGCGGAATATGCAGCTCTGTCCTTTCTTCCCAGCCCCTCAGAACTTGTCTACTGAGGCAGCTGCGTTACTCTGCCTAACAGGCAGCCCAAATGAGATACCTTCCAAGAAGACAGTATATCATACGGTTCAGAAACACCACTTATGCTGGAAGTTCAGTTTGCTTCAGTGCTGCCACTGATAAGGAAGGGAAGGAGGTGATGCAGAATTTCTAATGAAGGGTGGTATATAAATTCTTTAAATGAAATGAAACATGTCATTTCTTTCAAAATCTGGCCTTGTTGCTTTCCCAAAGGTGTCTTCAGGATTGTGGCATTGCCTAATGCAGGCATCCCCAAACTTGGCCCTCCAGATGTTTTGGGACTACAACTCCCATCATCCCTAGCTAACAGGACCAGTGGTCAGGGGTGATGGTAATTGTAGTCCCAAAACATATGGAGGGCCGAGTTTGGGGATGCCTGGCCCAATGGCTTCCCTACCAGCAACCTACTCTGAAAATGAATTGCAGGGGCGGAGTCAGCAAGGAAGGTGTGCACTAGTATAGGCCCCAGACCTAAGACCCAGAGATTGCTATAAACAAGCATGCCAGCATCCATTTGGTGCTGGCATCCATTTCATACATCCCTGACATCAGCAGCCAGGACACTGCTGTGAGGGTACATAACAAAATCCACTGATGATGGGAAGCCAGAAGGCTTTATTTCCTATTCTTCCATGCACATGCTCACTGCCGCATCCAGGGCTTGAGTCTGAGGCCTTAAGATCTACCAACACCTTGAGGAAAGGGAAAGCCGTGGCACAAAATCAAGGCAATTTCAGAATTGTATTGAACTTCAAAGGGGGTTCTGCCTAATTCAAGGCAGGTTTGTGCTAGGAGAGTTGACCTTTAGGAATTCATTTTACAATATCTTCCCCCCTCCTCCTGAGTTTGAATTTGGGCAACATTCTAAAACTAATACGAAGGATAATAAATCATTGCTATGTTGTTTTGAAACATAGGCTGTTTAAAAAACTTTGATTAGTATTGGGAAAATGCAGTGTTTGCTTTGCTTATTTCAACAGAGGGAGCAGAATTATGAGTGCACATATAATATATGCACATACATTTGGGTATATTTTTTATTTTGTGGTATTTTGTTTATGTGACATTTTTCTTGATTTGTTGCTTTGGGGTTTGTTTGTTTTTTGCTTGATGCTGGATGTAACCCGCTTTAACTTACATTTTAAGAAATGCAGGATGGAAAAATTAATAATAAAAGATAGATTTGCCCTCTCTATTGAAATGAAGGGGAAGATGTGGAATTCATATATACACCAGAAATTCATCACATTATAAGATGTTATTAAATCTGAGCCATTACAGCATGTTTCTAAAGTCTTTGGGTTCAGTTACCATAAATTAAGGAGAGAACAACTTGCTCACCTTAAAAAGAGATGTTTGAAGGAACTGACATTTTGATTATTAAAGGTTATAAAGTGCAGTAGGATTCTCAAATGGGAAATGCTAAGAGCTGTATTATTTATTGACTGTTTAAAGACATAGCTTAATTAAGCTAAGCCAAAGGTCTCCTTTAAAGCCTTGGATCAAAACACAGCCATAAACTTGTCATATTCATTTACCCCTAGACATTGTGCTACTTTTCTCACCTCTCTATGAGGGATGGAGAAGAAATTAGTTCAGACTGCTTTCTGCAGTGCATTGACCCTTTGCAGTGCTCTGACCCAATACGGTGCTTCTGAAGGTGCTTGTGGATCAGAACAAAAGTCCCAGTTGGATCACACACTAATATGCATTCTGTAGTGTATTTCCACTGTGCAAAAGAGTGCATACAAAAAGGCATACCTTATGTAATAAATGTGTGTTTTATGGGGAAACGCATTAGAAAATGTGTATTTTAAGTAAAAGTGAGTATTTTACATTAAATGTGTGTACAAAATGTGTACAATTTGAATGTGGCTCTCCCCCCCCCCCATTGATTGGCATTACCATTCAAAGGGTGTGCATGTGCCACATCTTGTGACTGATTATGCTGGGAGGGGCTTACCTGGGCCCCTCCAATATTTTTTTCAAGTTTGCACTTCTGGCCATAGGTAACACGAAAGCAGGGTGACGGTGGTGAAGAGAGACAGAAAAAGAAAACACACAAAAGAAGGAGAGGAGGGGGGGGAAGGCAAGGGGGTAGGGGAGAAAGAGAAATGCTACTAGAATTATTTTACTCAAATTGCTCTACATTCACCTGAATTGCATTTTGCACTTTGCCATTCCAAGAGGAAATTTATAAATCCCCCTTTTGTACAAAAACACATGTACAAGTTGTTGTCTCCAATGTCTTGTTTTCAAATACAGTGGTACCTCGAGTTAAGTACTTAATTCGTTCCGGAGGTCCGTACTTAACCTGAAACTGTTCTTAACCTGAAGCACCACTTTAGGTAATGGGGCCTCCTGCTTCCACTGCGCCCCCGGAGCATGATTTCTGTTCTTATCCTGAAGCAAAGTTCTTAACCTGAAGCATTATTTCTGGGTTAGCGGAGTCTGTAACCTGAAGTGTATGTAACCTGAAGCGTATGTAACCTGAAGCGTATGTAACCTGAGGTACCACTGTAAGAGAATAATAGCATATTGTTAACTTATAAATATTTTCTAAGGGTGTTAGAGAGAAATTTAGTAAATAAATTAATATAAGATGGCATTTAGTCACAAGGGCAGAAGATTCTCCTTGTAGCTGAAGAGATGCCATAGTAATGGGTTGTCCATCAGAAAGAAGGTTGCATCGGAGCACACAGTTCTATCACTAATGCAGCTCTTTGGACTTCCGTCCTCTGCATACAGAACTCATCTCTTGATCACTAAGGTTGTCTCTGTAGAAAAGCTCAGTGTGTAAAAAAATGTTCCCAAACAGCAATGAAAGCACTTGGGTACAACGTACCCAACTTGTGTAGTGCAATGTACTATAAATGGACCTGTCAATAAAGCACAATCTGTCATCTATTAATGGTCTAAGTCTTAGTACTTAATGTACACATCATCTCACCTTCTAGGAGAGGACATCAGATACAGTATTTTTTCCCCATCTGACAGCTCCAATTTCTGCAACATGTCTCTATTATTATTTTTCTGCCAATCTCTTGAAACCAATGATTTGCAAACGGAATAATAAATATTGCCAGATAGCCTAAAGGGACAGCACAGACTACAAAGACCTATCTGAATATACGGTTTTTAAATAGGTGGGTTACGATCACCCTGAAAATGATAGTGTCATCGGCAGTGTTTTTTCCCTTAGAAAAATAGGTGCCAGTACTCACCAGTAAGTTGTTTCAGTAAGTACCACACTTTTTAACAACAACGAAAAGAGGTGCCGGTACTGTGTTCCCTTGCGTACACCCTGAAAAAAAGCACTTGTCATCGGGAGGAAAGGTTCAAAGGTAAAAGATGGATTTGATAAGGCCATTTAACCCACTTTTCCATACCTCTCCAGTCTGGGAGTGCCAGCTGTTCAGCGGCTCCTCATCTCCTGCTACGTTGCCATTTTTAAGAAGATGCAACATCCTTTGCCATTCTGAGAGTTTTCTAAAAGCCCCAGGTACAAATTCCACATTGCCCAGGGGGCAATGGTCTCCTTTGCTCCTAGGAAGGTGTACTTTGCATGGGGGGGGGGGACAAGCAGAAGAGATTGTGTGCAGCCCTCCTTCTGCCAACCATTTTCCCCATGCAATTGCTTACTCTTTCCATACTTTTGTTTCGAAACAGGCCATAGCTCAGTGGTAAAGCATCTGCTTTGCATGCAGAAGGTCCCAACTTCGATCCCTGGCATCTCTGAAACGCAGGACAATACGGATCTAGATACACTACAATACTGAGTCTGATTCTGTATAAGGTAGCTTCCTTCGCTGTGATGGCTTATTCCATTTATGAGTTGCTTGCCATGAGGCATCCCAAAGCAATTTGCTGTAATGAAAACATTGTATTGTTCATCCCAGACACTGAGATCCAGCTCCAAGGGCCTTCTGGCAGTTCCCTCATTGTGAGAAGTGAGGTAATAGGGAACCAGACAGAGGGCTGTCTCGGTAGTCACGCCCGCCCTTTGGAAGGCACTCCCATCAGATGTCAAGAAATAAATAGCTATCTGACGTTTAGAAGATATCTAAAGGCAGCCCTGCTCACTGGAAGGACAGATCCTGAAGCTGAGACTCCAATACTTTGGCCACCTCATGAGAAGAGAAGCCTCCCTGGAAAAGGCCCTGATGTTGGGAAAGATGGAGGGCACAAGGAGAAGGGGACGACAGAGGACGAGATGGTTGGAGAGTGTTCTCGAAGCTACAAACATGAGCCTGACCAAACTGCGGGAGGCAGTGGAAGACAGGAGTGCCTGGCGTGCTCTGGTCCATGGGGTCACGAAGAGACGGACACGACTAAAAGACTAAACAACAACAACAACAAAGGCAGCTCTGCATGGGAAGTTTTTTTGAATGTTTGAGGTTTTTGTGTTTTAATATCCCCAGAATGTATCCCCCACATAAATTGAGACTTGCCTGTACTAAGCATTTTATTCAGCAGGATCCTTCCAATCTCCACGCCATGGTATTATGTGCATGCCCATCACCGCGACATAGTTGAGCAGGTGTCCAACATGTTTGGGCAAATGCCAGGCCCATACTGATCCCCCCCCCGGATGTCTGGATCCGCTGCTCTGGTCTTCTTGGTGGCCATGTTTGTGTCCACCATCTTTATTTTCCCCAAATGCAGTGCACCAGAAATTGTGGTTCCAGTGCACTGTAGGTAAAATGCCAAAACTAAGAAATGCTCAATGCAGTGAAACAAAATGAAACAGGGGTCCAGGTAGGAAAGCGGGCAGCACCTTGCTACAGACTCCCAAACCCTGGAGCTGTCCCTGATTGTGTAAATGAATAACATGTGCTTCTGATTCATCAGTGAATGGGATCACATAGAAAACACTCCATGTAAACCAGCCTGCATGCAGATGCAACATGCTGTACTTATCTCTGTGATCAGGCAACCCCTTTCAACCTGGCTCATTCACCAACTTTTCTCATTGGCACTTGAAAATATTATTAATGACAAACTCGTTTCTTTCCAATTCTGAAAGCATGTACCCGGTCCCTCTGCTAACATAATGTTGGCAACTTCTTTTGTCAAGCTGTTTCCCTATTTGATACTTTTTGCTAAACCTAATCTACTAAATTAGATCTAAGTTGTAGCCAACACTGAAGAAACGAGGCAGTTGTAGCCTTCAGAGAGCTTTGAAGAAGTGCTGTGTTCCATTTCCAAGCTTCTAATACATTTTCCTATTGCCCTCATAAGTGCATCTGCAAAGCTTTCCTTGAACCCATTTGATACTAGCTGATAAGAATGAGATTTAGCAGTCAGCTCTCCTCTTACTGAATTTAAACCCTGATTGATTTCAGTCAGAATGGGACCAAGGTCTTTGTGTGCATAAGTGAACTGAATCAAAGAAATTAAGGACCATTATATGGGACAATCTCTTCAGGTAATCCACACACAGCAACCTTTTCAATATGGCCTTGATGAGCTTAGCAGAGGGAATGTTCACTTTGTAGACTATTTCTAGTCATCTGGAAAAAACATCAACCAAATCTAGGTGCATACTTGGAGACACTCTTCTGCTGAATTGATATTATTTTTTTCTAATGCTTTCTGATGTGTTACTGAAGACAGCACTTTAAGTATACGTAACTCTTTTGCTTCCTTCCCAGTTTGTATTCCCATTCAAAAAATGTCAACTGTAGATGTTTTTCCAGAGAATCACTCATGCAAAAGATTTATTTGCCTTCCCTTTGATATCTTTTCCACTGTTAATTATTATTATTATATGCTCCTTTTGGTTAGGGGCACGCTGGGAACCTTTGCTCCTGAAGCTCTGTAATGCAAAACCTCAACCCATGTACATAGATGATTTTGCATAAACAATAAACAAGAGTAGACTAATGATTCCACCTCTTCATTTGGAACATGCCTGAATGGTCAGGGATGTTGACTTGGAAAAATGCCAAGTTGCCTCCAGGTTCTCTGCTTATATGTTAGACGGATCACATATAGTGGCATGGGATCAACATCTCCTGTGCCTTCTTCCCCTGCCAGCAACACAGGATACTGAGCTGAAGGGGTGCCAAGCCAAGCAGGAATAAAGTGGGAATGTTCAGGGAGGCAGGAGAGGATATAGTGTTTATTAATATCCTTCCTAACTTGCACTAGCAAGTTCCTTTACTTAGCATAGTTTCACATCCCCCTTTTTAATGCACAGTGGGTAGCTGGTTGCAGGCTTGTGTAAGCCTCTCACTATCAGCTTCCTGGTAAGTTCCCTTATATCCCTCTTAAAAGAATAAACACACCACAATCTTGTGTAACGTATATAAAAGTAGTTTACTCACATTCAGTTCACAGATGGATCCCTGAAGGCAGACTTAGTTACAAAGTATATACAATCCCAGTATCCTCTGTTGGTTGGAAACCAACAGAGCATCTCTAGCTAAAAGCTGCTCCAACTATGGAGGAAGGCAGAGAGAGTGCTGTGTATCTTGCCAATTTTGTTACCTGGACAGGTAAGGTCACACCCACCTCTAGTCACATGCAAAGGAAGTATGTCCCAGCAAGGAGGAAACAGGAAGTTTTCGACTGGCTGGACCAAACATTCCCCTGCATGTCCACTCTAGGAAAACAAGGAATGTTGTACTTGACTGCTACTTACGTATCACATCCCACAAATAGAACAGAAGGCAAGATGGGAAAGACTTGGAAACCAAAGAAGAAGAAGTTGAATAAACATTGCAAAATGAGGAATGGCTCAAAGGAAGAATAGCAGCTTCCATTTTGCCTCTGCTATGAACTCACTAAGTGACCTTAGCAAGTCTCTTTTCAGCCTTACACCCCCTATACAATATGGGATACGCATAAGAATGTAAGAAGAGCATTTTGGATCAGGCCAGTGGCCCATCTAATTTAGCATCCTGTTCTCCCAGTAGCCAACCAGATGCCTGTGAGACATGAGCAAGTAGCATTTGAGCACAAGAACACTCTCCCCTCCTGTGGTTTCCAGCAACTGGTATTCAAAGTTGGCATCAGAACTATAACAATATAATGTATGGAAAGCACTCTGGGCCCTTGAAAGCACTAGATCTTGGTGCATGTTGAATATATAACATAAACAACATGTTATTATTTCTTGCCTTTCTTCCAAGGAGTTGAAGGGGATGCATGTGTTTCCCCTGTATATTATCCACAGAACATGCATGTGGGTGGGATAGGCATGAGTGAGCATTATGGCTGAGCAGGGAGTTGAACCTGGGTCTCCCCCGAGTCTAGTCTGACACTCTGACCACACCATTTCCCATAGGAATGGTCAGTGGCGTAGCGTGGGTTGTCAGCACCCGGGGCAAGGCAAGTAATTTGCGCCCCCTAACCCGTGGATTTGCGCCCCCTAACCCTAACCCCCAGATGTTGCGCCCGGTGCAGCCGCCCCCCCCTGCACCCCCCACACTACGCCACTGGGAATGGTTTCCAAACATGCTCAACACACGCTTCTTCTGTGGGTGATACAAATTGTTGAAGTACAGCAGCTAACCGTAAAACCCAGATAACATCACAGAACCACCCAGAACCTGTGGTTGGTGTGAGGCAGGAGCATGATGAAAATGGCCTGATCCATGCAGTGATCCACCCAGCAGTCTCTGCTGCCATGTGAAGTAATTTAAAACGCCCACCACTTTGCTGCCCAGAAGATGTAAACCATTCTGTTTATGACTGGGCGTTTCTTGTATTGTATCCTTTGATGTGCAGAAAGATAACCCAGAGTCTGCTGGGGATGCACAGAGATAGCATTTCTTGTCAGCAGCAACAAAAAAGCAAAAGCAAAAAAAGTTATTAAAAGACCAGCATAAGGAATGACACATTGCCAGCCCAGCTTCAGACACTCTCATTTTCTGATCTGTGAAAATACTTCAATCGTTTAAATCAGCAGATCTTAATTTAGCATTTCAGCCTTTTCCATCAGGAGTTCCACTAGATGGCAAGACACCCGCTGTGTTTCTTCCTCCCTTGCAATGTAGCCCCGGCTCACCTATGCCAGCCTTAATTGCATGATCTAGCAAAAGTGGATTAAATTAACACCATCTTCTCCTAAGGTTTGATTCAGTACAGTTTTGTTGCCATATACTTCATTAGACAAAAAGTCATTTTAAAAGGGGAGAGATGAATAAATAATGTATCCATCAATGCACTGGAAATCTGCACAGCTAATGAACCACAGCTTCTATAAACTGCAGGAGCTCCATCAAGTAATACATAATGTGCTCAAGGAGATATATATCAGCAAACACTCCAGATGAATTGCCACAGCCATTTGTAAAGGTTGGCTGGCTTTGGTATACAGCACTGATATTTTTGTGCATCGATGGGCATTATTCTAAAGCTGGTGTCTACAGTTTTAAATGGTCCCACATTATAATCTTTGTCAAAATAAGTCACTTACAAAAAAAGCAGGGAAGAGTTGTTGTCCCCTGACCGAGTGTTACCGGTAATATTTTGACTGGGTTGGGCCGCAATTTTTAACCTTGCCGTTTTCCTCACAATAGGACTTGAACAGCACTTATTTAGTAAAGTGTATCATTACATATGTGCAGAGTGCTATTGTCTCCTCCTAAAAAAAACCCCCCGCCCTGTCAATTATTCTCTGCACCTCTATGGACAGGGAAAGAGTTTCCATGTGAAAAGGCCCAAGTACAGTGGTACCTCAGGTTAAGTACTTAATTCGTTCTGGAGGTCCGTACTTAACCTGAAACTGTTCTTAACCTGAAGCACCACTTTAGCTAATGGGACCTCCTGCTGCAGCCGCACCACCGCAGCCTGATTTCTGTTCTCATCCTGAAGCAAAGTTCTTAACCTGAAGCACTATTTCTGGGTTAGCAGAGTCTTTAACCTGAAGTGTATGTAACCTGAAGCGTATGTAACCTGAGGTACCACTGTATGATTTTTCAGGCAAGATTGATCCACAGTAAGCAGGATCATGCTCACCTCGATTTGCTCACAAGCATTTGAACAGGGGTGCTCACTTCTGTGAGTGCTCCTATTTAGATACCCTCAACACCCCTACTACTGGATTGTATCATAGCCCCGCCGTATCATAGGTACCGTAGCTTTTATCGTTTTGGGTCAAATGCACTGACTGAAAAATATTTCCTCAAAATAATCAGTGTTTTAATGATGGCTAGTTTAACAAGGAGAAGAAGAAGTGCCTACTATCTTAATGGTAAAAGGGATGTTTTGCCCCGGGAGGTAAACTTTGGGATTTCAGGATAGGGGAAAGTCCTAATTCTGTGACCTGGTTTATAAGTTCTATTTATTTAGCTTAAGAAATTGTACAAACAGGAAGGATTGCCATGGCTAGGTGTTCAGAAATATATAGTAATCGACTTCATGCAATGAAATAAAAATTAGAAAAGAGAAGTATAGTAATCAAAGTAGACAGCAGGAGTTCCTAATTAAGAAACAAGAACAGTTAAGCTGTAACAACTAAATGAAAGACTTCCCTAAAATACCTCATGACTAGTTCTGTCAGACCTCATTTATCCAAATCAAATGGAGGACAGGAGCATAATTGGAATGAATAGAATGCTGGAGAAGTGGAAGGCATTTCAATGTGCGAATGCTTTCGGGTGCTACTGTAAGATCAACCGTGTATGAAATTAGCAGGTAGCAATGAAAGGTCAAACACAGATGAGCTGTACATTTCAAGGTTCATTTTTATAGGCTTGGCTTGTTGGCAAACCAACTCTGTGTTCCAAACAGGGGCACCAACTATGGGGGGCTCTGGGGGCTCAGCACCCACACAGCAGGGCCCACACACAACTTCTGAGGTCTTGCAACGCCTCGGACAGCATCTCACAAGGCCTCGGATATGCATTCCGAGGCCTTTCCAAGACTTCTGAACCCAACTTCTGGTGGCACCAGAAGTTGGGTTTGGAGGTCTCGCGAGACCTCAGAAAGCATTTCGAAGGCCTCGGACACCAGGTGCTTTCTGAGATCTTGGAACCTGACTTCTGGTACCAGCAGAAGTCAGGTTCCAAGACTAGGGGACATTATGACATCACATTGTAACGTTACGTCATGACACCACATGCTGGGCACCCATAACCTGGGACCCAAGTTGGCTCCCCTGGTTCCAAAGATGTCAGTAAACATGCCAAGAAAGCTGGCGACATTAACCCCACCATATGGGAATCCCTTGCAGAAAGTCACAGTGCCTGGAGACAGACTGTCAGTTGTGTATCCACAGCAGTGACCAGAGGATGAATGACCACTCAGAGGAGTGCAGAGAGAAGAAATGCCATGGTGAACCTGTAGCCTCAAAACCAGATGCCTTCATCTGCCCTACTTGCAATAAAACATGTCTCTCCTGTAGCATTCTCTATGGTAACTCTCCAACGGTTTGACTTTACCCTGAAGGTGCACTATTCCTTTGTCTCCCAAGACAGACAGATGTCAACACAAAGGATGTAAACAAAATAAAGAAATGTGGAAATGAGGATAATTGATCTTAGATTTTGTATAATCTGCAGAATTAGGAAATGTTAGAATTTTCTGAGGTTTCTTATATTTTAAATAAGGATTTTGAATGGTTCACTATGAAAACTAATCATTGTTTCCCTTTTGGTTATATAGCAGTTATTTAAAAGTTATGCTTTGATACTCCAGCAAATGTTTAGGTTATGTATTATTTTCATAGTTCATACCCCAGCTAGCTATAATAATTGGGCTATTTTTCACATTGATTATCTTTATTTTTCACCTTGTTAATTTGGTTTACCTCAAATGTAGGAGAGGTGTGTGCCTCTCCTACATTTCTGCTTCATGAATCTGCAGAAATAGATTTAAAAAGACCTTCCCATAATAAATCAGCTCATGTATAAACCAGCCAGCACATGCACATTTAAGTCCCACTGGTTTCAACTGAAGAGAAATTAGTACCTCAGGTTAAGAACTTAATTCATTCTGGAGGTCCGTTCTTAACCTGAAACTGTTCTTAACCTGAGGTACCACTTTAGCCAATGGGGCCTCCCGCTGCTGCCACACAATTTCTGTTCTCATCCTGAAGCAAAGTTCTTAACCCGAGGTACTATTTCTGAGTTAGTGGAGTCTGTAACCTGAAGCGTCTGTAGCCTGAAGCGTCTGTAACCCGAGGTACCACTGTACATGCCTACTAGCACTCTCATTGAACTCAATAGGGCTTAGAAGTATTGGACGTGGGGCCCAACAATGTGATGCAGGAGATTTGTGATCACATCTTTTTACTGTACCCTTTTGTTTCTTTCATAGCATCCATGGTTATGGCACCAAAACATATCAGGGAAGGTGTGCTGGAGAAGAGGGGGCGATAACCCCGTCTCCTGTGTTATTTCCCAGTTTAATCATCCCTGGTATCTTGTACTAGCCCCACTAGTTTAAAAACACCATGAATCCAGCAGAGCTAACAGAGGGCAATTTAGATTAGAGGAATCACACAAGAGAAAAGGGTTAAGTGTCTTCTCCCCCCAGCATGGCTTCCCCAGTCCAATTAATAACTACAACTGCTTTAATGTGGTGAAAAAGATATCAGAAGAGACTATCACAAACCTTGCTCATTTCATTTGGACTCATGGCTGAAGCGCCTCTGCACTTTGTGAATGTGAGAATGTGTGGGTGGGTGTTCTTCTTTCTTAACTCTCCTAGTAAAGGTAAAGGTACCCCTGACCATTAGGTCCAGTCGCAGACGACTCTGGGGTTGCGCGCTCATCTTGCTCTATAGGCCAAGGAAGCTAATGTTTGTCCGCAGACAGCTTCCGGGTCATGTGGCCACCATGACTAAGCCGCTTCTGGTGAACCAGAGCAGCACACGGAAATGCCGTTTACTTTCCCGCCAGAGTGGTACCTATTTATCTACTTGCACTTTGATGTACTTTCAAACTGCTAGGTGGGCAGGAGCAGGGACCGAGCAAAGGGAGCTCACCCCATCACGGGGATTCAAACCACCGACCTTCTGATCGGCATTTAGCGGCTGTTTTTTCCCACGTGCACAAGCTGTTATTTATGTCTTGTTTTTTATCTGTATGGGCCTATGGCCGTAATAAATATCTATTCTATTCTATTCTTCTGATCGGCAAGCCCTAGGCTCTGTGATTTAGACCACAGTGCCACCCACATCCCTTAACTTTCTTAGTATATCAGAAGTATTTTCTGCCATTTACGTAAATATGGTTCTTCTTTTCTCATTTGAAGATTTCTCTCAAGTGCCTAATGGTCTCATTTGTGACCATCCATATATAAAAACATATGAAAAACTCTAGCAGAATTTTAGGCATCAGATGTCAAGGTACTCTGCCCTGCTTAAACCCACACTAATTTCAACAGTTCAGATTTTTGTTGTCATTTTTGTAATGCAAATCTATCCTGATTCTTTATAGCCTGCCTGCCTTCCACTTTCCTTCAACATGGCATACACAAAGTTCCCAAGTGGTCTATGAACCAGGCACTGACCATACCCATAGCTGTTTAGTTCCTGTGAGGTTGCTCCAGGATGTGTCTTCAGCCTCCAGCCCTGGCCTTTTGGGGCAATGTGATGCCCTCCATATATTGTTGGACCACAATGCCCATCATCCCAAGCCTTTGGCTATGTAAACTGGGGCTGATGGGCATTGTAGTCCAACAATATCTGGATACCCCTTCCTTAGGGGTTCACTAAGGACCCACACTGCTGCTCTTGTCCTTCCCAGTGCTCTTTCCATCTCCACAAGCCAGCCACAGAAAAGATAGAGACTTCAGAGATCAGGGTGTGAAGTAAATACACACTGACCTGGGAATTTCAGGGCTGCTTGGGGACCAGAAATCCTGCTTTGGCCAGTAACAGTATTTTCAGGTTACTTTGGTTTCGACTGCCTGTGATTTACTCAAGTAGGCATTAACCCCAGGCTTATTGCTTGCGAATAAACCCTGTGTTGGTCTGAATTACAAAGCACTCTGTTTTTCCACGAGACTGCTCTTTCAGCATTGGCTTTTTGTTCCTAGAAACATTTTCTTTAAGAGTGAGCACTGGTACAAAGGAAAGCAAATTATTAGCAAATTACTGCGAGCAATTCTGTTGCTTTGCCTAACTTCATTTACAGGTAAGAGACAGACCTGCTGCAAGCCATATTCTAATTACAGCCTAAAGATTGACTAATACAATATGAGATGATTATTCAAAGGCCGCCTCAGTGTGCATCGTGCCACATTGCTCAGGAAGGTTGACTGGAGTTACAGTGCTTTGAGGTCTGTGCTGTGACATCTTTTATCATAACAGAGATTTCATTACTTTTCTTTTAAAAATGTATTGGATTTGTTGAATAAGGGTGGGAACTCATAATATTTTAAACACAATTGTTTCTAAATTAATTTTCCATCTCATGTACTGAGGAAATGAGACGTGAAAGTGGTTCCCAATTTTGGTGAGGGCACATCAAATGAAGAGCATGCATCCAGCAGTAGTCTAATGAATGGAATGGCATATAGATGGTTCCTCCTCTGGCATCACATACAAATTCAGTCACATGCAGAATAATGGCTTTAACTTGCATGCACAAGCAGGTATTTAACGCAGAGGAAGTGAATTGTGCATATTAAGGTGAGGCATGGTCAGTAAACTTGCTGTTAGTCACAAATTAGAGGCAATCAAGGGTTAGGTTTGCAAATTGTTGCAATCTTGAGTTAGCAGCTCTCTATGGATTGTATAAACTTCTCCATTATCATAGGCTTGACCTATCTGAGGCACCTCTGCCTTATCCACATAGTTAGAATTCTGCAGTGTTAGATTGCTTTAATCCCATTGATTTCAATGGGAACTAAGCAGTCTTTTCTGCACGTGGAATAATTTGATAATACACATTAAAGCACTTCTAGAATCATATTGCCTGTCATGAGTATGCATTAAAGGACATGTTTCTCAAACTTTAAAAATTAATTTTATCAAATGCAACTCACTTTGGAGGGGTGTTTTGACTTGAATTCTATACTGATGTTATCAGATATGAGTCTAGAATTGATTCATGAAGGTGTACATGCTGCATAGATGTCACACACACCATGTAGTCTTTTTAAAAATTCAGCTCCATTGCTACATGGAAATGTGCAGACCCCCCTGGATTTAAACAGCAACAACAACTGGAAAGTCTTCCTGCAGACATCTTGTGCTTTTTGAAGACTACGGTAAAAAAAATGAGGGGGGAGGGAATGATGTCCTTTTCAATGGGTATGAAAATGTTTATGGATTATTCCCCAATAAGCATAGCACTACCTAAATGCACAAATATGTCACAATAGTATTTCAGGAATAAGAGGAAGGAACATGAAACAATGTATTATCAGTAGCTCCATGGCAGAACATCTGCTTTGCACATAGGAGCTCCCATGTTTAATCCTCAGCATCTCCAAGTGGGGCTCAGAGAGAACTTTGACTGAAGTCCTGGAGAGCTGCTATCAATCATTGTGTAGACAATGCTGGCGCTAGATGGACCAGTTGTCTGAATCAATATAAGGTAGCTTGCTACATTTCTACAAAGCACTGAGATGCACTGGAAATGGGAAGACTCATAAGAATAACAGAGGTATACAAAATTCTGAAATATGGACTGATAATTGTTCTTAACAGATCATGTCCATCAAATTTAGAGAAAATCTCTGTCACATATCCCGGCAATGTGTTTCCATATTTCATCAGTCATAGCAAAGAGCTGCAGACCACACTTTGCATGCCAATCTCCCAGGTCCAATCCCTGCCAATTCCACTTCAAGGCTCTTCATCAGGGACAGGTGTTGGATGCTATGTAGATGTCGTGGCTATTGCTGGCAAAATGGCCATCATTAGGATGGCAACAGAGAAAAGACCTGTAACAAGGGAGTAGTTTTAGTAAGTGAATATTAGCACTGATTGTAGTCTCAAGACACTGCCCTTTGTATTTTAGAGAAACTGGATGCTTGCTTATGATAAGCATTTTCACCATACTTACAGCATTTTCACCATACTTTGCTGTGATCACAGGACCTCAAAATGCTTAAAATTATTTACATAAACAGGCACAAAGCTGATGTGAATCACTTAAGCAACATACACACTAAGCAAGTTTTGTGCATTGCCAGTTCCATCCGAGTGTCAGAAGGAGTGCAAAGCAATTATATTCCAATTAAGGAATTCACTTTACATTTCTTTTTAGCAAATTATAGCTTTTTACCTCTTTTGTTAACTGTGCATTGCATCTTATTAGAAATTAATGTATGCCATTTACCCTTGATGTGTAATTAAGTCACTTTCTTTAACTTTTCATTTCTCCAAGAGGGAGCTCCTCCCCCCCCCCCTCCTTGTTAGTTCGGGGAGCTTAATCAAGTCAAGGAGCCACAAAGGCATTTTTCCTACTTTGACAAGCAGCAATCTATATTGTTTTAGTTTGACAGGCAGTGGTTTATACTACATAATTTAAAACCAATTATTTATCCTGTCTTTTCTACTATAAAAGCACACATTTAGTTATATAATCTCCCCCAAGAAATATTCCATCAAACTAAATTACAGGATAGAAATGGATGCCTGGGGCTCAGAGTGGAGGGAGGGGCAGTGAACAGGCAGTAGGGAGTCATGTTTTAAAACAAGGAACAGCAAATTTTCCTTCTGAAATAATAGAGAAGCCTAAATTGAGTGGCATTTCTTAAATTATTTTATGGCCTTTCTTGGTCTACTCTTTGGTAGCCTTGAGATAGGAAAAGTGGGAAGAGAAACTCCATGTCCATTCATGCAAATTATCACATTTTCCCTTTCTGCATATTTTGCTTTGAAAGTTTCCTTTTGATAACAATATTCTCACTAGCATGCACTGAAATGGATAACAGTTTTCTCACTCAAGTAAAATAGACTTGGTGGGACCTCTTTGGTCAGATTTCAGATATTTTCAGAGGCTTTAGAATAGCCTGGAGCAGGTATGATGAACCTATGGCCACCCAGATGTTGTTGGACCTCCTTCTCCCATCATTCTCAGCCAGCATGGCCAAGGGATAAAGGGAGTCACATCTGAAAGGCCAGAGATTTTCCCATCCATGGTGTGGAACATATTTGCTACCTTACTGTACTAATCTTCATACAGCTTTTAGCCATATTTTATGAATGTATTTGTTTTGTTTGTTTGAAACATTTATCTCCTTTATTTACTAAGCCAAACTGACAAGGGCTGGTGGAGGTGGGGTTGTTTGTTACTGTAACAAACTAATATCTCCTTTGATGACATTTTGTCAGGTATGATAAAGGTTAATTAATAAACCAGTGTGAGGGTACATGTTCATTGTCCCTCACACCCATCTTGCTGGTGGAGACGGTGCGGTAAATGGTTTCATAAGCTGAAAACTAGTTTGGCAAGTAATGTGGTGAGTGCCAATAATTTTGCAGAATAGGATCTGCAAGCAGATTGTGCTTTGCAGAATAGGATCTGTATCTTTTAGATACAGAATCATGGAACTGCAGGACAATAAGAAAAAGGGGGATGCTCCCACCTAACTGTCCCAAACCCCATTGCTCATTGGATTTGAGCCAACCAACCAAGAGAAAAGGTTCACTGAAAGAACTGAACTTTTCTCCTTTTCTATCCTCACTGCATCCTACTGCAACCCACAAAAGGCATCTCTGAGAATCAGCGTCTCCCGAATGCACGCTATTATAACTTACAAACTGTTTACTCAACTTGCATTTATTTTAATGTAAAGGAAACTTGAAAACAATGTTTAAAAAAATCATAGAATCATAGAACTGTAGAGTTGGAAGGGATCCTAAGGGTCATCCAGTCCAACCCTCTGCAGTGTAGGAATCCTGCCCATAGCCATCCCTGGATTAATTACATATTATTTGTGGACTCAACAACAACAACAAAATGACGATGGTGACATGAATAAACACCAGTCTTATTTGCTTGACTGATTTTCATTCCTGACCACAGACAAACATGCAAGCTATAGAAATTTCTGCTTCATTTTTCCTCAGGATTCTCTGACATTCCTAGAAATTTCTTATGAACATTTGTACCTTGAACATCTTCCCTTCCATTTTTTGTCACGACTTATTTCATGGCTCACTTGATTCTGTTCTGAGTTTTCTGTCTTTTAAGAAGGTAGGGCTGCAGGGTCTGTTCTGGGATGTTTTTTAAATGCACAGCACTTACTTTTGAATCCTATAAAACATTTAAAAGAAGAAATGTTAAATTATACTTTGGCTTGCTAGTAGCCTTTTCTTTCTTTCTTTCTTTCTTTCTTTCTTTCTTTCTTTCTTTCTTTCCTTCCTTCCTTCCTTCCTTCCTTCCTTCCTTCCTTCCTTCCTTCCTTCCACTCATCTTCAATATGCAAATGCTTCATGAGCTTTAGGTTCTGCTCCCTGTTTCCCCTCCCCGCATGATTTTCTTGGTAGCCAAAGACAGGCATCTATAAGAGAGGCAGAACAAAAGAGACTTACTAAATCAGAGTAAATGAAACCATTTCTTCTTTTGATGCCTCAGTCTGTCATGCCAAACTCAAATGATTCTCTCATCAGCACTACAGGAAGCATCAGCGGCTGACTCGGCAAAGAGAAGAATGGAGAGAATATGAAATATGACAGATTAGACAGGAAGGCTAAGTGTCTGTTCTCCAAATGCAAGAAAGAGGAAAAAATTACACCTTCAAA
Organism: Podarcis liolepis; assembly: GCF_965112155.1. Classification (NCBI taxonomy): domain Eukaryota; kingdom Metazoa; phylum Chordata; class Lepidosauria; order Squamata; family Lacertidae; genus Podarcis; species Podarcis liolepis. The sequence goes on along the minus strand of NC_139557.1, from coordinate 56,624,605 downwards.
GTATTCAAGTATGGGGGCCTTCAGTGTTCAGAAGTGGTCTCTAGTGCTCTGGCGATCAGTGTTAGGTGTCTGTAAAGTCATTGGGGCCTGACAGGTGATCATCATGAAAAGAATGTGAAAAAGTGCTAGCATGTATCAAACTGCAGATATTGCCTCATAAAGATAGCACACTTTACCCATTTATTTTTATATTTCCCTTCCTTCTTAGTCTGTTTTTTATCCTTCCTGTCATTTACAAAGGGTCTTTGAAGGCCTCTGTAATCCAGCGTTGTTCATCCTTGACATCCTAAATTCTAGTTGTTAAGGCACTTTGGCAGTTTGCTCAAAGTGAGAGAGTACTTATAATTTCTCTCCTTTCTTCATTTCACCAAATTCTCATGAACAGCAGCCTATAATCAGAGGTATTTAAGAAGTCACCATATTACATCTGAAGTTGGCTGACAGCTTTTGTGTCAAGCAGCCATTGAAAAAAAAGAAGTCTGTCTCCTTCGCTGTTTGGTTCCCTTTAAATAACACAGGAGGGATTTTGCGTGCTACCCAAAGCAGCAATATTTCTGCCATTCAGGGTATTTTTCATTTATTTATTTGTCTCTAATCCACCTCATAAAATGGCCACAAGGCAACTTAACAGCAGCAGTTGATAGGGCAGAATGGACAGTGGGGCATTACTCACCTGGCTCCCAAAGCCGAGCATCACTGTCAGTTACTAAGAGGGGGAGAGATGGGGAAGTGGAGTTCAGCACAGGATGAGTTCAGCATTGGGAGCAGTTGATTGGCTTCACCAAGGCACCTGCACCATGCTGAATTCAAGGCACCTCCTGCTCTACTAGCAGCAGTGCTCATATTGAGAAGAAGCCAGGTGAGCAATTCTGCTCCACCCATTCCACCCCACAGACCACTACAGCAATCAACAATACTAAATGCCTTGAAATATAACAATGCCAAGAAACACGACAGATAAGAGATAAATATATAAAAACAGCAGATAAATAGCCACTAAAATACTGTAAAGGTAAAGGGACACCTGACCGTTAGGTCCAGTCACGGATGACTCTGGGGTTGCGGCATTTATCTCACTTTATTGGCCGAGGGAGCCAGCGTACAGCTTCCGGGTCATGTGGCCAGCATGACTAAGCCGCTTCTGGTGAACCAGAGCAGCGCACGGAAACGCTGTTTACCTTCCCGCCAGAGCGATACTTCTTTATCTACTTGCACTTTGACGTGCTTTTGAACTGCTAGGTTGGCAGGAGCAGGGACCAAACAATGGGAGCTCACCATTTGATTCGCCGACCTTCTGACTGGAAAGCCCTAGGCTCAGTGGTTTAGACAACAGCGCCACACACGTCTGTATATATACTGTATACCGTATATTATGAAAATGCTAAAAGAATATAATTGACTTCATTAATTTTAGGTGTCAGGCAGAGTTGCAGTGTGTAAGGAAGACACACATCACTTCTATACTGGTAGATATATACTGCTATTGTGGATTTTAAGCAATGGATTTGGAGCTCTATCTTCAACACATCTTCTCAGAAGTGAGGCCCGTTACGTTAACATTTCACATGGAATGGTTTGGAGTTGGAGCTTTGGTCATTCTCATCATAAGAAAATTGGTGGTATTGGTGCACAATAAATAGTAGGAGCAAAATATTTCAAATGAAATATTCAAGCCGGGGGGGGCATTAAAAATCCAACTGTTGAATGGCTTCCAAACCTGCCCCTCCCCTTGTATACATAGTAGACACACATGGTGCATGCAGGAGAGGGTTGCCTAGAAATCTGTTTGACCCAGACCTGTTTAAATATTGCTTTATTGTGTGGATATTTTTACAGCCCCCCACCCCACCCAACTGAGATTTTCCGGTGTCATTTTAACTTTTTTGAATCACTAAGATTTGTTGCTGAAGGAGCAGTGGTAGAAATGTATTAATTGTGGTTGCTAAAATGCCAGTGCGAATTTAGTTGCCTAGACCCCCAATGAGCATGTAATTTCAGAACCATGGACAGCACTCTTGCTTGCTCACTCTTTAGAAAGGACATTATTTATTTCCAAGCACGGAACTTGCTTACTTTCATCTAAAAGGCCAATCACCCGCTTTCCTCTCACATTTTTAGCATTTTTCCTAGAAAAAGAAAAGACCTGGGATTGGATTTAGGGTTGTGAAGTCTCCTAAATTTTTTCATTCTATTTGTGAACGAAAGGCATCCTCCAGGAGACAGGCAGATTCAGAAATATGTGTATTTAAAAATAATAATAAATAAATCAGAAAATGCTATTTTGATAATGTTCAGGGTTTACCTAGGAGTTAGTGGCATTGAATGCAGTAGTAGGAACACAGACATTTGCACTGGGCTTGACTTGCCAAGACAAGATAATGATGAGGGCTTACTTTTTAGAAATGCAGCTGTCAACAGAGAGAGAGAAATAAAATATTGTATGCTAATCACATACAGCCAAGAATACTTGAACAAGGTGCATGTGGTGATTCATTCGCACATGGAAGTTAAAATGTCATTAGCATCTATGTGTGAATTATCCGTCAGAGAAACCTGACCATACTAACAAAGCCTGCCTTGCACTTTGAGAACTGTGGGAAAGCTTGGTCAGTATCCAACATCTTTTAACAAATTATAACATATCAGAGACAAATTTAAGCAGGGAGGCTCATTCATCTCAGTAAAGATATAAGTATGATACAGCAATAAAGCAACTCAAAAGTAGTCATGAAAAAAGATTTACTTTAATGGGACTCTGTCAAAAGGCCTAGGATGGTATTGAATCAGTTTTTACTCAGTGTAGACCCACTGAAATAAATGATGATGACAAAGTTAGGTCAATTTATTTCAATGGGTCTACTCTGAGTAAAACTTAATTGAATATAGCCCATAATATTATCTTTCAGACCTTTAGAATGCATTCCTACCTATTCTCTCCTGGGACTAAGCCCTCATGGAACTCAATGGGAGTTACTTTGGAATTGTCCTATCAATCAGTCAATTTTATATATTGACTGAAGAAATCAGTCCTAAGTAGCCATTTTTAAAAAGCCGCATCTCCATGCAATTAAAGCCAATGTTATAAATTATTGCAAGTGCTCAGAGTAGTAATATTCAACTTTATGGCACACATGAGAGTCCCTTGCTCAGACTATATGATGTGTAATGAAACCTCAATGAACTAATATTCCAATTACCTAAGTAATATTTCACTAGAAACAGATTGCTACAAACCTTAGTCTCCAACTTCTACTAGTTTTCAATGGTTTTGCAGTCACTCTTGGAATGACATAGAATGGTAACTGCATGTCATTGCAATTCCCTCAGTGAAAATGCATTCCAGTTTCTTCACATTTTAAAGATCCAGTGATTTGCTGCGACATTTCCAATAGATGGGAAAGTTGATCAGCTTTAAGTTATTTTTCTTCTTCTCTTTTTGTCATTATAATAAAAAGTGTGTGCTTTCTATGTCTGTAAGTCCTATTATAGTCAGATGTAGGCAAAGGTAAAGATGTCCAGGGGTCCTTTACCTTTGGCTATAGGGATGCAGGTGGTGCCGTGGTCTAAACGACTGAGCCTCTTGGGCTTTCCGACTAGAAGGTTGGTGGTTCAATTCCCCATGACGGGGTGAGCTCCTGTTGCTCTGTCCCAGCTCCTGCCAACCTAGCAGTTCAAAAGCACAGCAGTGCAAGTAGATAAATAGGAACCACAAGGTAGTCAGATATAGTGCATCTAATACGTTTTAAGTGTACATCTAATAATATGGCGCTGTGGCACAGCGGGTGGCACTGTGGGTAAAACCTCAGTGCCTAGGGCTTGCCGATCGCATGGTCGTCGGTTCGAATCCCCGTGGCGGGGTGACCTCCCGTCTTTCAGTCCCAGCTCTTGCCCACCTAGCAGTTCGAAAGCACCCCTAAGTGCAAGTAGATAAATAGGTACCGCTTTCTAGCGGGAAGGTAAACAGCGTTTCCGTGTGCTGCGCTGGTGCCGGCTCACCAGAGCAGCTTCGTCACGCTGGCCACGTGACACGGAAGTGTCTCAGAACAGCGCTGGCCCCCGGCCTCTTAAGTGAGATGGGCACACAACCCTAGAGTCGGACACGACTGGCCCGTACGGGCAGGGGTACCTTTAATAATATAGATGCCACCAGAGAGACAGCCTATTCCCTGATGCCAGCCTGATGAATCTCAGCAAGCAGAGGAATCTGGATTTCACTGACTCACTACAGCTGCCCCAATGGACACCATGGTGTCAGAATATCAGCAAGTGGGTGATCAACTTAATGAGGAGTGGATGAGTGAAAGTGCCTCTGGCACTCCAAGTCCCAGGTGTCTTACAGTAGCAGGTGGAGTGTCTCACCTATCTGAAAGAACGTTTCCGAGCACAATTCAAAGTGTTGGTGCTGACCTTTAAAGCCCTAAATGGCCTCAGTCCTGTATACCTGAAGGAACATCCCCACCCCTATTGTTCTGCCCAGACACTGAGGTCCAGGGCCAAGGGCCTTCTGGTGGTTCCCTCACTGCGAGGTTACAGAGAACCAGGCAGAGGGCCTTCTCAGTAGTGGCACCTGGCCTGGTTCTCTCCCAGCAGATGTCAAGGCAATAAGCAACTATTTTACTTTTAAAAGACAACTGTTTAGGGAAGTTTTTAACATTTGATGCTGTATTGTTTTTAATATTCGGTTGGAAGCCGCCCAGAGTGGCTGGGGTAACCCAGCCAGATGGGCAGGGTATAAATAATAAATTATTATCATTATATAATCAGGTTAGGGCCCAAGGGAAATTCCTCAGGATGCCCAGGCAGAGGGGGAGAAAGGGGGAAGTGTAGCCTGGGTGATGTATGACTCCTCCCCTCTCAATATCTGAGGTTCAATGAGAGACAAAATGGAGGAGAATGGGTAGCAAACCCCTTCCCATAGAGGAAGGCCCCACTAACCAATCTTGGAGGGTTTAAGTGGTCCCTAATAGTATACTGAACTGTATTTTTTTAATGAAATTATTTTAACAGTGTCAGTGAAGGTGTTTTTTTTTGGGGGGGGGGGGAGGTTCAAACTGGTGTAACAGTAACCAAAGTCAGTCAGCAGCCTATCTTCTCCCTTTTGAACTAATGGATATTTTAAAGATGTATTCAAGGGCAGCCCCACATACTGCATTACAGAAATCAAGTCTTAGTATTAACAGGGCCTGGGCAACAATGGTTAGACTTGAATAACTATGGCATGGATAACTGTAGCCAGCAAGAATGTATAGCAAAGTTGCTCTCAGAACTGGCAGTTATTTCATGTGGTTTGATCTCCAAGAAAACATAGAGGAGGGGGCATAGACAATGGTTCTTCCAGGGTGCTAAACTATGTGGGTAAGTGTACATGAGTAGAGTCAGCTTCCCACTTCAGAAAGCCACACACCCCTCAGTCGACACATAAAGGAAGCAAAAGCCGACACACATGTCCCTGCAGCCCCCGCTTGCAAATTAAAGTAATGCATTTTCTAATGCTGGAAGAGGGCTAGTGTGATATCCAGAGCAGAAACAATGGCTAGCATGGCCAGCTGAGATAATCACTTGTCTTTTGGGTTGTATCTGCTCAAGTCATACTCCTGGTACATGGACCAAAGATAGTCATGAGCCCATTGGTACCAGTGGATCCACACTGAATATGGCTGAGCCAGCTATAAACATTTATTTTTAAAAAGTTCAATTCTGTGTAACTTAGTCTGCATAGGAAGTGTGTGTGTGTGTGTGTGTGTGTGTGTGTGTGTGACCTCACAAGTTTATTTTTAGGCTAAACTTTGTTTTCTTCTACTATCATTCCCAGCTGACTGATAAAAGGTTTGGAGAAGACTTGAAGTGAGTGACATAGCAAAGCTAGAGGGCTATAGAAGATTAACAGGCTGAATCTGATCGATTCTAAGAGGTCATTCCTGAAATAGAAGAGGCAACAATGTTCATTTGAATTCAAACAGATTCAATGTTATGCAAAGCTTGAATCATCTAGTGAGATAGAGAAGTGGGGGAAATTTGACAGAAATTATAACCTCACCCCCCCCCCCTTACTACTCCAGAGTATTGCAAAACAGTGAGAGAGGACTAGTGGGGAAAGAAAATTTAAAAATCAGCTGTGAGCACCTTAAACACAGTCAAGGTGAACAAGAAATTCATTTTATATTCCTGCTCTGTAGAACATCTACCTCTATTGCAGCTGGTGATGGGAGAAATCTCCTTAGCTTGATTGATTCAGGACTGAGTCAGCAATTACAAGCATACTGATTTTTTTCACAGCTCTAGACTGACTCATCATGTTGGCTGCACCTGATCACGCTGCTTATTTTCAGCTGTCCCTCACAACTGTGCTTTTTCTTTCTTCTTTTGTCCAGGTCATGGATGTGAATCACAGCTCAGATAGAACTGTGCAACTGACACCAAATATACCGTATTTTTCTGTGTATAACACGCCCCCGTGTATAACATGGCCCCTATTTTGGGGGACTCTAAATTGAGGGAATGGGGGAATGGGGGGAGATTGCCCAGAGACCTGAGAGCACTGCATCAATTGCACGTATCACAACCCCCAATGTTTAGCATTTTTGTAGAATCAAAAACCTTTTCTTATACATGAAAATATACGATATATAAGCTCCTATACAACTGTGGCCAAACACAGAAGTTAAGGGAGTTTGCTTAACTCTATCTGAGCTGTGATCGGTGTTCATGACTTGGACAGAGTGAAATAAAAACCACAGTCATGTTCTGTGTATAAATAGAATTGATAACATGCCTGAGTATTATGAGTTGGGATTTTTTTTGTTTTTAATGGTAGAGACAAAATGATAAACAACTACACACAAATATATAGACCAAAAAATCACATGGATAGATGGAAAGAACTGTAGAGTTGGAAGGGATCTAAAGGATATTATTCCAACCCCCTGAAATTCCCTAGATAGATGAGTGGATGCATAGATGTATGGATAAAGCTGTACACACACACACACACACACACACTAAAACCTTAGGAAATAACCTACCATTCAACACATTTCCCTAGAAAACAATAAGGAACTGATGTTTAAAAAATGAATATCAGAAGTCTAACATTATTATGCCCATCTTCATGATTCCAAAATGAGATGAAAGACTGTCAGACTTTCACAACAGTATCAACAGTATTCAAGTTTTCCATCCTACTTTGAGCAAATGCATTTTTTCCCCCATACGGAGGAATCAAATCGAAATGGATTCTGGAAAAGTTCATGTACCTTCTTCTAATAATGACCGGAATATAGAAAATTCCCACACAGGTTGAGGCCTGTAGGCGACAAAGAAGACATATCATTTGTATGATGAAATCTTGCCTCAGACAACAGATGCTTTAGGACAGCAGTAACAGCCCCTGGCTATTCCTCCTGAGACCCCAGCCATTACCTTCTGCTGCTACGTCATCTCTCCTAGGCCCCCCTGACCTTTCCTACTGCCATCACCAGTGTATGTTCAGCTGCCAGCACAGTCAAATCCTGTATGTGGATTTGCAGATCCTCCAAGTGTCTCTATTTTCCAGGGACAGTCCCAGATTTACAGAAGCCGTCTTGGTTTCTGATTTGATCCAGGAATGCCACGCTTTTCCTTAGGCCATCCCTATTTTGACCAGGGAAATGCTGGAGGGTATGGACTTACTATATGCCACCACCAAATCAAGAAGGTTAGTAACTATGCAACATTTAAAAGGCATCTGAAGGCTGTCCTGTATAGGGAAGTTTTAAAATATTAAATGTTTTATTATGGTTTTATATGTGTTGGAAGCCGCCCAGAGAGGCTGGAGCAACCCAGTTAGATGGGCAGGGTATAAGTAATAAAATGATGATGGTGATGATGGTGGTGGTGGTGTGGTGGTGGTGGTGGTGGTGGTGGTGGTGGTGATGGTGATGATGATGGAACAAGGCATCTCTATTTTCATCAGAGAAATGTTGGAGGGTATGGATTTGGGAGGGCCCCAGCCTCATTTTCTCCTTCAAAATGAATTCCCATTAATTGTCTTAGGCCAGCCCCGCTGTGCTGGCTCCCATTAAGCTTCCTTCCATAAGCAGAAAGGCTTTCACTAACTACATCTCCACAAAAAGCAGTTCAAGGTCAGCGCTTTACCTCACACAGCTCCCCATCCATTTATATTCTTTTCACATTGCTTGTCTTGTATCAGGGACAAGCCACTAGCCAGTCATTTTTCACAGCACTTGGATCTTTGCAATGTGCTTTGCAGCTTTCATTTGCATAGAAAAGAGCATAAAGAACAATTCTCAGCGGAAGCCACAGCCTGTACTTGTTTGTGCTGTTTCAGGAAAGCAGAGCAATGAAATAGCAGGCACTTTTTCAGGGCTCTTTTTTCCACTTCTGAAGGTTACAGAGCAATTTTTAAAACTTATTTTTACAGACACACAAAGGGGAAATGGAAGGATCTACAATGAAATATCATCACTGTGCCTTGAATGGTGAAATTAATGGGGACTCAGGACCGACTCGATTGAAATGCTTCTTTTGTATGCTATGTTCACCGGCAATCCTGGAACAAAGTTCAGGGATTACTCCATCAAGAAACTTCGTTTGAACAGAAACCTTTATGAGCACACTTAAGACTATGTTTATATCTCTGGCACGAAAGCTAATAAAAGGATGTTCTGACTCTGAATCACTGAAACAGCATGGGATGAGGAAAACTCATGTGCTAAACACACACACACGCAGGATTTCAATGCTGTTCAATTATGGATGTGTACAAAAGGAATAAGGCACATGAGTTAGAATGTGAAAAAAATTCTCATGCTTTTGGCAAAAGTATCTGTGAGTTCTACAACTGTAGTGTTGAGAAGGGACTCAAAGGTCCTCTAGTCTAATCCTCTAAGCCTTTACGGAAAGTCCTGAATACTGAAATTATACAGAATAAATGGACTGCATCCTGTCAAAAAAATAGTCCACCCTTTACCACCCCTTCTCTAAACCTAAAGCAGGTTACTCTCCATCGAGGTAATTCTGCCTGAAGCAAGAGTTTGTTTGTTGTTTGTTTGCTTTTTTGTTTGTTTGTGTCATAAAATGGGGGTAACCTCACTGTTGGATTTCATGATCTATGGGAGGGTTTTGACATTTAGCAGAACCACCTTGAAAGGAAAACGTATCGACCATCTACTAAGCTTATGCTTTAGTTGTTCATCTTCCAGTTTTCTTCCATTCTGCTAGAGCTCTGTCACAATGGGAGGAATCTGGCTTTTGGTGAAACCATTTGATTTCTCCTAGCTCTTTTCATACGCTCCCTCCATAGGTATCCCAAATTTCAGTTGGATGGATCATCACCCCGGCTCCACCCCAACCTCCATGAATTCAGCTGAAGTGTGAAAGTTGTATATATGTCAGCTCCTCCATTGTGTGAGGTCGGAAAAGAGGGTAATGTATCCTTTTGTTGCAGAGGTAACCCAGTGGTGTTCCATGTTTTTCTGTGTGCCCTTCCACAAATCATTTTCACTGTGCATTCATTATGATTCCTGCTCAAGGCAGGACCCCACTTCAATACTGTTTGTGGCTGCAAAGGTTTTTGGGCAGCCATCCTGCTTCTTTCCCAATCTGTGCATATCCCATATTTCCTGCTGAAAATCCCTAACTTCTTATAGCACAAGTGTTCTGGTTGAATTTTGCCCTGCTTTTGTTGTAATATAGGCCCTGCAGACAGCAATAACATGATCGCATTGGGGAAGCATCGAGAACAAACTAAAGCAGAATAAATCCATCACTGATGCACTATTATTGTGTCAAGAACATATTGCAGAAGACACCTTCAATAAAACTCCAGTATGGAGAGGCACTTAGCTGCACTGAGAGAATGGTTGCATTGGCCATTGTTGTGCAGGAAGACATGGAACATTATCCAGTTGACTTATGTTTCCACACTGTACTACAGGAAATGTAACCTGGTTGCCTCAGCATATAACGATACATTGCCAGGGATCAGTTCACTTCAGGCATAATGCTGTACAGCTGGAGGTGGAAGGTGTAGTCTTCTATAAGTTGCTAAACTCCAGCTCCCATCAGCCCCAGCCAGCATGGCCAGTGATTGGGGATAATGGAAACTGCAGTCTAGCAATTCCCCAGCCCTGCTATATAGCCAAATTAATTGGTTCTGTACCACTTCACATACTATATGAATCCAAATGTGATTGGCTGGGATCATTTACTGAGAAATAAATAAATGGTGTGGAGAAGCAGTAGGAAGGGGGAAGAAAGATTTGTTGTCCAACTTTTCCACCCCATTTTTTGCCCACAGGAGAAAATCCAGTGCAGCCCTAATACTGACATCAGAAGCACAGGTGTATAGCCCCATGCCAGGGCAAAAGAAGGGGGTGCAGTGGATGCGGGCCACCCCGGGTGTCACCACTGAGCAGGGTGACAAAATGCCAGGTGGCACTCACACAGGCCTGCAGCCCACCCGCTGCCTCCCCCCCAGCTGAAGCGCAGCTGAGTGGGAGGAGGCAGGCAGACTCTGGAGGCCCCGTGGTGTGCCCCGCCCCTGGGCGCGCCACTCCAGGCTCCTGAGCAGCTTCCTCCACCGCTGGCCCTGTGGTTATAGTGTAGGCTTCTTAGAAGCTTCTTGGAGATCTATGATGAGGTCCCTGATGATAGACAAGCTGCCTTTTTATGATACACTCTCCTTCCAGTAGGTTTGGCCAGGGCCACAAGTGAACTGAGAGCACACTCTGCAACATGCCCAAGAATCCTCTCTCACATGCAATGATTTTGTCACAGATGTGAATGAGTCCCCGAGCACAATAGTCTTCAACTTTTTCAGACTAAAGTATGTATTTGGGGACCTATGCTTATGTCTTAATATTTTACCATGTATTTGTATGGTGGTAGTGCTGCTGTTGTGAAGCACCTTAGTCCAGTCTGTGACCTGGTAGTGTGTCCTGACCCACGCACTGAAGGCCAATTCCCTATCAGACTAACCACTGTAGAAACCATTATTGCGACTATTCCTGCAGCCAATGCTGTGACACACCAGAGCATGTGTGTGGAGGTGTAGCGTAGTGAAATATGTTCTTTTCCTTGCTGCATGTGAAGCAAAGTCTTTGTGGATATGCTGAGGGATGCAAGCTACTTGGTTCATTTTCCCACTGAACTGGAATGTCTTTCAGGAAACAAAAGAAGCACATTTCTGACATTTTATCAGGATGGCCAGTAGACAGAGTTTCAACGGATGACGCACTGTATGTCAGTCTCAACAGATCTATGGGAAGATGACCTATATAGCTGCCAGCACTATTAAGAGTCAAGTGGTAGCAGCAGCTCTGATACTGCAAAGGTTTTATACCAAAATAAAACAAAAAAGGAAAAATGAACTAAGTACAATTCTCTTGGATTAGAACTTGGCTTTTCATTTTAGAATGCCTTTTTTGCGAGTGAGGGGAGAGAGAAGCAGCTATAAACAAAATACCAAGCTGTCAATATAATTCATACATAGCTGCTTAGTATCATACACAGCAGCTCCCATAAATGTAATGTATTATTGTTGTTCTTTGGAAGTACATCTGTGGCTTTTCAGCACCCTGACGTATTGTTAGTGTATGACAGAAAGCTTGACAATGGGATGATCACTTCTGTTCCGTCATTTCCAAAGCTCTGAAGAGTTTCTCTCAGCAAAGAAAGATGATTAACTGATTTCCTCCTCTTCCCCTCCCCTCCCCCCGCCTCCCGCTTTTATGCTACGGTATGGAGAGTGCAAGAGTAGCCACGCAATTCCATGTTTCCTCTGCCGCATTTTCCTCATAGGCCATGGGGCTGTATAAAACATTTATTTGGATAAACCAATTGCTGCATCTCAGAAGAGTTAATGCTCTCGGAGGAGGAGGAGTGTAGATATTTCAGCAGAGAAGAGGAGGTGGCAAAGCCTGCAAACGAGTTTGAAGCATGCTTTGCATGCCGTGTCGGAGGATGGTATGCTCAACAGACCTAATCTGCTCTGCATCCTATCAAATCTGTCTCCAGCATATGAACTTGAAAGTTTAGAGATATGCACAAAACACCTGCCTTAGAAGAAACCTTCAGGTAGATAAACCGGGAGGCCTCTTCCAAGGTTATAACACTATGATGACTTCAGAATAGCTGTAAGCCTCAGACTTTGGGCATGTTACAGGGAAAATGGATAAGCCGCTTCCAGGCCCTGTCCGAGCCCCGACTTGTGGCCTCACTTCGAGGAGCGCCTGTTGCTGGGGACGGGCTGCATCCCCCTCAGCCGCCGCCTCGCTTCCTTCCAGGAGACCCGACGGCTCCCCCTCTCCCGCTCGCCCTCCTGCGCCCGCAGCAGACCGAGACCTCCCCGCCCCCGCCCGGCTCGGCCCTACCCGGGCGCCTCCAAGCCCGGCTGGCTCCGCGTCGCGCTCCACGCCGGGCAGCTGCAGCAGGGGCTGCACGGGGGCGCGCGGCAGCCCGGCTGAGCGCGCCCCAGAGCCGCCGCGCCGTCGCTCGCGAGTCCCTCCGAGAGCCTGCGGGACTGACTCCGGAGTCGCGAGGCGGCGCGTCACCCAGGGAAGGGGCGGCTTCGCACAAGCACGACGACCGAAAAGAGCCCAGCAGAGCGCGCGCCCCGGAGGACTTGGGGGGGGTCTGTAGGGCATCAGTGGCCCCCAGAATTCTGCCCGCCCCTCGCCCCATTTGATCCAGATTTACCCTCTGGGGAGAGCGAGCCCCGGCCCAGCAGGGGGCGCCCTCGCTCCGTCCTCTGGGAAGCAAACGCCCTCGCCCGCCTCCCTCCAGGCAACATCTCACGGCACACCAGGCAACATCTCGCGGCACACTAGTGTGCCGCGGAACACCGGTTGGGAAACACTGATCTAGATTGCCAGTAGTACATATGAAAAGGAACCAGGGGTCTTAGTAGAGCTGAAGCTTAATATGAATTAACAGTGTGATGCAGCAGCTAAAAAAAGCAAATGCTATTCTAGGCTGCATCAACAGAAGTATAGTGTCCCAATCAAGGGAAGTAATAGTACCACTCTATTCTGCCGTAGTCAAACCACACCTAAAGTACTGTGCCCAGGTCTGGGTGCCACAATTTAAGAAGGATATTGACAAGCTTGATAGAGGAGGGAAAGCAGGATGATCAAGCCTCATGAGGAAGCCTAATGAGGAATGGTTAAGGGAGTTGGGTATGTTTAGCCTAGATAAGAGGAGACTGAGAGGAGATATGATAGCCGTCTTCAAATATCGAAAGAGCTGTCCCATGGAAATGGAACAAGCTTGTTTTCTCCTGCTCTGGAGGGTAGGACCCAAACCAATGGCTTCAAGTTGCAAGAAAGGAGATTCCAATTTAACATCAGGAAGTACTTTCTAACAGTAAGAGTGCAACAGAGTTCCTCGGGAGGTGGTGGACTCTCCTTCTTTGAATTTTTTTAAGCAGAGGTTGGATGACCGTTTGCCATGGATGACATTTGTCATCCATGTTGAGGTTGAGATTCCTGCATTGCAGGGGGTTGGACTAGATAATCCTTGGGGGCCCCTCCAACTCTACAATTATACGGTTCTATGGATTCTAAGTTGCAATAATGCTGATGTCAGAAGGGCAGCTTCACCCCAGTACACTGGCTGTTTCTGAGACTGATTTTTTATGCATGAAACCCCCCATTTTTACAGAAAAACATTTAAGTCACCATCACTATATTGTGTGCTCATCCAATCCATAAGCTAGTTTTGCATTGTGCAAAGAATACTTTTTCCAGTGTTAGCATTATGCACGTGAGTGCGCCATCGCAGCGATGATAATAGGCTGAGTACCCATCTCTAGCTTTAATGAGTTGACTTTAATCATCCATAACGGAATGTAACCGATATTTAAAAACAGCCTCTTAAATGCAGCTAATTGTGATTCTGCTGACTTTGGACCAGGCAGCTTTTTAACAGGAACACTGCAGGATAATAGTAATGATGATCACAAAAGTAGGACACTATTGTTGCAAAAAGTTCTCCACACCCCACTGCCCAACACTCCTGCTTCTTTGTTCTTCTAAGCTGCAGGGGGGGGGGGGGAGAATGTCCATTATTGAAACTAATGGAAGTGAGCATTCCAGAAGCCCACAAAAGCCTACTAAAAGCAAAACAACAGTTTCCTCATTGAGGCTATTCATCAGAATGAACGGCCTCAGTCCTGTATACCTGAAGGAGCGTCTCCACCCCCATTGTTCAGCCCGGATACTGAGATCCAGCGCTGAGGGCCTTCTGGCAGTTCCCTCATTGCGAGAAGTGAGGTTACAGGGAACCAGACAGAAGGCCTTCTCGGTAGTGGCACCCACCCTGTGGAACACCCTCCCTTCAGATGTGAAGGAAATAAGCAGCTATCCTATCTTTAAAAGACATCTGATGGCAGCCCTGTTTAGGGAAGTTTTTAATATTTAATGCTGTGCTGTTTTTAACATTTGATTGGGAGCTGCCCAATTATTATATGACTAGGATGAAGCATGGAAATAATTGATGGACAGATGCAGTTTGCCAGTGACTTTCATATGATGTGCAGGGGGGAATTTTGTCTACTCAGGACTCACCAGTAGGCACATGCTCCTGCTTCAGCTGCACTGTCACCTCTATGGTAAGCATTCTGTTGAAAGCTGAGCAAAAGAAAACAAAGAATCAAATGAAGAAAGAGGGAATCATAGAATCATAGAACTGTAGAGTTTGAAAGGACCCCAAGAATCATCTCGTCCAACCCCCTGCAATGCAGGAATCTCAGTTAAAGTATCCATGACAGATGACCACCCAACTTCTGCTTAAAAACCTCCAGGGAAGGAGAATTCACCACTTCGGCAGATCCTCCCAACCACACCAGCTGCTGCTGACCATTCTCCTTCCGTGAACATAAGCTCCTTCTCTGAATGGAGTGAAAACAGAATGCTGAACCAGTTGGAATTTGGAATGATCTGGAGAGGCTACTTGTATACACAGGTGCTCTTATCTACCCGTCAGAGCACCTGCATTCAAACGTCTTCCACTCGCTTTCTGGGAAAGGAGAAAGTCCATTTGAGAATCTCCTCCAGGCATTGGAATCCACAGTCAGTTTGGGACAGAACCAATAGATGCAATGGAAAGGAACTCATTGTATTCATAAATGATTATTGAACATACATCTGCTTAAGAAAACTTAAAGTGACTTCCAAGAGTTCAGCACTCCTTCCAATGCCTTTTTTAAAAAAATATTTCCGAGTAGTTATAGTTACAGTTCTTTGACCATCTCTTTGGGGAGCCTCTTCATCTGCTAGTAGCTGTTAACTATTAAAAGGTTTTCTTTGTCTAACCTACATATTCCTTCCGTAGCTTCAGGCAATGGTTCTTTCTACAACCTACTTCTGAAACTGAATAATTCCCTTTCTTCATTTATATTGTTACCTGGAAGATATTCCTAAACTTTTGACATGTCCCTTTAGACTACTTCCATCCTCTTTTTATACAGTGTTTGTTCCCTTCGTCTCTGCCCATGCTATATATTGCTTCCAGAGCTTTTTTTCAACAGGAACACACTGGAACTCAGTTCCAGAACCTCTCAGGTTGGTGCCATTGGCATTCTAAGAGAACAAGAGAGGTGTTCATGGTGAGTTCTGGCACCTCTTTTTCCTAGAAAAATAGCACTGATTGTTTCCTTTATCACCTTCACTGTTTTGCTTTGGATCTGCCACCAGTCCCCTCTTCCTATCCCTTGCACCCAGAATGTTTTGAGAGTGGTTACATAAGAACACTGCTAACTAACATAATCAGGTGACATATACACCATGCACTTAAAGCATGTGACTTTCCCCAAGGAATCTTGGGAACTGTACTTTGTCAAGGATAATAGAAATTGTAGCTCTGTGAGGGGTAAACTATAGTTCCCAGCATTCCTTAGGGAGGAGTCCAGTTTTTAAAACCCTAATTAAACTCTGCCTCCCCCTATTTTTTTGATACATGGCTGAAAATGGGGCAGGCAACCCCAGGAGCAGCATAGGGTCATTCTATGGGTTCAATGGCCCTGGAATGGGGTTGCAGAGTGGATTAGGGTGGGTGTCTCTGCACAAACTCTACTTTTTTATATTTCCTGTCCCAGTGAATGAGGAAAACAGAGCTTAATTTATTATTATTATTATTATTATTATTATTATTATTATTATTATTATTCTGATGTATTGCCCCTGATATATGGAGTTGCTTAGAACACCAAACACAGATCAAAGAAGAGAGAGCAGAGAGTGACTTGACATTTTATAAAACATTCATTTACTAGGCAAATCTGATGGGCCTGTGCACATCCCTGCTCTTCACAAAGATTGACCGTGATAATCGACACCTGAAGCAGTTATTGCCTGGAATCATGCAATCATCTCCCTTAATCATCTGTCTTAAACCAAACCCTCTTGTGGCTGTACTTACATGGTGCACTGGTCATTTGTGATCTCTCCTGCCATGAAGTGAGTTGAGTTATTACCTTGCTTCAGTAATTTGTTGGCAACCTGAGGACGCACAGGCTATAGTATGTCCAGAGGCTACAGACGACATGATCCCCATGAAGTCTGAACTGTCATGAGCTGACTTTTTAATAAAGATATATGAATTTTTATTTCTGTGAATATTCTTCCCTTGCTGTAAATTGACATTGTGCGACTGGGGCATATATCGACAAAGAGGACATGTCATTTTTGCAAGTGAAGGGTTTTTTAAATGGTTACCTTGCAAGTCTCTTTACATCTGAGAATAAGAATGCAGGATAAGATCCTCCGTGGCTACCAGTACATGGAACAGGTGAGTGAGGGCTGGGGGCTGCAAATAAGGGGAGGTTTATTGAGGAGGAGCATTGCTTGGGTTGAGTGCAGAGGGCCATACTGAAAAAGCTGAAGGGCCACATTCAACCATCAGCATCCCCGCCCCACAAGCCCTGCTTTATGCATACTAACCAAAAGTGATGGTGACAGACCAATGGCAAACAATGAATCATGCATTAGCATTCCTGAGAGCTTTCTGCCCATCCGCTTCCTTTATTTGGCGCCCCATTCTTTAAGGTATATCAATAGGTCTCATGCTTCTGGGAATTGCTTTAGTACCGGCATTTGGGTATAGACAAAAATAATTTAATTTCATCCATTTGCTTTCTCTGGCTGCCCGCACAAATAAGATGCTTCACATAACAAGATCACCACATTTGCATAGGCTCAGAAACTTCAATGCCAACCTGTTTTAAAATGGATTGCAGCATCAGTATTTCCCCTATTGAATGAGTCAACTGCATTACAAGAGAGTCAAGGCCATTTCATGTGGGAACAGTGAGCTTTCTTTTGTTAGTTTTTCCCCATTTGAAGAGATGGGGGGGAATGTATTTCTGCAAATTGAATCTGTTTTAAAAGGAAATAATGAATATCCACACAATACCCACCTCCCAGGATATATTGAATACACCTGTCAATACGTGCCCCTGACACTGTGAGATGTTTGGACTTCAGCTTTTACCGGGAGATATTTTCCTGCTGCTGTGAATTGCATACTACCTAAATGAATGTTTCACTTTGTCCCTTCCCCCTGAAAGGATAATATGTGCCATCATCTCTGCAAACATTGTTCTCTTCTTGGGGAACACCCTGGTAAAAAGCACCCTGTATGTGGATTCCACTACCCCAGAAAAAAAACAAAGGATGAGCAATCCAGTGGTGCACATCTGGCAGGGAATACCGGGTTCTCGTTCTCCAACCCACCTTCAAATTTGAACCTGTCAGAGAAAACCCATGGGAAGGGAAATAGATTGCTATGCCCACGGACAAAATTCAGAAATGTAAAAGAAGAATAAATAAATGCATTCAGTTCTTTTCCAGAAACAATAGCGGTTAATTTGGAATTTCAGAGTCTGGGGAACAATTGAAACGCAGACATTTCAGAAGCATCTCTACCTTTAAAATGACCTTCAAAACCACTTAGCTAATCTGTTGAATGGCTACTCAGGCCAATGTGCCCTGTAGAATATCAGAGGGTGGCGAACAGAGAATGGACTATGGAATGCCCTTCACTCTGCTACATGTGAAGCAGAAACCACTGGGTGCTCTAGATATCTTGTAAAGGCCTATCTTTTTGCCCAAACTTTCCCTGACCTAAAGGACCAGACCTTGTTTTATGTGTTTTTCTGAACCCCCTGCATTCCTGTTTTATTTGTTCATTTGTTTGTATATGCTTTTATGTTACTGTATTGTTGGTTTGATTTTTGTTTTAATGATATTGTGTGGTTTTATATTGTACAGTGCTTAGAGATTTAAAAAATATTAAGCAGTTTAAGCATGCTTTGAAATAAAATAAAATAAAATAAAATATGTGTGCTTTCTTTACTGCTTCCAACACATTCAGTAGTGCTCGTGGAAGGGCTTTTGCTTGCATGTTTCTGCCAAGAGCACCTAGCGCTGGACTTCATTCAGGGCTGATGTCCAGGGTCCTGTAATTCAGCTGCCCACCAGAAAAATACCCCAGAAAATGACTCTACAGATGTCATGGTGCTGGCAGGCAAGGAATATCCAGAAAGAGGAATTAACTTTTTATTATCCAAAGTAAATAGCAACCACGAGGTGTTTTCCAACTAAAACATAACCAAAAACTTAATAAATTAAACGATGCAACATCAATAAATTCAGTATAAACTATCTTAAGTAAACAAACAGTTGCAGATCACACAGACCATAGTCTTCCTAATGTTGGGCACAAGGTAAAATTAAAACAACTTAAATATATCCAAAGGTATAAGAGAACAGGGACATTTTAACCAGGTAGCAGAAGTTTAATAATGTGGTGAACCTTGCCTCTAGAGAGAGAGTTCTACAGAAAAGACGTTGCCAGGTGTCAGAGCTGCTTCCAGGTCCCAGCTCACAGAGGACCACGCTAGCCGGCAATACTGTACAAAAGTCTTTATTGAGTTACAGTTTCCATTTCCAAGCCGCAGCGCGCAGCTCTACGTCTTAGAAGCTAGACCGGCGAAGCTCCGTCTGAGTCTCCGCCTCCAGTACACCAACTTAATACTCTAGCCTTACTCCACCTCTTCCTTCTTTCCTTCCTCCTCTGGGTCCCTCTGCCCCCCGTGGTCTCTTCTTTCCTGAACTCTTCTGACGCTGACCCCCCAGACTCTTCTCCCCCCTTGCGGCAGGCTTTAGGACCTGGCTCCCTATCCGGGCTGCTTACTGTGCCGCCTTCCTGTGCATTTGAACTTGGCGCGCGCGCCCAACCTTCAACCTTCCCCTTGACCGTTTCCTTGCTCCCCGATGGAGGTGTGGCCAATCCTGACTCCTGCCCTCCCACTTGCGGCGAGCCGCCTGATCCCGATACCTGGGACCCCTCCTCCCTACTGCGCTCTGGTGGGGAAGCTGGCCCCGATTTCCAACTGCTGCTCTCTGAGTCCCCTCTGGTCCCTTCTTCCTGGGGTGTCCCCCTAGGCGCCCCTCTTGCTCTGACCACTGGCGCCCCTTTCTGTGAATCTTCCGATTCACTGGAAAGACTCGGAGACCTCGGGCCGCTGTCATCGCTCATATTTCCTTCGGATTCCTCCCCCTCGCTCTCTGTTTCCTCCCTTTCCTGTGCCTCTGCTCCTGAACCCCTGACACCAGGTGTTAATGTGAAGTGGGAAAATCAACTCCAGAAGGTTGGATGAGTTTCCAGGAAGGGGTGGGAGGTGTTATGGGGGGCTGCAGAGGGAGGAGAGAATCACTCAAAATTGCTTCCTCTCCTTTTCTGTTGGTAGATGATTTTACTGCATCAAGAGCCCATTTCGTGAGCATCAAGGGCACCAAATGAATTCCATCCATTCTCAACAAACACACCAAAGAAAACTCACCACTGAGTATTCTCCTTATCCATCCCTCATCGCTTAGCAAGTAGGTGGGAAACAACCTGGTTTCTTCCACACCATCGAAGACTGCATTAGAACTTGCTGTGTTCTGTAAATCATTCTTTTTGTCTTTCTGATTTTCAAAGCAAAACAGCTTAGATGTTAAATTATCTAAGGGCTTGCCGATTTTCAGACAGCTCATACATACTCATGTCATCCTTAATATGCCCTGAGAACCATTTTATTATCCATGGCTAAGTTTGCAACTTCTGCTATGGGAAAAGAAAATGTCGTGGCTGATTTGCATATGTTAATTTTTAAAAACAGCAAGAGGGCAAATAAATAATGTCATCCCAATTTAGAAGTGGCTAACTGTATGTATGGCTCTTTAATAAAAGCCATTACATGTTAAGAGCTTGATTCAACATGCTCCAGCATAACGTTAAGTGCAGAGGGTTTGCATCGCTGGCTGATGAACGGCAAAGGTCCATGCTACAATTCCCAGAGTTCCCTGGGAAGAAGGAATGACTGTTAAACCATTCTGGGCATTGTAGCTTGTGAGGGGAATAGAGGTCACCTAACTACCCTCAGCACTCTTAACAAGCTACAGTTCCCAGGTTGCTTTTAAAGTTTTCTGATACTGCTTTAAAGGTATAGTGCAGATGGGGCCATACTCTGGAATTAGTCCTGCTGCTCTCCAGCCTTGAGGTGATCCAGCTAATCGTCCTTAAATCCACTTAAGTCTGATTTCCTCATTCCTTTCCTGAAACACTCATAGCCTTAGCAGAAAGCAGCAGGATGGGCCACATTCACATCTAAGCCATTAAGTATTTCTCACACAGTCCTAGATAAGATGGTGAGAGTCCCAAACCTGGATTTACCTCATATTCAGTACAGCCCTGACAAGGTAATCATTTCATAGCCATTCACAAGCTGCAGATAATGACTCCTCTTTTCAAAGCGAAGTCTCACTCTCTGAATATGACCGGTTCCAAAAAATGAATTATAAATCTGGTGTATGTATGCAGAGGGAGAGAAAGACAGCAATTAGAAGCTCTAAAAGGTACAAAATTACTTTCAGCTAATGGGGAAGCAGCTTCCATTTGACACATTCTTGGAAGAGCTCATTAGAGCTGGGCATTTGGGTTTGAAATAGTGTGGTAGGAACGTCTGACATTTGACGGATTGCCCAACAAAGACGCTGCTTCTGTGCTGTTAAAGGGCTAAATGGGATTTTGAGTGCATTTTAATGGAAATATACCCTCTAATTGGATAACAAGTTCACAATGCAAACAAAAATAGGCCCCAGGTTCAGTCCCTGGCATTTCCAGGTAGAACTGGGGGAAGACTTCCTGTCTGAAACTCTGCCAGTCAGTGTCAGCATTGCTCATCTAGATGACCCCTAGTCTGACTCTGTATAAGACTCTGTATAAGGCAACCTCCTTTATTCCTCATTAACGATTGTAAGACCATCTTGGTATTTCAATGAATAAATCCACATTAGCACCTACTCTACGAACAAGGTGGTTTAGTCATAACAATACTTTTCAAAGCCTCAACATGCTTTACACACATATTACCTCAGTAATCTTCAGCCTTTAAGGTTAGGCAGTGATTTTATCCCCATACAGTAGAACCTTGGTTCTCGAACACCTTGGTACTCGAATATTTCGGTTCCTGAACACCAAAAACCAGGAAGTAAATGTTCCGGTTTTTGAACATTTTTCGGAACACGAATGTCCGATGCAGCTATCAGCTATTGTTTCCAAGGTGCCTGCACCAACCGGATGCCACGCCTTGGTTTTCAAACACTTCCGAAGTCAAACGGACTTCTGGAACTGATTACATTCGAGAACCAAGGTTCCACTATTGGAAATGGGGGGTTAAGTAGCTTGCCGAGGGCCATCAAGTGAGTTCATAAAACAAAATTATTTCAACGGGACACTTCCTGACTTACAGCTCACCTTACTCTTGGGCACCAGGCTACGGTGAAATAGAGTTACACTGGAGTTGTCTCAATCCAGGCA
Source organism: Podarcis liolepis (assembly GCF_965112155.1). Lineage (NCBI taxonomy): Eukaryota > Metazoa > Chordata > Lepidosauria > Squamata > Lacertidae > Podarcis > Podarcis liolepis. The sequence continues at coordinate 56,602,744 of NC_139557.1, read as the reverse complement.
TGTTTGCTCAGGAGTTAGGCTGACTGTATTTAACAGGACCTATCTCTAGGGAAACTTGCATCCTGTGTTGAGCTATTGAGCAATGTCAAATATCTAGGAGTAGGGCTAGGAGTTTGCATGTAGAAGGTCCCAGGTTCAATCCTTGGCTTATGCAGGTAGGGTTGGGAAAGACTGTTGAATCAAAGTCTGTTGAATCAAACAGCAGCATTTCTGTGGCAGTAAATATTTGGCAAATAGTCACGTGTTCATATAACATCCCAAGACAAAGTCTTTGTGGGGAGTGGATTTGTTCCAGTTGTCGTTGGGAGCCATATGTCTCCATTTCTATAGGCAATTTGTGGCTTTGGTTACATCCCTTAGAACAGCAATGGCTCTTGCATCCTCACAATGGTGTCCAGAAGGACTGCTCTTTTTTCTTCCCTAAGCTGCTCTAATTGAAGCATCCAATTGCATCCAGCAGCCTTGGCGGAGAACAGCTGCTCATTACTGTGCAGAGCAGCGGCAGTTCTTTCATTGCTCTGCTTTGATTCATCTCATTTTTAAACACGCACACGCGCACATGTATTCCTCCACAACCCACACATGAACCCTGGCTGTGCCCGCAAATGAGAGCATGTCATTAGCAGCAAGCAAGGCAGATCTTGGGCTTGAGCTACATAGAGAAGATGAAGCCTTCTAATGCAACCAGGACAGTCAAAGAGGGCAGCAGGCATGAAGGCCACCACCTGCACTGTGTTCATCACACTATATCAAGACCTTTTTCCTTCTGTAAATTGTCCTAGATATATCAGCGTCCACAGACATTCCTGACATTCCATCTTCCCAACCTTTCTATTATTTGTGGAGCTCTGAAATTTGGTCACCCTGACAGGAACACCTCTTGCTGAATGAAGACAGTGACAATAGCATGCACCCAGCCATCCCTAATTGACTTCATGGAATTAATGGTTTTAAAGGGAAGATGATTGAAAGTTCTAGCAGCCAGAACAATAGAGTATTAATAATGCCCCATAGTGACTCCTGATTAAAAAACAAAAAACCCACTCACACCGTCAGGGGAACCTGACTGTAAACCACTATATTATAGAGGCAGTGTCGTGTAGTGTTTAGAGTGTTAGACTAGGCCATCAAACTCACTCGGTGACCCTGAGCCAGTCACAATCTCTCAGCCTCACCTACATCACAGGGTTGTTGTGAGGATAAAATGAGGAAAGGGAGAATCACGTACACTACTTTGAGCACTTCAGAAAAAAGATGAGACATAAATGCAATACTGTAAATAAATAATAAGATCGTCAAATGGATATTTCAGATAATGAGAAACCATTTTACTTCCTGATCTGCAGATTTCTATGGAACTGTAATGTTCCGGGATAATAGATGCTCTTTGGACTCAACTAGGCTGCTTTTAAGGCTCTGAAGATTCACATTTTACAACAATTTGCCATCAGCATTCCATTCCACTGTGATAGGCCCAGTCCAGGAGTTCCATCATAATTTAGGAACTTGGTATGTGAAACAGTAGAAACTGGCAGACCTAGAAATATATGAATCACTGAGCACCTTCATGGTGAGAGAACACTAGAAATGCTTTTGAAATATGTGTCTGTCCTTTATAATTGATGTGGCACATTTCTCACTAAGTTCCAAAGGGCCATGTGAAATGAGGGGCTCGGTGAGGAGTTACACGTTGCAACAACAAAGGAGAGTGCTTTTTTGGTGGTGGTGCCCTGATTATGGAGCACTCTCTACAAACTGATGTATTTGAAACTACATTACAAATTTGTTTGTTTGTTGTGCCAGGCTAAGGTAGCCCTATTTCTTAGGCATTCCAACATGTTCAAAGCCTTAGCTTACTGTATGCTTTTTAGCCGCTGCCTCATATTGGGGAAGGGATGTAGCTCAGTGGTAGTGCATCTACTTTGAGTGCAGAAGATCCTAGGGTTGGGAATGCTCCCTGTCTAAAACCCTAGAAACCCACTTCCAGTCTGCAAAGGCAATGCCTAGCTCAGTGGACCAGTGGACCAACTTGTTATAAGGCAGTCTCCTATAGTTCCTATATCTATGTTCCTATGTTATTGCCAGTGTGGTGGTTTTATTGTACCAACTTGGACTCTAATGGATGAAGGGCATTATACTGTGAGAATACTTTCTCTCACTGGGCTCCCAGAGCCCTCAAATGCTTTACCATTCGCTGAGAGGTTTTGGTGAGTCCTTTATTCCTCCAGGAGGAAGCCCTGTGCTCTCCAAAGCACAGGGCATGGACACCTATCAAGTATTATGTTTGCTTGTTTTTAGCTACTGACCCCCTCACAATTATTCCTGGAGTTAAATTCACTTTTCTTATTGGTTCAAGTAAATTCCCCAATTGCCTTACAGTGACTTCCCTCTTCATTGGTTCATGGTTCTGTTTGCTAAAGCATCCTGAACTTAAGACTGAAAACTTGAGGAATTGGAACTGACAGATTCATCTATCCTTAGAAAATACACCTCTTACCTTCTCTCTCTGTAATCCTGGGTTTCATGCTGGCTGATCAGGACTGTGCACAAGGGGGGAACATCTCCATGCCCAGGTGATGTTAGGGACTGGGCAGAGGAGATGGAAAGGTGGAGACCGCCTCCCCATCCTGATCCTTCCAGGGAGGAGGAAGAGGAAGACAGTACAGATTTACAACGTGGTTTGCAGGAGGTCACAGCTCAGAGGCAGATGAGGGAAAAAGTTGGAAAATAATAGGAGAGGGGGAGTAGGCAGAGCTGGATCAGCAGCTGGATGCCATGTTACTAGAAAGCATTCCAGACCCACCATCTCCCAGAACCTGATGAGCCTTAAAAGTAGGAGAGCAAAGAGCTCAAAGACAGAGGGCACTTAGCGGTACTCATAGAAGAGGTGATGATGATGATGATGAATGAGGAAGTGGGAAAAGAAGGGGGTGGACATTCACTCAGGACAATGCCATTATCCAGCCTCTGTAAAGTTTGAAATAAAAAAAGGACTGTAAGAAACTTTTCCTTGTCTTTATACTTTCCTTGGCAACCATCTGGGAGCCACTGACAGCATCCTGAAAGGTGACAGTGTGTCATCTGTCCCTGAAGAGCCTTGTCAATTTTCTCCACCAAATCTATGGGTCTCTTCTTGTTCAGTCTTCCTTCCAGCCTCAAATTTGCACACACACGGAGCATCTTATGGTCCCATCCAACCGTTCCTCTAGCAGCCTCTCTGGTAGCTTCCAGATGCCACTGATCATGTGAATTTTCTTCCTGCAGTTGGGTTGTACCTTGCCAACAGAGGTTCTCAATCCCATCATGTTAACCCCTGCTATGGTAGGCTTCATTGCCTGCTGAAGATATGCTTCACAAAATAGGATGGGGGTTATCTAGATGGAGTTGGACCCACCACCCATCATACCTGACCACTGACCATGCTAGCTGGGGCTGATAAGAACTGTAGTCCACAAACTCTAAATGACACCACATTGGCTATCCAGCTATGGAAACAGCCAATCTCTGACTCAAATTCATTTATCCCCCTGCCTTTTTACATGGGGATAAATGCATACACAGGTAATCTGATGATCACAGAAATTGGAAGATGGAGATGCTTGGCTTGGATAACCTTGAGATGATGTCACAACTGAAAGGAATGTCAGCCTAGTAAGGGATCATGAGTCCTGCATCCTGCCAACAACACTAATTCCCTGGGGTGTCTAAGAAGGAGTTTTGCTGGTGTGATTTTTCACTTGCCTTTACAAGAAAACAGGAGGGGGAGGTTGTGCCTGCCTGTGCATGCATGTGTGTTCCTCTGGGTGAAAAGGGCAGCCATGGATTCCATTAGCTAAAACAGCTGGCTGTGCAGAAATTATTTACATGCTGCAGCAGTGCAGACTGGTGTCTCCTTATTATTACTGAGCCTCTTCTGCGCTGTCCACCAAACAGCCCTATTTCAGATACTTGTTGGACAGTGTTGGCTCCATTACCACTGAGGCATAGATACAGCAATAACAGCTGAAATTACAGCGTGTGTGCTAAAAAACATCTGGTCGCCACCCAGGAGGGATGTATCCCTGCTAACCGTGAACAAGTAAATCTTAAATAAAGTGTAAGTTAATTGCCTGCAGTAATATGGTATTATCGTAATCATTTGTGCTCAAGCATATAAGCTGATATTCATTAAGTTTTCTTTTTTAGGCATTTGGGAAGCTTATTTAACATGTACATTAGTAGACTGATTCTGCTATGCTGTTCACAGCAGAGAAGAGTGATCAGGCGCTCTAGTGGTTTCAGTTACAGAGACTGAAAAAGAGGGGAGGCTGTTGTGGAGATTACAGACATTGGCCTTGTTGCATGAACACCAATCCAGTGAGAAACTTCAGAAGTGCCCTCTAAGGATGGAGCAGGAATCTGCCCTACTGAGATTCCAAAGCTAATGCACCTGATCCGATCAAGGTGGATGAAATATACTCAGAGACCTGTAGTGATTTCATGCTCTTTATTGCAGCTTGTAAAACAGTGATTGAATTGCCCCTCAGACCTCAGGCTTTTATATACATTATACATTATTTACACAATGATTGGCTGATTCTTTTTCCCTCCTGGAGCCTGATTGGTCTTTTCCTGAGGGCCAATCAGTAGTTGCGTTCTACGATCCTACCAGCCTAATAGGCTGATTAACTTCTTTCTGGAACCTGATTGGTCTTCTTCTGCAAACCAATCAGTTATTGCATTCTAGGATCCTACTTGCCTATTGTTCTAGGGTACATAACAGTGGATCTCGGCCTGAATCAAAGCAACAGTCTGCTTCAGAATCTGCAAGATAGTGGATCTCATTATGAGGTGGTCCAATGGTTGAGCACTGCCTTTGTTCACCATCACCCACCAAAAACTTTTTTTCCCCTCTGAGCGAAGAAACACACAGAACTACGGGGGGGGGGGTGTTGCTTAGGAAAAGCTACCGAAGGGCCTCTCCATCTACTCTCCTGCTAGACCAGCTCCATCTGACTCCTTCACCTGTCATTAGCAGCCTTCCATCAGACTGTAGGCAGTGGGAGAGATGGAGCTGCTGGGCCCCTCCATCAGCTCTGCTGAAAGACCAGCAACTTTGAGCTCCTCTGCTCCTTGACATCTTTCCATCCCATCTGGTCAATGCAAGTATTTTTAAACAGTTTTATTTATTCAGTTTTCTTTCTCCCTCCCAATTCCTTTTGTGTGTGTGTGTGTGTGTGTGTGTGTGTGTGTGTGTGTGTGTGTGATGTCTTTTAGACTACAAGCCTGAGGGCAGGGATTATTTGTAAGCCACTCTGGGAGCCATATTTTGCTGGAGAGTGTTGGCCGGGGGGCAGGGGAGAGAAGAGGGATGCTTTAAATACATAAATGAAAGACCCAGCTCAGACAGGAAGATGCTCCAAGTTGCAGTTCCCAATGCTCACCAAATTGGGCATCTCCACGCAGAGCTATAGTTTCCCAGTTCTAGCCCCACCAGCTTCTCACAGCAACTGCTTCAGATGACTATCTTTATGTGTTTCTGTACTGGGTATAGTTGGTCACCAGACATGACTGATAAGGAACAGAAGAACTGACCTTGAATATTTGTATACCCTCAGCAGAGGTTGCCTTTTGCATCTGGGCAAATTACAACTTTGGGCTTTCCTGACCAGCAAACGGCAATCTCATGCAAAAACATAGATGTGGTGTTCTCTTCTGACAGCAGATCATTCTTATCCTTCTGCATCAAAAGGAAACCTTTCCAGTATATGAGCAATTTTTTTCCTCTGATTTTAATTCAAGGGTGAACTATACCTCGATTTTCAGGCTTTGAGGAAACATTTGCTCTAAATATTGCACACTTTTCTTCCCCATGCCAAACTGTGCCAAATATTAAGTCCCAGACTTTTGCAGTCTTTTTTGTCTTGCAATCACAGCTGTACTTGGACCCATAAGTGTCTCTTCCACTCCAGTGCCTCATAAAGCTATACTGAGATTGCCTGTGCCTGAGGACAGCTACCCAAGTGAAGCATTATCCAATTGCGAGATGGGCACTGAGAGTAGACAGAGCTTATTCTGAGCACAGTCCAAATGACTTTTTCATTGACGGCCTTTGAAAGTTGTTAGCAGTGTTGCATGAAGCAGCAAAAAGTCCTGTAGCTTAAACCTCCCCCCTCCCCGCTTCTCCAAAACAAATCAATATAGAATATTTTAAGGCTTTTTAGATCTTGTCGAGGGACACAGATGAACTCTTGGAGAGCTGCTTTGTGAAGAAACTCCTTAGGTACCGTTGCTGAAAATCCAAAATGTTCCAGCCAAATCAATGGCTTGGTTATCTGTGAGAGTGAAAGGTAACACACTGGGAAGATGTGGAACATGAAAAATAAGCTTAATTATAGCTTTTAGGTGAAGCGTTGGGAAAGGAAGGCAGTTCAAAGCCAAGTTAGAGATTTTTCACTTCATGTGCTTGAAGAACCAACATGCTTGCAACCATGTATAGAGAACGGCAGAAAATACTGCCAAATAGATAACAAAGTAAAATACAGCCCACTGCCAACTAACAAAAAGCTCCTGGTGTGAGGGGATTGTGTTAACCACTAGCAGTGCTCATTATACTACTAAGCTTTGTTCCAGAGTGATAAAAACATGGTTATGCTTCGCTTGGGGTTAGTGTAAGAAAAGAGGGCCCAAGGAGGTTGGTCTTTTGCCAAATGTGCGCAAGTTCCCTCCATCCCCTGCCGTCTAATGTGATTTATAATAAACCTTTCTCACTGCAAGAAATGAAGCAGAGAGAGAAAATAAACACATTGGCTCCCTTGCTCGGGAGCTCTTAATGCACAAACCTAATATTTATTTTCATTATTGTCATCAACCAGAATATCGAATGGGCTGGGTTGTTCTCTAAGGCCACACAGGGAATTATTCAGAGGAAGCAGCCGGGAGTTTTTCTTAAATGAGTGGTGCCACCCTCAAAAGAACTTGGCATAAGTAGGAAAGCTTCTGGAAACTGCCCTGTCTAGATTAAGGTCTCTGTTGCCTGCATAACTTTGTGAAGTACCACATACACAGCTACAGGTAGTAGTATCAGTGTCCACAAGTGAGGGAGAGGGAAGAAGTAGGGTGTTTTGAAGGAAGTGGGATGGTGTCCAAGGAGGGCAGGGAGGAAATAGACTGATGAGGTCTGATTAATTTTGGAAGGACTTATGCCCATCTGAAAAAAGCCATGAAGGCTCTATGAGGTCTATGTTGGAGAGGCTGGCTTTCAGTTAGTTGCTTCAAACACATGCCTGGTTATAATAGGACTCCATAGCTGTTTGGCTGGTATGAGGACCCAAATTTTTCAAGGCTGTTTGGCTTTAATTTCTCCTGGAAGGGAGAAATCAGTCTGGAACTTTCTAAGATAATAAGAAAGTCCATTTTAAAATGCTGTATATGCTTTCGTTTTTCAGCTATGCATTTTAGGCCAAGGGTTCCCAAACATTTCCCTCCCCCTGCCATTGACCAACTAAAAATTGTCATGGAGGACAACTTAGTGTTTTTTTTTTACCTGTTCCCACAATTGTAATGGAATGTGTTAGGTGCTATATGATTTTTAATTGTACTTTCATTGCTTCTTTGATTTCTTTTATTGTACTGACTTACAGTTTGAATTCCACAGAATTCCATAGAATTCAGGTGCCTGCCAAACAAATTCTTGGGCTGGAGTGTTGTTTAGGGGTATTTGGGTTTTTTGTTGTTGCTGCTGTTATTGGTATTGATTTTTGGTATGTCTATCTTTTTAGATCTTACCATGATTTTTCTAGAAACTGTTCAGTTTTGTTGTGTACTCTTTGATGTGTGTTATTTATTGTTTGTGACTACTTTTGTAGTTACATAAATCTTGTCATGTTGTAAGCCGCATTGAGCATAGTTTTGATTATACAGTAGAAAGGTAGCATACAAATAAAATGAGGAGGAGGAGGACTCCACGGAGTAAAGAGTCAGAGTCATTATCCTCCAACATGTCCCAGAGGAAAGCTGGGGTGCACAACTTTCAGGGATGCACTCCCGTGCGAATCACGTGACCCATGCAAAAGCATGAACCCCCCAAAACAGGATGCCCCAATTCAGTTGGGACAGTTGATGGATATGAGGCAGTCAGATGTGGAAACTGGCCCATTTGGTCAAATGGGGCACTGCCCCAACCACCCTAACTGCCCCTTCTGCTCTTCTTCTTCTTCTTCTTCTTCTTCTTCTTCTTCTTCTTCTTCTTCATACCCCGCCCATCTGGCTGGGTTTCCCCAGCCACTCTGGGCAGCTTTCAACAGAACATTAAAAGCAGAATAAAACTTCAAACATTAAAAACTTCCCTAAACAGAGCTGCTTTCAGATGTCTTCTAAAAGTCACATAGTTGTTTATTTTGTTGACATCTGATGGGAGGGCATTCCATAGGGTGGGCTCCACTACCAAGAAAGCCCTCTGCCTGGTAGACCCTCTGTCTACAACAAGAAGCCCTGTAATCAGCGTCGCAATGGTGGCCATATACACTTAAAAAACCCCAAAGCACAAAATCTGTTCGGAGCATTGTGGGAAAGCAAAAGGCTGGCTATGGCCAGCCACATTCCTGGCACTGCTCTTAGTACAAGGCCAGGAAAAAAGGATGACCCGGGGGGGGGGTATTAGCAGTAGGCCCTGTCAGCTGCCCAGTGTGCCAGGTACTGACAACAGCCCTAAATATTGATCTAGATGGAGAAACAGCCTGACACTGTTTAAGGCAACTGCCTTTGTTCCAAGCCCTCATATAGCATAATGGACACCAACTGGGCACTATGACAGGTAACAGGAAACAGGAAACAGGAAAGGCACAAGGCAGCTCTGTCTGTCTGGAATGCCTTGTAGGGCTGATATGCTTACAAACAAACAAAACTCAAAATGTTAAGAGATAATTGGAAGACAAGGCAGAAGAAACAGCAACTGTTTAATGCTGATTGTTTCACAAGGACTGAACAACAGCTACAACTGGTTCTGTCTCTCTCTCAAAAAGAATTATTATTAATAATAAATTGCTTCACATTTGGTTGTCATTATATTCATAATACATCCAGCAATCCAGGCATGTTCTGTATTCCAATGAGCTTTCATTCCCGTGTGTGTGTGTGTGTGTGTGTGTGTGTTAACATGGCTTATTCTCTTGTGTATCTCAGCCCATGCATATGTGAATCAAATTACTTTCTCTTCGTGCATCTGATGAGGCACTGATGCTGCCTTCAGAAGCTTATGCTGCAATATAAACAACCTCGGCGCACGTCTGAATAAAGTAAAAGCCTAGTTCTGCCCTGAATGGGAAAAGAGCTTTTAAGGTCTCTGGGTTCCTTGCATTTACTTCATTCAATTAGAACCAGCCAGGCTTCAACTGTGCAAAGCTGAAACCCCACAAGTTAAACATGCTTAAGTTGCCGTCGTACTGTAGATATAAATTTTATATTGTTGTAACCCAGCCTAAGATCATATAACGGAAGGGGAGAGGTAAAAAAATCCAAATAAATAGTAATAATAATAATAATAATGGAACAGTGGAACCTTGGTTGTTGAATGTCTTGCTGCCAAACATTTCAGAAGACGAACACTGACAACCCGGAAGTAACTGCTTCCATTTTCGAACGCGCCTCAGAAGTTGAATGGCTTCCAAGGCGCGTTTCTCATTTTTTCCAATGGATTTTGCTAGCTGCCCATTACTTCTTGGTTGTCGAACATTTCGAAAGTCGAATGGTCTTCCGAAACGAATTACATTCACAACCAAGGTTCCACTGTAATATGTTTATCTTGGAAGAGAGAGCTCAAAATTAAAAACTTTAGATTTATGCATCATTACAAATATTGCCATGACAGGAGAGTCTTTCTGTGAGCAATGGAGTCACCTAGAATTGAATGGCTGGTCAAATAATGTCACTCAGACATTATTGTAGTCTTGTTTACATAATTAACACCAGGGCGGCAGGGTTTGGGGGTGAAATTCCTGATAGGTGTTAGAAATTAATCAACCCACCTGAATCAGTTGCCAGAATAGTCAGGCCAGCCTGATAATGGCCACTAAATATGAGTTGTTAACTTAACAAAGGCAATGTGATGAGCCATTAAGAAACCAGGAGCTCTGTGCCAGGTGTGAATGAATGGAGCTCCACCCTGAGACAAAAGGATCATGGAGTTGGAAGTGACCCTGAGGATTATCTAGTCCCACCCACTGCAATGCAGGAATATGAGTTTTGAATTTTTAGCATTTCAGTTGGCTTTGGTGTGCTCTAGGGGTGGAGCTGTGGTCTAAACCATAGAGCCTAGGGCTTGCCAATAAGAAGGTTGGCGGTTCGAATCTCTGCGACGGGGTGAGCTCACATTCCTCGGTCCCTGCTCCTGCCAACCTAGCAGTTCAAAAGCAAATCAAAGTGCAAGTAGATAAATAGGCACCACTCTGGTCTGGCAGAAAGGTAAACGGCGTTTCCGTGCACTGGTCTGGTTCGCCAGAAGCAGCTTAGTCATGCTGGCCCCATGAACCCGAAGCTGTCTGCGGACAAATGCCGGCTCCCTCGGCCAGTAAAGTGAGATGAGCGCCGCAACCCCAGAGTCATCTGTGACTAGACTTAATGGTCAGGGGTCCCTTTACCTTTACCTCGGGGGGGGGGAGGGGGTTTCAGTCTGTAAAACACAGCAAGCTGGAGCAGAGGGTCAAAAAGGCATGGCGGATTTCTGTTTGGCTGCAAGGCCTCAGCCATAGGAGAAGCAAGAGCCCCTTGGAGTGTTAATACTGTTAGCCCCTCCACTGTAGGCTCAGGTTGTATTTATGTGTAAATTAAAACCATATATCTTAAAGACACCATGGCTTAAAATGTTGAAACTAGAACTGGGCCACATGCACAGTTCTTGAAGGTCTGAAGGCATTACCATAAAGCGCATCTCCTATCATGTGGTAATTTCTGAAATCTACTGGAAGCCATAACAGCCAAGACCTGCATGGCATCTTCGTGCAGATTTACGGGAGGGAAACAGCACCAGCAGATACATTAACCATAATAGTTAGTATACAAACATCTATAAAATTCTGATCTCTCTTTTATGCCTCTGTAATAAAGTTTGTCAACTGAGCCAGAAACACCATACAAATATGCAACAGCATGCCTTAATTTAAAATATTTATGTAGGGAAGCTAAATAGCACATTCAGCAAAAGGAAGTAAACGGGGTAGTATAGTGGTGCCGAAAATTTTTTACAGCAGAAAGCTGCCTCAAAGCAACATCCAAAATAACTAAAGCATCCACTAAATTAGTTTCCCATTAATTACATTGTTAGTAGCCAAGCCACACCAAAACTGATGGGAGATCATGTTAATAAGACTAAATAACTCATAAGAGTATCACTGGTTTCCCCTTAAATAAAAAACTGATTCTTTAAAAACAAAAAACAAAGAACAAAACTGTTTGCCTGTTTAATGCCTTTCTGAGAGCCATACAACCAATACAGGCATTTTTAAAAAAATGGTCTACCCACCCTCAATGTGTAATTAAAGGGTTGCATGTCCAAAGGCACCCCCATTTCACAAACTACCTCAGTATAGCTATGGAAGATGCACAAGAAAACTAGGCTGGGAGCATTCTCTTTGGCTTCTAAGCTTCATGGGTTCAAGAGAAGTTTCACATGGGCTACATTAAAACAAGCAGTCTCCATATGAATATGTGTAAGTGGCTTGGTCCAATGAGGACTAAGCAGGACAGGTGCATCCTTGAAGAAGAAGAAGAAGAAGAAGAAGGGTTTGGATTTGATATCCCGCTTTATCACTACCCAAAGGAGTCTCAAAGCAGCTAACAATCTCCTTTCCCTACCCCCCCCAACAAACACTCTGTGAGGTGAGTGGGGCTGAGAGACTTCAGAGAAGTGTGACTAGCCCAAGGTCACCCAGCAGCTGCATGCGGAGGAGCAGGGAAGCGGACCCGGTTCCCCAGATTACGAGCCCACTGCTCTTAACCACTACACCATACCTTGAGGCAAGGTGAGGTGACCGCCTCAGGCGGCAGGTTCCACAGGGGCAGCAGATCTGGCCTCCAAGGAATGCATCACACACTGCTATCACTGCCACAGTTGCATGGCTGGGGTAAGGCTGGTCTTCCTTCTTCTTTCCCTGAAGTTCTCTCAGAAAAGCAGGGGGCCCAGCCTCCCCGTGACCCCTATTCCTGTAGCTATTGAAGGAAAACAGAGTGTGCTTCAATTCTGTGGCCCCAGTTCTGCAACTGCAGAGTCCACAGAATCAAAACCACCATCATGTCTCTTGCTTTGTTTATTTATTTGTGTCATTTGTATCCTGTCTTCCCTCCCAAAGGAGCCCGGGACGGCAAACATTTCTGTGTTAAAAAGTAAAATTATAAAAATAAATAAGCATTTTAACACACAGGGTTGTGTCCAGTGTAGTGCTAGGTTAAAGTCACTTAGTGGTACACCTGTTGAGCAGGTGGGATGTTGTCAGGCAATAGAAAACACAAGTGCATGTGTCAAACATCATTGTACAATGGATTGCACAACAAGTACCAGTTGTTGCACAAAAGAAAACACATGTACATTACTGAAAATTGTGCAATGGGTTGCACAACAAGAATCAGCTTAGTGCAACAAGCTTCTGCTAGTGCAACTGTTGCACTGGGTTTCTTTGTTGTGCAGCATTTAAACTCTGCAGTCTGCAAGGGCTTGTGCACTAGCAGGCAGAGAATGTTGGATATCTAAAACCAAGTTCAGAACAGATGTAGCCAAATGATGTGTCTGGATAGGCCTGCCAAGAAAGAAAAGTTTTCAGCAGACGTCTCAAAAAAACTACAGTGATTATGCCTGCCTAATGTTAATTGGAAGGGTGTTCCAAAGCACAGTGCTGTTACACTAAAGGAGTGACTTCTTACAAAGGAGGGGCCGTTTCAGCCAGGGTCTATTATCCCCTCTGTGGTCTTGCTCTCCCCGTCAATGTGGTTGACTTCTTTAACGGATTTATTGCAGGCGAGGTTAGAAAAATCATTAGCCGTAGTCGGCAGATGCTGGGTGCTGGTAGGGTGCAGTTCCAACAACTTGGTTTCTTTAATTAAAATACTAAATAAATCATGAGGCTTTGCAAGCAGGAGCCTCCAGCCCTGGTGGAAGATGAAAGATGCATCCCCACTGCCGGCAGACTTGACAGAGCTCTTTAGCCTCCTGTTTTCTCCATTTGTTTCTGGTCTTCACACAACAGCCCATATGCACCGCTTCGGTGTTTAAAAATCATTATTGCTGAAGATCAATACCAGAAAACATCTGTGACTCTTCCCGACGCACAAACGCATTTACTCTCCTCGACAACAAATGTGACTTAAAGAAGAAAGGAAATATCCTATATTTACTAGTCTATTGATTTTCTCTTCCTCATTCTCTCCGAGATGCTTGTGAAATGGAGACTCATCCCTTCCATGGTCTGCCCAATATCTCTGTGCCATAAAAGCTCGACTAAATCAAGCCCCCACCCCTTTTATTGGCTTCCGGTTTCTATGGGAACAGCTTGTATTTGAATAAACACTTTTAGGGGAATATTTTATTATTTCTAATTATATTAATTATAATTCAATATAAGGCATTAGAACTCATTTAGATTGTAATGAAAAACTTCCATTTTGGTGTAAGTATGGGGAAAGGAGGGCATTTGCATAAAAAAGCAATTTGTGTTGCCTATAATTCTCAGTTTCCATTGCCATTGGTACTAATTACTGAAGAGGTTTGCATTTGAAATTTTAATGGAATAATGTTTTAACCTGGCAGTTTAGAGGGCAACGCTGAAATAAAGCTTTAAAAAAAAAAGAAAAGAAACCAAAGCTTTCCAAACAAACAGGATATATAATTATGTGCAATTAGAAGGCGGGGGGGAGGGGGGAGCTGGCTTTATGTTGTGATGCTTGATTTTATGGAAGAAGCTTCTAGTCTTATATGGGATCAAGTGTAGTAGGACGTAATGAGAGCCAATGTGGTACAGTGCTTACGGTGTCATCCTGGGACCAGGGAGACACAGGATTAATTCCCTGCCCAGCAAGGGAATTAATGACCTTGGGCCAATCACTGTCTCTCAACCAAACCTACCTCAAAGATAGAAATGTGGCTCAACCACTGAGTTATGATCCTCCCCCTGAAATTCTTTTAGGAGTCTTACTTTTGTAGGCCTGTTTGAGGGTCCCTTCCAGCATTATGGTAGCGACATGAGAGCCACTGCCATGCAGTTCCTTCCTGTGCTGCAAAGGTGTTGCCAGAAGCCACCAGTCATGTGCTGCAGCTTCTTTCCATGCCTGCATTGATTCAGCATTGACTCAGGTTCTGGGGGTAATAACAGACTAGATGTATCCACAGGGTACGCTTGAACCACATGGAGTGTTAACTTTGTCGGTTAATGTGGCAAGGGGCTTAGCAACAGTGAGAGGACAATTAGATGCTATTTGGTTCATGTCTCTGAATTTCTTTTATACAGCCATGGGCAGTGTATTATGGGGCTGCCAATGCACAAAGTTAGAGAACGAGTGCCCGACATGCCACAGATAAAAAATGTCACTGTCTGAGCTGGTATGTTGTGTGACTGCACTCATGATGCCACAAAAGCTGACTGAAAAGGAATATAAAAGTGCCATCTCAAAATGAAACCAGGAAATGTCAACATTGGAAATATTTATTTTTGGTCAACTTGTAAGATAAGCGAGAGTGGAAACCTTAACATCCATGGAGGAATTAAAACTGACAGAGAGTTCACTGGTCTGGTCATATGTAACCCTAGTACTTTTGCTAAGCTTTGACTTTTAATTAGCCTCCATTGCATCACAGACTATAGCACAGCTGCAACTTGAAAGTTGAGAGAAAACCGGTCCAGCTTTTTGCCATTATGCGTGCATATACACACCTTGCACAGTGACAAAGGCTAAGCATAAATTATATTAGTTTTCATGGGCCTTCCCCCTTTTACATTTGAGTGGAAGAAAAGCAAGAAAGCTTTGCCTGAAAAGAAAAAAAGCTCACACTTAATTGTCAATATGTTGCTAGCTGTTGTCTTGTTGGGCTGTGTAGGTAATAAAGGGGAGCCACACGGGGGTGAAGGCATTCTCTTTGTTTGTTTCCGTGATAGTTTCAATTTATTGCTTAGCTTTTCAAGTAGAAAAAGGACTCTATGAACTGAAAGCAGAAATGCTGTATGTACTTATGTAACCCAATAAAATCTTTAATACAATCTTTTTTTATTATTATTAAATATTATTTTAAAAATGTGCTAACTGAACCCTGACATCATGGCTTTGGGAAACTTTTGTTCTGTGTCCTTAGATGCATTACTGAGATCCAAAATAGAGCAATAATCTCTGCTTGTGACATTTTAGATAGAGGCTAACAGGTCTCAGGTGATGGCTTGGTTTCTCTTCTATTTATATACTACATTATTCTGGACATAAGATAACCGAAACACAAAAATAATGAATTTTTGCCTTCTGTATTATGCTGCTGCACTCTGTATTAAGCTTGGTGTTATCTGAAATGAAATATATAGGTTGGATTTTCCCACAGAAGGCATACATCAACGTCAAGTCAGCATTTGACCCCCATTATTGGTGGTTGACTTCTAAAATCTTCACTTGTCCACCTGATTTATTTTTGTATTTGACCAATGACTTTCAGCCTCACAGAAGGCTTAGCATCCCTTGCGATTGTGATGCTGTCTATGCAATGAATCAAAGAGTTGGAATGTGCTTCTGATGACAGAATTCTCTGCACTTAAATAATTTTCAAAGGATTCCATATAAAAGGCCCTATAAAAGAGACCTTTAACATTGCCCAACTATTTTTATACTTAAGTTAGTACAGTGGTGCCCCGCAAGACGAAATTAATTCGTTCCGCAAGTTTTGTCGTCTAACGAATTTTTCGTCTTGCGAATCACGAAATCCCATAGGAATGCATTGAAAATCAATTAATGCGTTCCTATGGTCAAAAAAAGTCCAAACAAAGCCAAATTTGGTACAACAACAGTTTATTAACTGCTCTTTAAAGTCACACATACTGTAAAGAGCAGTTCAAAAATTGAAGGGAAAATAAATTAACTTTATAAAGAAAACATGTCTTTGTTTTTAGACAAAGGAAACAAAGTCGCGAGACGTTTTCGTCTTGCGAAGCAAGCCCATAGGTGAAATTCGTCTTGCGAGGCAAATCGAAAACGGAAAAACCTTTCGTCTAGCGAGTTTTTTGTCTTGCGAGGCATTCGTCTTGCGAGGTACCACTGTAATTCTTAATATCCAACCTAAAGGAAACCCAAACCAAAGGCTGCTCATGTCCACATTCCAACACTTCTCTTCTTGTCTGTTTTCTCAATGCAACCCCAAGCATCAGGTCTCTTTTCAAAAGAGGCCATACAAACTCTGCATTCAGAAACTGTAATCACACAAGATTCCAATCGTCATAGAAAAATCCTGATAAGCAATTCTTAGGTGCCATCCACAGGACCCAACTGCACAATCCTGTGACAGCAATTGGAAATGTTCTGTTCTGAATCCTCGTTAATTCCAATCTCTCAGGCTGATGGGACTTGAAGAAGAGAATCCTAATTTGATCACATGGAACAAGGTATATGCGAGTAGATGTTCCCTAAGGGACATTGGAGCAGCAACCGACTCATAGAATTTTTGGAAGTGAGCCTTCATTTAGGACTTTGAAGCCATTTATAGCTACCAGCACTTGAACTTTTAAATCTCCAGGTGGAACTTTGTCCAGAAATCAATAGGAGTGCAGTGCACAATATATAAAATAACAATGAATTTGTGGGACCTTAAAGACTAACAACATTATGGCATAACACATTTGTTAGTCTTTAAGGTATCACAGTTTCTTTCTTGTTTTTGCTGTAGCAGACTAGCACAGCTATCCTCTGAAAATATATAAAAATATAGTTTGGGTCCAGAGATGTCTTGTGGAAGCAGAAAAACACTTGTTCAAGTGATTTATCCATCCTGCTGCAACCCCCACCCCATGATTTCTCCCATTCCAGAGAGTCTGTCCGTGCTCAGGATCCTTTTTTGCAGTGGTGGTACAGGCGGTTGCAAAGGGGAGAGAGCCAGGAGTCCTAATCTATCTTCTCTGGATCCTAGGTGATATATTTCCTCAGTGACTTCATCCTGACAAAAGCTGTATGTCTACGTTCAAGGACAGATCCACATAAAGCACAATGCAATATTTGATCCTTTTGTTTTCTTAAGGCACAGGTGCAAGTTACAGGGCCCGTGTTTTCTGAGATGGGGACAGAACAGTCATATGAGATGCAATGTGCAGCCACTACAAACCCCATCATCCCTGACCACTGGTCCTGTTAGATAGGGATGATGGGAGTTGTAGTCCCAAAACATCTGGAGGGCCGAGTTTGCCTAGGCCTGGTGTAATCTCACCCAGAACAGGTACTTCTCTCACTCTCTCTCGGTTCAAAGGCAGGCTCATCCACATCTCTTTCATTTTATCTGGTTTCAGCTTTCATCGGTTAAACCAGGGATGGGAAATCTCAGGTCCAGGGGCTGAATACAACCCTCTAGGCCTCTCTATTTGCCTCTTCCCACACTATACCCCTCCCTACCCCTTCTCTATAGGCAACATCCCTCACTCCTTGACTGTCCTTGCCTGCTTAGAATGTGTTTTCCACCTCTAAAAGTATTATTGCTCACCTGGATAGAGAATAAAGAGAGCTGTGAGAGTAAATTTGCATTTGTTGCTCCACCCTACCCTACCCTACCCATTTGTTTATGGCCCTACCCATCAGTGAAGGTTGTCTTCAGCAGAATGTGTTCCTTGGACTGGAAGAGAGTCCCCACCATGTGTCAAACATTCAGTCATACCATTACGGCTGCAGGACAGCAATTCAACATTTGCACAGCTATTTTTGCTTCAAATGTAAATGAAAAACAAACATAGGAAACTACAGAACTGGTGAAACCATGACCAAATTCCCTCTGTTTTCACTACAGAAATGCACAAAAATGGAAGGCAAAGCAAGGACATTTGCTGAGACATATTTTACTTTTAATAGTTGCTAAAATTGCATTGCACTCAATAGCTGAATAAAACAGGAAATTCAGAAAAGAGAAAAGCCACTCAAAACATTCTTTAGAGAGAGAGAGAAACCACACACAACTATTTAATAAGCCACTTGTCACCACAGCAGGAAATAGAGAAGAAAACACTTAAAGCAACTGCTTAAAATAATTTATTTAAGCAATCACTGCCACAGACATACAAGAAAAAGGTGCCAGGAAAATAACTAAACATGCTGTATTAATCTACACCCCAGTAGTCAGTAGGCACTACAAAGAAAGAAATTATAAAAGTTGCCATGACCCCAAAATTTATAAAAAGGAATTGCTTCAAATATATAAAAGTTCCCCCTTGGAATAGTAACCCTGCTAGAATAATAACCATAATAAAAACAAATAAAACTAGTATAAAAGGGGAGGAATAGCACATTTCACTTGCCATAAACTCAAAAACCAAGACTTTGTTTGGCCTGGAAGAAATATTATTGGTTGAATGTCAAACTGGATCAAGCTGCTTGTAATCTTCAATTTGGAGAGAACCTTAGTAGAAGATTTGGAATGATAGCAACATGCTCCAACTCTGAAAACAATTTAATTAAATAGCATTGACAGTGCAGTGTTTTGTACTGCCTTGGTCTTAACTTTTTAAAAACAAAGCTCCGAGTCCATGTATGTTATTTGACATGCCATATTATTAAACATTCTTTAAAAACCCAGTGTGACATCCACTTCTGCCTTAAAAAAATTAAACAGAGATTTCAGTTTCTCATTTTTCCAATCTGAATTTCAGTACTCCACATTTCCACATCAGCTTGCATTTAATAAACAAAAACAAACAGCCCCATGAAAGTTCACCAGCATTTTAGTGCGAATTTCTCCTAATATACACATTTTGCATGTAAGGTTGCATAAAATACACATTTTTGCAAAACATTGCCCTGAAAATAATGCATTTTTGTATGATCCTTAAACTAATATATGCATTTTTATGCACACTTTACCATAGTATATGTAATTTTTTTACACATTACTTGGCTGAAGAATAGCACTGCAAAAGTTGGAGAAGTGTGAATTTCGAAGAATGACTGCATTTTGTTTTGCATATTGCTTTTAAAAGCATGAAATAGGTTGGCTCACCTTTAAATGCAAACTGTATCAAATCTCTCTCTCCTCCCCTCCCTCTTTACACACAACAGATGCTTAGTATTTAGGGGGCACTCACTGATCATTGAGCAACGCTGTGGGTAAAACCTCAGCACCTAGGACTTGCCGATCGCATGGTCAGCGGTTCGAATCCCCGCGGCGGGATGCGCTCCCATCATTCGGTCCCAGCGCCTGCCAACCTAGCAGTTCAAAAGCACCTCCGGGTGCAAGTAGATAAATAGGGACCGCTTACCAGCGGGAAGGTAAACAGTGTTCCGTGTGCTGCGCTGGCTCGCCAGATGCAGCTTGTCATGCTGACCACGTGACCCAGAAGTGTCTGCGGACAGCGCTGACTCCCGGCCTAGAGAGTGAGATGAGCGCACAACCCTAGAGTCTGGCAAGACTGGCCCGAACGGGCAGGGGTACCTTTACCTTTACCTTACACTGATCATGTTTAGTTTTCATTGGGCTGTTGAGGGTTTC
Organism: Podarcis liolepis; assembly: GCF_965112155.1. NCBI lineage: Eukaryota > Metazoa > Chordata > Lepidosauria > Squamata > Lacertidae > Podarcis > Podarcis liolepis. The sequence goes on along the minus strand of NC_139557.1, from coordinate 56,583,069 downwards.
CCCCCCCCCAAATATCTCCCCCACCTGCAAACTTTGGGGTCACCCTAAGCATGCAGATACCTCCCTCATCTCAGTAGCCCCCCTGGGTTGAATAGCTCTCATAACTCAACACTGGAGCATGGCAAGAGTCCACTGCTTTGTATGCAAAGGGAGACAGATGTGCCTGGGTGCCATTAAGCAATGGAGTCAAATAACTAACCCACACACATTAATTCAGAGCAGAAAGCATTTTTCTAAATTGCTTGAATACTGCAATATGAGATACAAAGATAAGACCATCAGAGGAGCCTACTGGATGAGGCCAATCACCCCTCTAGCCCAACATTCTGTTCTCACAGTGGCCAACCAGATACCTGTGGGTAGCCTGCAAATCTAAAAAATAGCAAACCATAAGGGCAACCTCATGACAAGCATGCAAAAATAATAATAAACAACCTCCCTTATCAACACAGCTGTGTGTTTCAAACTAAACTCTGCTTGAAAGTCACAGTGCATAAAGGAGCTTAGTTATGCCTTGTGCAGTGGCGTAGCGTGGGGGGTGCCAGGGGTGCCGGCTGCACCGGGCGCAACATCTGGGGGGGGCGCGAGTCCAGAGGGAAGGGACAAGTTCCTTCCTCCGCCGGGCTCCCCGCCGCCACCGCCAGCCTTGCGCCCTAGCGCGCGCGCCCCCCGCCGTCGCTGTGGCTGTGCTCCGCTCATTGCTCGCAGGAGGAGCAGCCGCTGCAGCAGCGCCGACGCCGCCACCGACGCCTGGCTGGGCACGGGCAGCCTCCGCACCCCGCCGCCGCAGCCATCCCCTCGGCCCAGCCACAGGCGGCGGCTGCTTCTGCCTCCATCCTCCTCCGGGCAAGCAGCGTTGTTTGCGCAGCAGCGCCAGCGGCAACTCGCAGGTTAGGGGTTGGGGGGGCGCAAATTACTTGCCTTGCCCCGGGTGCTGACAACTCACGCTACGCCGCTGGCCTTGTGAGCTATGCAGGATGCATCAAACAGAAGGTGGTGTGGTCTCTGGTAGGTGGGGGCAGCCATTATTTCTGAGGCAAAGATAAGTTTTGATATGGGGAGGAGCCTTCATTTAACACTAGCATCTCTGGGGCAATGATGATTTGTAGCAATACATAAAACAATGCATGACATCAACGGTGAAATTGGACCTAATTTATTTATAGGGCTGAGGTATCTACTGGCACAGGAGTCACTAACTTATATTTCCTTCATGAGATCAATCACTGAAATCATTTAATTGAGCTGTTTACCACTCTCTTTTATTAATAACTACAACAGCGAGCTCCTTCTTTATATGTCTAATGGCATCCCAACAGTAGCAGCTGAGGAGCAGTCAAACTGGAGACGTGCTTCTTCATCTCATGATCATAGCAAAGCTATTCCACCGATTCCAGGGCCAGACCGCGCATTTATTGATACACATGTGCCATATTTTTACTGACTTCCTGTACATGAGAATATAGGAACACAGTAGCCTTAAGACTTTTAGATATTGCTCTGTTGAAACCTTGCATACTGTATTGTCTGTGGATGGTTATAGAAAGCCAGTTTATTCCCATGAGTCCTGCTATATACCCTGGAGCAGCAACAGACCCATAATATTGTTGGAAGTGAGCCTTCGTGTTCTCCTGCAGTGGTAGCAACCAATTCAGGATCAGTCGCATGTGGAGAGGATTACACTACTCTGGATTCAAGGTTATTAAGGGATAAATTGAGGGAAGCGTTTAAGTCTGTAGCAGTAAAATCTCAGTGCCATGAGCTATGTTGCCAAGTAAAGACTTAAAGCATGCATTATCTGTACCGGCTGAGTTTTCCAAGAATGGTAGATTAAAGAATACACCAGACTCCAGGAATTGTACTTCCATAGGGCTTAACTTCTGAGTCCATTCTCCTCCCCCAGCCTACAGGAAAGTGAATATTGTAGGAAGTACAAACCTCCCTTCTGTTGACATGAGGCTACTTTCCAAGGGATCTTTGCTCAAGGCATCCAGAGTCTTCAGGATTCTGAAAGATGTAGGCTCATAAATAAGCAAATCCATATCATACTTGCCTCTTTTCCTGCACACAAATTTCATTGCAACAAATTATAATCAGGAGAGTTACACTTAACTATCTTTCAACCTGGGCTATTGCTATTGTGCCAAAATGTGCAGCCCATGTGGATTTTTAACTGCAGGCTAATTAGTTCTGAGCCCTGCCATCTATGACATTCACTCTGTATATATAAGGTACAGCATGACCTGTTGCCAGCTGAAGAATGGCAGTGCCAAGAGGGAAGCGCTCCTACTGGTAATTCGAGAAACTGGGGGTAGCCATTGTTTCTTGGCATCTGTAATTCCTTCCTTTTCTTAAATTGATCCTCTCTTTAATTTACAAGTGCCCCACTGCTTTATCTCCCCCATGCAGCCATCTCAAATCCATTTTTTTTAAAAAAGAAAAAGGCAAATTCTACTCTGCAAGCATATTCTCTTTAATGAAGTAATTATGGTTGGAACATGGAAAGGTGAAGAATGAAGAGGCTACAAAAAATAGTTTCCCCAAAAGCTGCAGAGATTAATTCTCTTCTGTGTTTGAATTAGTCTTGCTTTATAGATGGAATCAGCAAGCACCTCTAAGGACTAGAAGCAGTGATGCAACATTAAATCTGTACCTGTCTCAGTTTCTGGTCTCTTGGATCTTTGCCTCCATTGGATTCTTCAAGAAGCAAAAAAACACAATTAATAACTTTCTCACTGCCAGAGCATATCTCCACTGAGTTCCCACAGCATGCACTAAAATATGACTTTGTCCGTCCTTTGTTGCCATCCTCCCCGGCATCTGTTCTGGAAGAGAAAGTATCAGAAAGCCCCGTGGCAAGAGCAACACAAGGAATTATCTTCCATAGGTATCAGTGGAATGGAGACATTAGCAGTCAGTCAAAGTTTGGTACATTTAGATCAGGTGGAGAGGAACCTCTTTTGCTTCATAAACCATTCTTTCATTTTCTGGAATTACAGAGCAAGCTGCTTGTGGGGCATGGGAGCTATGGCTGATGCAGCAGCTTATATATTAGGACAGGGTAGCTGTTCCCTCCCTGTTTCTTGTTCTGAGGAATAACCAGGCAGTAAAAATATTTCAAGCAAAACAGTTGAAGTCTGTGAAAAGCCGGGCAGCTATTTTGGCATCTTAGGGCAGAGAATAAATTATATTGGGGTGGTGCTCCCCGAACTTGGAAGAAAAAAATGCTAGATAAATATAAATAACTACAGTGAGTAGTATCCTACTCAGTGTAGATCCATTGAAATGAATGGATTTAAGTTAGCCATGACTAACTCTGGTTGTGTAGTGCAATGCATTTAAAGCAATCCTGGGAACTATAACTTACCTCTCACAGAGCTACACTTCTCAGTACCCTTGAAACACCATAATTCCCAGGATTCTTTTTTTTTTCCGGTGGGGAGGGGGGCTTTAAATACATGGTGTAGTAGGCAGCCGCTGTCTCCCTAACTTCAAACGGTAGATACAAATAGGACCTGAAAGAAAACATTGGAGTATGCAGCTAGGCACTGATAAACAGTATGAGATGTCAAAGCTAATAGATACTATCCTTGAGTGTCTGCCCTCAACACCATAGGAGACTCACTTTAGCAGTATAGGCCCTGAAAGCTATACTACTAAAAGGCATTTTCATGCTACCCTTTGTTTATTGTATTCTCCCAAGAGCATCAAGCTGGCATACATGGATAGATTTACTCCTCCGCCCCCCCCCATATCATCACAAAAAAATAACCCTAGTGTAAAGTAACACTAAGGGCTAATCCACACTTCCTTTTGCCCTGCCATGATGACCCAAGACTATAGCCTTATTAACTTTATTTTTAATCCAGCTCTTGGAGTTCTCTTTGTTAGTGGTCCAGCCAGCCAGCTGTCACTTCTTTCAGGTTGCTGCCCCATATTCCACCTGCTCCCCTGCCTCATCACAGGTACTTTGCATTCTTTGGGCAATGAGCATGTTCAGTCCTCATTGGGCTTGGAGTTCCCCTGAGCATGCTAGTACCTTCTTCCTGTTTCACTGCAGACCCGTTGGGCTAGATAACTCAAGTTACTTAACAGTGTATGGTAGAGAACTGTGCTGTTTAGGTTGGCAAATCTGTCCCATATATACACTGTAGAAAATGTGATTTTTCAGCTTTGTAGGCACAAGAATAGAGGCAGATAACAGAATCTTCTATATTTGAAGAATTACTCCTACCAAACTCTATCTTGTAGGCACCAAGGATAGACAATGTGACTATATCACTATCATGTGGGCATGGGGGGTGACAGGGTATAATGCTGAAGCATTTTACAGAGGATATATGGTTCTTTGACTGATGACTGAATATATGCGTGACACAGAGGTCATAGTTAATGATGTGTAAACAACCTCATCTTTGCCATTTTCTCATTTGTCAGCTGAACTCTGGTACCATGCAGGCGATAGATTTTCCCCATATGAAATATCTGCCACTTCCATTCTCTTTTGGTTCAAACTCTTAAGCATACCATTTTATCAGATCCATCCATTTACGATGTGTTACTTCTGTATCCCAGTTTGATATCTCCAGGACAGCTGGCAAACCAGTTGGTCAGACTCTGTTGAACCCTTTGAGGTTGGTGAGTATCTTGGATTCTTTTGCCTGACCTGCTTTGTTAAAGATTTCTACCCACTTCCGCATTGTCACCAAGTGAGAATTTTCTATTTGTGGGGTGACCAGCAGTCTCTCCTTGGAAGATCTTAAAAGCTGGCTCAGTCTGGAACCAAGGAGGTAACTTTCATTAATAGCAAACAGAAGTTCTACAGCTAAGAGTGTATTCTCTCTGCCATTAGTCAGTGTCATTAGTCAATTTTACTGTGCACATTATTCTCAGCTGGCATTAGCATTAAAGTGTGTTAGATCCTCGGAATCTATCACAAACTACATCAATGTAAATACCAAGGCTGAACATTTCAGATAAAACATTTGGGATTTAAAGCCCTTCATTGAAGCTCAGATATCAATTCTCAGTGTCTGTATTTGGCTGCCTCGGAACCTGATACTAAATGACTGCATCCTGAAATTTATGACCAAAAATCGACAGATTATCCTTCTTTTTTATATTTGGTTAAATTCCCCAGGAAATATTGCAGGGAACACAAATTACAATCAGCATTAAAGAATTGAACTTTGAGATGTTGATATATGATGATGGGGTTTACTTCAAAGCAGCAGCTGCCTTGCTTGGCCTCAGCTTGCAGGGAAACTCATCTGTATTGTATTTGTATTACTCTTATCCTCATTATCATTTATTTGATCGTTGGATATGCTGAAAGGGGAGTGAAAAGATATGCTAAAAGCTTGAAGAGGGGGCAATTTAAGAGTGGCCTTTCAATATATATAGCATTCAGTTGACACAGAAATTTGTGTCTTTTCAGTTAGAAGCCAACAAAATCTTCTAGGGCACCTTGGTTACATTGTCTTACATTCTGTACTAAATTGAAGGTGACAGAGCCATGTAATAGCATGGTAACTTTGGTTCTCAGGCACCAGGCTACGTCTGACAACTAGAAAGCAAGTGACATACTATTTTGAAAACACTAATACATACCTGGAATGCAGGGCTGCTAACCGATTGAAGGGAGGTTTGTAACAAATTAACTTCTGGCTTTAAAGAAATTAATCAGATGGATTTGGATGCTCTTAGAGCATGCAAAGGGTTCAACAACTTGGTGGAAATAGGGTGTTTCAGAAAGTGAATATTAGTTAGGTTGTCCTTTAAATATAAACTGAATCAAATTTCTCTGCTGTCTCTAGAAGTACACAACCCCAAGCAAGCATGCCAATCAGATACCCAAGTGTTCTGGAAAGAAGTGATGTTACTGTATATAGAGTGGCAGAAAACAGTCTCTCTCTCTCTCTCTCTCTCTCTCTCTCTCTCTCTCTCTTCAGAAACACAAACCACTATGTAGTTTTACCAACCACACAGGAAGCTGCCTTACACTGAGATCAACCATTGGCCAATCCAGCTCTGTATTGTGTATACTAACTGGCAACACCTCTCCAGGATTTCAGGCAGGGTTCTCTCCCAGCCCTACCTGCAGATACCCTTGCAGATTGAGCCTGGGACTTCCTTCATGTAAAGCACATGCTCTATCACTGAGCTACGGACATTCCTATTTTCAGAGGAGGAGAACGGAATGCAGCTTTAATCTCAGGATGACCTATACAGTGGTACCTCGGGTTACATACACTTCAGGTTACAGACGCTTCAGGTTACAGACTCTGCTAACCCAGAAATATTACCTCGGGTTACGAACTTTGCTTCAGGATAAGAACAGAAATCGTGCTCTGGCAGCGCGGTGGCAGCAGGAGGCCCCATTAGCTAAACTGGTGCTTCAGGTTAAGAACAGTTTCAGGTTAAGAACGGACCTCCGGAACAAATTAAGTACTTAACCTGAGGTACCACTGTACCAGATCAACTCAACTTATGATAAACACTCAGCAACTATTACAAGATTATATACACTAGTCGTATCCTTTTCCCAAAAAAGCATGGTGACTGTTTGGCCTGTGCTGATGATGCTATTATAGTTCTTTTGAGATATAAAACACACACACACACACACACACACACACACACACACACACACATCGTAAGAGCCTAAAAAATACTGAACACAGTCCCCAAAAAGATTTATGTTGAAAAAGCAGTGGAATTGAGTTTAAGTTACGAGCAGTTTAAGTCAAAATTGATTTCAACAGAATTTTGGCCCAACTAATTTTTGCTGAATTGTGGTCACTTTGGGGTGATTTCCCCTTGCATTTATCCAATGGCAGACCTTTAAACCTCGAGGGATCTTTCCCATCAACAATGGAACCTGAAATGCTGAGGGCATAATCTAAGAAGCTAAACATTTGCATAATGCTAAGTGCTCAAGAGTTGAACTCCATCATCATGATTAGTATAGTTCATCATGCTTCTATCAAATAATTAGAACATAAAGCTTCCACTTAATGTATTGTGTCAGCACCTTAAAATGTGGTACAAATATGACATTGCTAATGGAATGTGTTGGGAACAATGAAAGTGCAATCAAATTTTAATAAGATTTTTGTACAGCAGTCTTACACTTTTGTATTTCTGCTCAATAAGATTTTGATGTGATTTCCCTTTTAGTAAGCTGGATTTCTGGGACACAGATTAGAATCAGTCTTCACCTTTTCCCTCCCTGAGGGGGGGGGGGGAAATATATTATTCTTGCTAGAATATGGATGTTTTTGTCCTGTCCTGGAAATGGAAAAGGTATGAACCCACACCTACCTCTGCCTCAAAGGACTCCAATTAAATCACAACCTCAATGTGCAATTTTATAATCACCCTTGCTGCTGGTCAGGAAAACTAGTAAACTATAAGTATAGGTACTAGGTGGATCCTAGAGGTAGGCAGAAAAATGCCTTTAAAAAAATCCACACCCAGTAACAAATGGCAAAGGGGAGCTGGACTGATAGCAGAAAACATTATGTAGGTGTAAGCCCAAATCAGTATAGTTTACCCAAACTCAGCTAACATGTCTCTACATTGGCCTCTTGCCTCCCTGCCTCCCAGGTACCATCTCCATTCTAAGCTCACAAGGTGTAGCTGCTACCTGGATCTCCTTGCTTGCATGAGTTGTTTTTGCAAGGAGATGGCCACATCTTTAACTCCCTGTGGCCACAACTTCCACCTGGATCTTTTTGTCCACCAGTTCCATGGAGCTACCTTTGTCTTCAGCTGTAGTTCTGTGCTGCCAAGCCTGAGCTGGGCACTTCTTGATTCAAGTAGATAGGCTGCAGGGACTGTCCCCACAGAGCCAGCTTCATTGGGCCTGGTAATATAAGTGGAGGATGGAGAAGGTACACAGAATTCCCTTCTCGCCCTGCTTCTCCCCCATTCTCCAGAAACATTTCCCAGGCCTGCTCTTGTAAGTTCCAGTTTGATCCATAGCCTTCATTTGCATTCTGGTGGGCTACAGCAATAACCAGGGAGTATTTGTGCTACTGCCAATATTACAGTATATCAGTTGCTGAAAGTTTTACTCCTAGGGCAAAGTGCAAGACTTTTAGGCCATAAATAAACCTGTGTGTCATAGAGGTGAGCCTACAGATAGTAATTAGCCGCAGAAGCAGCCTATTAACTTTCCGTTGAATGCATATACGTTTTAGATGGTTGGTTTTGTGGGGTCTTTTCTTTTTTTACAAAACAAAAAATCCATAGGAAGTCAGGAGAAAATGTGTCTGGCAAGGAATAAGACACTTACAAGCCTCAGAAGAGATTAATTAAGGTCACCAGAGAAGCAGGAGAGGTGAGGGGAAAATAGGCCAACAAGGAGGAAGTTAAAAACCAACAGGAGACCAATAAATAACAGAATTATCTCTGTCCCAGCCAGCCTCAGACTAATGACCTCTGCAGGACTGAGATGAGAAAGTCAAAACAAAACAAGCTCCTGCCAGCAACAGGTTGGTTCCGCCCCCTCCTCTGCCATTCCTTTTGACAATATGTAGGGGGTTCTTTTGGAAGCCAGTCAGGCAATAATGTAATTGAAGACCTGTCTGGCCTTTCCATCCGTCAGCACCTTGTCAAAAAAACGCCAGAGTTGTAATGTGCTGTTTAGAGTGCCATGGGATCCATGTTCGAAGTTTTCCTTTTCACTGAGCTGTAGCCTGTCATCTCGAGATGACATTGCACATCAGTCAGAGCCGTGATGACAAAGCAGCTACTGTATAATGTCAGCACACGTTACAGCTTGTCTCTAAACTTGATTGAATCCTGCATTAGACCCGTGTCTGTCAGCGTTGTCAGCAGAAAGACACACACACACACACACACACACACACACACACACACAGGATGGAAATTCTCCCTGGAAGAAGAAGAAAAAGAAAGGACAAAAGGGGTATGAATTGTAGAAAGTAGACCCCGTGAATAAGTTATCCAGGGTTGAACATTTAGTGGAGTAGCACTTTCAAATCATAGGATAGACCCAGCTTCAAATCTCAACTCAACCACAAAATTTCCTGGGAACAGCTGAGCTAGCCCCTGTCTGCTTAAACCTACCTCTCAAGGTTGTTGGAAAGATTACAACCTCCGTTAGCCCCAGTGAGCAGGGCCCAATGGACACTTTTACCCTCCCTATTGTTGCCCCTTCTTGGCAGGCTTCTCCTTCTTCCTGTTCCTTTCCCATGAAGCAGCAGCACACAGCATCAGATCCTCTCACATGGGAGCTGTGAAGAGGGGGGACACGATCCTACATTGCGTGGGTTGTTGCTCCTTCCCTTTGCATGCAAGAAAGTCACTTGCAAAGAAGAAGCAATTCACAGGATCAGATTTTCCGGCTCAACAGCTGTTAAACGTAAGGATCCAATTCTGCATGGTGCCAGTGCACCCCCTCCTGACCTTTATAAAATCCTATTTTAACTGTGTGTTAAAACAAGGTTTTAAAAACCCTTAGCCCCACCACCATGTTGCTTTGTGGGGCCAATCAGGGGAGCAGTGGGTGCTCCCCTCCCAGGCAGTGGCAGTCAAATTGGTCTGATCCAGGAGCTACAGATCAGAGCCACAGGGCAGACTGGGGATCTGTACACAGCCCTAGTAAACATATTTCTGAAGCAAGCCTTGTTTTACAAAGAAAGAATTTGTACAGATATCAGCCAAAGGTCGTTTTCAAGTACGCTTAGCCAAAGCCAGTCTATAAGCCCTGGTTTTAGGCCAGAGAACTAATAATAGCATTAGTGGTTGGGATAAATGATTTCATGATGGATTCAGGGCAGACATCCATTTCTATGCTCCTCCTGGACCTCTTTGGATCAGTTCACATGGCTTGCGATTTGAGCAATGCTGTCCTGCCTGAGGGAAGTGGCTGGGGGCCAAGAGGAAATGCTTTCTTCCTTGTTCTTTACACTATGTAGGAATCCTGGCTCAAATAAATGTTGCAGAAGTAGTCCCTTGTAATGTTGTCACAGAATAGCATAGCACATGTCGCTCCTATTTTATTTCTATTACTTGCAGTCAAACTTGCAGTCAAAGATTTTCAGGCTAAATCAGATCTGTTTATGAAATCATAGGATTCTCACCTATGACTTCTTTGCTCATTTAGCTCTCTCTGTTTATTCTCCTCCAGCTCCCAAAGATCTCTGGCATTCTCCTTCCCTTTAGGAGAACCACTGTGGTGGAGGCACTTAGACCACTGGACTAGGACTGAGAGATGCAGCTCCAAATCCCTACAGGGTCATGAAGCTCACTAGACAGTCTTGGGCAGGTCCCAGCCTAACCAACTTTGATAAGGTTGTTTTAAGGCAGCAGAGGGCAACCTTTTTCAGCCCAAGAACTGTGTTCCCTTCTGGCCATGGGCCACATGCCAATGCTGGGCAGGTCCAGAGGCAAAAGTGGTCAGAGGAGAGAATTTGGATTTTGCTTTTGTACATCTTTCTTCTATCCTCCATCCAGGCAAGTAAAACATGTTATCAGAGTTCAAGGACATATTCCGGCAAACTCAGGGAGGGAGCAAACTATGAGTGGTGAGGGCAGTGGCTCGAGGGGGTGTATGGCTTGGAGAGAGTCTTGGAGAGCCAGAGAGAGCGCCACATTTGCCACTCTGGCCTGAGATTCCCTATTCCTGTTTTTAAAGTGTCTTTGAAAACAATGTATAACTAGCACTCTTGGTAGCTTTGTAAGCAATGTCAAATCAGTTCTGGAACACTGAGGGGGGAGTGCCCAAGACTCGCAATTCAATAATGAAATAGCTTCCAATTCAAGAGCTAAGTACCGGAAAAGAGATTCCCAGTCTTATTGTCCCATATGTTTCCTCCAAACTTAATGCTGGTTACAATTTTATTTTGCTTCTTACCATTTTGTTGTCCATTTGAGATGTGTTTGCAACAATACTGAGTCACTTATAATGATATCAACAGCAAAGAAAATTAGATGTGCACATTTAAAGGTAATTTGGCATCTGTGAAATAAACAAAAGCTCGGCTGAAGTAGTAAGAATGATCCAGCATTTTAAAAAGAAAGAAATGGCAGGCTTTCAGTATCTGCTCAGCTCTTTTTCACTGTCACTCTGGCTGCAGAATAAAAATAAAAATTCTTTGGCACATTATGGCTGTGTTAAGATTTTAAAACAATGAATATTCATTGTTTGCTTTGATAGTTGCTAAGAAATAACATATACGGGCATGTTTGTCCAAGAGTTTTCTTGTAATATTATTATATTTATCTAGTTGAATCTGCATATGTATGTTGGGGGAAGCTATTAAGTGGTCTTAGACACATATCCTTGCAAATATCTTTGCCCCAAAGAGCATCAGGAAGACTAACAAAATATCTTATCAGTGATTCCACACATCCCTTTTTTGTCACTGAGGTTCACCAATAGTCAAGTTCAGACTGAATTTAGATATTCTTCTCTAGGAGACACATCAAAGGAATTCCAAGGGAAGAGTTTCACAAGCAGAATTTCTTGTAGATGTTTCACACATCCCATGTCATGACCCCACAAAGCCATGTAACTGCACAGTAATTTCTTATTTCAGGTAATGACACAGAGTCATGAGATCCAAAAGATTCATGCAAATAAATTGAGCTGAACAGGGAGTCTGTGCACCAGTGGAAAGTTGGAAATCAGCGATCACGTGGAGAACCCTCAGCATATGTGCCATTATCAGCAAAGTTCACCTATCTTCTGCTATGGAAAGACTCTTGTTATCTGTGTAACTATCTGATCTGGATTATGGTCTCTCCAGATGGTATGAGTGACAATCTCTAACAACCCCAGCAAGCATGCTGGGATTATGGAAGTTGTAGTCAAAAGTATCTGATATAGATGAATTTCTGCCCTGTTTCTAAACATCAGAACACAATTCCTTGTCTTTTCAAAAACATGCAGACTTAGATTTTTCTGCATTCATATACATAAGTCATCCATGCACTACAAAGTCATGGAGAACCAAATACAACAGCAGCAACAACAACAACAACACTTATAGGCACTCTATTTTCCTTGAAAAACAGACCATGGAAATTGACACCAAGATGGTCAAACTGAAACACGGTTTTGCTACAGGGTAGATAAACATCTTACTAGTACTTTATCGTGTCACTGCAGTTCTGGAAAACTACAACATAATGAAGTAAGAAAGCATGCTTTGAGGCTTAATCCACTTAAAATTAATGAGATAAAATAGAAGCTCCCCATTAATATTTCAGTGCCACAGCCCACCCTTTCTAGTTTACTGCAGAAATAGCTGCATGATCATCGCAAACCCACTAGGGGACAGCGGATAAATTCAATTCAGTTTGCAATAAAAGTGAGTCTACTCATATCACACTTTCTGAAACAATATGTGAACAAAAAAACACAGCCATCCTTAGAAATACTCAGTTCTCTGAATGTTTCAGTGCAACAACGTATATGCATATAGTAGTAAAAAATAACATACAGAATTTTTAAGGGGAATTGTTTTGAAGAAATGTGTACACTAGGCAAAATTATGTGCATCTAGTGTCTATATGAAACTGCTGAGTGGAGTCATCTGGAGTTTTGAAGTGTGTTGTCAGCAGTATGCTGATGACACACAGCTCTATTCCTCCTTTACATCTTTACATCTGCAGGTGAGGCAGTGGATGTGCTGGACGGGTGTCTTGTCTCGGTAATGGTCTGATTAAGAGCCAATAAACTGAAGCTCAATCCAGATAAGACAGACAAACTGTTAGGGGTGGTTCCTGAGAATAGATGATTTTTAAAAAGTTATAAATGGTCACAAGAATATCAGGTGTGTTGGGAAAACCAGATACACCTTCTGCACTTCAGAGGGGTCTCACATGTTGAAAGACCAGCCAGTTGGGTTGGCAACCATATGAGATCTCCTTCTTGCAGTCTGAATCAGTATAGTCCAAATATAGGTTCTCTATCACCCTAGTGAGAAGCACTAGGCCTTCTCCATGAAGGGGAGTTTCAAAAGCAGTTTCAGAAGTGGCCAGAGAAAAATCAGTTGTTCAAAGGAAATAACATTAACAATTCTACCTTAAGAAAGAATACCTTAAGTGTGTCCAAGCAGCTCTGGTGTTTATGCACATATTTCCATTTTTAGCTTTATAGAACAACAAGAACATGTGGATGGCACATCTCAAAGGATAACAGTGCTTATATGTGTTTTTCAGAGAAACAAACACAATGTCTTCATAATTATTTTATGGACAGATGCAACAAATGCTATTGACAAATATTGCAATTCAGAGACAGCTATAACGGTATGTACTCATACTTAAATCTGCTTAGTTTGCAATGCATATTCTCAGCAGAGTTCTTTACCTACCATTAAACAGCTGTTTTCTTTGGTGTCTGAAAATTGCTTTTTGTTTGCCTAGAAATTTATAATGCCTCCAAAGTTGGACAGCATAAAGCTGTCCCACTAGATAATGTACAGAATTATGAGTTGCTCATCAGAAAATTGAATATGCAAACTGGTGATGTAAATCTGCATATTCTTTTTTGCTTGTGCTGTTAGCTTGCAACTAATTCTGTCATGCAACAACAACAACAAACCCCAAATATGAACAACATAATGCTATATGCGGCACTATGAGCACCCCAATATTGAATGAAGCCACAATAAAATTAATTCTGCTTTGCTTTTCTGCATTCATTACAGTGTATATCACATGTGTAGAAGGCTTTTAATGGTTGCTGGAAGGTCAGGATCTACGAGTGGGTTGTGGCCTGATCCAAGGTGGATCACAACTGGAGCACTACTACCATGCAAATATAGGGTAAAAGATTAAGAATGTACTAAATGAAATTGTGAGTGACGGAGCAGGTTAAGTTGGGAAGGTTTGTATAGCCATCTGGAAAATGCAAAGAGCTATGTAAGGAGTATGGTTTGAAGAAATTTGGAGGTTGGGGGGAGGAAAAATCAAATGCATGTTAACTATAGGTTAGTCTGGTTTGAAATAATGGGTTAGATTAGCTTGGGGGGGGACAATTCCAGGTCCCGCTATCTTGGTCTCATAACTCTCCCCAGACTATACCTCCTTTCCCTAATTTTCTGTGGTAGTAGACAGAAATTACTGATGCTGTAATTCATGGTGCCCCCATCAATATACATTGCTGTGTCTTTCCACCTCTCCACCAAATCATTTCCACACAGTATACCAATTAAGATGCCAAGAAGGAACATAAAGATCATGTGTTCCTCTAAATTCAACATCGCAATCAGTTTCCTTTATCCTAATTATATTTTTCCAACCCTAAATGAGTGAAACTTTATCATCTATAGACCTCGATACATGAACCTATACTGGGTTTTGCTCTATATTCTGTTCCTGCAACTTTGTTTAAAGGAATTGGAGTTTGCTATTCATATGGACTCTGCTTTTACATGAGCTGTTGTGCAGTGTATGGGGATGGATATTTTTCTGGTTTGTTGTGGGATTATAGATTTAATTTGCAAAGACTGTGCTGCTCAATTGGCAAGAGGGAAGTCCACTGTGTATGTGAGAGTCGGCATGTCTCTTTTCTGAGGAGCTCCAAGTGGGGCTTCCTGTTGCCTGCAGCCTGCTGGCAGAGTTTGTGATTTGCAGCAGGCAGGTAAGCAAAGGCAATATCTACAGGTAGCCAGCCTAGAGGCATTCGCTCAAGGTAGAACTCCTAAGACATCAAAGACTTTTTTATGCCTGGGAAAGAAAAGCAGCAAGAAATAAGTACTGGGATTATATGAAGGACAACAAAGAAGTGTAAAATTCTAACTTTAGAAACAACACTTGGAGCTAGGGATAGAGGAGTACATGTAACCCATTGATTATTTGTTTTTTCTTTCATTGGAGAATCTGTTTTTCTGTTCTTTTTACATGTAATATTTTTTTCTTAGAACTTCATATATTTTACTTACTAAACTTTAGATCTTGATTCATAAACTCCCACACCTAGAAGCCATAAACTCCACTACCATGAGCAACTTAAGGGTGTCTCTGGCTAAGTGTTTAGGCTGATGGATAAAGACATGTATAAAAATTCCCTTCCTGTACATGGGGGTAGCGAGTTTTTTAAGGGTTGAAGGGGTGAGCAGAAGGGTAAGCTCTATGTCAGCTGAGAATCTCTGATGGCCAGGACACAGGTTGGCTGAGAGGTGACCATCCAGCATCCTTATGATTTAAGCTCATTCTTCTATCATCCATATAAATGAGAATTAGATTTCCTCAGTTGTAAGACCCAATAAATCCCAACAGCATGTGGATAAATGTAAAATGGGAATCTAAAAGTCACCAGGCTACTTTAAAAGAGCAATTTAGAAAGTTTTGGAGTGAGAGATAAAACTAGTGCCGTCAAAGAGGCCACATACTGAATTTTAAAATTTGCCAAATGAATCATGGAGAAATGTTGTCTCCAAATGACCACTTGATATTACAAAAGAGCTTCATTAGAAAAGAAAAGTGACCTCACAAGTGATCTGATTCATTGAATAAACCTATTTACCTTATGTTCAAGTTAATAAAATGGCAGAATCTTTTTCTCTGTGCCTCTTAAATGAAAAGACCTATTGAAATGAGGCCATTTGATGTAACAAATCATTCAGTCCATAGGTTTCTCCAACAGACTGGTTTTTAAATACAAGAAAGAAAAGAAGGAATTGAAATGGAGACAGAAAGGCCTGAAACAAAATACTGGCAATTACACTGATTTCATTCAGATTGACAGCTCCTATATCATCCAGAACATTAAAGTACAGAGCTAGTTAAGCCCAGGAAGTAACGACTGACTTCTGAGATATATCATTTAACAAATCATTAAGCGGCAAAAGAACAAAATCATTCGGCATGAAAAAGCTCAAAAATTAACTAATGCAACTTGAAGATAGATGTTAGCCATGAAGCAAAAATAGGGAGACATTAAATGTATTCACTAATTGTGATTTGCTAAATGAAAAGAAATGCAATCATTACTTCATGTAGCCTCAAAAGCTAAAAACCAATGTAATACTTCTATGACAGCAACGAGGTTGCCCGCTATCCATTAGTTTGAAAGGGTGGCCCATTATCATGCTCTGAATAAAATTACAATTTTTTCCTTCCTTACTTCTTTCCTTACTTCCATTGGTGCTATACCTACACAACTAATTTGCAATTACCAAAGATTGATTTTTTTAAAAAATAGATCTGGATACCTCAACCATAACAAGTTAATCATGGGACATTAATACAGCTCTGAGATTACAAGAAATTCATCCCCATCACAAGAAGATCATAGTTGAGTAGGAATAAATGACAATTGTGTAAATCAATCAAGTAATTCAATCCTTTATCTGAGGCCAGAAATACACATTATCTCCAAAAAAAATCCCTGCATCCCCTCTCCATCTATTCTAGACAATATCTAATAATGTGAACCACATAACATGGCATTATCACACTATGCATTTCCCCTCCTCTACCATTCCCAGGTTAATATTGTGGTGACAGTGAAATTCATAGTGTGATGATGCCATATCATTATGTTTTTCTAACTACACTTTACTGGACTAAAACGAGATAAGGTGATGTGAGGCTGTTATTTGCGGTAATGTGTGAGTAGACTAGGCAGCTTGTTGGCTCCTTTGACAAAATCCATAATCTGTTTAGAAACACAGAATGTGAGCCAGCCATGGCTAAATCTCTACCCTACTCTTGCCATGGACTCTGCTCAAAGAGCCACTACTCAGCCCAGATGTTCTGATTTCCTTTTGCTTAGAGCCAGCTACAATCTGACCACAATTGAAGACCTCATTTTTTAATAAAAATAAAAACTACGAACCTATTCTCTCTTTTTATCCCCAGCGCATCATCTGTGGAATGCATAAACCAGCCATTTATAGCTCATTAAGAAAGAAAGCTCTCTGTATTCTTTAAATAGGAGCACTCCAAGATGAAGTACAAGGCTAAAGTGAGCTCTTGTCTTTGTTGCTAGGGAGTTTTCCAGCACAGGGAAGAACTGCTGTTGGGGAAATTATATAGCCCAGCAATTCAAGGCTAACTGAGTGCACTTCATCCTCTGTGAGTGAGTGCTGCCTAATGCAGAACTTTAGCATGAGGATAAGCACCATCACGTGTGATCTCCATTGTGAGCTTTAATGGAGATTAAGTACTAAATAGGCATTTAAATGCCCCCTCTTTAAGAGGGCTGTAGAACAGAGAGCAGCAGAGAACATAAAGAGCTCAAGAGCAGGCCTCAAAGACATTCCAGGAAATATTTTTGCAATTAAAAGAGTTAATTGCATATAAAGAAATTTGGCCAAAGACAGAGGGGCCACATGGATTCGCAGGTACAAGGTCAACCGAGCCAGTTGCTATGGTGATGGCCCACTGCCCCAACTCTATATGTGATTAATGTATGTCAGATAATTCAGTTGTCAGAGTCGGTCATTCTGAAACTGTTAGTGGTCCAGTGTTACGTCTTGGATTTTTGGAGTTTATTTTGAGCAACAGAGATACTTTCTACTTGTATGTATCTGTATATATCTGTATCTACGTCCAGATCTGTTTTACTGAGTCTGTATCTTCTGCAACAATAAACTATTTGGACCTTATTCTGCTTCTGTGTGGTTGCTGGTACTGCAGGCAAGATCCACCCCATAAGCAGATTCCCAAATAGATCTCTCTGCATTTTAGCCTGATCCAAATAAGCATTTTTGCATAAGATCCACAAAGGTTGTTCATGTCGCATTCAATATGCAAAAAATATCCAATGATCTTCAGGTGCACATATGTGTGGCACAACACCTTTCAGTCTGAACTCTTGCCTTTCTAGAAGCTGAAATTTCTACAGTGGTACAAAAGTTTATGCAAACTGGAAGGGAGAAGAGGGACAGACTAATGATAGTTGGAGTCAATGGTACTCTTATGTGAAAACAAGAACCCTTCTGAATCAGACCAAAGGCAATCAAGTGCCTATGGGAAGCCAAACATGGCTTGGATCCAGGGAAGGCTTCTGTAAATAGAAGCGTGTGGAGGTGGTTTTTGCCATCTCCCCCCTCCCCTGCAAAGCCACTACATAAACTCTCAAGGGCTCCCCAACCCTACAGAACACAATTTCAGGATGAAGGAGAAACTAGAACAGGGAATGGCCATAAGATGTCTAATCACCCTTCCCTTTACCAAGCTTATCAGACTCTCCCCATAACATATCCCCCCCCCTAGCATTAACTACCACCTTAAGGGTATCCTCTCACCCACCCCGCAACACTTTCCAGGCACATAACTCAGTATCTCACCAGAGAAACAGGGAAAGGAAGAATATTTTAAAGTCCCTTCTTTCTCACTTAAGACTTTCCTTCTTATTTCAACACCCTGGTGACTTAGAACCCTGAGACTGTAAGACAAAGATTTTTAAAAAATTAAAAGAAGTTTTTTTTATAAAAATAAAAGGCACTTATATGATCTGATCTACAGGAACAAATTCCAAAACAACTCCATCTTCCAGAAAAAAAACCACATTCCATAGTCATTCTTCTCTCCTTATGGCAATGTTTCTAGCCCTCATGACAAAGGGGGACTGGTAAACTATCCTTGAATCCAATTTGTTGAAGAGTGGAATAAACATAAGGAACCAAATAAATGACAGTGTGCTTGAAGTATCTGGTGAAATTTCTAAAGCTGATGTGATCAAGGGAGTAGGCCTTCAGTGTATTGCCTTCATTCCCCAGCCCTTGTGATGCCCAACAGCAGTGAAGAAATTGTGGAAAGCAAGCCAATATATGAATATCTTCATGACTTATATGGTCCCTTGCCTCAGCTTTTCAGTGCAACATCTGAGTTATTTTGGCTTGGATTAAAAAACAAAAACCCTCCTGTTTCTGCAGCTTTCTGGCATCTCCTTTTTAGCAGTCAACAGTCAACTGAATGGTGTGGTTTCCTCAGACAGTCCCCACCAGACTTCATTTTCTCTGCCTTTACCTTTCCACGTGAAGTACAAGAGCAGCACCAGGCCTCAGGCAGCCAGGTTTATAGAAAATGTCTCTCCCTGACACACTGGCTCCACACTGATCTAAGGAAAGGACTGCTTAATATACCCCTGTCAAAAGCTGACAAAATTTACCATGTGGAAACATGTTACCTGCAGCCCTGAGAGAGAGAGACGGACTGCCTCAGACTAGCTTTTAATAAACCTCAGAGAATTGGAACTAAGAAAAGGTAATGGAAGCTTGCTAGGGAACAATTAAGAGAAAGAACTGAAAGGGCTTCAATCCAGAGAAAAACTAAATTGCCTTCATTCAGTGATTTCTCTTACTGGGTGAAGTATAATAATGGTAGTATCATTCAACATATAAATGCCGCTCAATTTGAGGGACGCGGTGCTCGAGGGGTCTTGTGACTGAATTAGCCCTTTTAACCAACACTGTAATGAGAGTTTAAAAGAGCACCAAAAATTGCCTTGGAGTAGTTCTGAGCACAGGTGCGCCAGCTTCCCATCTGCACTTTCCATGATTGGCAATAATGACACACCTCATAATGCATTACTGACTTATCCCCCACACCCCTAAATAACAAATGTATCAAATGGTCCTAATGCAGGCATCAAGCAGATTTCATTAGGAGAAATCATGAAGGGACTATATGAGATCTCATTTTAGTCTGATGGGGCAGCCGAACGAGTTGGTTAAGCTCCTTCCCTCAGTTTCTCACCTTATAAGAAGATAAAAGAATTACTAACAAGCTCATGCTCACGCTCGCTCTCTCTCTCTCTCTCTCTCTCTCTCTCTCTCTCTCTTCTTCAAGGCTAAACAACATAGAGCTGGCAACCCAATAAATAATTTTGATGGGCTTGTAACTGCCACAATCAATTAATCAACCAATATATATTTTATGTTTAAAAGCCAACAACAATTTATTTATTTACTGTCTTTACATCCCACCTTTTTCTCCAAGGTGTTAAAAGTGGTGTACATGGTTGATTGGAGGTAAAAGCAGGCCTAGGAAGTCCAGATTGTTCTCTCCTTCCTTGTTTTAGCAAATAACACCTCTGAGCTGACTTATTTTAGGAGACAAAGTTGCATTGCTTTAGTGTGCTCCTTAATGCATTTCCTGCACAATCCTATACTGTACGTGTATATTTAGACATAAATCTCACTGAGTTCCACAGGGCTGAGTCCCAGGTAAATGGATATAGGATATGCATTCAGCACCTTCCTATGGTCCCACCTCCGGTCCACTGCTGCTAAATCCCGCACACTATTATCTTTATGTAGAAGAAAACAGCAGCATAGCAAAGAAGATACTGTATATTGTTGGGACCCTGACAGGAGGCACTTCCCCAGGATCCATAGCAATATTGCCAACAGAGAAGCATGCCAAAAATGTCCCCAATGTAACCATGCATGGAAGCACTAATCTGCATGACAAGAAGGAATCACCAAAATGAAGTTATACCACTCTATCATACACACCATCTGCAAGTGCCCTGAACGATGTGAGCCATTGTGAGGTGCCCACTGTGACTTATGTACTCCAGGCATACCATGTATGGACATAACATGTAAACAATAACTCTTTCAGCAAGAAATGCAGAGGTGATGGAGGACAGACAGAATAACAGACAGACAGCTCCACTACTCACTTGGGCAATAGCATGTCATGGATGGGCAAGCCCCAGGAGAGTCCATAGTCCATGGACCTCCACAAATTTTCGTCTGGGAGGATACTGGACCATATTATTGCTCTGCTAAAAAACAGGATGCAATTTAAAGTTCTCTTCTTTCAAAACTTTACTAAGTAATATTTTACAGTTTCATGGAGTGACATCAGAAAGAGGCAACATAGACATTAAATTATGTATTATTTTTATGGTAGCTCTCTGGTCCCTGAATATAAAAGGAAATCTGAACAAGGCCATAAAACAATAATTACCTGCAAAAACTAACAAATCATAGTCATTTCAGAGGGAAAACAGCTAATGAAATGTCAAATGGTTCCTGTTCACTAGACTCACACCCAAAGGGTTATTGCAGAATAATTTCCTGCAAAATCTATGTGCACAATGAAATATTTAGTGTAGTATCTAAGAATTGTGGAGGAAATGATACTCCCCCCCCCATTATAAACAATAGAATTATAGGATGAGAAAGTGTGTCGGACGTCTTCTGCTCTAACCATTCAGTGCAGGATAGAACTTCAATGTCCCTAGAAAATTGCTGTTCAGCCTTCACTTAAAGATTTCCAGCAAAGGAGATCCCATCATCTTGCAAGGCAACCATTCCATTGTCAAATGTATCTCACTGTTTGAAAGCTTGCCCTAACAATTAACAAACAGCTGTTTCCCTGAAATTATCACCTGTTGGTTCTGGTTTAATTCTAGAAACACCACAACAGAAAAGCATGTAAACAGGCAAAATAGGGTAACACCTTTTGTGATGAAAGGTATTTAAACATGCTGTAAAAAAAAAAAAAGCCAGGAGGAATTCCATAATGGCTGCCTTGTAAATGTACTTACCACACTGAAAAGTGACGTGTAGGGGTGGACGAATCTGCCAATATTGATGTCAGAGGGACTAGAATGCACTTTTATTTCCCCTGGGAATCTGCCAGAGTCCTAGGCTGAACCCTTCAAATTACACTTGGTGGATCCTTAAATTCCCAGAGAATCCAAAAAGGGAGTTATTTAAAGTATATTTGGAAAATAATTACAGTAATTTAAACTCTGTCACAGAATTCGAGTAATTTCAGTAGTAGCTTTAAGAAAGACATCAGATCTAAGATAAATTAAGGATCAGTCAAATTAGGATAAAAGTGTGCATTGGCAACAAGCAATATATAATCAAAGTAAGGAATAGATGGGAAGTCGGGTCTATAGTTCAAAGACCAATTTTTGCTTTATTGTTTTGTAAATAATATTGTGCTCATTTTCATTTGTATTCCTGTTTTTCTTCTTTTCTTCTTTTTTCTTCTTGGTGTATCAACAAAAAAATCAAATAAAAAAAATATATTTAAAAAAAAACTTCCCAAAAAATCAGCACCTGTTCTCATCAAGGGGTCCCTTAGCTGTGTGCAGATTTTGCCTATCCCTCCTTCTTTTCCCAGCTACTGCTGTCTTTCAAATCTCTTCATAACTTTCCACAAGTTAGCTGATTTCCCCCCCTACTCCAGTCCACCCACTCCTTCTCCCTCCCTCCCCCTTCTTTTAATGTCTCTCTTTCCCCCTGTCTAGTCTATCCTGACTACACTCCCACACTCTGTGTAGCTGCCTTGATAGGACTGCAGACTGTGGGGAAACATTGTGGCACATCTCACATTGGGTTTCTCTCCGTTACACATTTTTCAAAACAAAAGTTCAGTTCTCCCCATTTCCTCATTGGATTCTTTTCACTCCTCGTGAAAATGTATCAGCTTTTTACTACGCATTTCTCCTAAAAGACACATTTATGTATGCAACTTCACATCACGTACGCATTTTCACAAACCATTTCCTCTCGTGTAACATAACTTTGTTTCTTATTTTCACTAATATGTGCATTTTGTGCACTCGCTCCTCTAACTATGCATCCTCGTACCCATTTTTGGCTAGAGAAATTTCATCACAAAATTTCAGAGAAGTGTGAATTTCAAAGGCTAGCTCTGCCTCTGTTTGTGTGTTGCTTTCGGAAATGCAAACCAAACCAAACCAAACCAAAAAGTTTCCCATCACCAAACATGTATATTCACATAAATATTCTCTCTCTCTCTCTCTCTCTCACACACACACCCACACCCACACAAGCTCTAAAATTCATAAATGTAAGACAATATAAAACTCTTATGACAAGACTGGACTTGTATTCCTAGTTTCCACAGTTAATGTGATATGCCACTGAAATTTAGACACTGGATCACATTCAACACATTTCGTAAGCAAGCACGACTTTGGCATTCCATTCACAATTCCATAAGCTAAAAATTATACAAAAAGTAGACTGGGCACATTTACTGTGTGTAACATCCCTGAAATGGTTACCAAGGGAACCAGCTAAAAGCAGATTGGTAAATCAAATCTAGACACTTTAACTTAAAAGTCAAAAGGTATAGTAGACACCTTGGGGCCAAGAGTATAAGAATTTCTATACAGGGTCAGATCAATGGTCAATCAAGCCTAGTATATTACTTCTCCAGATGCTCCAATAAGCACCATTGTGCTCTGCTCTTGTAGAATCGCCTGTATTCTGAAAAATGTGTTAACAGAAAATTTGCACTCTCTGTGTGCCTTCATGTAATGTTTACAACCCAGCACCTCTGGAAATGCATGAACAAATATTACAATTATTACATTCATTTTATCCTTTGTGAACCAGTCCCCATATCAAATTCTGGTTTCCAAATAGTCCCTCCGTCTGGTTCTGCCAAGGCCCCAGTTGCTAAAAACCCTCCTTAGAGCTGCTCCCATTTTAATATTGAATGGAAGATTGGAGGCCAGTGGAAAAATATAGGCTAAGGTTCCTTTCCAAGCCAGGGCCTCACCTGGGATAGAGGCATTAACATGTCCAAAGGTGTTGGTGGCCCATCTAAGAGGAATCTTTAGGCCTGGGCAGACAGAGGTTGCCAGGGTAACTGGGTGTGAAATGACAGGAAAAGAGAGTCTTTAGTAAGGTGTGCTGGGAAGAAGGAGAGAACAAGCAGAGATCCATCTTGGGCAGATTGGCTGATGGCAGATGGCAGAGATGCCTTTGACTCCAGGGCTGCATTGCTATGCGGAACAAGCCCTGCTTGATATGACAATGCTGTAAGATCTGAACTCCATGTAGACTGGTGATGTAAATATGTGAATAAATCATATTTCTTAAAGTCTCTGTCATATCTTCAGTTCTCCTAAGCACAAACCCTGGGTGAGTACCTGAAACCCCCTAGAATCTTGCTACCACTTGGGAGAGGATGGGGTGGCGCCCAACTATTGCAACATTATTATTATTTTAAAAGCTGCAGCTTTACTTTAAATAAATGTACAAGATGGGGGATACCGAGAAGTCTAAAGCATTGGTACCTAGAATCTGAAACACCTTCTGATCTATTCAGTTCTTTCTCCTCTTTATTTTTCCTGGAGGCAACTTTGAAGAATGGGGAAGGATTGTTTAATGAGGGCAATGAACTGCTGAAATGTCACTTAAGTATCAGGACACATTACCACTAGGGAGTGTTAGCAGCATCTGTGCACCATTTCCGTGCTCAGACGTGCCATTTAAAAATAACTATGTTTACCTTTTATGCCCAAGCTAATTTATTTGCAGTAAGGGTTCTTGCAATGTGCTGAGCAGACAAGAAGTCAAATTAAGGAGAAGCTGATGGTTTCTACTGCAGACAGTGAAACCTAAAGGCCATATTGTGACTACAAGCAACAGTCGTTGTTCCATCAGAAGAGAATATGCAAAGCCACAAAATAGATGGAGGAGAGTTCTCTGACCACTGAGTTAGGTCCCTGTGGCAAATACTTTAACAGATACTGGCCACAAGCATGCTGCACACAATAGTTGCCCTGGTGCATAATGTGTGGTGGTAAGATGATTTCACAATGCCATGAGCTGAATGTGCCCTCTAGGACATGCCTCTCAGCATCTTCTGTGGTGCACAGGTGTGTCATTCTGTGCCAGATGCTCAAAGCTACCGGTAATTGGCAGACAATTCAGTGTGGGAAATGTTCCATGAAGGTAGACAATTCAAAACTACTCTGTGCTATTTCACACCTAGGTATGTATTGACTAATGTTGTGCTGCAAAGCCATTATTGTATACATCTGTAAGCTTCATCATATTGCTGTTTCGTTACTCCCTTGCACCTTCCCAAAAGCTTATGCATCTCCTTCAAATCCAAATAAATATTGAGATTGGATATTATTGGATGTGAAATAAGTAGACCAAACATCTTGAATACAGTCCTTGGCATGTGTTTGAGCAACTAAAGGATTTCCGGAGAGTTTTCGACATCAAATATTTTATATTGTGAAAGCTATGTTAGTCTTCTATAATAAAGATAAAGACATGCCGGATGGCACCTTGAGTCTAACTTTTTAGAAGCTTCATATTGTAAAATGGCATAAGCCTATGCAAGTGACAGCCTACTTTATCAGATGTTCCAGTTCAGCATCTGATGAAGTAGCCTGTCGCCTATGAATACTTATGCTATTTTACAGTAAAAAAGCTTCTTTAACTTTGAAGGTACAATGTGTTCAATAACAAGCATTCAATCAAATATTTCAGTACCAGATATTTAATATACAAAATTATCCCAAGGGAGGAATTTTTAGGAGGATTTCTGAGAACAAAGGGTGGTATCCAACTCTCCTGTTCCTATGCTAGCAGAACTGAAGGTTACCCTCCTCTCCTCTTCCTTGCAACACCCTCTACATTCTCAAAATCTGGAGGGTTGGGGAGCCGGCAGAGAGAGAGGAAAGGAAATGGAAGTGTTGCTGCACCAGCAGAACTCTCCTGGCACTGCTTTGGAGACAACCCAATGCCATTTCATGGCTGTTTCATTCATCTGTGATATGATGGTGAGGCACAATAACCCTGTGTTGCATATCTGTCCAGACATATGGCTTCCCAAGGCAGCAGTCCTGGACTCACTTTCTACACAGCAAGGCACATTGGACATAATAGAAACTAACTCCAAGAAAACTTACATGAGATTATGTTTCATGGGTCACTTTGCAAGTGACCATTTTCTTTTGTTGAAACAAATTTCCCACATATGGGGGGGGGGAGGAAATATGAAGTGGTCCTATGTTTCCAGTTGAGTATATCAATTACAGTATTATTTATAGCAGTCCAAGGGACTTGTGTTCCACATCATTTTCACATGTATTCACTCTTGAGTCCACTCCATCTCATTGTACCATTAAATTTTGGGGGGGCAGTATCATAATCTACACAGGATAATCACATTTAAAGACTATTTAAAACATATTCTCTCAAACTACACATGAGGAAGTGAAAGACATGTGATGGGCAGAGATATCCTGATCCACACATTAGCCTGGGAGGTGCAGATCATATCGGAATTCACAAATAATCGAATTCCTCAAGCATCCCTAAGCGGTATCCATTTCAACAATGGTTTCCCCAATGCCACCGTAATTTTCTTCAGCAACAAACTATTAAGGGAACTCACATGTCTGGCTGAGTATGCGGCCTGCAGCATCTTTCTTCTGAAGCTGTTGTGCTGAGTCCACAGCTGTTTGATTTGGAGGCACACTTGTGCGCCTCGCTGCCTGTCTCTTTCGTAGACTGATTGTTTGTGACATTGTGGTGCAAGCAACACATATATAATCCCACTTTGCCAGGGAGTCAATCCCAGAAAACTAATCACGGTAATAATAAACTGCCTCCATACATTCAAAACAAGAAATGCCAATACCCATGAGGTGGCTGGAATAGTAAAAGCCAAGCATGAGTAAATAGGCAACCATGCCATGGGGAAAAGCAGAAGGTTCTTTCTAACCTTAGGCCAATGGAATCTAATCAAGGCCCTGTATGGCTGCTTTTCGAATAAGATTAAGCAAACACACAAACACCCCTGAAAAATCTAGGCTGCCGGAAATCTGTGCAGCATATGAAACAAATGATACAAGAGAGATGCGTCTTTCCCATGTTTTACTTACTAAATGGATCTCCTCTCCAGTCCAATATGTAACTGGGTTTTGTATTTTATAAACCCTTTAGAAGCCTGTTTTGGCATTATACATATAAATATAAATTAAATAACAACACCCAGGGCTTTTTTCCCCCACTGGAATTCAGTTCCAGCACCTCCCAGGTTGGTGCCATCAGTGGCGTAGCGTGGCTTGTCAGCACCCGGGGCAAGGCAAGTAATTTGCGCCCCCTAACCCGTGGATTTGCGCCCCCTAACCCGTGACGCGGGGGGGGGGGTTGCGTGCGAAGAAGGGCAACCTCTCCCCACTCCGCCGCTTTGCTCCACCCTGGCAGGCAGGCTGGCAGGCTGGCTGGCTACACGCGACGCGCTCGGAGAGGGCCTCCGGATCGTCCCCCGGGCTGGGCAAGGGCTCGTTCTCACGCAGCGGCTGTTGCGCAGCCTCGCCGCCGCCGCCCTTGCTCCTTCGCGTGCGGGGAAAGGCCGCCGGCAGCCCTGGGAGCGCCTCCCTCCGCGCCTTCACACGCAGCTGTGCCAGCCCAGCAGGCGGCTCCTATCCTCCCCGAGCCCCGGCCGGGCTAGCGGGGGTTGTGAGCCACCTGCAGGGAGCCGGGGGTCCTAGCAGGCTCCCTCGGAAGGTGGAGCGGGGCCCTCCTTCGCTGGAGGTTGGATGGCCAGCTGCGAGGAATTCTTAGCAGGCTCGCTCCACCTCCTCCTCCTCCCGACTTTGCAAGGAATTAGCAGGCTCGCTCCACCTCCTCCTCCTCCCGACTTTGCTGCTGTTGCTGCTGCTCGGCTTTTTTCCTCTACCGACGGCACGCTGTGCCTTGCTGCTGCTGCTGCGCAGCTTTTTTCCTCTACCAACGGCGCGCTGTGCCTTGGAGACGTTCCCGCTTCCTTGAGGGGGGCCGGCCAAACGCGCCCCCCAAAATGTTGCGCCCGGTGCGGCTGGCACCCCTGGCACCCCCCACGCTACGCCACTGGGTGCCATTGTCATTCTAAGACAATGAGGGAGGTGTTCATGGTGAGCTCCAGCATCTCTTTTTCTATAAAAATAGCACTGAGAATACCAACTTCTCCAACTTAAGAAGAAATGTCTTAAAGACTGTTTTGAAGCTGCTGACGGCTGCATCTGATAAGGAAGGCTTCTCTCTTACACATTCACATCATACATTTAAAGCAGTCTGAGACCACTTTTAAGCAATCATGACTTCTTCAAAAGAATTATGTAGTAGTTTGTTCAGGGGGCTGAGAGTTGTTTGGAGATCCCCCTTCCCCTTCCAGAGTTACAGTTCCCAGAGTTCCCTGTGAAGAGGGGTTGATAGTTAACCAGTCTGGAAATGTGAGAGCCAGTGTGGTGTAGTAGTTAGAATGTTGGACTAGGACCTGGAAGCCCAGAGTTCAAATCCCCACTTGGCCATGAAACTCACTGAGTGACTTCTCTGTCAGTCACTGCCTCTCAGCCTAACATACCTCACAGGGTTATTGTATGAAGTAGACAAGGAAGGGGGGGACCATGTGTGCCACCTTGAGCTCCTTGGAGGAAAAAGTGGGATATGAATGCAATAAATAGATTTAAATGTATGGTGGGAATGTGGCCTAAGAAACCCTGGAGAGCCACAGCTAGCCAGAGTACATAATACACAGCTAAGAAGCAAAAATAGTGCACCCTGACACAAGGAAGCTTCCTACATTACTAAATTAGCAGTTTATATATCCTGACAGGTTGAGGATCCTTGCCGTGTAGCTTAGTGGCTTGTATTCAGGCCTACCATTAGGCAGAGTGAGGCAGGTGTCTGAGGCAACAGAGTTTGAGTGTCATGAAAGGGAGGCAAAATGTTAGCTATTTAATTTGTTGTTGCTTTTCATTGCCAAGAAGTGTGAGGGGAAGGTACTGATGAATTTTTGGCTTCAACTTGAGCAGCCCTGAGCACTTCTATGCACCATGAGCACAGTGGAGGGCAGCATTGATGCTGCGATGCCTCAGGCTGCAAAATGTCTTGGGCTGGCCCTGTATTCTCCTATCCTGTTATTGTTCTTTTGTTTCCACACACACACACACATCCCATACCCTCCAACATTTATCCAATGAAAATAGGGACTTCCATTATTATTATTATTATTATTATTATTATTATTATTATTATTATATCCCGTCCATCTGAGTGGGTTGCGCTAGCCACTCTGATCGGCTTCAAACATATATAAAAACATAATAAAACACGAAACATTAAAAAAAAGCTTCCCTATATAGGACTGCGTTCCGATGTCTTCTAAAGGTTGTATAGTTACTTATGTCCTTGGCTTGGGAGTCTCACATAACTCCATAACATCCAACATTTCTCCAATGAAAATAGGGGCGTCCTAAGGAAAAGCAGGACATTCTGGGATCAAATCAGAAACTTGGATGGCTTCTATAAATCTGGAACTGTCCCTGGAAAGCAGAGAGACTTGGAGTTTCTGACATCCCCAGGTTCCCCTCTCCCCTGCCAGATCTCTTTTACATCCTGTCCTATTCGCCATTTTGAAAACTGGCTTTCCTCACCCCCCAACCCCCGTGCTGATGCTGTGGCAGCTGCTACTTCATCTACTGTGGCTGACACCCGTAACTGTGATGAATGGTGTGCTGACAGTCCAGCATGCTTCACTGAGAAGCAAAGGCCTGAACAAAGTGAATCAAGCTTGTCTGGTGCTAGTCCTGTCAATACCTATCGGCCAATATGAAGGCCCAGGCTGATGTCTGGCTTTTGCAAAGCTGTTACCATTTTCTGTGCAGGGATCAGACTGATCATAATTCTCAAATAAATTCCTAGACAACTGCAATAAATACACCTATCAATAATGTTCTTTCTTTTCGAGGGGCTTAAATAAAACTCTAACAACAAGACAAGACTGCTTTTTTAAACAGGCAGTGTAGAAAAAAGATGGGTCTGCTTTTTTCCACAGGGAAAAATTGGTAGCACCACTAAAATAAACACCCTCAGTATGACTTGCGACCGTCTATACGATTGTCTGACAGGAAAATTCTCCCAGCTGCACCAGCCTTAGGCTGTGTCTATGGAATGAACTCCTCTCTGAAATGTGTCTTGTTCCAACTTTATATACATTTAGACATCCAGTTTAAAAAATCAACTTTTTGTTAGGCTTTGAGAGGCTGATCAGGTCATTTTTAAAAACATTATAATGCTGCCAATTATGCTCTTTATGTCTTTTATGAGACTTTTTCTTCATGTTCTTACTTATTAAGTTTTAT
Organism: Podarcis liolepis; assembly: GCF_965112155.1. NCBI lineage: Eukaryota > Metazoa > Chordata > Lepidosauria > Squamata > Lacertidae > Podarcis > Podarcis liolepis. The sequence goes on along the minus strand of NC_139557.1, from coordinate 56,553,206 downwards.
GTGGCCTTGTTTCAAACCACCTTGTGGTCATTTTTGGTGAAAGGGAGTGTAGCAACCTCTCAATAATTTTAAAAATGTACATTGCCACATGTGGTGTATGTACATGGCCCAGTAGCCACATGTACGCATGGAAAGAAGCCCCAGTTAGCCATGGTTTCCACCAGTGTGCGCATATGATACACGCATGCATTCCATCATGCAAATAGATATACATCAGGAATGGGGGACCTACGGACCTCCATAGTTGTTATACTGCAACTCCTAACAGCCCCAGCATAGCTAGCGGTCAGCGATGATTGCAGGGAATTGCATACCCTCCAACATCCCACTGATGAAAATTGTACACAACCCAGCTCCTTGACACACTTAAAATCACTCCCCTCACCAACGCCTCCCCACCTTCTCTGCAGATACATCCACCCACCTCAGTGGCCTCTGCTTCCACCAGACACCTTGATAGAGGCCATTCCCCTTTTCATTCGGGCCCCCTCCCCCACCCTGTGAAAATACACGTCTTTTTGGTTCTGTGCTCTGGTTCAAGCCAGCTGACTCGCACCAGAGCTCAGGAGCCAAAATGAGACACCCTGGGATCCAATCAGAAGCCAGGATGGCTTCTGTAATTCCAGGATATCCTGGTTAAATCAGGACAGTTGAAGGGTATGGAATTGTAGTTCAGCAACGTCTGGAGGACCCCAATTTCCCCATCTCTGGTGTAGACAGTGGGAAATTTCTTTCAAAGAAGTGGTGCAAATTGAAACTTGGGCGAGGCAAACGCATATTTGGATTAACTAATGGATCACTTGTTCAAATATTTTCTGGTAATATTCTTATGTATTCCTTTATGGGTGGTGTTCTCTGAAGATACAATAAGTACAGTGGTACCTCAGGTTACATACGCTTCAGGTTACAGACTCTGCTAACCCAGAAATAGTGCTTCAGGTTAAGAACTTTGCTTCAGGATGAGAACAGAAATCGTGTTCTGGTGGCACGGCGGCAGTGGGAGGCCCCATTAGCTAAAATGGTGCTTCAGGTTAAGAACAGTTTCAGGTTAAGTACGGACCACCGGAATGAATTAAGTTCTTAACCCGAGGTACCACTGTACATTAAAGTTCTCCCCAAGAAAGACAAATAATACATTCTCTTTAGGTATTGAAGACAAGGAAGCCTACTGAAGTACCACTAATATAAATAATTCCATTTTGTAAAAACTTTGACAAGAAAGTAATGATGGTGTAATTGAAATTAACACTAGACTGAATCTCCACAGTTGGTCGTAATAGGCAGAGCAACATAATGTATGTCACAGCTGGGTTGCAGTTTGAACAATCCCTGTGCAATGTAGGTTGCATGCTTCCAGCATCACCTTTTCCCCAAGGGAGAGCCAGTGTGGTGTAGTGGTTAAGAGCGGTAGTCTCGTAATCTGGGGAACCGGGTTCGCGTCTCCGCTCCTCCACATGCGGCTGCTGGGTGACCTTGGGCCAGTCACACTTTTTTGAAGTCTCTCAGCCCCACTCATCTCACAGAGTGTTTGTTGTGGGGGAGGAAGGGAAAGGAGAATGTTAGCCGCTTTGAGACTCCTTAAAGGGAGTGAAAGGCGGGATATCAAATCCAAACTCTTCTTCTTCTTCTTCTTCATTCCCCATCAGTAAGTAACCACCACTTGTTTGTTTGTTTGTTTGTTTGTTTGTTTGTTGATTCCATAAAATTAATTCAACACTTGTATAAAAACATTGAAGCGGTTTACAAAAAAGATTTTGAATGTCAGCAGTGTTTACTTACCAACAGATACGGTACCTGTTTTCTTCAAAATGATTCCCCCACTATTATAAAGATTAATGCTCCATGGCTTGAATAGCAATGCAAATCATAATTAGCTGTAATTAATTACATCACTGACTCTCCCCCTGCCCTGAAATTGCTTGCCTCTACAGTGTTTCAAATGTTTCACTGCATCTGGATGAATCACTCAGACAATCGTTTTGCTACCAACACAAGGATTTGATTCTTAAAGGCCATTAGATGAGTTAAAAGAAACTCAATCACAAATCGGTCGTAAGATAATGATTTTCTTTAAAATAAACACATTCATGATTAATTTGAGCTTTTCTGCTTTCTTAGCCTTCAGGGTTCCACCCTCTACTCCCCATCCCACAATAGTCAGCTTTTCTCTCAGCCGTAAGTCTTAGCAAAGCTTTAAAAGAAGTCCAGGAGTTTACTGATTTCACATCCCTGGTCTTCCGGGGCCAAACTAGTTGTGATGTGGCAGAGCTGTGATTAAGATGACCTGTTGGTTTAGAGGCCTGAATCAGATTAGGACCCCCGCACCAGGGGAGAGGGAGTGTAATCCTTTCCCCATGCTATTTTTTCTGCTTAAAAATAGCATTTCTTCAAATTAAAATTCCCCCAAAATGGGGGAGTATATGAGAAATAGTCAGTCACCATGTCCCATCAGTGTAAGGATTTCCACTTGCACAATGGGACTTCTTCCCTCGCCCCCGCAACACCCCTACAGACTCCCCAGATCTGTTCCAGAGTGTTGAAGAACAGATTCTCTAGAACAGATTCAGGAAGGGAATGGAGGGAGGAGAGGGGGAGAGCATCCCATGCGCTCTTTTCATGTTGCAAGCCGCCTTGAGCATGTTTTGAACTGTGGAAAGGAGGCATATAAATAAAAGCATGTATGTATGTTACTTTAATAGATACTCCATATTTTATTTTATTTTATTTGGATTGTAGAGCTTTCTCAACATAGCGCCATAGCGTTTTTCTTCTCTTGTACTTGTTCTGTAAATGTCTTCCACTTACACTATGATTCCAGCACATTGTGATCTGCTTGGATCGATCTGTGAGGAGGAGAAGGGAGCCCTGGGTGAAAAGACTTGAAGTAGGCAACTAGCCTAGATAGTGTTCTGCTCTCTTCAACTCTGGTTGGCTCTTCACACAGGGGAAAAAACCACTATAAATAAATCAACCATTAAATCATTATAACAAAAGAAAAAACGCTATGTAAAAATCACTCAGATTTTTATTTTTATTTTCTCTCTGGTGCCATCTGGTGTTGCATGTTTATAACATATTAAAAGCGTTGCTTTTTGACTAATGAAGCTGAGTCCTCTATGCTTCCAATTTGCCACAGGAGCCAACCACAATAAAATATTTCAGGGGGCCGAGTCCCCAGAAAGTTAATGGGTATTCCCATTCAAATGGTGGGGGTGCACTGCATCATGTTTTCGTTTATGTGGGGCGAGGCTTACCTGGGCCCCCACAATATTTTATTCAAGTTGGCAATCCTGCTTTTAGCTTTGTGCAAATTTTCACTTGGTCATGTTTCATAACTTCCTTGCTTTTTTTAATGGTCGAAGCGAGAAGAGGGGTTGAGGGTGCTTCTTTCACTGAGGAAAGTTGGAGCGACTTGCTAATGTTTCATAGCATTCAGGCAGAAGTCTGTACAAAGAGCATTTGCCTTGATGCAGAAAATCCACGTGCAAAACAGTAGAGTGGGCATGAGCAGCTGTGAGCACAAATCTACATCTGCCTACCTGTCCAAGGGATGCTTGTTGCTGTCAGATTTGCCAGCGCTGACCAGCTCTTTGAAAAGCATTGGAGATTTGAATCTCCCCTCTCTTTGATGTAGAACAGAGCTGGAAAGAGGAATGTGCATTCAGTCTCCTCTATACCTCCTGCAGTGTGTGGCTTATTCTGTTATAGATCATCACATCAATCATCTGTTCACCAATTCATTTTTTGTTCGTCATCAACAGGCACCCCTAAATGGCATCTATACATGCAGAAGTCAGACTCGCTGGGCTCCTGATCCTGCGAGGAGCTCTGCTTGCTTCTTGGAAAAGAACCCCCATCCTGGATTGAGATTACTTTCTTTTGGAAGACTGCTGCAGTACAGTGTGGAGAATTTCATCCTTCATTATTCTTGGCTGCTCAGGAATTGAATCTTATGAGGAGCACTTGCCAGAGAAGTCATAATTAACATTTACTGCTTTTTTTAAAAAATGGGTCTGAGCCAAGATAATTGGCCATCAAACTGTTGTGCAGAGATGTTGATCATTCAGTAGCATGAATAAGTATTTCATCCTTTTTCTGGTACAAACGGATATTATTGAGCACCGGCAGTGAGCTCTAGAGGAAAACAGAAGTGCAGACAAGGGAATTGAGGATAGGAAATTAGAGAGAGGGAAAGGCTTGTAATCATTCTTTGATTCCTTATAATTATGGTGTTAAGTCAGCATTGCCTCAAGGTGATTATTGGAGTAGCCGTTTAGCTGAAAGGCCAGTGGATTAGCGTCTCAGTATGTTATTTGGAGCATTGTGCATAATGGGCATGATAAAGCCTAATAAGATGTTTTTGATGATCTCATTGTTTTTAGCAGGAAACAGTGTTAATTTCTATACAAAAGGAGAAATAGCAGGACATGAAAAGATTAAAACAAAAGGATCAACACAGCACAGAGGACTTTTCATGCTTAAAAAATAAATAAATCAGTATTTTAATTCCACATGCAATGTATGATAAAATGCAACAATCAGTATGAAAGTAAAAGAAAACTGAAAATAATAGCAAAAGAAAAGAAGAAATCTGAATCAATACGAAGGTTTAGTGAATAGGTAGAAAAGCCACTTATCCACACACCATTTAATTTATCTAAGGCTTTTGATTGTATATATATTCCTTAGATGCTAAGACTGATTTAGATACAGTGGAAAACCATGTTTCCCCGCTATGCGAATGATGTATAAAGAGCTTTGGACTTGCACCTTCATGCCTCCTCTCTTACTGCTTCTCCCCTCCTTTTTCACAGCCAAGAGAAGTTCAGAACCATGCTTGGGGATGATGGCCGTACTTGGGGAACTGTGGTTTGTTTAAACTATGGTTTCAGAACAAGCCAATAGCTGAAGCCGGAGCTTGATTATGGCTTGTTCTCACTAGGGATGTCAGAGGAATCATTTGAAAACGAACTGTCAAACAGATTTCCTTCTGTCTACCCATTAAATCCCCACCATGGCACAGACTTTTGATGTACACACTTTTTGCTTTAGTTCTTTGCAGCAAACAGGTTTTTAACATGCACACATTTTATGTAAATAGATACATTAATTGCTTTGCAATGTATGATATTTACATATTCATTGGTGTACCAATGCTGCTCTCCCAACAGGTGCATTGGGTTTGTGGGTTTTTTTTCTGAAGTGCTGTTTGTTGACTTTGTATAAGTTGTTTCATTGCTATAAGCACCCTATATGTGTTCAGCCTGAAATATTAACAATATGTATTTAGAAGACCCATTGCTTGCCCCCCCCACACACACACATGTTGGGATACTGCCAGGGAGATAAAGTCCATCATGGCCCCAAGCCATCTGCCGGACGATCCATCGATCTCCCGTAGGCACGCAGTATCTGCAATTAGCGACATGAGTTTCTAGAAAATATCTTGCCACATTCTAGAGCTCATGCACACTCTGTCAGCAGATAATGCACAGCGGAAGTCGCACTCAGGAGAGCATTATTTACAAGTTTTATTCAGTGTTGATCAGAACAAAGAAAGACATGACTGCCTGCGTCAGTGTCTCCGACAGAGAGAACGAAAGCAATAGAAACATTAACATCCTGTGAACAGGACATGCGCAGACTCTCTGACTCACAAAGCCTGCTCCCTTTTAAGGTGGAATGGAAATATCCTAACAACACACACACAAAAAGAGAGTTACGATTGCAGCCCTAATCTGCTTCCTGCTGTGAATTTTAAAAACCCATGAAATATATCATTCATTCTTGTTCTTTTCACATGGAAAGAAATTATCTCTTCTGTTACCTATGCTCCTCAGTGGATTCACTGGATTCACTTCCAACCTGTCAATCTTTGTTTTAAATCTTACCCCACTCTCAGACAATCTCAATATTTAAAACATAAATCAGCTTTGGTGTTATGTTTCAGCAGGCACCCAAATCTATTTTATGAATAAAACACACATTCATGAAATAAAAGTTAGAATAAAAAAAAAATGTGACTAAATAGCATAACAACTAATGCATACAATCCAGGACAAAAACAATGAAAGACCCACACAATGTTAAATTGTCCCTCCCTGATTCACCACTGATGGGGGAGAATACAGAATGGCATAACAAGTTGCAATCCTAACCCCCCCCCTTCCTTGGGCATAAGCCCCACTGAATTAAATGGGACTTCTGAATGGACATGGCTAGAATTGTGGCGGGCCTTTAGCCACTTCATTAACTTTGTCTTAAAGGTACCACAAGGCTCTGCGTTGTTTTTGCTGCAAAAGATGAGCAGCAAAATCAGTTAACTTTGAAAGGAGCACACAGGGAAGGTAACTGATTTGTAAATATATGTTGATAGGCAAGATATGTGTGTCTATTGTGCATTATGAGATACATATGTGGGTGAAAAGATGAAAGAAAGACTTGCACAAAATAAATCAGTTGCAGAGGAATGGAAAATACCAGATGGAAGTACAAATGAATATCAAACCTGAGTTATGTTGACATATCCTTAGTTCTCACTAAGCAAACCACATTTCCCCAAGTTTGGACATCACAAAGAACTAAGATTCTTAAAAAATGTTAGCGAAAGCTTTATTTCCCCCTCATAAGTGCAAAAGAGGAGGAAGAAGCATGAGTATATATGGAACCTTTGCTCACCACTGCGCTTTACAGAGTGCAAGGCATCCTTTCTCACTACATCTGAATCATACCAAGCCTAAATATAGAAGTTTTATTACACAGCATCTAATATATGAAAGGGCACAAGATTTCCAAGTCTATACGGTCTCCCTTTTAGCCACTCTAACCCATCTGTCACTTTTTTAACACTCGGCTATTTATTACCAACAATTCGATTCACAAAGAATTTGTAGAGTTAATTCTTGGAGACCACATAAAGATGCCCCTTTGTTATCTCTGCATAGGAATGCCATTAACTCTTGTTTGAAATGTCTGGATTTGACTAAGATTGGAATGAGAAAGGCTTGACAGGTTCCAAGATTCACAGAGCCGCATCAAAGGCGACTATGTATCAGGGGCGAAGCAACCTGCTCCGGTACCCAGAGCAGCGCTTGTCCCAGGGGGAATGGCGCGTATCCCAGGGGGCGGGGCGTGTGCCCCGGTGGTGCCGCCAATCGGGGGTCAGCATTTTGTCACCCCCTTTGGAATGGCACCCGGGGTGGACCGTCCCCCACCTCAGAACTGTTAGTTTCTGTTCTTATCACTGGGTAGCTGTGTGGAGTCACAGGACTCTGTTTACATTCCATACTATTGGAGTCTCAAGGGAAGGGAGACGGGATGTGACGTTAGTGGTTTCCTGTTTCCTTTGTTCCTTTGTTCAGTTGCTCTCTGCTTTCATAGAGAGAGGATGTCTTTTCTGTTCTGCATAGTTTAGAAATAAAACTCTTTTAAAATGTAGCCATAAATCTCATCATTTCCGTATGCTGTTTTAATGCTCTGCTGGGAGGATGTGCCTTGGAGCCTCATCAAAGGCTCGAGGTCATCAATTAATTATTGGGAGGTGACTCTGAAGGCTCGGGGGGGGGGGGAATGAGCTTTATCAGCTTGGCCGTGCGGAGAACCCAACAGGAATGCCCCTGCTATGTGTTGCTTATATTTTGGTCTCAATGAAACACACTACGAACATGCTCTTTTCTTCCCAGTTAACTATGTTGGAGCAGCCATTTCCTCAAAGTGAGGCAGGACGAGCACAGCTGCTTAGCCTAATGTTAGTCTAGGTATCACAGAGGATTACTACCACATTGGTGTTATCACAGAGGACCTGAGCAGCCTAGGTTATGTTAGCTGAGTTCTAGGCGGGAGGACAAAGAGTCTGTTCTCTCCACACTTCAGCAAAGCTACCCCTGCGTGTATTGCATGCAGAAAGGAAACAGCATTGCTGCCAAAGGAGCAAGGATAAGATAAACAAAAAGTCCGAAGTTTTACAAATCGCCTGGATAAGATCTTCATTAAAATAGATTGTAAAATATCATCACCAATGAACAAGAAATTAACAGAACTTTGATGTTGAACATATGGCCACTGCATGGGGTTTACGTAGCACACCTTCAGTGATCAGTCCAAAAAGTATTTCAAGCAGGAACAGATAAAGGCAAGTAATTGGCTTGTCTGCAGGTACTGTGGAGCTTAACCGGCATTCTGGAACGTCGGTGATAATTATTTTCTGTGATCTGCTTGAGTTTGGTCTTTGCCACTGAATCAGCATCTAAAGCAGAAATGTCAAGGTAAGCCCCTGTAAGGAGAAGAAATAAACATGTATACTGTTTACACAGCAGTCCATTCGGAAGCCGCATATTGTGAGGCATTATGACTTAAAGCAATGCAGGGGAATGCAGGCAAGCAACAAAGAACCCAGAGCAGACTCCAGGGGAACTCATAATCATAAAGTCATCTTGGACAAGGATAATAAAAACAGTGTTAGAGTAAACAAACTCAGCCTGCAGTAGTATAGAATAAATTGCAAGGGAAGGAAGGCGAATGGAAGTTGTGCTTGCGAGGCAAAACATATTTATCATTTGTTGTACAGAATGAAAAGTAGTTAGCAGGTAATTAGGAAACACAAATGTCACAATAACAGAATTAGAGGTCATTATCAGTCAATATCAGCAAACACACTTGAAAAGGTTATGAGAACAGGAAAGGCTTGCATGAGCAAAAAGAAGGTGGCAATCCTAGCCATGCTTGCCTGGAAGTAGGAAGGGGGGGGGCAATTTGATTCAGTTCACATCTACAGTAGTACCTCTGTTTATGAACTTAATCCATTCCAGAAGTCCGTTCTTAAACCGAAACCATTCTTAAACCAAGGTGCACTTTCCCTAATGAGGCCTCCCACCACCGGTGCCCTTCCACCATTCGGATTCCATTCTTAGACCAAGGTAAAGTTCTCAAACTGGGACACTATTTCCGGTTTTGCAGAGTTTGTAAACCGAATCGTTCTTAAACAGGACTGTTCTTAAACCGAGGTATCACTGTATAGGCAAACCTTCCTGATCTGCACTTTCAAAACCATGTGGGAACTGAAACATAGCCATCCTTTGAAATGGGTGCATGTCTGAATTTTGCAATGCAGTTCTCCAGTCAAACAATGTGCACAAATATGTATACAGTAGGGTAAAGTGTGCCTAGAAATGCACATATTTGTGAAAATAGCATACAAAAATGGGGAACTCCTTTTGCAAAGATGTGTATATTAGACTACATTATATAAAATAGGTGTATACAGTGGTACCTCGGGATGCGAACGCGATCCGTTCCAGAGCCCCGTTTGCATCCCGAACGGACCGCAAGACGCGACGGCACACCTGCGTTTCTCCGCTTCTGCGCATGTGTTTGATGTCATTTTGAGCATCTGTGCATGCGCGAGCGGCAAAACCCGGAAGTAACATGCTCCGTTACTTCTGGGTTGCCGCAGAGCACAACTCGAACGTGCTCATCCCGAAGCACATTCAACTCGAGGTATGACTGTATTTGGAAATGTTTGCACTGAAATAATGAATTGCCATGACTTTTCTTTGAACAAAATCACAGATAGGACTAGAAACTGGGTGTGCAACAGTGATATTTAGGGAAAGGTGTGACTATTCCTTTTTCCCATCAGGATTGTCAATATGCTCCTTTAAATCTGTTTGACTCTCCACCTAGATACTTTGAGGCAGGAGTGTGGAACCTGTCAGCCCCCAACCTGTTGTTGGGCTCCAGCTCCAGCCCTTGACAGAACAGCCAGTCATCAGGGCTGATGGGAGTTGAAGTCCCATAAATATATTGAGGATTACAGGTTCCCCATCCCTGCTCTATAGCTATTTTCATGAGAGCTCTCTTTGACTACATAAGCCCCAGCACCTTGAGATGTGCTCAGAAACGGAACAGGAGGCAAATAAGATGTTGAAGAACCACCAAGACAAGTTCCCAACAGCCAGTTCCGGTTAGCACTGCCAGTTTTAGGATACTTGTATTTGGGATCATGTACAATTTCCCAATAGTCTTCAAAGGCAGCCCCATGCTACAGTAATCTAATCTGGAAATTACTAGAGAATGGATAAGGTGTTCATCTCTTTACAGCAGCACTTTGTGTCTCCGCCCCCATAGCATAGCTGCAGGTTGTAACCGGTGTCTTTGAGGAGTAGAGGTAAAAGTTATTCTCAATATAATCCTTGGGTTACTTGAAGATATTTTGGGAGGGCATCATTTTTCACACAGTGCATCTGCTAAGACTGCAATGGATACAGCTGAGTCTGGAAGAAGAGGAGTTCGGATTTGATATCCCGCTTTATCACTACCATAAGGAGTCTCAAAGCAGCTAACAATCTCCTTTCCCTCCCCCCTCCCCCCCGCGCCCCACAACAAACAGTCTGTGAGGTGAGTGGGGCTGAGAGACTTCAGAGAAGTGTGACTAGCCCAAGGACACCCAGCAGCTGCATGTGGAGGAGTGGGGAAGCGAACCTGGTTCACCAGATTATGAGTCCACCACTCTTAACCACTACACCACACTGGCCGGAGCCAAACTGGGCATATTTAAAGGTGCCCAAGCATTAGAAAAGTCTGGTACTGGCAACCATGGGCTGCTACAAGAGGGTGCCAATTTGTAAATCAGAGGTGCCAATTTGTAAGGAAAATGGGGGGGGGGCTGACATCACCCTCAGGAGTTGGTACCCCTGCCAGGTATTGAGTAGAAAGGCTAAGACCTACCCTGATCACTGGCTGCATCTTCCCAGGACAAGGTAGGAGCCTCAGTGGTGTAACATGGACATATGTTCATAAATGTTTAATTCAGGATTCTTTTTAGAAACCTAATTAAACATTAGTCCAGCCTCCAAACTAATTTGATCAAGGGCAGGGCTAGTGGTTCCCAGGTTGTCCTTCAGCTGGTCAGCCTGATTGGGAACCCCCAAATTGAGGTCACAGGGCAGATGTGTACAGCCCAAGTAGTTACACCAACCTGTTAGATAACAGCTCTTATCAAGGGAATAGCACTTCAGCATGGAAATAAGAAAAGACACAATAGTGATCTTCAAGTATCTGAGGGCTGCCATAGCTCCAGGGCCAGAGGGCAAAACGAGGTGAAACATTAAACTTTCTAACGGTAAGAGCTTTTTGACAGAGGAAGAGGCTGCTTGGGAGGTTGTGGACTCTCATTCCCTAGAGATATTTAAGCGGAATCTGGACAGCCATCTGTCAGTGCTGCAGCATCCTGCATTACAGATCCAGCAGAGAACAAGGAGCTGGGCTGGAATACTTTCCACATCTATGATGCTATGAAAGACACACCTCAGGAAATTTGCACATTCAAGTCAGCAATGGTGACTCCCCCTACCCCTCCACCCCAATATTTCATTTCATTTTGGGTATGTAAATATTGGTATAACATAAAACAGCACATAACCACATTACAAAGAAACAAAAGATAAGAGCATTTGACATTGGAAAAAGTCGTTTTTTTGTTGATGGTCCTTGTTCTCTTTTTCCATTGAGTTTATCTTGTATAGCTTTTCCACAGATGTCAGTGTATGGGGGGTGGTTGCCAAGCATGTTTTTGTGTGTACCACATATGCAATAAAGGTGAACCAAGTCAATTGAAATTTGTCTACTGTGTTTTTTGAATTATTTCTGTCTTTCATTTCTTGGGTCAACCTTTCCATTAATGTGCTAGACCATACAGTGGTACCTCGGGTTAAGAACTTAATACATTCTGGAGGTCCATTCTTAACCTGAAACTGTTCTTAACCTGAGGTACTACTTTAGCTAATGGGGCCTCCTGCTGCCACCACACGCTTTCTGTTCTCATCCTGAAGCAAAGAGGTACTATTTCTGGGTTGGCGGAGTCTGTAACCTGAAGCGTGTGTAACCTGAGGTACCACTGTATTTGTTGATATCATTCATGTGAGGACTCCAAGCCATGACTAAGCATGCTCTACTCATGTGTAGGTGTCACAGATCTTTCTGAAACCATCATATTACTAGTTCTTTACTATGATTAATCTACAATATTAGCCACTGCCACCCTGCAAAAAAAGTTGCTAGCTGTAGTCAGTGGTTATGTGACTGAGTTACATTTCTTGCCTAAAATCCTCAAGAGAAGTATCCTGCCAGAAATTTTAGTGCTGTACCACTATTTTAAAGCAGGAATCTTTTCTCCTTCATCCTCAAGGCTATTCCTAATTGTTCTTTTGGTACTAAAATACATCCACCACACATTCATTGAGCACATCCCCATTTGGGTTTAAATTTCTGCTTTTCCTAGCAGAAGACATACAAGTGGTAACTAGGAAGCAATTGGGTCCACTATTTTCATATATTTTGCCAAGAAAAGTATCCATTTAAATATGTCAATGACACAAGGATTTTGTACTTTGGGTCACATCCAACATTCATCATATTCAGAGCACTGAATTTAATAGAAATAACTAATTCAGGCCCATTCATTGTAATGCGTCTTCTCTGAGTAGAACTTAGCTGACTACAACCCCTTGTACTCAAATACACTATGTAAAATAAACAGCAGCCCTAAGTTTTTCTCCTTTCCTCATGGAATTTCTTGTTTAAATAATAATAATCCAAAGCAACCTCATGATGCCTTTGATGCATTTACTTTTAATATTCTGTTCACCTCGGTAATGTCCAGGTAGCTAATTGGAATGTTCACTATTTTTCCTCTAGAGATGGTTAACTACTGGCACATTTGACAATCTTTCTTTAAGGCTCTATCATAGGCCCTGGTAATTAAAGTACTGCTTAGAATATCAGCCAGTATTACTTCTTGGCTGAACAGTTTCCTCTGATTATCTCCTCTGTAATGGAAATAGTATCTACTGCAGTTTTCGCATAGCGCATTCTAGATCCTTCTGCATGACACCCTTTAGTGGTTTATAACTAGGCTGTCTATTTTATGTGTCCGCAGAACCGAAAATGTACTCAGAAATCACATTGCCGCTAATAATACTGCAGGACCTTGGACAGCGCAAAACTCCACCCACAGGTTATCAACTGCTTTGACCTAATGGAACAAAACATGTGGCCAGTTGTCCCCTAGCTCTCAACCATTTGTACCATTTTGCCTCTGCTCCCATGTTGCATATTATGTAAGCACAGACCCAAGATCAAATTGCAGAGGAGAATGTGCCTAGGTCTTTGCACTCATCGTACTGCATTGCAAACAGAAAAGCACTTGGTCCTGTTCTTCACGTGCATCCATTTAGAGTGGGAATAGATAACTTCTGGCACTCTGGAGTTACTGGTCTACAACTTCCTGACCATTGGCCATTCTAAGCTGGGGTTGATGGGAGCTGGAGTCCAATGACATCAGAAGGGCTCCCTGTACCTGATGAAGGCACATTCTCACACTCCATAATGTACTCCAGTCATGTAGGTATCATATCACATAGCTGATAAAATAACACATCCATCTGCTTTTCCATAACCCAACCACTCACCGGCACACAAATCCCACTGCACAGCTCCATACCCTTCATACAGCATTCACACATGTAGCCTCTGACAAATCAATACAAAGGTTTTAGAAGAGAATGGTAATTTTAGAAGTTACATGTTGGCTGGGGAACAGTTAAGCTTGAGGAAAAAGAAGGGGTTTGAAACATACTTGGCTATTGTGTCTTTATTTTGTGTACTTATTTTGTGGTTGTTGTAATTATATAATTAGTAAAGGATTGGTGTGTTTTGTTAATTTGACACATGAGGCTTGACTGGATGGTGGGATTCCAAGGCAAGCAGTTTGGTGTGATTTGAACTGGAGAAATGGGTTAACTGGCCTCCCAAACCCGCTATAGAGCTTTCTTCTTCTGCAATTTCACTCTCCTGAAGTGCCAATTCTTAAAAATAAAACAACTGAACACAAATCTTACTTTTGGGTGTCTAATAGGTGATCTTGTGTTTAACATGTAGTTAGAGCTCCTGGAGCTGATTGGCCTAAGATATTATTCCAGATACTTAAAACTATAACTTGGAATCTGAATTCAGCTGTCAAATACTGCATTACTGAAACTGTATTAAAAATAGCTGAAAGGGCAAATTGGGACCTCTAACAATAAAAACTTAACACCACTTCAGAATTGGCTGGCTAATTACTAATCTTGTTCCATATTTCTGGGGGGGAATTCTGTCACTGCGTATTAACAGAACTGTAAATGAGAAAATTGGCTATAAGAAGCTGGATTCATGACAATAATCATACTGTTGTAAAAAGAAAGAACATACTCAGGTCATAATAAAGCAGCATATATAGAATGTCAATCTCATGAACTTACTACACATTTTATAGTGGGATATTCTTTTCATACTTTAAGTTTACGAGACTAGGAAAGGTCTATACAGTTTAGTCAATGGGAAGATCTGGACAACAGGGATCATTGTCTAAGGTCTATTGCAGAAATATATGCCAGCATAGGATATAAAAACCTAGCAATTGTATTTTAACTGGCCATCCTGCACCAAGGACATTTTTTTTCATATGTTAATTGTTCCCCATGAGGCACCTCAAAGCAATTTACAATGTATAACTTATTTTAAAAAACCAGATGTGTTTGTGTGTGTGAGAGAGAGAGTATTTAGGATAGTAATCACCTAAGTTTTACTCAGAGTAGAGCCATTTAAATGAATGGCCCTAACTTAGCCTTGTTCACTAATATCATTGGGTCTGCTCTGAAGTAAAACTTGGTCGAAAACAACAGCAGGAGTTTAAAGAAGAGTTCGGATTTGATATCCCGCTTTATCACTACCCTAAGGAGTCTCAAAGAGGCTAATAATCTCCTTTCCCTACCCCCCCCCCCACACACAACAAACACTCTGTGAGGTGAGTGAGGCTGAGAGACTTCAGAGAAGTGTGACTAGCCCAAGATCACCCAGCAGCTGCATGTGGAGGAGCAGGGAAGCAAACCCAGTTCACCAGATTATGAGCCCCTGCTCTTAACCACTACACCACACTGGCTCTTTAAAACAGCAACAGCTCATAATGACAACAGATACCATCTGGGATAAATATTTTAGGAGGCTTGTTGAAAGATATCCTTTCTTAACCAATAGCACACCTGTCCCATCATTTAGTGTTTGACCAATAACCCAAATGTTGTTACGACTACAACTCCCATCTTCCCTCACCACTGCAGTTCTACACTGTCTGGGGACCCAAGGATGATGAACACTGATTTGGAAGCAATTCCCATCTACATGGGGTGGGATCTGCTCACAGCAAATAGCTTCCAAGGAAGTAGGAAAGCAGCTGTTCTGTTAAGGTGCCCTGACCCACCTGGATAGAAATATGTCATAAGGTGCAGGTAACTACTTTGAAGAGAGCCACAGTGAATTCTGACTACCCATTGTTTGTATAGGCATGTAAGAGATGGGACAGAGCTGGATTTGAGTATGAGGGGCATATGGATCAGTTAGGTGTTTCCTAGTTTCATTATATGTTCTACCTCTATATTTTCCTTTACTTCCATATAGGCCAGTTTTATATTGCTCATTTGTGAGAAAGCTGGAAATAGATTTTTGACATTATATTGTGATTTATCCTCAAAGGTCATGGCGAAAATTCCTCAAATCAAATGACAAATGAATCCCATTTTATTATATCATGCAAGATGGATGGGCAGCTAGTCAATAATCTATTCTAGCCTTTATATCAAACATTTACTTTTAAATGGAAGCAGCTCTGTTGGGGGCCATTTGAAAATGCCTTCCAGCCTCAGTAAATCATTGATAATCTTTTCAAAACCAGGGCCAAGCTATTAATATTCCCAATTAGAAATTCAGTCTGAACCAAGTCCCTTAAGAGAGAATGCAAGTTTTGCATTCAGAAACCAGAAAGCTACAGTCCTAACCTTGGTTTCCAAATGAATAGGAAATCAGGAGAAAATTAATCAAATAGATCATTTTTGAAATGTTTGCAGGGATTTTCTCATGCAGGATGTGAAACCTCTATGTTAGCTTGAGGGCACTTTTGTTATTGTTCTTCTGAAAAATATCCTCTGGAAGTTCCACGGATATTGTAAACAATATATTACTGTGAAAAAGACTCTGTGCATTTAGTAAAAGTACACCAAGCAAATGTGCAGCATCCAGTTGGCATCTTGCCCTATTGCAATTTATATCCATATATGTTAAGAAGAATGCAAGTTGAGCTGTTAATGTACATAACAAGCAGCCATTGTGCACATTCCCCAGGCCTCATAGAAAATGTGCACATTAGGCAGGAATAACAAGCCACACAAAATTAAAATGAGGATGCTAGGCTTGCTAGTAGTACATGTGAAAAGGATCTAGGGATCTTAGTAGATCAGAAGCATAACATGAGTCAACAGTGTGATATAGCAGCAGCAACAACAAAGGTAATGCTATTCTAAGTTGCATCAGCAGAGGTACAGTGTCCCAATCAAGGGAAGTAATAGTACCACTCTATTCTGCCTTGGTCAGACCACACTTGGACTACTGTTTCCAGTTCTGGACGCCACAATTTAAGAAGGATTTTGACATGCTGGAGGAGGGCAATCAATATGATCAAGGGTCTGGAAACTAAGCCTTATGAGGAACAGTTGAAGGAGCTGGGTATGTTTCACCTGGATAGGAAGAGACTGAGAGGAAATATGATAGCCTTCTTCAAATATCTAAAGGGCTGTCACATGGAAGATAAAGCAAGCTTGTTTTCTCCTGCTCTGGAGGGTAGGACTCAAACCAATGCTTCAAGTAACAAGAAAGGAGATTCCGACCAAACATCAGGAAGAACTCTCATCAGGTGAGAGCTTTTCAATAGTGGAGCAGACTTCTTTGATAGGTCACACTACCCTAAATCCTGTTCTGAATGTACAGCGTACAGTGTACAGTGTACAGTGGCTGGTTGTTCTGCAGACTAACTGTTCCACTTACATTCACCTTAATAGATACACCATGGCTTCAGCTCAAGAAGTCACATATGTGCATACCCAGGTCTTAGCAGATTGGCTAGTAGTATGGTATGGACTCAGGAAATGGCAAACGTTTGTGGTCATTGTCTCTGACTGGCACAAATAGGGTTTAACAAGGAACCTTACCTTTGGGGACACTTCCAATTCTGGCAGTAGCCTTACCCTGCCCTGATTAACCACAGCCATGGTTCCATTAGCCATTCTTAATTCATATTCCAGTTTACAATATTTTCCCTTTGAAATTGATTTACCCCCCCACATCCTACCCACCACTTTTATAAGGTTATGTAACAAGCTAGCTAGGCAGAGTAATTCTTAAAGAGAGGTGGCGTTTTGTCTTGGAAACAAAGACCAAAGTTTATATTTGCTTTGCTTCTGATTGATCAAGAATAATAGGGATGTATTTCTGTTGTTTTTTAAAATATTTTCATTAAATATTTTCTTGGTTTACAAAAGTACATGCCTTGTCTCTTTTTTCAGGTTGTAGAATCTTTTTTTACATTTGAAGTGAGATGTTAGTGTTGTGTGCATAATAATGTTGGGAAAGAAGAAGAATGGGAGAAAGGGGGTCTTGGTGTATATGTGGGGGGTTTATTTCAGCTTCACTTGGGTAGAGTCTCTTTCTATTTGTCTATTATATTTCCTTTGTATATATTTCTGTTTGTGTGTGTGTTTTAAGAGAGCCAGTGTGGTGTAGTGGTTAAGAGCGGCAGTCACGTAATCTGGGGAACCGGGTTCGCGTCTCCGCTCCTCCACATGCAGCTGCTGGGTGACCTTGGGCCAGTCACACTTCTCTGAAGTCTCTCAGCCCCACTCACCTCACAGAGTGTTTGTTGTGGGGGAGGAAGGGAAAGGAGAATGTTAGCCGCTTTGAGACTCCTTAAAGGGAGTGAAAGGCGGGATATCAAATCCAAACTCTTCTTCTTCTTCTTCTTCTTCTTCTTCTTCTTCTTCTTTTAAGAAGTGTAATGACAGAAATGTCTATCAAGGATCAGAACTCAAGCAGTTGCATTTGTTTGTCAAACTGTTTATCAGGTGAGCATTGTTGACAGACCCTGACTTCATATGTTTAAGAAAAATATATTAATCACTATGAAAATAGTAAAAAACACACACTCCATAATTAAAATTTCATAACATCTACATATGGCATTTACTTCTGCAATCTGCCCAGCAAGCAAGGGAAGCAAGGGACCTTAGAACATGTTGATTGTTGAAACTCAGTTCCTGGGGTCATTGCTTTGTCTCTGGCAGGTCAGGCAATGGCATAGGATGGAAAAATCTAATTTGTCATTGTGCATTGGTTATTTATCATTATTCTTTTCTTATATTGCTTAAATCAAAAGATACGTTCTTTCTTCAGTTTTGTGTTTGGGTTACAAAAAAGGAACAACAACCCTTTCAAGAGAGCTGACATTTCTGCAAAGTGGCAAATAATTATTCCAGCCCAGTGAAATCCGAATGATCCATTGCTTCTGTACTAGATTATAAGATCTTGACTGGAAAATGATACAGCATGATGCTTTTAATGAAAGAAAATTCTCTCCACATTGGCCTCTCTGAACTGCCTCCTCCATTTCTGAAACCATAAAAGAATAAGTGCCCTCCCATTAGTGCAGATTTTAGAAACTCATGCTGGTAGAGTTCAGATGCTATAAATGTTGATCAGCAGAGGCCTCTTTAGAAACCATCTGACCCCAAATCAAACCGTATGTGCCTGCAGGTGAAATAGAGATTGGAAGCATATGTCTACAAAAAGAACTGCAAGAACATTCATTACCTACCCACTAAATAAGCTTAACTGGAAGAACATAATTTTAGTCTTAAGCATGAAACAAGCTGCAAAACAATAAGTCATGAAGGAATGAGAAGGAAATGTGAAAACAGTAATGACTTTTAAAAAGGAAATAAGTCATTTTATTCCAGTCCTAGACCACACGCGTATCTGACATTTATTGCCTGAAGCCCTAGTTCTCAAAGCTCAGTCTATTTGTTTTAACAGAATTTTTGCTAGTGCAAGTTTTTTTTTTTATTATAGAGTACTGGAAACTGGAAGCACATTTTTAACCAGATTAGCCTGCATCAGCCAGGTAATAGAGCACACTACAAGCACAAAACTCATGAGGAACTAAACTATGGCATACCACAGATATCAGCGAAGCAAATTGTTATACAGTGGTACCTCGGGTTAAGAACTTAATTCGTTCTGGAGGTCTGTTCTTAACCTGAAACTGTTCTTAACCTGAGGTACCACTTTAGCTAATGGGGCTTCCCGCTGCCACCGTGCCGCCGAACTACACTTTCTGTTCTCATCCTGAAGCAAAGTTCTTAACCTGAGGTACTATTTCTGGGTTAGCGGAGTCTGTAACTGAAGCGTCTGTAACCTGAAGCATCTATAACCCGAGGTACCACTGTATGTGCTTATGTACCCCACCGGCCAGGATGTGCCTCTATGCAAGGTGACCAGGAAGTGTGCTCCACAGAGATCAGTAGAACATAACTTCTATGTGACTGCCCCTTCTGTCCCTTCCCTCGGCATAGGGAGAAACTCTGCTGCAGATCTGTGGGGCAAAGAAACTGCTTCCATAACTGACCTGAACTAAGCATCCAATAAGTGGGGAAAGAGGAGAGAAACTCCCAAATATCATGCAAAACACACACACACACAAACTCCACAAAATCCTGCCAGAAGAAACGTATTGGGGAATAAAACAAAAGTTACATGAAAGTTAAACCAGTCCTACCACCAGGCCGAGTCAGAAGCATATGCTGGGAGGCAGTGGCGTCCCTCAGCTCTTCCTCCTGATCTCCCTCACCATACCTTTATGTTGATGAAGAAAGCTGTGTTTCATGCACCTTGCCCTCAACCTGCTGATTTTCCTCAGGGACAAGACAGTGCCCTGTTGCTATAACTGAAGTAGATTCATTACTCTGTTTGGAATAGGTATGGACTATTGGAGATTCATTCCCCGTGATTGCAGTCACGGGATTGTTGCCTATCATATGACGGTGTATGTTTTGACTCCACAGAGTGGGAAGTGACGGAGACAGGATGTTTGTGTTGCTGTATTCCGTGAAGTGGGACTATTGTCCTTTGTTCTCTCTCTTTGCTGTCTGATGCTAGAGAGGGAGGCATGCTGCAGTGCTCCGTGTGTGTTTATATGTAAATAAAGTAGATTAGCCAAAATGCTGAGTTGCTGAGGTCTGTCACGCAAGCTGCAAAGACACTGCGGATCCCTATGTGTGCTGGTGTCAGTTGGCATTGGTTGCTGTGATGTTCAGGCTGAAGAAAGCTTTTGAAGCTCCTGAACGAAAGACCAGGAGGGAGAGAACATGCCAGCTGGGCATGTGTCTCTGCCAGGGTCCTACTCGAGTGTAGGACGAGTTCCTGACATGGACATGTGCCATCCCCCCCCCCTTTGCCTCAGGCAGCAAAATATCTTGAGCTGGCCTTGGACAAACCTAATGGATTTTTTGTTCCTTGTATCTCAAGGAAATGGTTGCAGGAAATGCTATGGAGATAAGGCATACTCCTGCAATGGGGGGGGGGAGCTAATGGCCTCTGGGGGCAATCATGTTAACATTCTGCAACAGGAAATATGGTTATTGCAATGAAGGATGGAGAGGAGATATGGGATATCACCAGAGCTTCCGGAGAATGAACTCTTTCAAAGGCAGAAAATGTATTCCTGTCTCCTCAGTCCTAAACCAAGGTATTGCTAATATAATCCCATACATCATTTTATCCCATACATCATTGTCGTGTCTCTTTATTTACGAGCTGGCTCCCGGGCCGGGGGGTTAGCGCATGGGCTCGCAAATAATTTTGGTGAATTGGACGGAATTTGTAGACTTGTTAGCACCTGCCAAAGGATTGAATCCTACTTAATTCAGAAGGTTAGCTTCTCTTGTTTTCCTGCAAGAGCAGCCTTTCCAATGTTGGGGTAGTTAAAAATTGTTCTGTGTGCGATTTATAGGGAAATAGCATATTTTGGCTAGTACAATATCTTGTCATTTACTGACTGAAAAATAGCTAACCCTTTTTAAAAGTGAGTCCAAACTCAAGTTTGAATGCCCAAGTTTCCTATACCTTCTTTAATTGAAAATGTGGGACTAAGAAAGAATTGTCCGTCTAATCCTCACAGAGAATTGTATCCCTCATTCACACTTTAGAAAACATATGTGCTTCCTTGGCAAGATGCATTTGTGCCCATCTGTTTGCATGGCATGAATTACAAACCCAATTTAATGAGATGATTGCAATAAGGTGTGTGAGGCTGTCAATGGGAACTGCTGAGGGGCACTCTGCATATTACCAAAAGTGCAGTTCCTGAACCTTTTTTGCACAGCATTGAATAAAGGATTTGTACAGTGAGGTAGCCCTATCCTTCATCAAAGCTTCTTGACTGCATTGAATACACACACACCTTGGAGATGAGAAGAGATTAACCGTCTGAATAATAGGGTAAAATGGGTCTCAAGAGAGAGAAGCTGTTGAATCCTTAAAAATATAGGTATTTTGGATTTTTGTTATCTTTACAAATATCAAGGGTCTCCAGTAATAATTGGAGTCTCACAAATCTCAGAGAGATTTATTTATTGTAATTTGACCCACTGGCTTATTTCCCTTGGGTGACCCTTCCTTTTCTTGTATTTTACAACTTAGGCCAAGCAAGGAACTTTCAATCGTCTCAGGGGATTCCTTGGTTTACAATAACTTAGTCTATTTCTTTGCCGAGTGCCTGATTTCTGAAATATGCATTATGCAATCATGTGCACAGCTGACAGATGATCCAATATAAGGCATTCTGGGAATAAAGAAGCATATAGCCCCATGATGGGGCCTGAAACCCAATTGGAAGGGGTTCAAATAATCTGCATCCTCCAGATGTGCCCAGAGTCGTTCTGCAACCACCTGCTTGATCACCTTGTCTAGGAATGGAAGACTTGAGACTGGGTGATAATTGGCCATAGTGGCCAGGTCCAAATATGTTTTTTTTTAAAGAAGCGATTTGATAACCACCTCTTTAAGGGGTTCTGGGAAGGCTCCCTCCAAGAGGGAAGCATTCACCACCCCACAGAGCCTTTGTGCAGCCCTGTCTGGCTTGCTTTTATAAGCCAGAATGGGCAAGAGTCAAGAAGACAGGTGGCCAGTTTTACTCATCCAAGCAGCCTGTCTACATCCTCAGAGGTAACAGGTAGGTGTAGGAACAACCCCACTCTTTTTTCACAGTCTGAGCCTAAATCCTCTAGAACTTTGATTCAACTCAAAAATTAGTTTGGCCCTTTCCAACATGCCCCACTTTCTTTCATTCCCCCAATACTTACCTTCCATCCTATAGCAAGGACCTGGACATCCCAGCTAAACTGCAGTTCTGCTTTTTCTGGGGGGACACAGGGGTACACATACCCCTAAACATTTTGTGAATCTTTGTACTTTTGTCCATTTACTGTACTTATTTTTCCTGATTTGAACTATAAAATGGTGATTTTCTTGAGTCAAAATGAGAGTACCCCTAAACTTTTTCTCTTTTTTTTAGAAAAAAGCACTGGTCTTAGGGCTTATCCACCCTTATGCTTGCCCTGTACCTAGAAAGCATGGGTATCGATGCTTTCCCAGGGAAAACCCGTTAGCTCTAAAGCCCAAATTGCCCTTTGCTCTGGTTGAGCGCCAAAGAGCTGTTTTCCCTGGGGCAAAGCAGTAGGACAAGAAGTTTGGACACGCCCTTAATTTATACCTACCAATTTAGGGGGTCATTCTGTGTAGCAGACCCCGTTCCTTTTCTTATAGCTCAGCCTATGGCAGAAGAAACTGGCTGTCCATGAGGAAAATGTTGCAAAGAAATCAGTAAGCACTTCCTTGGTTGGACTCCTACCCCCCCCCCCCCCATTTTACTTGTTGCAGGGCAAGAAGGGGGAAGAACAGCCATCCCCACTATACCATGCTGAAAAAACATTTTCTGCCCAAAGATACAATCCTCTCTCTCTCTCTCTCTCTCTCTCTCTCTCTCTCTCTCTCTCTCTCTCACACACACACACACACACACACACATATGTATATACATAGACATTTTGCAAGACAGTCAGTTTCTAAAGGACATGATTGAGTACACAGTCCCAATCAGCATGGAAGACATACAATCCCTAGAATCATATCTGATCAACTGAACTTCACGCCAAAGGTTTGTGATTTAGTATTCCACCAGGAATTGAGTGTATAACTTTACTTGCAAGGAGGAACGTGCTTACCATTTTAAAACCCAAAACGATACAGAATGTTTCAGAACTTTTGTGCAAAATGTCCATTCTGATATCATTTGCGTTGATGCCATTATTTTGTTGAATAAGAAAAGAAGTGCTATTCTCAGAAAGGAAGTTTCAATGCAAAGTTCATGGATTAGAAGGCCCCTTCTCTTTCATGTACCGAAGGGCTATGTTTGCGCATTTGTCCTTGAACACTTCTGGGGACTGGAGTACTTCAAGTTGAATGGATTTGCGCGCAAATGCCCACATCAATAATAATATAAAAGTGGTTTGTACAATGTTAAACACAGTCCTTGGAGGTAAACTAATTAGTAAACTAGAGAGTTTTAAAACTCTCAAGTGCCAACTTTGAACTGAAAAAGACATCTACTAATGAAGTCCCTTGTGGGTTAGAAGTCTGAATTTGGCAGCTCTTGCACTGTTACAGCTGAATTTCAACTAGGAGGATACAAAGGCAGCGGTATGAAAAGTTGCATCTCAAGGAGGGGCAGGCCGGGTGAAGGGGCATAGGAGTTGTAAGATTTTAATGTGACCAGTATTCCCTTGCATTTACTGGTGGTGGTTCAAACTATAAGTTGAAGATGTGATATAAAAGCACTGTTAGCTGAAAAGCAGACAAGGGGGAAAGCAAAAGTGCATGGTTGACTGAAATAGTGTCGTTCTTGATGGAATGTGTTAACTCCTTGAAACAGCGTAGGATAGATTTTACTTTACCCTAAAACACAGTTATAGAATCCCGATATAATTCTAGGATAAGCAAAAACAAAAAACCCTCTCAGCAATCCACTTACTTTGGGTTGGGGAGAGGAAACTGATAGATACACATCATACGAATGATTGGCTAAGTAGGTTTTGTAACTACAATATATATCTATGAGTAATTTAAAGCAATCTGCAGAATTCTTCTGAGATTACAAATCCAGTACCCTTTAACAATACTTGGGATGCTTTCGTTACATTTTAGAAACACGCATTTGGAAATAGCACAGAGCCAACTTTTGTTTTCTCTTTGACTTAATCATGCATGACACACGTGGACACAATCTGGCCAAAATAAAACACGTTTACAGCCTACTAATTTGAACAGGTGAGATTTCCTTGCCATTGTAAAGTCAGTGTGCCTTTAAGCAGTGTAACTCTAGTTGGATTGTGCCTGGTGTTTATTCATTATTACATAAAACTTTGTACTTTATTGCAGGTAGTGGAAGAGATGCTGCATATCTGGCATGAAAGACGCTTTCCTCCCCCAAAAAGACAAATCAAAATGTGACATGAAACACTTTTAAGTCACATTGATGGGGGGGAAAGGGGGGGAAGCACATGCTTAACCCCCTCCTGAAATCTTGGCAGAATTGTTCCCCCAAAGCTCTGAAGACTTTCCATGAAATAACGGGCAGCTTCTTGTTCTGTATTTCAGCTGTTTGTCACACAACATCTGGCTTTATGACTAGACATAGCTTAGAATTTCGAATGCAGTACAGAAATCTTTACCAGGATAAACATTCAATTTGGAACTCTGTACAAAGATCTCATAACTGTCTTAATCTCTGCAACAGAGTATTTTCATCTGAAACAATATAACTCACTGCTTAATAAGAAGACATGATTTATTACAGTGGAACCAGCACAGTTGCCAATATTACCCACATTATCTAACAAGCATTATATTTTTGTCAGTTAGCATGCTTCCCTCCTTCCCTCACTACTTAGGCTGAAGATTAAAAGTGAGTTTGCTTTGGCAGACAAATGTATAATATCACAGCTACTAAAGGGAGATAGATTTGTCAACTGTACTCTTTCCGCGTGTAAGACATACTGCAGAAGCATGAGAGAGAATGAGCTTCTGGGCTGGTGGGATGAGAGGGGGAGAGAAGGGAGGCCATTGTGAAAACTTAAATGCTCCATGGAACGCAACCCACAAACAACCAAAACACAATCCATGGACAGCAATAGAATAGGGAAACTTCCTTAATACACCAAGCACTTGGCATTTCCTCTTGTTGACATTTTGTCTCCTGAAACCAAATAAGTTATTATCATATAATTTACTACCTTTTTTTAAAAAAAAAACTTCCAGGGAGCTAAAGGTGGTGTACATGATTCTGCATTCCATTTTCTCCTCATAACCCCCCTGTGAATTAGAATAGGCTGACAGACAGTGACTTTGGCAATCCTCACAGAACTCTAGCCCAATGGTTGCCATTAATTTGATTTGAATTGATTTTAGAATGAACTGATTTTAGAATGCTGTGTTACTTTTATTGTTGTTAGCCGCTCTGAGCCCGGCTTCGGCGGGAGGGATAGAAATAAAATTTTATTATTATTATTACAGGGAAATCCCCCTTGGATAAATAGTGCCCTTGGTGCAGAAGCACCTTTGGCATCCCTGCTGCCAATTTTGGCATGTTGCCAACTTGTATGGCTTGTGCAGGATTGCCAAACAGAGCAGTGTAATTGGTTGTGTGGCTTCTAAGCTTTTTCAAGCACTGTCCATGAAAAGAGCCCAGAGCAACCTCTCAGTAAGTATCATGATCAAGTTGGAGTTTGAATACGGGTCTCTTCTTTCCTAAACTGGCATCACACTATGGGCTCTCAATTTGCTTGAATCTTCAGAGGTGGGAGAAGTCTACTAAGCGCTCGCTTGCTCGCTCTCTCGCTCGCGCGCTCTCTCTCTCTCTCTCACACACACACACACTATACTAATTAGATATTATATTGCCAACTCTTCTGGTTCTGTTGTAATAAATCATGCCATCTTCTTCTTAAACAGTGACATAGTTTTTAAGAATACTTTGGCTACCTACACATCTGTCCATCACTTCATAAGGTGGTCTTGGTTTCTGAAAGCTCCTATTGGAAAAGAAATATACAAAGGGTACATCTGAGCTTTTTATTCATTCATTTTAATCGACTTAATGAGACACAGTGGGATTTTAAGTGCATGATATCCAAGGAATGTAAGATTATATTGATCCGACTAGGAATAGGGCAGGATTTTGATTTTGTTTGCATACTGATGAGAAACTGTCTAATTTGCATTTTTCAAACCCATACATGCACCAAAACACAATAATATTTCAAAATTTTGTGCTGCAATTTGCCAACCAATGTGTACAAAAATGTATATATTAGGCAAAAAATTCACAAAAATGCATACATTCATGATGCAACGTACAAAAATGCATCATATTAAGTCAGGAGTGGGGAACCCTTAGTGCTCCAGGTGCAGCTGAACTACAAATCCCATCAGGCCAGGGATGATGGGAGCTTTAGTTCAGCAGCATCTGAAGGACCAAAGGATCTCCCACACCTATATTAGTGGATATGGCTTGCCAAAATGATCCTTTTAGTCAATTTGTATATTAGGAGAAATCTGCTCTGAAAGAGGGGGGGGTCACATGGACTTTTAAAGAAATTGCAAATTGCTGTAAAAATGTGTAGAACTGAATTTAGGATTGGAAAAATGAAAAAATGAAATTGATAGATCCGTTTGTCCCTAGATCACACTGAACATCTGGTCATGGCACTGTCTTCTTTGCACTTGGCTGAAAGAGAACTCTTCCATGTATTCTCCTGCCAGAAGCTAGTTCTCTTGAAGTGTTCTACTTCTGCCTGCTGTAACCAAGAATAAGATCAGGTCATGTAATTGAAAAGGAAAAGAACAGCAAATTAGATCATTCTTATCTTCTCTAGGAAGAACCTTGTCCTTTCCTCATCTTTTGATGGCACTTCACACTACTTTGATCTTCTGTGCTAAAAACTGACCCCTTTTTTTGACACATCCTTTTGGTGGGGAAAGCACAAAGAAGAAAAATACCTTTGGTCTGCTTCAGATAATAGTGAGAGGTCACAGCTCAAGGATAACAGCTCCTAACATTTGGAAGCACCCACCCACCCACAATATATCTGTTGATACAATAAAAGAAGGATCGGCAATTTTGAGGGCAGGAAACTTCTGTTACTGCTGCTTTACAGCTGCTGACACATCAATACTTTTATTGGATGAGATTTACTTTAAAGAAACATCTTCTGTTTTCTGAGTTTGCAGCTTCATGCAGCTTTATTGGCTGTTGTTGTTGCTACTGCTGTTAGCATCCATTTGTCTCTAAAGACAATGGAGTGCGCCCCCAGGTGTGAAGTCAAGCGAGTGGAGAATCACAGCACCTGCTGTGGCTACAGAGACTTGTAACTCATAACTGCTGCCTCCTGCATTGGTTTTGCTGTGTTAGTAGCGCCGAAGGCATTTAGGGAATAATTTGATCAAATGATTGCATTAGAAAACAAGCGAAGGTGTGGCAGAATTGCCTGTGGAAAAGAGAAAAAACAAACCACAATGTTCTATTTCATTTGGCTTTAAGCAACTGAAACTGCAGTGTTATTATTATTATTATTATTATTATTATTATTATTATTAAGCCCCTTCCAACTACCATCCTAATAAATTGATTAAAATCACATCTTCTTCTTTCAATCCAAGAAACAGCCAGCTGTTGTTGTGCTAGCCCAGAAGCCAGCCACTAGATGGATGATCCAGGCACAGGCCATTCCAGCAACAGACAAGATGGCACCCTTCAGAAGCTGTTGAATTCCAGCTCCCAACTTTGGCATAGGTTCAGAAGAGATGTGACAAGGGTGATTTTTGAGTGCTCACTAGGACCGCCACACCACATCACCCACCCACCAGTCTAGGCAACATCAGTTTCAGACTCATGGGTGACAGCACAAAATTCTAGGACTGGGGCATCACACTAGCTCAAAATGTTGACATAGGTTTGGAGGGGATGCCGAATTCATGGGTTCATAGTTAATAACTTTCTTTTAGAGCATACATGATTACAGTATTGCTCGGGGGGGGGGATTATATCTTCTGCATTTGCAGGCCTTGTTGTCTGGGGCTAACCCGTGACATCCACTCATAGTTGTGAGTCTCTAAGAAGGAGTGAATCAGGAAACCCTCCCTGCCCACCCTTTGAGGAGAAAGGGGTGGATTGAAAGGCCACCTCAATTTATGTGATATGATTGGCCTTACCTGACTGGTTAACAACTAGGTTCCCATGCAGTCCCAGTGCAGATAATCTGAATAAATAAACAATTCCATCCTATGTTCACCCACAATTTCTATAATCTTCTTATTTAACTACTTACACTAAAACATATTTTCCATTTAAAAAAACACACATTTTGAAACACTTTTTTAAAATTCTCACTTTTAAAATGTATTTTCAAATTATTTATTGTTAGTTATTTTAGCCAATGTTTTGGACTACAACACCCATTATTGGTCAAGGGCAATGGGAGCTGTAGTTCCAAAACATCAGGGAGACTCCTGGTTGGGGAAGGCCGTGAAGGCAATCTTTTGAAATGTGTAGCAAATATTTTAAAGACCACATTTCCCCATAAGTGCAATGAGGCCTTACTAAACCTAAATGTACTAATCAATTAACTGGTGTAATTAGGCAACTAAAGCTTCCATTGCAGATTTAAATTCCTTATATAAACCAATTGGGACTCCTGAATTCCAATCATGCATGCCACCTGCATCCTCCTTGTATGAAAAGTGATGAAAAAGAAATGATCCAGCACTCCAGACTTACCACAACAGGCAAATGAGACAATATGTTAGCCCAGTATTCAGGGAGAAGTAGGGTGAAACATGCTTGCTTTGCCACATTGTCCTTGCCCCCATCAGCTGTAGCATCAGACATTCATGCATTGTGTGGAAGGTCTGAAGGGAAATGTTTGAACTGAATGAGCAACACATGTAGAGTAAGTGTATAAATGTAGGCCAAACATGAGGCATCAATGTAGCCGTTTTGGTGCCACCACAGGCAGAGATGGCAGAGGGGTAGGCAACAGAAGATTAGCCAGTCTGGTTCACCCCGAGGGAGATGGAGTTGCGCCTTTCAATTGATTCATTTTGGATCCTTCCGTTCCTTAAATCTTTATGGAACAGGCCAAACAGGGCTTGCGTTATTTGCCCCATAAAAGGAAACACACTTTGACTTTGGGGGGCAGGGTTACATGAGTAAAATTTATTTATTTTATTCATTTACTTATAAATAATTTGTATAATGCAACCTCATAAAAATACTAAAGGGACTCACATCAATTGTAAAGGGGGGGGGAGACAAATAAAATGGATCACCAGCTGACCAGTGCAGAAAAATGTATTTTCCTAATTATCTGCATAAGCCTGGCAGCAAAGAAAATGTTTGAAAGTTAATATTGAAGGTGCCTGCCAAATCTCTATTGGAAGAGCATTCCACAAGTGTGGGACAATAATACTTAAGGCTTGGTTTTGTCTTGAGGTCAAATGATACTCACCAAATTTGGGGAAAACCAGTGACATTCCTACAGGTGATCTCTGCGATTGAACTAGGGTGATTGAATAAGGATTCATTTAAACGGCATCAATGAATTTTTTGCTGTGGTTCTTAAGCCATTCACACACAGACCATAAACTGCTTTTAAAATAAATTTAATAAGATGTGAGATCCGATCATGATCTCCAACAACTCATCTAGTCTGGTCCAAAGTTATTAATGGAAACTGTCCTCTGAGGACCTCAGAAAAGCAACTCTATTGTGGTTTTGAAACATGTGCAATTTATTTAAACAACATTAATTAACTGATCGATTGCTTAAAACGAGCCCATTAAACTGATTTCAAAATCATTAATTTGCTGACAGCCCTAGATTTTTTTATTTAGCTTCCTAGGTTGCACCCATCTCAGCCTCAGCCATCACAGCATAGGTTAAGGGTTGGCTTGCACATTGTCACATCATGCCACGGTCAATGCACAGATTGCAAAACATGTCCCCTGCCAACAGTGTGTGCTAAACATGCACACATGGAGGAGCTCCAATTGGCCCTTCCCTTTCATGTAGGTATTGAGTAATAAATGAGCTGCTCCATGTATTGTTAATTCATTGTGCAATGTAGGTGCATCTCTGGCTGCATGCCTCACCCTGCTGATCTAGGAGCTTGCTGCTGGCATCTCTGACATTGCCAGTCACCTTGTTTAGAAGTGTGGAGTCAGGGCTGAGTTCATACCTCTTTGCCCCCCCAAACATATTCAGTGCTAGTCCTACTCTGCATAGACCCATTGAACTTAATGGAGCCAACTAACTACGGTTCATTAATTTTAGTGAGTCTACTCTCAGTAGGAATCAGTTGAGTACAACACATAGGGCAGGAGGCACCTAATGTGACCCATCAGCAGAAGCCCAGCACAAGGACTTCCACTTGTGCAATGGGGCTTTCCCCACTCTTCTTCCCTGCATGCCCATGCATCCCGCTGACATTGGCTTGGGGAAGGGAGGGTGTCAGGAGAAACCCCAGTACAGCATCATAGTATGCTGTTGAATTCCACTCTCAGCATTTATTTGCTCAGATGCTTCGCATTCCAGTAGAAAATGCCAAACAATCACCTAGTTGAATCCAGGACAGGGCATGTGTGTCTAATCCTCTATCAAATGTTTTGTTTGTTATTCTGCAAAGCATCTCTGGATAAACATCCTTAGCAGTGTTGAAAGTAATCCTCTCCGGAAATTTTTTTATTTTTATTTTGAAGCTTTACACTACAATTGTAGAACTACTTCCATACTTAACAGAGAATTATCCTCTCTCACTTACATTTTCTGCACCATCAGAAATGCACAGCTCATTAGGACCTTCCGACTAGTTCATAAACAAAGTCTTATATTGTTATCATTACTACCTAATTAAAATATATATAAATTGAGGATTTTATTGCAGCCATAAAGCTTCTGCTGCTGCAAGGTTATGCAAAAATTACTATTCAGATTTCAGCTGATTGTACTTTTCCATCTGTAGCACCATTATAAATTAACCTTAAATAATTCTACTGTCTCCAATTAAAATAAGTCTACTGAGAGAATATCCACAAACTAACAAGCAAACCTTTTTATTTGCAGAAACACCTTTCTGGGCAATTGATGCATGTTATTTTAATAAGAAGTACTGTTATGCTGGCAATATCTCTGAAACATAAAATATATGCATTGGATTTTAGAGTGGTTTGGGCAGGGATCTGTCCTTTAGTGTTGTATAAATGGCCCTGTACACTTGATGCTGCTATCAATAAATAATAACAACATCAACAATTTTTGCATAAAAGTTCATGAGACAAGTTCATGAGAGAAAGCAAGGGCCTAATCATTTCAAAATAAGCACTTCTTAGTAGCATGCTTGTTTCTCCAGCTCGCCTCATTTGAATCTGAATTTCTGGGACAAATCCCAAGAAAGGTTCATGTCGTTCTGAGCTTTTTCTGAGCAAGCCTGGAACAACTCACGACATGGGAACTGACTCACAGCAGATTGAGCTGACGTGACCCCAGCCTACGTACCCTGGCAAAGTGGCAGGAAGACCAGAAGCAGGGAGAAGAGACCCTGCAGGCATCTCCAATGCTTGACTACCTGATCTTGACCTGAGCATTCCCAGCAGCTTTTCTTATCAGGGCATCCAGGAGTTGCAGTTTTGTTTTGCCTCCCTTGAGAATTTGGCAGGCGTCAAATTCAGCCAGGTTTGGACCCAGCTCCTAATGGGTTTTCGGATTTCCAAACTTGGAGATTTCATCTTCCAACCTATCCACCACCTCCATCCCAGTTCTAAAAGTTGGGCCCACTGGAACAGTTAAGCACATTCTTACATTTCACCCACTTGATATCAATAGGAAGATGTAGTGCTAGTTTGGATAGTTTGCTGACACGGGCGCATAATGACCATGGCAGTTCTCATGGCAAATTAATGAGTTGTTTTTTGTTCTGCAGGAAGGAGGGAGTGAATTTAATGACACAGTGTATGTTATTCTGATGTTGCTCCTTCCATCTCTAACCATTAGCTCCCACAAAAATCATCTATAAATGGCCTAATCAAGGACCATTTTCCCAACAAAAGAGAATGTACCAAGCTATGCACTTAACAAAAGGCACAGGGTGTCTACTTAATAATTTCAATGTAACAAAAGAAACTGGGTGTTGAACATGATCCCCCATGTAATAAACGTTTAACAGAGGCACCTGAGCACAATGATCAGCAGAGAAACACAATTCATTGCATGAGAAAATGATTTGCTGCATGAAAAAAAGGACAGGACAAATATTACCTTTGTATGTGGGGCAAGGACAAGTGGAGTGGCAGGTGGTGGTGGGGATTCACACATCCCTAGTTATTATATGTCATGTGTTTGAGTTATAGAAATGGAGCTGTACCAGCTCTTGGCCTCTTCTATTGTGTCATTTGGCTTTTATTTACAGAGCTATGTTCAAATCCTTATTTATACAATTAAAAAATTGGAAAGCTCATCAACTGTCAAAGGTACTGTACTCAAGGCATTTCTCCCTCAAAAGCAGCGATGAAATGAATGAGCAACATTCAGTGAAATGGAGGCGATAATGATGTATTTTAGAGAACAGAATTAGACAGATAATCCCAAATGCTATATAATCTCCTTGAGGGTTGCATATTGTGCAATCTCTTGTAAAGCCTGTTTGTTTGTTTGTTTGTTTGTTTGTTTGTTTGTTTGTTTATGTCTGTCTGTCTTACTGTCATCTATCTATCTATCTATCTATCATCTATCTATCTATCTATCATCTATCTATCTATCTATCTATCATCTATCTATCTATCTATCTATCATCTATCATCTATCATCTATCATCTATCATCTATCATCTATCATCTATCATCTATCATCTATCATCTATCATCTATCTATCTATCTATCATCTATCTATCTATCTATCTATCTATCTATCTATCTATCTATAGCTATCTATCACCTTTCTATCTGGAATACTTCATGAATTTGTCTGCTATCCCCTCACAGGGGCCCTGCTAACCTTTTCTATATTGTTCCAATTTCATTTTGTGCGCTGCCAAAGCAAGGATTCTATCTGTATAATTTTAAAAATTCTGTTTTCCAGACATCAAATGGTAGGTTTGTAGACCACATAATAATGATTTGAATGGCATTTGATGAGCAGGTAATTCTATGATGAGCAGAACAGTCAAGTAAGATTCAAGCATCTTCCATTTCCTGGAGTCTCTGAGTCACATTAGACAAGATAATTACTACCAGCACACTATACAGCCTCATTTTTCACATAGTAAAGATTTAATGTTGAAGTTGTTGTTATTTAACTAGTTTTTCTATTATTCTGTAAGTAGCAGGGGCTTTTTGTTATATTTTTTAATCAGTTACATTTTTGCATAAATGTAAAAGGGTTAGGTGCTTTCAAAAGTGATGCAAGGAACACTGCGGGGGGTTTTTAAAACAAAAAAGCAAAAAAAACCAGAACATATACTTAATGCAGCATTTAATGTAGGAAGCAAGTATACTTAACTTAAAAAGCCATGGCAATATGACTTATTTAATCTTCGTGTTGGGTGTGCATTTCCCAGATCTTGGAAAAGAGCTGCTATTTAAGAGCAACACTATGGTTCCATCACTATTATCACAACTTTTGGTAATGATAAACATAGTACTAATCTCATATGATGGTATCATAGCTTCCACTTGTCATAATACTTCTGTGAGCATCAAAAGACTAATGTCTAAACATGCATATTGCAGCATGTGTGACAATGAGTTGGGTTTTTTAAAACAACTTTTAAATGGAATTTTTGTTACATACGAAAACATGTATGCTGATGACACTCAGCTCTACTTCTCTGTAACTTCTGAATCAGGAAACCAGGCAGTCCCTGAGCCACTGCCAGGACTCAGTGCAGGGGGGGTGAAATCTGAGCTTGGATCCTGGCAAGGCGGAAGCACTGTGAGTGAGTAGCTCCTGTGTGCGAGAAATTGGTTAGTTCCCTACCCTGGATTGGGTTGCTCTCCCTAGGGATGGTCCATCCTATTTCAACACCTGAGAAAAAATGGGAATTAGTGCCTCCTGCCCCCTGCCTGCCCCACTTCTGCAGTCACTAGGCCCTGGTTCTCACCAAACTCCATGGGAGCATGGGTGCTCCTTCAAGTGTTGTTGCTCATTTGGCTTCTCTGCCCAGGGGTGGGGTAGTCAAATGGCTATACTGCATGCCAGAAAGACTCCCTCTCAGCGGCAGAAGCAGTGGGGCAGGCAGAGTGCCACCTCTTCCACAACTGCCACCTGAGGCAGGTGCCTAACCCAGTGTCATGGGTAGGCTGGCTCTGTCACTCCCTCTGATGGAGCAGGTGTGCTGTTTGGGGATGCTTCTGGGTCGGTCACTGGAAGCTCAGGTAATCTCAGTGGCTAGAAGTGCCTTTGACCAACTGTGACTGGCTTGATAGCTACAGCCATTCTTGGACCGAGAGAGTCTGGCCACAGGAACTGATGCACAGGTTACTTCGAGACTGGATTATTGCAATGCACGCTTTGTGGGACTTCCATGGTGTTTGATCCAGAAGGTGCAGGGAAGGAAAAGAAAAATGGAGGCAGGTAGGAAAGGATATGTGATTGTTTCAGTCACACATGTGTACTGCATGGCTACAAGTTTAATTGCAGTAGTAGGGTGGGAGAACTAAGGAACTGAGCCAAAGAAAATATTTGAAGAACTATCTGAAGAAAGTAAAAGAGGCGTTCAGAGAGGTAGTTCCAAGCAGCAGCAGAAGCAAGGGAGAAAGGGCAGAGTCTTTTGAAGGAGGTGGAGACCTTTGGATCACTGAGAGTGGTGCAGCTAGATGCAAGAACCACCGAAAGCTTTGAAAATAAGGAATATGAGCTGATGGTGGATCTGGGAGCAGGCAGGAATCCAGCAATGGCATTTAATGAGGGGTGTCTAAAGAACAGAGTGATGAAAGGAGACCAAGATGCACACAAAAAAGTAAACACATACACTTCTTCTGTGTGCATCATTATCAGCCATGAGACTATGCAGCATATGCTATGAGCTATGAGCATATCCAGACATAGTTAATACATGTTAAGGTAGAAAGTTTAAAGAACACACACAGGTTGGCTGTAATCTCTCCCCTTCCATGGTTTTCACTGTACTGTATACACATTCAGACAAGTGGAAAGTGGTGCAGTATGGCTGAATCAGGAAAAAATAGACTAGAATGTGATCCATCAGTAGCAGCCGGTGCGCCATACTGGCAGAACCAGTTTGAGTGGCTGGTTAGCTATCATAAAAAGGGAAAGTAATCCCCCCTTTCTTTAGTCTTATGGACCATAGAAGTCAGCCAGTCTCAGGACAAATGAAAGTAAAAGGCAAATTTTAAATATAATCTGCAATCTTTGAATAGCAGTGCAGAAAGACAGTCAGAATGCTGAAGTAGGGAAAGTAGGACAACCAAATTCTAACGAAAGCTGCCACTCAGGTGTGAACAGAAAGTAGAAATGAAGTTTACAAGGTAATTTGTAACTGCCAAATCAAGAGCAGCATGACATTGAACAAGCTGGTGCCAATATTGCTCTCATATTCAGGCAGATCTCAGAGCATTAATTGCCTCAGTGGCAGTGATGGGTCCTGCAGCTCAATTGTCCATTCACTTCCATAGTGCAGAGACCCTCATGGAAACGTGGAATTTGCAAAGACCCAGATCTAATGCTCGGGGAAACAGGCACTGTCATTTCCTTCACTTCACAACTCCTAGAAGAGAAACATATCCCTCTCTTCCTATACTGTTGCCTGAAAGTACAAAGCCCATCCAGCTGGTTCTTCTTCTAAGCTTAGGTCATTCTTCTCACATAGACATTTACCTTTCTTCACGTCCTACAGAAAAAAATCTTACCTTTTTTAGAGATGATGGCCACTATAAATAACAACCAGGAAGCCCATTCATATGCCAAGTAGGAGCTTCTGAACAGAACGTGAATGATTGGGCCATGTTAATGCATAGCCAACACTTGTGAGATCATCTCCATACAAGGGATATCTCTGTGGAGACGATATTTTGGGTGATGATCACAGCAGCTTAAAAAGAAGGTCATTCACAGCCCTTGCTGCAAGGATAGCCTTTGATGTGATGGTGTTACACTCTCCCCTCTTTTCCAGGCAATGGAAAGTTCCATGGGCGCAGCACTTGATGAGGTTTGTTTCTTTGGAAAGAGGCCACTGAAGTTTTTGGTGTTTTGCAATAATTGATTATTCACAAATATACAGGTTGAACATAGATAGAGGCATGGTTTAAGCACTCCCAATGGACAGCAAAAGCTACTGTCCCACATCCGATCTCCAAAGACTTTTCCTTGCATCTTCCTGTATCAAGAAGCAGACCATAATTCTGGGTTGAATAACTTGGACTATTAATCCTAACAAAAGTTGTGCCTGGAAACTTGGCCACTTAACCCTCTCCTATCCAAACTCTGAATCTTAGAGCAATATTTTGGACAATCCCATGCAATCATTGTTACACCTGGCCACAGGTACTTGCATTACATATAAACTGGCCAGAGCTTTGAAAATTCTTGAATGTCTCACATTAAATAGAATAAATGAAAAGAAGCAACACTGAACAAATAAAGAGAATGAACGCTGGACAAAATTCCAGATCAGCAACTTGTATCACAAACCTAAACATGTCTGCCTAATAGTAATCCCTCTCAGGTAAACAGCTATAGGATTGCCACCATAAGCATTCCTCCATCCCAAGATGCACACTTGTAATCCAAACCATTTTCTTGGATGCTTTGCATTATTTGGTTGAGTTATTCCTTTTCAGTTTGCTCACTTGATTCTTCTGGTCACGGTAGAGAATGTTTTATTACTTGATTAGGATGTACTTCCCCTGAGATCTCAAGGATTGGTGGCTAGGAAGAAATTCATGCTGCTGTAGTTCCTTCTTTTCAAATGCATTCTGGGCCAATAACACATCTTGCTCTTGATTTCTTCTGTGCCCAGCAGCATCCTAGTGTTAAACAATGGAAAACAATAATGTCATTTCCCTTTGAACCCCACATTTCCTGCTTAGGGAAAGGGAGTGATTCCTTCTTTCTTCTGCAGTTTGCGCATTAGCAGCCCCTTCTTTCTAGATATCCAACATCAAGAAAAGCAAGTCCCAGTGGTTACCTTTCCTAAAGAGACTTATATTTTCCTAAAGACAAATACACACACACACACACACACACACACACACACACACACACAATAGCTTGGAAAGGCTTGTCAAAGCATAGCAAATTAAGATCAAAGCCGTAATAAGGAAAATAACAAAGTCATGCTTCTGTATTAAAAGCGAGTTAGGGACAGTGAGACATTTTTATGGTACTTGGCAATGCATGCCTCAGTCCTGATGAGACCAGCAAGATGTAACTGCAAGTCTAATCCTCTTGGTGTATTTGAAAACGTAACACTGAGAACTTGGCTATGCACAAAGTACAGGGACATTCATATAGACAAACACTTTTTTTTTAGTGGAAAGGCATTTTGACAGTGAGCAATAGGAGATCCAATGGCATCAGGTGAGGCATTCTAAATAGACTGTCATCTAACATGGTTACTTGAAAAACTCCACTCCGAATGGATTAAAATCTATATCTGCAACTTTAGCTGACTTACAGGACTCTTCTGTAGCAGTGTGCTCCTGTTGCTGCCAGACTGATTTTTGATGCAGAAGTGGTGCTGTGTAATAATATGAACCTTATTCAATTGTGTACAAGGGCACAGGGAAGGACTGGCTGAGGTCACATCTACTGGCTCCGGCTGCAGCCTCAGCACATTCAAGTGTGTCGTTTGCTCTGACCCCTATGTATATACAGCCAAATGTGCATAGTATGCATCAGCAATGGGGAGCCTTTGACCTTCCAGAAGTTGTTGAACTCCATCAGCCCCAGACAGCATGACCTAATAAAAAGAGGAATGTGCTCAAAAGAAACCGGAGACCTGTTGTCATCTGAAAAGAGAAGGAAGAAAGAGCACCAACAGGCACCAACTGGGAACTTTC
This sequence comes from Podarcis liolepis, assembly GCF_965112155.1. Taxonomy (NCBI): domain Eukaryota; kingdom Metazoa; phylum Chordata; class Lepidosauria; order Squamata; family Lacertidae; genus Podarcis; species Podarcis liolepis. Next base: position 56,515,105 of record NC_139557.1, on the reverse strand, counting down.
AAATGCACAGAGGGAATGTGAAGGAATCAGGGTGGAGAGACTTATGGGGAAGAGCTGTTGCTCAGTGGTAAAGAATCTCTTGCAGCTTCCAGTTCCTGTCCTGTGCCATGGCGATAGCTCTCTCGACATTGGAGAGAGGCTCCTGTACTTGGTTGGCCAATGGCCAGATTCCATATAAGGCCGCTATCTAAGTTCCTAACTTAACTCAGGTGAAGAGGGAATCCTATGGAGGGAAAGTAGGAACTTCAGAGTGGGGAAAGAACTTACTTCTGGTGTAACAAAGCAGTATTTCTGGGAGAGGAATTCCTAGGAGTGCAAGGCTGTCCAATACTAGCCCTGATGGCTCTGTTCTGCCTCCACAGACAGAAATGCTTCTGAATATCAGTTGCTGGGAACCATGGGAGGGAAGATTGCTCTTGTACTTGCAGTGGGGGATCTTAGGAGCCTCATATTTCAGCAGCACCCCATCCAATGCCAAAATTCCGTGCTCCTGCACCTCTCTGCATGCAAGACTCCATGCCCAGCATGACCAAACTGATCACATTTCCCTAAATCCACCTCTCGTGCTTGGGTCCTGCTTATGGGTTTCCAACAGGCATCTGGTTGGCCACTGTAAGAACAGGATGCTGGCCTGATCCAACAGCCTCTTTTTGCATTCTTACATTTTTATGAAGACTGCCAATGTCCTCTGATTGGTGAACAAAAGGAATGGGAAATGAAGGGAATGGGATGACAGTGGTTTTTTCCTTATCCCATTATGGGTTGTGAGTATAAAAGTTTGTGGTTTTTGCATCCTTCAGGATGTGGGTGCCTCACCTTAATGGGTGCTAATGCATTCAATGTGAAGGTTTCACAATGCTTCCTGTATGATGCTTTTGCTCCTTAGGGATCTAGGAAGCCTGTCCATAGCTATGTCATACAGCTTAATTCGATTGGAACCAGTGGAGAGGAAGGCTTGTTTGCATTCTTTGTCTGCTGAACTGAAGTGGAAACTACTTCCATAGTCTATGGTCCTAGGGAACAGCCAATGTAACCTTGCTGCTTGCTTGCCCTTTGTGACCAGTCCTCTGCTAGATCACTTTTCCAGACAAAAATAGAAACTTTTGGAGTCAAGGTGCTAGAGAAACACGCAAGGCAAAGAAATGTGCTCCCTTGGCAACAAGATCTACCTGTGTAAAAACAGAGCAGCGTTCTGTATCCAGCTTAATGATTAATTATAACCAATTAAAATTATATTGGTAATGTATGTTTCATTTCAGGTTAAACAACATATTTCTGAGAAATGTTCCTATAATTGGATCCAGGGTACATGGAAGCATTTGGATGTCAGACTCACTTTTGACACCACTGGTTTAGTGAGGCGTAATCATCTGAAAATACTTGACAAGCTTTCTTAACAATGGAAGTAATTAAATCTTCCATGGTTAGGTAGGATAAATGCATTAAAAATGACAGCTATTATTCCAAAGTGTTTGTTTTTCTTTCAAACAGTACCTGTGTATAAAACTTTCCATATACTGGCCAAAGGTTTTTATATATTGGCCAGCCGCGCTTCCCCAACCTAGTGTCCTCTAGACCTTCCTTGAGTATGAATCAGTCATTTTGTAATGTATACTGAAATTGTGCGACTTGGTGTTTTAAAGATTTGTTTTTGAATCTTGGTGTATGTCTTTATTTCTATTACACACTTCACTTCTTATAAATAAGTACATAAATAAAAATAACTTGGGAAATGCCACTTTGTCTGCTGATATAAAAATATTGACATGTATTTGTTAGCAACAATGAAAGCTACCATGGCTGGTATGTGGAGTGCTTTTGATCTAATGAGGTTCAGTGGTTAGCTGAAGTGTGAGGCTAACTTTTAGGCAGACAATTAGCCCATCAGAGATTAATGGATTCAGGTAACTGTAGTCTGGAAGCTTTTGTGCAATGGCTCCAGTTTGTAATTCAGGCAGGAAATCAAGTTTTGTACCTTGCCAAGCCGCCCAAATATCATTAGTTTAGCTTATTGATCTTTTGACAAATTTCTAATATCTTTCCAGTTCTTAGACATCTCTTTCTGTTTTCCTCTACAGATACTTGCATGATGGTGGAGTCATCTGTTTGGTACATAATGACTCATAAGCTAATTCTTCTTGTTGCTTTTTAAATCACAGTTATTATAGTTTCGTTGTGTTGTGTAAGCATTTATTTTATATTTTGTATTGATTTGCTATCTTGCGCTGGTGAGGTATCCTTTTTTTTAATTGCTGCTTGCTAAAACTACAATGAATAAAATAAGTGACATCAATTATGTCCAATGAAAGGAAGAGGTGCTATAATCATAAGGCCCGTCTTAATTCAGCAACCAATATCAGAGCTAATGAGGTAAGGGGAAAGTGTTTTGTTTTTTTACAAAAAGGTAATGACCATATATGTAAACATTCCGATAATAAACCCTTAAAGGCCAAATCCTCTGTAGTGCATTTCAAACACATGTCAAATGTGTTTTGACACAAAGGTCATCATCAGTGGCCTAATATAACATCACAGAAACTGGGTGTGACAGATCTGTTAAAATAAAAGAAAAACATTGATAGGTCAGCTCTTCTAGAATTAAAAACACAAAAAAACCCAGTGAGCTAATACTCCCTAATAGGCTGCATGCTACTTCTAAATAGTACAGACAGCATGCCTCTAAATAGTAGTTGTTAGGGATGACAAGTGGGGACACTGCCCTTGCGCTCATGTCTTGCTTGTGGGCTTACCAAAAGCATCTCTGAGCAGTGCCAGATTTACGTATAAACAAGGTATAGCTTAGGGCCCCACTCTCTTGGGGGCCCCCAAAAAAATTAAAGGGAAGAAAAACTGGATGTACAAATAAAATAAAACCTACGTACAGCAACCGTGTTTTGTGTTGTGTAGGGTCCTATGATGTAAGTAATGGGCCCCGCCTGCTAGCCTGCTCCCTAAAATATCACTGGTTTGCTCATTTCTATATACAGGGTGCCTACATTCTTCATGTGCAAATGGCTTTAGATACCTATTAGGTCCATAAATTACCATCATATATTCAACACAAAAAACAGCGGCAATTTGTTGTTGACAAAGGACAGCTGGACATATAAAGGGCCCCATTACCTTCAGTAGCTTAGGGCCTCATCAAACCTAAATCCGGCCCTGACTCGGACAACAGGATGCTAGACTAGGTGGGCCTTTGGTCTGAACCGGAGGACTCTTCTTCTGCAATACTTACATAATTAAATCAGTGCTTCAGTGTAGTCCTGTGGGCAGGGAGAAAGACCACAATCTAGCTTCCACTAACCATAGGTGCAATAGGTGGCTATGAGCTGGTTTCCAGGCTACTGTCATCTGCATTTCCAACATTAAAGAAACCCTCAAAACCCCATTTCCCTCTGTTTTCTTTTGCACTGGAAACAATGTGAGGGAAAGAGGGCTGAGAAATTTAGAAAGGATGCCTAATTTTTCTTCTGGTTTAGGGGCATGCCAGGGGACTATGAGGACTTAGGATCTTTTAGAGTCCATCTACTTCCTGGCATGCCTCAGCACACGCACGCACGCGCGCACACACACACACACACACCAAAATTCCCTCTTTGGGGCATTTCTGATATCGGAGTTCTGACACCAGCTGGACACACGCTTTGGAGGTGTCAATAGCATTAGAAAGGTAAGCTCTTCTGAGATCAGATATCCTTCGCTGACACTGTGGTTCTTCCAGTAACTCTAGGATTACCCTCTTAACGAACTGCCTCCCAATCCTTTTTTGAAAATGAAATAATTAAGAACTGTAAAGCAATTATTCGAAAAGATATGCTACATCAATAGTAATAACCAAATGTTCCCTCTAAATCCATTACCATTACAAAGCCTCAATTCCCAAATTGTATGATCTACTGCAGCTAGTAGCCCATAAACCATTTGCTCTGTTCCATCTTAATCTGTTTTGTTAAGTTATCACATTTTATGCACAGTTTTCTTTTTTACTTCAGCATAACAATCAATACTTTCCCCCACTCTCTTCTTTTATTTGCTGCTTCAGTTATTCTGGCTTCTTGTCTGTTTTAATGAAAACTTTGTTTCATTTCAGAGGCTGAATTCTCAGCATTCACAAATGATGAGGCTGGCTCTCATCTCAGTTCTCTTCTAAATTAAGGGCCAGTTTAAAGGAATCTCTGGTCAACCATCCTATAAAAATACTTGATCATGAGTAATCAGCGAGCACAAAGTCATCTATTGAATTCAATGGGCCTACTCTAAGTCCCATTGGATGCAGTGGGACTTGCTACCACAGGACTGCATAGTTAATCAGGATTGGGGGTTTTGCTTTTATTTTTCTACATCTCATATCTGTAACTCTAGCATAATGGCAGCATTAGAGAACTTCCATTAACAACATTCATGTATGCAAACAAATAAAAATTCCTTTTCAAAGACCTAGGCTTGTTTTTAGTACTGTGTATGAAAACCCACAAGTTTTAGGGTTTGGATGTGACTGGCACTCACTAAATTGTGCTGATGATCTTCTCCACTTTAATGCACTGCTTAGAACCAACTTCTCCAACCACTCTGCTCTTGAGGTTTCCTTCTTCCCTACACATATTCAATGCTTTTCATGGCAAAGTGACCATGACCAGATACTGAGAGAGAAGGTCACAGGAGAGAGTGAGACAGAGAGAAACCCTACAAATGTACTGAATATGAGCCGGTGCAAACATCGTTGCAACTGGCAAATCCTCATGAATAAGCTTCTCATGCAGGAGGTCTACTTCTTTGAGCAGTATAATAATAAAAGAGAAGAACTTAATCAAAATTGTGGTTTCTCCTACATGAATGGGAATATTTCACAGGAACATAGGATGCTGCCTTTTACCGAGTCAGACCATTAGATTCATCCATGGTCCAGGTATGGGGAGCCACTGGCCCTCTTTCCCTAGAAAGGCTGTATGGCAGCCAAAGTTTCTCATTAATAATGGGGGAAATGTGACAATTAACCCAACAACTTCCACAGTACACACACATAATCAAAGCAAATGTAGAGTAGTCAAGATAGTAAATCTCTATCTGCTGTGAATCTTAAATAAACAAAAAAACAACAACCTATAATATCTACTGCTCTTTTTCTGATGGCATGCATCAGGATGAAGTACTAACATCTCCATCCTCCCCCCAACACACACACATTAAAGTACAGTGGTACCTCAGGTTACATACGCTTCAGGTTACATATGCTTCAGGTTACAGACTCCGCTAACCCAGAAATAGTGCTTCAGGTTAAGAACTTTGCTTCAGGATAAGAACAGAAATCGTGCTCTGGCTGCGCGGTGGCAGCAGGAGGCCCCATTAGCTAAAGTGGTGCTTCAGGTTAAGAACAGTTTCAGGTTAAGAATGGACCTCCGGAACGAATTAAGTACTTAACCCGAGGTACCACTGTATTGCAATTTGGCAACCCTAAAATGGGGAAGCTCTGTTTATACTTGGTTTACCCTCAAGCTCATTTCCTTTTCCCCCCTTGCTGAATTTTCACTCTTAACAGCAACAAACCACCTGAAGTCGCTCAGAGGCCTTTCTACCCAAAGGGGCTGCCGTCACCATAACCACCCTCTTATTCAGTTGAAAAGCAGCCACCACTGCAAAAAATTAAAATAAATAAAAAGGGTCACCCTTCTTTTTCTCCCTCCTCCCCATTTTCCTAGGAACTGTCAGGTCAGTCTACTTTAAAGGGGGTTGAGAGGCAAAGACATTTGGATGAAGACCTAGGGAAGGAAGGCTTCAATGTGAAAAGTTGCGGCCAGATTGGATTTGGCAGGCCAAATTATGAGCCCAAATTCAAAGGAGATGGTGGGAGATGCATCTTTGAATTTATCAAGAAATGAATACCAGCACCTCAATTTTTACAAAAACAATAAAAAAATCTTTGCCAGCATCCATCATGACTCTGTCAGCTTTTGAGGCAGATGTCCTGACATACATTAGCAGCCTTAATAAAGCAGCAAAGCAACAATGATTTGCTCAAATGAATAACAATCACAAGAACAGCATAAGAATCCACTTGGAAATTTTTTTATAAAAAAAAAATCCCCCTGGAATGATTACACATTCCATTCAGGGCTCACAATGCTCACTGGAACTCAGCAATACTTCAACTTGAAGGCTGAAGTGTAAAGGCATGCATAACATTATCTTATCAGCTTGATGGTACTTTTGAGTCTTTAACCATACTGAATAAATTAAGAACAAATGTCTGGTGCATTAATTACATTCTTCAATGGGGCAAAAAGAAAAGTCATCCGTTTGCACGCATAAAGTGCAATCAAAAATCATTGCGGCTGGAAAAGAGAAACAAGAAGTTATTAAAAGTTCAATTGGCTTCCGTAGGCAGGGAGGGTGTGCTGTTAACTTCTATAGAAGATTCAAAATGATTATTGGGACACAGTTCTGGAACCCATGAGTAGCAACAACACATAGTGGCAATTGGGACAGGGGCTAAGTGGGACTGTTGATTGGAACAGCAACCTGAGGGTCAGTACCCTTGGACTTAGGGCTCATCCAGACCTCCTTTGTGCTGTGTTCCTAGGCACAGGTCTGGACTTTAAAGCTCTGTGTCCAAGCATTTTTCTATTTGTTCCAACACTGTCCACAGCAAAACCTGTTTTATTGTTGAATCAGATCAAACAGCAATCAAGTTTTTCACAGATTGCCATTTGCTCCGATTCAGAGGTAAAATGCGGGTTTTCCCAGAGAAAGTGCTGGGACAGGTGGGAGGTGGGAGAAAAGCTCATAGAGAATCATAAAGTTGGAAGGGAGCATGAGGGTCACCTAGTTCAACCCCCTGCAAAGTAGTGATGTTTTGCTCAATGTGAGGGGAATACAAATTACTGGAAACACCAGGAGGGGAGAGTGCTTTTGTGTTTGGGTCCTGCTTGTGAGTTTCCTACAGGCATGTGGTTGTCCACTGTGAGAACAACTTAATGGGCTCTTCTTACGTCCTTATGGCTGAGGATTATGGGACAGCTGCAAAAGTCAACATAGCCAGGGAGAAATGTGGATGTCAGAATCCATACTAAAGGTAAACACATCTGTGGGGAAACAGGGACAGTCTTTCAGAAAGCAGATGGATGGGCAGGCAGAGAGAAACTCATTATGCAACATTTACATGGTTAATTCCAGTAAACTCTAGTATTGGAAGGCAAGGAAAGTTTGTTTGGTGGACTGCCCTTTTTACTGAGTTTGTTTAGGGAAAATGAGGCTGAGCCTTAGCTTTAGATCAGTTCACTGTCTGTGGCCCCAATTAATTAGCTAGCTAAAACAGAGATAGGGTGGGGGGTGGCTGCCCAAGTCCTTTGTGTCATGATGAAAGTGCTGACTGTCAAGTTTTCTCTGCTCAGTGCACCATGACATAGGCATCATTAGTGTGCAAATTCCCCCGTAAACTGCTTTGCCCATCTGCACCTGGTAATCAGGAGCTCCAGCCGTCAGTAATTGTGTGCAAGCAAGTATTTATACCTGGTAGTGAATGACAGCTTGCACACATTGCCCGAGGAGGAGAAGCTAGGCCTGTCAGTGACTTGCAGTATCTACCATGCTTTTTTTTTAAAAAAAAATAAAGGCTTTGTGAGATAAGCACCCAGGAGAAGAACAACACAGAGGTCTTGTAAAACAGCTCCATCAACAGATCCTACAGCCTGATGATTTCATAAGGAAGAATGGCATGCTGCCACAGATCTTCTGTCTCCACCTGAACATCGCAGAACACTGACATTTGGGGCTGTAAATCTTGGAGAACCACGGGATTATCACGTCTGGTATATGAAAAGTACAGTTCATTCATACAATAATTAATAATTGGTTTTATTTTTTAAAAAGATTTTGTCACAAAACGGTGCTACAAGCTGCTGAACTGCAAGGAACCTAGCATCTCCTTGGTTTGGCCAGCTTATGAGGAGCAGGATATGAGCTCAATAACTTTGTCCTACTCATGTTCTCCGGCTACTGGCATTCAAAAGCATCCTGTCTCGGATCCTGGAGGTAGCATAGAGACACCATGACTGGTAGACGCTTCCTGCCATGTTCATTGGGAAATCCACATCCCTTCTTTATGGTGCCACATATTAAGGGCTAGGCACTATCTCAAAAGCAGGCTAGATCTTGAATTGCTTTTCGTATCTTTGTCATTTTCACTGATTGAATAAAAGCACAAGATTCCATTATAGATCTCTGACACAGGCCAAACAAACATTTTTTTTCTTGACTGAATGTAAAAGTATTGGAGAAGGCATTAAGGATAAATAGGGATTGATTTGCACTAATATAGTATAATGCTAGCTAAGTGACTTAACAGGCATATTCCTGCCACTGTAGGTTAAAGACACAACGCTTGCCGAAATAATGATGGCGGTGTTTTGCAATCCTATTGACAGTGACAAATCCACAACTGTATTTAGTTTGACATATAACCTGCAATTCTTCTTACCTTCTTAAAATTACAGTTGCAAGTTTCAGCAGGCCTATAGACAAAGGAAAGTCCAGCCCAAGGCCTCTTCTTTAAATAAAAATAAATAAATCAAAGGTTCTACCTTAGTGCAACATCCCTCCCCAAAATCACTGTGATTGGAATGTCCTGAGGAAATAATTCACTGTGATTAAAACCCAGACCTGTCCATTTAAATGAAACACCCCCTTCCATCTCTCCACCACCTACCTCTCCAACCACACCCCACTCAAGATCAGAGTGTTTCCCTAGTGAGCTTGGTTACACTTTTTAAAAATAATTTAATAGACAGCTGTTGGTTTATAGTGGTACCTCGGGTTAAGTATTTAATTCGTTCTGGAGATCCGTTCTTAACCTGAAACTGTTCTTAATGTGAAGCACCACTTTAGCTAATGGGGTCTCCTGCTGCTGCTGCGCCACTGGAGCGCGATTTCTGTTCTCACCCTGAAGCAAAGTTCTTAACCTGAAGCACTATTTCTGGGTTAGCGGAGTCTGTAACCTGAAGCGTATGTAACCTGAAGCATATGTAACCTGAGGTACCACTATATTTAAATGATGAAATACCATATTGGGTAGCAGGTACCCAAGTCCATAGAGCAACTCAGGAGTTTAGGCAATCCCTGATCTGACTCGAGGGGCCTTATTAATGGCACAATCTGAAAATCTCACCTGAATTTAATCTATTAGCATCATAATTCAGGCTCCACCCAGAACTGATGCAGACACCGAACACACACAGGTTGAGGATGAGTGGAGGCACAGTTTAAACAATCTAAGAGACCACCAAAGTCCACTGCTCCCACCTCAGATCTCCAGAAAAACAACCAGCACCCTACACGCTCACAGGGTTCCCGGGGCCCCTCTTTCATACAAGTCTTCCAGTCCATTAAGATCAGCCAACAAAATCAGCCTTTTCTCTCTCTCTCTCTCTCTCTCTCTCTCTCTCTCTCTCTCTCTTTTTTTTTTTTTACTGCTAATCCAAAAGAAACCAGCATTGTGGTCTCCAAGCAGCATTGTGGCAGCAGGTTGGCAGCAGAACGAACTGCTGATTTGCCCCACTCTTTCTGTGATGGGGAATAGGTGGTTTATACAGGTTTGGCATAAGGACATACCCTCCAACATTTCTCAGATGAAAACAGGGACATTCTATTCTATATCAGGAAGCTTCTCCCGTGTTTGAGCTCTCTCACACCTAGATGTCATATACATCCACCACCTTGAGTCACTTACAACCTCTTGTCAAACTAGGACCAGGGAGAGCAGGGTTCTAACCTCCCGCTTGGCCATGAAGCTCACTGAGTGACCTTGGGCCAATCACTGCCTCTCAGGCTAACCTACCTCACAGGCTTGTTGTGGGGATTAAATCAACCGGGGTGCACCATGAGCAAAGTGGAGAAAAAGATGAGGTACGAATGCAACAAATAAATACAAATAAGTTCTTGCCAACACAAACCCCTGCCATTTGTAATCTCACCACGTGATAATGTATCTTCAGAGTTGGAGAAGAAAATGAGGAGGAAGAGAAATCTGTATTATTTACCCTATATGATTGGGATTATTGAAGTCATCATGAAACTTTGATATACATCAAACACAGAGAGTCAGCAAACACAAAGACACATCTCTCAGAGGGAATAAGGAGAGCTGACACATTCTTTCAGGACCTGCCCTCTTTTTAGTGTTCACTGACACAGACAGATAGCTAAGGCTCATTCTGATGCTCTTCCTTCCTCTCCTTGTCTTTTGCTTGAACGGTTATGCCTGGTGTGCCATTTCATACACTTATTACTCCCAACATGAATAATTGCTTCCTAAATTCTTTTCTGTATCTGTTACTGCCTAATATGCATCAACTGTGCTGCTGAAATCATTACTTGTGCCAATTAAATTTTTATTGTTTTCTATTAGACATTTTGAATGACAATTCTTGGGCTATATAAATTGTATATTTTATGTGCATTTAACCAAGGGTTTCATTATTTGCTTTTCATCAAATGTAAAGTAGCTACACTACAGTAAAAAAATACATCTGGTTTATATATTGTATTGTGAATGCAGAAATAGTTATTTGGTGTACTATGTTTCCTAAATAACTAACAATACCATACACGAATGTAATATTATTGATATCTGTTTTCTACTTTCTAAGGAGTAGTACATTAGATCAATACTATCTTGATTTCATTCTGTCAGGATCAGCCAGAAGATGATCATACATGTTTAGTTAGAACATGGATGGAAAACCTGTGGCATCCCAGGCAGCATGGCCAATGGTCAGAGACTATTTGAGTGGGAATCCAACACCCTCTTGATTGCCACAGGTTCCCCAATTACAAGATCTAAAAATTCAAACGCTGGCATACTATCAACTATGAATACATGAATAAATAAGTCTGGAACAAAAATAAATTGAATAAAATGATGGCATAAATTGCTAAGGGTGAAGACACACATTCTACAGTAAAACAAGAGTAGCCAAGACTCCAACTTCCATCAAACCCACATCATCAGTGGCCAAGGGTGATGAGGTTATAGTTCAGTGAAAGATGGAGGGTACCACATTGGCTACTCCTCTGCATGGGATGAAGATGGGAAGAAAGCCAGGACAACTTGTCTCCCCATGTTACCTCCTTGGTGCCACCCCTGTGACACCCCTGTGACACCCCTTACTGACCCTGCCTGCATGACCTCCTTGACCACAAGCCGTCCCACCAGATCCAGGGGCTACCAGCTGCTGCTACTAATTAATTACTAGAACTGTAATAGTACTCAAGCCTGATCTGTATAGTATTCAATCAAAATATTTCTAAACGTTGGTTTGTTGGCATCCATCTGTCTCAGGAGACAATGGAGCAGTGAGCCTTTGGGGGTGAAGTTAAACTGTTTGAAGGTTGCAGCACTGTAGAGACCAATGTGGGAGAGATAAGTTTGGTTGCAGCTGGGACATATGAAGGTGTCCAGTTGTGCTGCTACAGATGCACCATGGCGTTTCTCCTCTCTACAATCCTCCCAGCAGTCATTCCTCCTCTAGTCACTGCTGAAAGTGCAATCTATTATATAAATGGTTAGATGCTAAGTATTCAGCACACCAGAAAATAACCAAATATCAGTTGGCTCCATTGGGCCTACAGAAAGAAAAATTGTAGGAGAACAATTCCTAAGCAGCTCTGGTGCTGCTTTGGCACCATTCTGAATTTTGTGTCAGCTTAACTTAGGTTCTCCCCCACCTGAGATCGCATCAGCTTGACTCAGGCAAAGTTTGAAAGCAGGCACTATGTCTTCATCAGTTCACCACTGCTTGCTACTGTGCTTGATTTAAAATTGTTGCCAAGCCTGAAATAAAGCAGATTTAGAATATGGTGAATGCAAAAATGAGAATGTATCATTCACGGTTTCAGAAAGCTTACAAGGTGCCTAGATTGGTCAGAAAGGGGAGCAGACTGGAAAGGAGTAAAACAGAACTATTATAAATATTTGATTAATGGTTTTATATATATATATATGCCTCAAATTCCAATCAACACAGAGGCTTATTTTTGTAGGCAAGGGATTTGTATGGTACAAGAGTGATGTGGTTAAATCACCACAAACCAAGGCAAGGCAACAATTCTATACCCAGTTGCCTGAGAGTAAGGTTCTTGGAACACTGTTGGACTTACGGAGTGGATATGTATAAGACTGCATTCTGAATAGTCATTCCCTGTCCCAAAAGACCCCTAGAAGCCATAATTCTGTGAAGAAAGGGCCAGGCTAAAGATCTCTAAAAGGTGGAGACAGATATAACCGACAACTCTCAGCACGTTCTTGTGACCTCCTGCACAACTGAGCTGTGAAATGAGCAAACTAATGAACACTCCACCACTCCCCATCCATTTACCCTCTTGCTCACCCTCTATTGACTGCCTCCTCCTCCTCCTGTTCTGGCTCAGGAAACATAACAAAGCAGCCTGCAGCCGAGTATCTGAGGTGAGAAGCTTTCATCACAGGCACCCAGCTGTGGGGCACTTTGTTAACTTTCCCAAGCCAGAGGTGGTAAAGGATAGCAAGGAAGGAAGCAGGCAGGCAGGGAGAGCAAGGTCTGCAGCCTTCAAGTAGCATTTGATTAGACTGCATTCTCACCTGACAGCTCAGCTGTGCTATAGTCATCTTTTTATATTATTATTATTATTTATTAAATTTCTATACCGCCCTTCATCCGAAGATTGCAGGGCAGTTTACAACATAAAAACACAAAAATACATACCATAATAGCAGAAAAACCCAAGAACCCTCAATACCCCCACAGTACACAAAGTTTAAAAGGCCATAGACTGTTTACTTAGCCAAATGCCTGGGAGAAGAGAAATGTTATATTGCATCTGTCTTCCCCTAAAAGGCAATATTCTTGCCAATTTGCAATTCTCAGGATTCTTTTACGGAACCCATGATAGTTACATAATTTGCCAGCTGTCAATTAAATTGTAGGTATATGTACAGGAGCAGCGTTTCAGGAGGCCAGGGGAGGGGTAAAGACTGGGGGCAAGGGGCAGGAGAGCATTAAGCATGGTCTCAAAGTACACTCTCAAAGTGAAGCTTTTAAAACGCAATATATTTCGAGGGCATAAATTGTGATTATTTATTTCCCTTTTTATAATGCATCAAGCTAAAGTACAGCAATGGTGATCCAAGACAAGCTGTTTCTTCAGCACACCTTTTTCTGAAGTCCAATGATTTGTGCCTTAGGCACACTTACTCAGTATGTAGGTAAAGAGCCCAGGAACTCACCATAAATATAGGTGCTCTGAAGGAATAAATCACAAGTAGTCTGAAGCACTGGCAGGGAGGCTGCTCCCTCTTGCTGTCCCTTAATGGCACACCACAGGGAGCAGAGAAAATAAATAAGCAGCCATAAAAAACAACAACTGGTAGTGGGCTGGAATTGGAAACTTTCACAGTTCATTTACTCAGGACTGATATGTATCTGATGGTCACCTCCTGTACCCTGAAGGCAATACAGGTGCCATTCTTGGTCTGCAGCGATTGCCTAATATCTCATCCAGATTTCTCATCAGATGCCTAGTGTACAAAGCGCTGTACAGCTTGGGCCAGATACCTAAAATATCATCTCAAGTCTTATATACCCAATCTATTACTGCACTCTGCAAAGGGACTCCATTGTATCACAAGGTCCATTGTGTGCAGTATAGAAACTGGGCCTTTATTGTGGTGGCCCCTGCCTGTTGGAATTCCTTCCCAATATGCATCAAACAGGTGCCATCTCTGTTCTCTTCTCAGTACCTACTGAAAATCTTTCTTTTTCATCAAGGCTTTATAATTGAGACCTTTACCCCAGAGCAGACTCAATCTGGAATTGTTTTTACATGTGAAATTGTTTTTATATATGGAATTGTCTTTAATTGTTTTAATTGTTAATGTTTCTTACTGTGAAATTGTTGTGTGCTGTGGGAAGCAATTCATAACTGGAATCAAATAATTCATAAATGGACTCCCTACCCGGCCATGGAACTCACTGGGTGACTTTGGGCCAGTCACTGCCTCTCATCCTAACCTACCACACAGAATTGTTGTGGGGATTAAACAAGGAGGGGTAAAAACCATCTTCACCACCTTGAGTGGCTGAGCAATGTTTATGTGCACAAATGTAATGCAGGGAGGGACAGTGTGATGCAAATGAACTGAAGGAAATGACAAGGTGGGATTGCCTTCATTTTTTCAAATTCAGAATTAATGTTAGAAGTTCTCCAAGTTTGAAATTCATCTCCTAGGCAGGAGCAGTGGAATGCACAATAAAGAAATGGAATGAGGAGAAACTTGCCCCCATCTGCCCTACAGATGTGGTACGACCCCATGTGTAGGTCAGGGGCGCGAGTGGTGCTGTGGTCTAAACCACTGAGCCTCTTGGGCTTGCTGATAGGAAGGTTCGTGGTTTGAATCCGCAAGACTGGGTGAGCTCCCGTTGCTCTGTCCCGGCTTCTGCCAACCTAGCAGTTAGAAAGCACACCAGAACAAGTAGATATATAGGTACTGCTGTGGCAGGAAAGTAAACAGCATTTCCATGTGCCAGAAGTGGTTTAGTCATGATGGCCACATGACCCGGAAAGCTGTCTGTGGACAAACACCAGCTCCCTCGACCTGAAGAGAGATGAGCGCCGCAACCCCATAGTCGCCTTTGACTGGACTTAACCTTCCAGGGGTCCTTTACCTTTTACCTTAATGTGTAGATACTACCACTATGGTAACAGGATTGTTGCCAGCATTCTAAGTCATTTCTAGTTTGACTTGTCATGTTCTTTCTTCTAGGACGAAAAACTAAGGGCCCTGCTTGGGGAACCCTTGTGCAAGTTTCCCCCTTCAAAACATTACTTAGAACGACTGTGTGCTTCTCCTTGTATTGTAGTGTGTGTGTTTTTTTGAAAATGAACACAATCCAGCCAAAGTCAGGTGCCTTTAAGTCCCCCTGATTTCCAACAGGAAATGGAACTGAAACATGTTTAAATTTGTCCTGAGTGTGCTCAGCGTTTTAGTTGTTTAATTACTTAGTATATGTTCCTCCCCTCCTCCCCCACTTCTATACTACTTTTGTGCATCAGAAGTCGCTGTGAATTATCCCAGGTACCCTGGCTTTCTTGAGATCCCTGGGAGCCCCACTGAACATGTCCCCTGCCCTCTGCACCAGCACCTCCTGCTGACTCTCATATGCTCAGCAAGCCACTATTGCACAGCGCCTGCTGCGCTGAACAGCTGGAGGGAAAGATTAATAAACTAAAGCCTGCAGTTTCTCTTCTGCAGTGCTCAAGTATCCACAGGCCTTGCCTGAATCGTGGATAAAGAATGAATGAGTGGAGAGGCTTGTGCCCATGAGACAAAAAGATAAGAAAGAGCAATAAGAGGTAGGGTGAAATAGGGGCTTGTTTTTGTGAACATCAATAGCCATTTAATGTTATTGCACCATGGCTTGATTGTTAATCACAAGAAGCTAAAACATGTATGACTAAAAAGTTCTAAAATGCAGTTCAGTAAAATCAGCCTTTCAACTGGTTTCTTATAATCCAGTTCCCTTCCTACTTTGGACTTGCTTAATACTTCCACACTGTATACCTAACATGCTTACTTCTCTTCTGGATATCTTCCCATTACAAACCAGTCGCAAACATGTGTATGAAGCAATTCAACTATATCTACAAAGAAAGGGTTGGGTTTAGGGATGGCTCAGAACTCCTATAGACTCCTTTTCACATGTGTTCATAACCGAGTCCGTTCTATCACCATTTCACACTGAATTATTATTAACAGTACAATCCTAACGACATCTACTCAGAAGTATACCATCCAACATTCCTCAGATGAAAATAAGGATGTTTCTAACTCCCCGCAACTGATCTCCTCGATTCACCTCAGGGAGATCTTTGACCATGAAAACATCCCAAATAGAAAAATATATAAAGCATCCAGTGGCATAGTTTAAGCCTCTGCTCTAAAGCAAGATGTACTGTATTAAAAAAATTGATATTCCTATATTTCTGGGAATATGGGCCAAATTACATTGGATTGTTGATGTACGTAATTGAATGGGATTCAACTGAGTCCTGTTTGTGGAAGCCCTGCACAAGGACTAATAGTTGCGCGAAGGGGATAATTCCATCCGGAAACGCGAAATCCTTGCACTGATGGAACAATCGCCTTAGCACAATGGTTGAATTCCTCCCACTGTATATGAGGTGTTTTGAACCTTCTAAATATAAATGATAAGGAGGAGGAGACAGCGAAAAGTAATCCACAGTACAGAATTTGTAATGCCATGGGAAGCAATACACTTCCTAATAATCCTGTTACTCCTGTCACTCATTTCTAAATGATTTATGCCCTTTCTCTTAGGAGAACATGTGTGGGCTCTAAAGTATTGTCTAATGTGAATGTAACAACACGAGCCACTGCATTTTGTAATGAGAAAAGGTGGAGGAAGGAGAGAGATGCTTTTGCATCTTCCAGGTGCTTTGATAAACTAACATAGTTTGCTAAACAAGCCCTGATGTCCAAAGTAATGTTGCAGTAAATGTATTAACATGTAGACCATTTCCAATAAATTCTATGCAGGTAATTCCAAAGATGGCATTTTGCAAACCTCCCATGCAGAACACAGCTGTTATACCCATGAATGTCTCTTTAAGGTAGAAAGTTATAGAAGTGAGAGATCCCCTAGGAGTAGTTACAATAAATCTTTGCTGACTTGCCTTGATAAACAACGAGGGCAAACGGAAAAAGGGGGGGGGAGCATATTGATTGATGAAAACGCTTCCAGGCAAAATGTAACCTAACTTCATCTCAAAATTTTCATTTATTAGGAAAGGTGTAAAAAGTGTCTCCAGGTGCTGATAGTGTTGTTCTGAAGAGTGGGAGTGGAAAAGCCACTCCAGGGAAAACAAATTTCTGTTCTGGCACTGTTCTCCTTAAAACACAGAGCAGTGCACACCATGCCATATCAATCAAACAGACACGGCTCCAAGAACAAACTATAAGAGAGTTGTCTCAGGGAAGTGGGCAAAACACGGTATGATATGCAATCTACACTAGGTACAGTTGCAGCTCTCAAAGTGACCACATCAGTATTCACAAGTACTCAATATGCAACTACTTTTCTCTCGGCAAATGACCAAGATGATCAAGGGGGATCAAAATATCAACTTTGTGTGTTTACAGCATCTTTCTGTAAACAACTGTATACAGCTGAAATTTCTTCGTTTCCTGGTTACATGTTTTCCCCACATACACACACATACACAGTATCTTCACAACAACTCTGTGAGGTAGGTTACTCTGAGAGGGAAGACATTCTCAAACACTGAACACGGGTACAAGCTGACTCAGCACACGTACAAGGATTTGCGCAGAATAGTGTACAGTGTTTATTTACAATTTATTCATTGTGCACTCAGGTACACAGACTGTGCACTTGTTGTACATGTGAATAATGGTATGGATGTAGAGCTCAACTATATGTCCACACAGACACACAGACTGTACTCTCATTTAATGTAATGTGTGAGCACCCCTAGAGTGGCAGGCTGCATGGAGATTTAAACCTGGGTCTTCTCAGTCCAAGTCCAACACACATCAACTACTGCAACAAACTTGGTTCTATTGCCATCTTTTGCAAACTCATCCTTTAGGCTCTACTGGAAGGGATCCTCTCATTGTTCCTAGGACTAAAAACATGACCCCACCAGTCTTTCCATCCCATTCACAGGCATTTTGAAAGGGGGGCATTTTGGCTGTTTGGGAGGTGGGGCAAAATGTCAGTTTTGTTCGCTTGCAGCAGCCTTCTGTAAACTACTGCGTACAGCTCTGAATTCTTCATTAGAACAAAGTTCTCAGGATGACTTACAAAACAAATGAAATAATACAACATTTGAGAGAAAAATAAAAATAAAACAAAAGTATTAGAGCAGTGTAAAACAGTCACAGAGAGAATAAAAGTAACTGAAATCCCAGACACGTTAAGAGCCTTAGTTAGAGCATCTTCATATGACACCAGTTGCACATCACACCATGTTCTGCCTAAGCTGGGATGACATGTGAATGGTCTGGCATTACTCACAGGAGAATTGTGGGTGAGGCAGAGATGGGAATGGCAGCCAACTGGCAGAAGGAGTACCACTCTTGTAAAACAGGAAGCGGCAGAAATAAAAGTGGGCATGCTCAGTGGTTTCAGGGCACTCCCCCTCATCTCTCTAAATCCATGGATAAATTTTGGCTCTGCTTTAGTTAAGGTTTGATTTAGTTATTCATAAGAGTTGTTTCTGTATACATACTGCCATACCATAAAATTTCAGAGAGGCATTCAGCAAGATATAAACATTAAAAAGCAGTGCAGAATGATCATTAAAATGACTGGCTAATCAATAATAAAAACAGCTACATAGACCTGTTGACATAAAAATGTTTTCAAGAGATGACCAAAAGTATTAAAAATAAATAGATGAGAATGGCTGCCAAATCTCTACTGGAAGGGTGTTCCATAGCATGGGACAGGAAGCATGAAAGGGTTTGATGCATCTGTCAATTTCAGTTTCTCATTTTCCAATCTTAATTTCAAGACACATGAAAATGTGAACTGAAGAAAACTTCTCTGCCATCCTTAGTCTTAGGCAGTGCTTTTTTCTGGGGGGACACAGGGGTACACAGACCCCTAAACATTTTGTGAATCTTTGTACTTTTGTCCATTTACTGTATTTATTTTTCCTGATTTGAACTATAAAATGGTGAAATTCTTGAGTCAAAATGAGAGTGCCCCTAAACTTTTTTTTTTATAGAAAAAAAGCACTGGTCTTAGGGCTTATCCACCCTTATGCTTGCCCTGTACCTAGAAAGCATGGGTATCGATGCTTTCCCAGGGAAAACCCGTTAGCTCTAAAGCCCAAATTGCCCTTTGCTCTGGTTGAGCACTAAAGAGCTGTTTTCCCTGGGGCAAAGCAGTAGGACAAGAAGAAGTGTGGACACGCCCTTAATTTATACCTACCAATTTAGGGGGTCATTCTGTGTAGCAGACCCCGTTCCTTTTCTTATAGCTCAGCCTATGGCAGAAGAAACTGGCTGTCCATGAGGAAAATGTTGCAAAGAAATCAGTAAGCACTTCCTTGGTTGGACTCCTACCCCCCCCCCCCATTTTACTCGTTGCAGGGCAAGAAGGGGGAAGAACAGCCATCCCCACTATACCATGCTGAAAAAATATTTTCTGCCCAAAGATACAATCCTCTCTCTCTCTCTCTCTCTCACACACACACACACACACAAAATTCCTTCCCTGCAGTGAGATGTATGAATGGGTAAAATGAGGTAGGTGCCCAGCATCCCCACTATACCATACGGGGGGGGGGGGGATTCCCAGCAGGCCAATAAAATGTGGCAGCATGTTTCCCATAAACCTAAATGGAAATGGCCTGTCTGAATAACTGCAGAGGTTTGTGGACTTATTCCCAAAGGAAGGATTGTTGTCAGAAGCTTTCAGGAGAGCTGTGGGAAGCCAGCAATCAACTCTAGTGCTGTTTCCTGTTTGCTGGCAATATCTACTGCAGTGACTGCTTGTTCTTGCCACTTTGAATCTCGCTGAATTGCAGGCTCTGAGCATCAATAAGATCCACTCATGCTCCACACTGAATAAGCACACTCTCCCAATTTCACTGGGGTTTGCAAAGCTTGTATCCCTTGCTGGAATGGGAACTGCATCCATGGTTCTGGATGGCAGACCGAACACTGCATCTAGCATGCCCTGCATGCCCGGATCCAGACACGACGTTCAGAAGCATGTGCATGGAACCAAACAGCTGGTCAGTGACATCATCAACTTTCATGGTGCTGCAAAGGAATCAGCCTTATAACCAAATTAGACCATTGATTCATGGTCTAATGGACTCAATATTGCCTACAATGATTGACAGTGACTAAGCACATGATCTACTACTGCTAAGCACATGGTCTGCTACTGAGCTATGGCTGTTACTCAGCACCCTACAGGTAGTCATCATCTGCCTGGAAAAAGAGGGACCAAATCTATCCTCTCCTGCTCCATCACCTTTTCTGTCAAGAGTGTAGGGAAAGTGGGCTTGGATTCAGGCAATCCTCTCTCTCTCCCATATGTGATTGGTACTGTTGTATAGCACTCCAAACATTGTCCACTAGCATACATGCAGGAACTATACATTTTTCCAGCCAGAAGTCAACATATATAATGTCTGCCACATCACACTTATTGATATGATTGATGGAACACACAACAGAAGGTAAGGTATTGTTTTATTGTCATGGCTTCCAACAAAGAAACACTGGGAACTGTAGTATTATGAAGAAGCACAGAATCTTCAGCATCCTCCCAAAATTCCAAACAAATCCATTTCAATGGGTTAAAATATAGTGGCATTCTACTAACTGCACTGTTCCCTTCTGTGATTGCACCATGAATCCTGGTATGCTGGACTGATTGGTATCTGTCATCTGATGTATGCCACAGATTAGAAGCTTTGTATGAAGTAGTAAAGATTTCCTACTGAATAGCTAAAGAGAAATGGCTGCTTCCCAGGTGTTTAGAAAAAAATTAAGATACTGCCATCATGCTCAGCACATGATCTTTCTGCTGTTGAAAATGACAGGGAACAGATCAGCAGCAAATGAAAAGGATGTCTGCTTCCAGCAGAGACCAGTGAGGCATTTCACTGGCAGAAGTCACCTGCGACCACAGGAAATCAAGAGGAAACTGTCTGGAGGTGGCAGTGGAGATAGAGACATGTCTATCAGGGGCAATGAACACATGTTTGCTGATTGCATCTGTGGGGTATAGAACAGATGTGTAAAAGAGTGTTGCTTTATCTATCCTTGAGGATCACTTCCTACTAATAGGTCTAGAGAAGGCAAACCGTGAATTTGCAGGCAACAGGAGGCTGCAAACCTACTTTGTTGCTTAGTTCTTGTTTTCTTGCTATCGGTCTTCAGCTAAAGTTCGTTGAGATCTTCTGCTGCTGTTGGAGTGAAGCCTGTGCTTAACAGACTCAGCCTGTGCTGATATCAGCAGTCCAGGGGCTGCCATCCAGTCAGCAATTGCATGCTTTCTGCTCTCCCATTGATTGCCTTGCAGTAATGGCCAGCAGTTTCTTTGCCAGCAAGCTGTTCCACTAGAAATCGCTGCCTCTTTCTATGTGTTTAGCTCCCCATGTGTGCAAGTAGGAGTGTGGGCAGTGGAACATAACACATGCATTAAAAGCCCATAGGCTTTCAAATGTAACACAGTATAAAGCCTGGGATATTGATTCTGACCTAGGTGTGCTTACACTACCCAGAAAAGCTTTACAAGGCAGGTTAGGCTGAGAAATTGTGAGCTTCATGGCTGAATAGGGATTTGAACCCTGATCTCCCACAACTTGCTCTAATACTCTAATCACTACACCACACTGTCTTTACCACAGCAGCAGCAGCATCACAAGCATACTAGTGGCAGTAATTTTTATTCCTGTTTTCGAGTACTCAAAGCACTTCACAAGCATCATCCAGAAGTAATCTTTGCAACAACTCAGTAAGGCATCCTGAGGCAACTGAGAGAGTGGTTTGACTAAGGCCACGTAGAAACTTCATGGCAGATGTGAGATTTGAACCAGGGAACTTCAGACTCTTAAGTCACTGAACAACACCAACATAATGGCTAAAGTACTGTTGCTTGCTTCATTAACATGCAAGAGCATAAGGGGCTCAGCGTCCTTTGGCTTCCTCAAAACTGAAACTAGGGATAAACTAAAGAAAAGTGACAAAAGCAATGCTTTCATTCAGACTACAGAATCTAAAACATTCCAGGTCATGAAATTACCTGCATAATCTGATAATAGAATCTGAGGTAAGTAAGCAACCAGATTAATCAGTATTCA
Source organism: Podarcis liolepis (assembly GCF_965112155.1). Classification (NCBI taxonomy): domain Eukaryota; kingdom Metazoa; phylum Chordata; class Lepidosauria; order Squamata; family Lacertidae; genus Podarcis; species Podarcis liolepis. The sequence continues at coordinate 56,493,205 of NC_139557.1, read as the reverse complement.
CCCTACTTCCTATCTATACCAAGTACAAGGAAACAGGAGGGAATATTGCAGTTGCTGTAGAAGACTGTTTTTATTTAAAAGGGCCACTGCATTATGTTGCCATTCAGTTCAAGGCCCATCCTCAGGGAAAGCATAATCCTTGCTGTGCAGAATTCAGATGACTAATCAAACAGAATATCTTCTACTCCACTCCACAAAGGCCAGCTCCATTTAAACCAATAATAAGGAAGCATCACAAATCTACAGTTAAAGAGACCACGAAGCAAAATACAACACTGTTTTAATCTAGTGCTTCAGGGCTAATAGCACTGGGGCCTGACAAATTGTTTCGAGGAGGCAGTTCCACCACAGGGGCCTAGTCATAGTAGTACCACTCTTCATCACCTCTGAGTGAGGCCTCCACAGCAGGTACATTAATAGATGAGGAAGCAGCCCTTCAGATTCTCCAGTCCGAGACCATTTAAACTTTTATGGGTCAAAAACAGCATGTTGAAATGTGTAGTGAAAAAAAGCTGATTATTTGGTGACCATCCAATCAACAAAGTCTTCTGGGCTGTTGACACGGAGCCATAACTGCAAATCTTTATCCCCTGAAATGTGTCCTAATATCTCAGTTACAGCCGCACTGCTGAACCTTAGACTGGTTGGAATTTCTGAACCATCTTCATCATCAGGCTTAACAAGGCATTATCAAGGAATGAATAACTGGTAAAATCATGTTTCTCCCAAAAAGGGCATCAACTGGAATGTACATACATACATAATTTTATTTATATGCTACTTTCCCATAGTTAAAGCCATGCCCAAGGCGGCTTACAACATGGAAAAAATTACATAGTTACATCAAACATAACAAAAGCAATCATAAACAATAAATCAAACATCAAAAAGTACACAAGCAAATCAAACAATTTCCACATAAATCATAATAAGATCTAAAATAAAGATACAAAAAATTAATATAAAAACAGCTCCTAACAAAAACCCTTCCACAATACCTCAACCCAACATTACATCAACCAAAGTTAGTGAAAGGTGGAATTCCCCGTCGGTGGAATGCTCTCCCCAGGGAAGTTCGCCTGGCGCCTTCATTATACACCTTTAGGCACCAGGCAAAAACGTTCCTTTTTTAACCAGGCCTTTGGTTGATCTGATTTATATCCTATACCCTTTTAAAATGTGGCTCTTTTGGAGGGGATGGGTGTTATTAGATTGTTGCTTTTATTTTGATTATATATTGTGGGTTTTATGTCGATCTTTTCTGTGAACCGCCCTGAAACCTACGGGTATAGGGTGGTATAATAATAATAATAATAATAATAATAATAATAATAATAATAATAATAATAATGTGCTACATGCCACAGATATTACCTTAAATGACCCCTGTCCAAAAGCAAGTGGATGTGCTTTGTATTTTTACCCTATTTTGAAAGAGTGTTTAAACACCTGAGTACATCAACTGAAGTCAATAGTGCTATACAAGGTCACGCTTAGATTCTCTGCTAAAGTGTGGCATTTGCGTTCCTGGCATCGATTTTATACAAACAACATTGACTTGGAAATGCATTTATCATCACTTTGTTGGCAATCTAGTTTTGAGGTGCCAGAGCGTGCAACTCAGGAGAGATTTCATAGTGTTCTATTAAAATTATAAAGGGAGACAAATCAAGGAGCAAGCTTGAAATGTTAAAAAAAAGTATTCTTTACACACAAAAAGCCATTTACAGTATTCCCCCTTCCCATAACTTGCATTCTGAGATCAGCAGCATGTTGAAATGAGAAATTTCATTGGTTTTTTTGTTGATCCTGCATGAAATGTGTTAGAAACAAACTTGGACCTTTAGGAACAATCAGAGTGAGAACAACAACAAAATCTGGAAGAAAATGGCATTGCTTGGGTAGACTGGGAAAGGCAAGAGAGCTTCATTTCCAGGATATATTATTATTATTATTATTATTATTATTATTATTATTATTATTATTATTATTACCATTAGCATTTTTAAAAATAGCCCTGTGAAAAAGTATGACCTTCCTTGTATTTAAAGAAAAGCACTTACTGGTCATCTTTTCCATAGAGTTTTTTTTAAAGAGAAGTTTAATACAATTGGCAAACATGCTTTTTTTTAAAAGAAACTGAATCTTACTGAATGTTTTTCAGATATCATATCAACACAGACCTGGTATTTGAGGAATGTGCACCAAGCACAGCTGTTCAAGCATTAGAAATTGGGCTGATGTCACTGAAGGCAAACAAAGGCAGTTCAAGACGTGTGGTCCTCACTTTGAATGCTTTCACATCCTCGCAACACAATAAGCAAAACACAGCTGCAATTAGAAATGGGGGAGAAATTTGATTCAGTTCGCATTTAAAGCCAAATGAATGAAATTTGCACTTTCTGAGACAATATAAAAACCATAACACAGTCACCGTTTGAAAGTCACACATCCAGAGTTTGTGATTCAGTTCTCCAACCGATGTTTACATAAATGCACTATTTTAGGAGACAATGCTTGGAGGAAAAAGTGTAACTTACAGAAAATTGTATGAAAATGCTGAATAATTTTCATGAGGACTTTTAAAAAAGTAAAAGCATAGATTTCTGCAGACATGTGGAGAACTGAATTTAAGAAGAAATGAAAAGTGGGGAAAGAGAGGATACTTTTCAATGTTGTTGAAAATAGTCACAAAGAGTGCCCCGATTCAGTTCACCTCTCATCTTTATGCTGTAAGGTTGACAGCAGCAAAGAACCCTGCTGCTACACTGATTTGGAAAGCACTCCCTTCTGCAAGGATTCGATTAGAGATGTAAAAAGTGACTACTCAGAAAACAATAACTTAGGGTGGTCCAAGCACTGCCAAGAGAAAATAAAATCATTCCCAAGCACACCATTCCAGTTTCAAATGCTATTTTAACGTGATGTCCAAAAATATGGCCACCTCGCATTGTACAACATCCTTTGGTTGGCATTTAATTCCATCCTCTGTATGACAAGTTTGATGTCTTAGTGCAAGCAGCTATGATAAAGACAAGAGTTGCTTGTTTGATCTCAAGATCATAAATATGAGCCGAACTCTTCAGAGGAAGGAGGAAAAAAACCAAGCGAGTTGGCCAGCAGTGAGAAGGGAGGAACAAACATTTGCATAATAGGCACAGTGACAGTCTAACAAGAATCTTAGTCATTCACTGACATCTCACATTTTAATAATCCAATGATTATTGAAGAATCATAGGAAGGAAAGAGAATCTGTCAGCCAAGAAAGCAGCAGGTAAAAACTACATGAGTGCTAGCAAGCACTGCCTAGCATCTCTCAGTACAGCAAACTGTCAGAAAAGACCTCTAGGACTCACGTACCTACAGGACTGCCTCTCCTGGTATGCCCCGCGGGCATAAATGACAGAACTTTGGAGGTCCCAAGCCGCAATGTGGTTAGACTGGTCTCAACTAAGGCCAGGGCCTTTTCAGTACTGGCCCCGACTTGGTGGAACGCTCTGTCACAAGAGACTAGAGCACTGCAGGACTTGACATCATTTCGCAGGGCCTGCAAGACAGAGCTGCTCTGCCTGGCCTTTGGTTTGGACTCAGTCTGACCCTTATGTTTCCCTCCCCTTATGGTTTTGATCTATGGTCTACTATTGGGAGCCATCCAGAGTGGGTGGCACCTCTGTGAGGTGAGTGAGGTTGAGAGACTTCAGAGAAGTGTGACTAGCCCAAGGTCACCCAGCAGCTGCATGTGGTGGAGTAGAGACACGAACCCGGTTCCCCAGATTACGAGTCTACTGCTCTTAACCACTACACCACACTAGCTCTTTTGTAGAAGCAGAAAACAAGCAAATGAGTGACACTGACATAGTAGTGATGGGGAGAAACAGACAGTGATGGGTGTAGAAATAGACAGTGCTTTTTTTCTTAAAAAATGTTTAGGGGTACTCCCCTTTTGACTCAAGAAAATCACCATTTTATAGTTCAAATCGGGGGAAATAAATACAGTAAATGGACAAAAGTACAAAAAACATGCATTACCTCATATTAAATCCACATTCCACACTGCTTCACACATTACAAGCTCACTTCTGTCTGAGACGCAGGAAACACCGGGAAAGGAAATGAGGCCGCTATTGGGGGTAGCAACGGAACTGACAATTCACCGTACTAGAGAAGAAACTATTTAATTTTTTCTTTTAAATAGTTCCTTCTTTTGTTAGATTCACAAAATGTTTAGGGGTATGTGTACCCCTGCATCCTCCCAGAAAAAAAGCACTGGAAATAGCCAAAAAAACCTCATCTTATGGGACACTAGTAGTTGCTTTGCAGTCTAATCCTGTAATGCTGGTAGTTTAGTATAGGCCCTGGACCAAACATTTAGTCAACTGCTTATATAGCTGCAGCCAGGGGGACGCCTGCACAGGCAACTGCTCCTTGCTTCTACAATAATTATTCTGAATACAAAGGATATGGCAGTGAGACGGCTCTTCCAACACTCTGGCTTTGCGCAACATCTTATAGAGAGCCAGTGAGACCAACAAAACTATTCTCTGGACTTTCATAATACACACTAATAATAGTATAGTGTACCAGTAATCATAAGGCACGGGGAAAACGTTGTGAGTCTTCCTTTGGAGGCTTGGGATGCAAAACTAGCTGCAAGGATGGATGTTAACATCTGTGGTCCACAGCTCAGCTATCATGCACAGACAGGACTGAGTTGTCAGCCTTCATACATTTATTCATTCATTTATACAGTTTTCATTAACTACACACCGCACATAAATCAATCTGAGGCACAGGTTTTGCCTTTCGGCTTATAATTCAATTAACAAAAATAAAAAATAAAAAAATCAGTTTAACATGTCGCATTAAGGGCTTTCCATGTTCACTCAAGCTTCAAAAATCTGAGAAATTACAGCTTTTAAGTGTCATGCCTTAACAGACTTTATATTTAGGCAATATTGATGTGGCATGGTATGCCATCCTATTCTGTTTTAAATGCCAGCTTCACTACATTCTTGGTTGTTAGTGGTGGATCAGATTTTTCCATTCACTGCAATAACCACATGGAGTCTATGCAACTGAAGCTACCATGTGACTGAAGCTATGATTCTACATCACAAGGACCCAACTGGCTTCCACAAAGAACAATAGAGTTGGAAGGGAGGGGAAACTTTTCATCTGCAAACTTCAGCATACCTCGGGAGCCCTTTTTGCAAATAAAGTACTACAACAATCTACAAGAAAGCTTGTTCTTATAGTTAATCAGGTTCAGCATTTATTAATCTACCTGTAGCAAAGGCAGGTGATGCTCAGTACCAAAAACATCGAGCATTTTGCGTAACTGGCAGCACTGAAGAATCCCTTACTGCTCAGACCAAACTATGCAAGCCATGCAATTGTATGCCAGAAAAGAAGGGAGTGTTAGAGTCTTGGAAATGTTTAGGGAAAGTGGTGTGCGAAAAATATGGACATTTCAAATAAACTAAGAATTACTTTTAAAAACCATTACAATTGTTTGTTTTTTAGCCCATAAAGAAGATATCAAGCAATGCACGGGTCAACACATTTGAACACAACATTTGTCAAATCATGCTGGATAACTAACAAATTAGTATGTTTACAGATAATTTGCTACTAAATATGAGCCGAGTTTATCAATTAAAATGTACACTGTGAACTGTGAACCCAGCAACCCGCCTGCTAAATAATTTACTTTTTGTCACCCATGCTGAGAATATTTTGTTTCACAGATTTTTCACCCACAGGCAGAGACGTTTAATAATTTTCATTTCCTTCTCTGGATGCCACATTTATTGCTGTTCCTTCACCCCTCCCAGTAGGATCATTTGCCAGGCCTTAAATTAGATGGTGACAGGAGCTGTGTTCCCCAAATACCCATTACATTTCCCCCCCATTAACGGTTCTGAAGTAGAAAGAGAACATTTTCCAGTGTCTCTCTGTTATGGCTCAAAAGATCCTTTTCTTTCCACTCACCAGGAGCTACCACAGTGTATAATCTCCACATATGCCACAGGGATGCATTTGTCATTGTTTGGACCTGAGTAATATGCAACCCACCCATCTGTTTGAACACGGGCCTGATTAATATGCCGTTAGGCATTCTGGCAACACAGAGACATTAAACGGGTTATCTGAAACCTGAACTAATTAGGCTCTTTTGGTGAGTGTGCTCGCACACACGTGCGCACACACACACCAATAAGGAACAATTAATGGCATTAAGTTCAGAGAATCACCTTCTGAAAGAGCTCTGGTAATACAACCGGCAAGGAACACACCTCTTGTTCCCTTCCACAGTGGAAGCCCTTCCTTAGGAAGATTATTTGCAGATGCCACGTCTGTCTCCAATGATGTGGAAATTATGACTAGCACCAACAGCCGTGATGGAAGGATAATTAAAAAATAATTAACAAGAATAATTTGCACGGGGCCATGGGACAACGGCTTTTATTTCATCAGCTGTAATAAGTGATTAGATAGGTACACAATGTTTCTGTAGCAGCATCAGTCATCGGGGGGTGGCGTTTTTTTTTAAAAAAAAACACACACACACAAGGGGAGGGGACAGGATGAAATGGTATTCAGGAAATAATAATTAATTACTTTCTCCTTTTCATTTCTTCTACTCTTAATACAGTAAATCACACTGCCAAGACGCTCAGTTCAAAATAAGCAGTTCAGCATGAATCACCTTCTCATTACTGTATCTAGTCAGGAATGAGATAATCTGTATAAGTATGAGCTGTAACTCAGTGATCAGGCACATGCTCTGCATACCAGGAGTTGGGTTTGCCTCAACCTCCTTGGAGCACCATATCTGATCATGGCAGGTATACGTCTACAGAGACCTTTTGTTGTTTAGTCAGTTAGTCGTGTCTGACTCTTTGTGGCCCAGTGGCGTAGCATGGGTTGCCAGCACCCGGGGCAAGGCAAGTAATTTGCGCCCCCTAACCCTGAGTGAGCCAGGTAGGGGCAGAGAGCTGCAAGTGCGAGCGCGCGCCCCCAGATGTTGCGCCCAGTGTGGCCGGCCCCCCCTGCACCCCCACGCTACGCCACTGTTGTGGACCCATGGACCAGAGCACGCCAGGCACTCCTGTCTTCCACTGCCTCCCGCAGTTTGGTCAAACTCATGTTTGTAGCTTCAAGAAAACTGTCCAACCATCTCGTCTTCTGTCGTCCCCTTCTCTTTGTGCCCTCAATCTTGCCCAGCATCAGGGTTCTCTACAGAGACCTAGAGAAACTATATTTCCATTCTGGGCTGGTCTTTTACAGCTAGAGGACCATTGACTTGACACAGTACATAAGGCAGATCTTTATTAGAAAGAATGAATAGAGAAACGGAGTTGCTGTTTTTTAATGAATTTGGAGCCTGTCTTAGGTGAAACAAACAGTGTAGAGAAAATGAATTTGGGCATGAACGATGAACAGCAGATGGCAGCAGACAGGAAGCTGCAAGAGTCCTTGTGAAGAGGCCAGAAACCCATTTGATTTCATGACACCATGTGGCGGTGGTGGAGATAACTAGAACGATGGTCAGGAGCAAAAAAAGTCAGTGCAGATTTCTCAACGATTCAGGCATAACCAATCATTTCCCCACATGTGATCATTTTAGTGAAGATCTCTGTACCTGGTATATAGGGGGGGGCGGGTTATTTAAAAAAATCTTTGCTACTTGGTAGGCTGATGCATAGCACCCATATAGCATACCCTGATTGCATCCAGGCTGGGTTACTAAAATGATCTCTGTGGGTCCACCTTTAATGGCACTTAGGAATGGATGTGTTGATCCAGTCTGCATCCCTTGCACACACACAAGTGGACTGGCAAATCTATGCCAATACTTTTTCTTAGGGGGAAAAACTGCATGCTTTCAAAACACTTGAGTTAGAAGTGCTCAGATGCATAGCTGTCAAGTGGCCCTTATTTGAAGGGACAGTCCCTTATTTCAGCGCCATGTCCCGCTGCTGTCCCTTATTGATGGATGTCCCTTCAATGATGTCCCTTAAATTTCAAAGGAAGCAGCTCCTCTCCCTCCCTCCCTGCTGGCCAGGGAGGAGGGAGGTTCCAACTGTGTTGCTTGGCTGTGTTGCTCACCCAATAAGAAGTCTAAGAATGACTGGGGGGTGGAGCTTGCATGCCTTGTGTGTGGCTAGTTAATGAAGCTGAGGAAGGTTTTGAATGCTGGACGCCATTTTGTTGCACGTGCTGCTGCAAACTTTGCAGTGCAAAGCCAGGCCGGGGAGCCATCTTAAGTTGAGGCTGCATAGGCCTTGTGGTGCATGTGATTCAGATTCTATTCAGTTGAACCTCTGGTTACAAAGTTGGTTGGACAGTGTTCTCGAAGCTACCAGCATGAGTTTGACCAGACTGCAGGAGGACAGGAAGACCGGAGTGCCTGGAACAGGTGAGGCTGCAGGTCCCTTATTTTGGCTGCTGGTCCCTTATTTTCAAGGCTGCTGGTCCCTTATTTTCAATTCTGTAAGTTGAATGCTCAGATGTGATCCGAGGGCTTTCATGATTCTGTCTTTCTGTCCTTGTTCTTAAGCTGCTTCTAGTCACATGCAGCAGCTGGAAAGCACAGGACTTACCATGCTTATTCAAAAGGTCTGAGTACAAGGCTCCTGGAAGCAACAGCAGCACATGGTGATGTGCCACTCTTTCCTAGTTCTTCTTTTTCACATTTTAATAGCTATTACCTTTAACTGAATGCTAAAGTGCTGAGTCTTCACTCCAGGTGTGAGGTAAAAAGGCAGAAATCTAAACCGTGCTTGGAAAAGTTCATAGGCAAGCAATCTAGTCCATATTCTGATCCAAGCATGGTGTGTGGGATGCAAACCAAACAGGTTCAGTCCAGATTGTGGAGCAAACTGGAATCCTCCCCTGTCTCTAATGCCAGTCCAGAGATTCTAACTGGCGGGAAAATGTGGTAGCAAAAGCACTGGGTCAAACATTCAGAACATATCACACCAATTCTGCACTGATTATACTGGCTGGCTGCTTGTTCCCTTGCCCAATTTACAGGGCTGGTTTGGGCCTTCAAGCATCAAAACAGTTTGAGATTAGATTATCCAAAAGACCATCTGTACCTAAATGAATCTGCTCAGCATTTACAATTAGCTACTGCAGTGCCCGTGTGGTGTAGTGGTTAAGAGCGGTAGATTAATAATCTGGGGAACCGGGTTGGCGTCTCCGCTCCTCCACATGCAGCTGCTGGGTGACCTTGGGCTAGTCACACTTCTTTGAAGTCTCTCAGCCCCACTCACCTCACAGAGTGTTTGTTGTGGGGGAGGAAGAGAAAGGAGAATGTTAGCCGCTTTGAGACTCCTTAGGGTAGCGATAAAGCGGGATATCAAATCCAAACTCCTCCTCCTCCTCTTCTTCTTCTTCTTCTTCTTCTTCTTCTTCTTCTTCTTCTTCTTCCTGCTCCCAGGCCTCTTGATACAAGATACCAAGGCTAGGGTTTTTGGGTGGTGGCCCCACATTTTTTGAATACTTAAAAGTAAGTAATAATAATAAATTTTTATTTGTATCCCGCCAAGGCTGGTCTCAGAGCGGCTAACATCATAAGTAGTCCAATGTACACTGAAAGTAGCCACTGAGATAACTAGCTGAGCAAGTGAACATATGCACATTATGATGAGGCTGCCTATTTATTTCCTTTTACATTCACATTCTGCCTTTCCTCCAAGGAACTCAAGGTGGCGTGCATGTTTCTCCCCCTCTCTGAAGAAGGTTCAGATTCAGGGCTGTGACTGGCCCAAGAGTCACACTGGCCCACTGAGATTCAGGGCTGAGTAAGGATTTGAATCCTGGTCCTCGAAGTCCTGCTCTAACACCCTGACCACTGCACCATGCTACTGCCTATCTTGGTAAATGGACATCAGAACAGGAGAGGAGAGGACACAGATTCCTTTCCCCTGTAGCACAGCTTGCCAAGTGGAGTCATTTGGCTAATCTGTTGAGTACAAAAACTTCTGCCAGATACATGCCGGGTGCATTCTAGTTACAATCTTACAATAGAGGGCTAGCTTAGTTTTGACACCTTCACAGACAGCTGCTGTGCTCTGTTGCTTTTTAATTAGTATAACAGAAAGAGAAAAGAGCCCAGCCCACCAGCAGAAGAAACCCCCATGGTCTACTTTGGCTTGTTTTGTTTTGTTTTCCAAGACCAAGAAAAAGATCATGGCACATCCGTAAGCGATCCTGGCGCTAAGTGCTCACTTTTAGCCAGCTAAGTCTTCTTAGCTATCATTATCTTCTTATTGGACTGGACAGCAGGCTCCCTTATCTACTAGCTCCCTTCTGCTGGATAAGATTCTTGAGCTGAATGGGCTTATTTGCTGCCTTGCTTCTCCTGTTGTGAATAAATCCCAGATTCAGGCAAGTGAGGCGCCTTGAGAGAAACACTGATACGGTATACTTCCCTTGCCCTCTGGCACCCTTTCTGGGCAGCCAGAAGAAAGTTAATAAACCAGGCCTTCCACTGCAGCAATCACAATTTCTCACTTTCATGCTCAGGTTTGGTACAGACAATCCTCATTATTGCTTCTCCCCCACCCGCAAGGCAACAGCAAACTTTCCCCTTAGCACATCTAACTCTGAACCTGCAAGAGGAATATGGCCAACAAAGAGAGAAGCTTGCTCATAGCGAGGAATGCCTTGCAGTAGCAGGGACAAGGGAGAGGGGAATGTGTTTGCTTCTTGAAGAAAGATGCGCAGGGGAGATGTGTGATCTATAGCTGGAGGAGGGATGCTAATCAACAAGGAAACCTAATTCTCCCATTAGTAATTTATTTGTACATACAAAACCGCAGTTGTTCACATTCACAGCTCATGCTGTGGCATGGATCCAAAGCTGTCTTGCATGAGCAAGAAGGCGCTTCCTCTTGCACAAGGCACTCCATCCAAATTCTACTTTCCCCTGTCCTGCTGCAGTTCCCCACATCCCTTCCCATGCTGTTCCAAGGGGCCCCTTAACCCTCAAAAGCAGCTTTTGTGAGGAGCCAGGAAAGTCCCATTGTGGAAGCAGAGTTCTGCTCACTCTTCTCTGCATCCAACCCTGTATCTAGTTATTGCACCACTTCCACAGGACTTTTCTTCAGGGATTTGAAGAAAAGCTCCACCTCTCTTTCAAATCTGAACCAGTGAAGGCGGTGAAGGTCCTGTGTGAGTGGTTGGAGGATGGATGGTAGTTAATAGATTGAGGGTGAATCCTGACAAGACAGAAGTATTGTTTTGGGGGGGACAGGAGGCAGGCGGGTGTGGAGGACTCCCTGGTCCTGAATGGGGTAACTGTGCCCCTGAAGGACCAGGTGCGCAGCCTGGGAGACATTTTGGACTCACAGCTGTCCATGGAGGCGCAGGTCAGTTCTGTGTCCAGGGCAGCTGTTTATCAGCTCCATCTGGTACACAGGCTGAGACCCTACCTGCCCGCAGACTGTCTTGCCAGAGTGGTGCATGCTCTAGTTATCTCCCGCTTGGACTACTGCACTCTATGTCACCTTTGAAGGTGACCCGGAAACTACAACTAATCCAGAATGCGGCAGCTAGACTGGTGACTGGGAGTGGCCACCGAGACCATATAACACCGGTCTGGTATTGTGTTCACACAATACCAGAAATGTTCTTCTAAGATTGTTATGAGCTGTATCAGACCATATTTAAAAGAAATTATCACAGAGGTAAGCTTGAAATTCCAAGTCAGAAATGCTGAAAGCTTTTGGATCTCCCCCTCGTTTTATTTTATTTTATTTTATCTTATTTACCCCTTGCTCCAGTCACGTGAGGTCCTGATTCTGTGAGCAAAGGCACTCTGATATCGACAAAATCTTCTCACTTACAAGGTCTGACTATTCATTTCAAGATGGAGGCATCTCTGCCAACACTGAAAATCTTATGTGCCAAAGGGCTCAGTATGCATATTGTATACAATAGTAATACAAGAAGTAATAGAAGGTGAGTTCAGTGGGGCTTACTCCTAACTATAAGACTGTAGCCTTGGATGCCAGTCTTGAAATTTCTCTAGCATGAATATATTTTTAAACAAGCTGCATATTTTACTTTGCTTGACAATGAGGAGCTAAATGCAAAAGGCCAACATTCACTTTTCACAAAGGATGTCAAAGGAATCTGTTGAAAATGGACCATCAAGCAGATTTCCTTCCATCTGCCTGTTTTAAATCCATCATGGAACAGACACTTGCTATCCATATTTTTCACTTTCGTTCTCTCCAAAAACATTGTTTTTAATATGCAGGCACCATACATAAATAGAATCATAATTGCTTGCAATTTACATATTCATAGGTGTATAAATGCTGCTGTCCATTGTTGTTGCTTCTCTGAATTGGTTATTCACTGCCAAAGACAGCATCTATGCTCTAAGGCTGCAATCCTATGCATCTCTACTCAGAAGTAAACCCCACTGGAGTCAGTGCTTCTTACTCCAAGGTAAATGGTTTTAGGATTGTAGCCTTAATCCAATTCCTACTGTTAATTTTAAAAACAAGAGCTATACATTGTTCGTTATTCTTTTCTCATGGAAAGAAGTTACCTCTTTTATTAGCCATAGTTCTTTTATCTGTGCTCCTCAGTTAAAGTTAAACTGGATTTGACGGCTCATTTTTACCATTTATCCACCCCCTAAATCTTTGTTTCAAAAACTTTGTTTTAAAATGGCATAATGAAGCAGTGCAATACACAGTCAGTGAAGTAGTGCAGGTAGACATGATGCAAAATGTGGAGGTCAAAGTATTGCCAGGTGCATTTTTTAAAATCACGAACTAGAGAATCAAATGATAAATTTAGAAATTAAATTATTAGGCTTCACTTAAATATGTTCATGAAAACATAAATCAGACAAATAAATGTCTGATAAATAATAAATAAATCAGACATACAAAATCAGACACACAAATCATCGACAGGCACCATTTTCTGATTAAAATAAACATTTATGAAATAAAATGTCACAATAAAAGGACTTACATGTGGTTACCTGGAATTACACGGAGTGAAGGAGTAACTCAGATAATCCAGGACAAAAAGAGCAAAAAAGGGAAGAAGAATGCTAAACTAACCTCCCTAATCCACGAGTGAGGGAAATGAGCCAGGATAACAAATTTATACTGAACTGTGAAATCTAGGTAGCAAGATGGGCTGCAGTACACACCCCACTTACCTAGGAGTAAACCCAATTGAATTCAGTGGGATTTGTATCTGAGTACTGTAGATATGATTAGAATTGCAGCCAGAGATGGATTTGTGAGGGGTTATTAACTTTCTCTTTAAGACCCTTTGTTCTTTTTGCTTCAAAGGACTAAGAGAGCTACCCCTCTAGAAATTCATTAACTTTGAAAGGGAACACACAGGGAAGGTAATTAATTTGTAAATATCTATTGATGGCTAAAATATGCATGGCCATTGTGCTCTATGATACACATCATATATGCATCAAAATGGGTCAGAGAACAAGAAAAAGAAGAAAGACTCCTGTAAAATAAAGCAATTTCAGCGGAACAGAAAATACCAGGTGAAAGGGCAAATGAATGTCAGAAGAATACACGGCACGTTTCTACATCCCTGCTTGTAGCTGTGCGTAGATTTCTACTTATTTCTATGCAGGGATCTCCCGGAGGAAGTGTCCTCTTAAGAACTATGCCAGAATTGAGTTTACCCCTCCTTGCTTTTGGCAGCTGCACTGGTAATAACTGTCTCCTTTTATTAATATTGTTTTTATCTAGAGTTCTAATGGCCATCCCACACAGGTGAAATGAAAGACATTTATTTTGTCTCTAACACTTCTTTGGAAAGGAAAAAAAAATCAATGTATTGGACTAATTTGCTGAATAACTTTTCTCTCTCTGGGAGAAACAGCCCTCGAGGGTTGGCCTTCTCACCTGGAATGTTCAGAGACTAATTGCAAATTACTCTGCCTCTGATGAGGAATCCAGATGCTGAGAGTGCCCTGGACTGTGAGCACTGAGTTCTAATGTGATCAGCAATGACAGTGCTGATTATGGGCACGTTCCTAGAGGACATGTGCGTTGTTTCTATAATGCTAATCAGTATCTTCATAAAAAGTGACAGAAATAGCACATTGTGGCTGGAGAACCCTGAAGTAATCAAACATTTAGACCTGCATGAATGAACTCGCTCTTGTCTTCCACCGGTGGTGGAAACAGAACCAGAACCATTCCAAAATCGGAATTTAATCAGATCAAGCAAATAAAATACAAAAGTTCCTGTTTGGTTTTGACTTTTGCAATTAGACAGATACTAATATGTCTCAGCAATATGAAAAAGTAGGGATGTTTTCAAGCTGGTGGGAGGCATTTCTTCAGTTCTCCATAAGCTCAAGAAAGGCCAGTAGATTAATAACTGCTGCTGCTAATACTTGTGCAAATACAGCGATGCTTGCATGAAGCGAGGGCGTATTTACATAGGCACAGTGGATCAAAAGCCCCACAATGATTCAGTAGACTGCAAAGTACAAAGTACCATTTCACATAAAGTGGGGGTTTGTTTAATAGGACAGGTGTGAGTTTCAGATGGATGGGTACTTGCTTTAGCTAAAGAACCAGGCCTTCTGTATGATTTGATGAAATGGTCACATTCACTATTCTGAGAAAACAGATTCTCTAAGAAAATTTCAGGTGGGTGGCTGGGTGTGCTGCTTTTACACACACGGTGTTTTTCTTTCAGGAGGTACGCAGTACCTGAACCTCTTGTTGTTGTTGTTGTTGTTAAGCAGTGTGGCGCTTACTGTAACAACTTTGTGATGAGTACTGACACCTATTTGGGGGGGGGGGCAATGGTTACCATCCAATCTGTAAAATATTGTTCAATGCCATCAGTTTATACACATGGTGCTCAAAGGTGTTTTGCAGTGGCTGCCCTAACGATGCCCAGCAAACTGTCTAATGTACAAGCCCAGAGAATCCCTGCTGCAGCTTCACACAAAACATACTGTACATCAAGTCCATTCCTACATAGGGGGGAAAAACACCTCTGCTTCAACTGGTAGTTGCTCTGGAACTGCAAAAATCAAGGCAAAGGACACTCTGGCCTTTGCCATTAGCTAGAGAAATAAGGTCTACTGGGAGTTGACCTCCTCCCTCCTAGGGAGTCATCATGCAACTCAGTAACAGAGGGTTCATCATGAGTCAGGGGTCTCCTTGTGAGAAAGGAATCTCTGACGCACTTTCACCACTGGCAGCTGTTGGGGGTGTGGCCTGTGAGGCCAGAGTATCAGGTCAACATTTTGAGCCTTCCACTAAGAAATAAATTACCATATTTGACACATAATATATATTCAAAACAAGGAGACCCTTGCTTCATAACTGACTACTTGGCCCTCATTTCCCCATCCAATTTGGGACACTGATATGAGGGTGTTGGGGTCTTCATAACTTAGCAGCTCAAATACCCCGACTCCTACTTTATTGAAGTTTTATGATTTAGAAGGGCCTACAACACTAGTGTCGGCAGTCACAATTTCATTTATTTCTTTGTGTTAAATCTTTTCTTTTCTTTTTTAAAAAATTTTTCTTGGTCATGGCGCCACACTAAACTAATTTCCACAGATAAATGTATTCTTATGCATAATATTACTCGGGGCTAAAGGGTCAAGTACTATGGCTCCATCATTTTATGATAGCTAATAATGTTTTTAGCTTGCATAGCTACAAATAAGGCAGTTAATTGAATCTCGGCCTTCAGGGCATAAACTGATTAACTATATGAGTTAGGAAAGAAATCTTCCTTCTGTTCTTGCCTATGTGCACAAAAGAAGGAACATGCACTCACACATACACAGGACTTTGCCTTCAGCAAGATCGTATCCCACCAGCTACATATGATAGCCCTCTGGGGGCTTGTTACAATGGCTAGAAGCTGCTTTCCTCTGAGAACAAGTTGCTGGGAAGCAACCATCAGGGAGGACTCGTGTGTTCATGTCTGCTTGTGGGCTTCCTGAAGGCATCTATTTGGCCACTGTGGGAAACAGGATTTAGGGTTATTTAGAGTCTCTTCTTTTGTGTATTGCTGAATCATTGCACACACACATCACCAGAAGCTGCTGGCGCATGCAACTGAAGGCGCTCTCTTCCTGCTACCACACCCAGAGGCCCCCTCTCCAATATTCAACCATGCACAGTCTTTTCTGCTTAGCCTCTGGCATTTGGCAATCTACTCTACAACAGTCAACTATGATTTGTGTGTTGGTAATGTGAGAGGCTTTTCCAGACAGTAAAATCCTCCAAATATTTTGGGCTGCATTAGAACATTTTCACTGTGATAGAAAAACCAATAAATCATGACACTGATCTTCAACTACAAGGAAAATCCATACAGTCTATACCAGGCTTCCTCAGCCTCGGCCCTCCAGATGTTTTTGGCCTACAACTCCCATGATCCCTAGCTAGCAGGACCAGTGGTCAGGGATGATGGGAATTGTAGTCTCAAAACATTTGGAGGGCCGAGGTTGAGGAAGCGTGGTCTATACGTATACCACCATCAACAAAGAGATCAGATATATTATTTATGAAAACAGAGAAGCTTTGTACAATTTCAGTTAACTACACTTAAGTCCTTCTTTCATTGCAGAAGCCACTAAAACACATGCAAAGAAGATGCTGTATTATTTGGCCTGGCATCATCTATGATTCTATCTATATCATTCATTCATTTATTTAAAAACATTTTCCCCATCTGTAATGTATCTCAAAATCTTTGTTTGTGCCATCAGCACAACAGTCCAACAGGCATCCTAGTCCCTTGAAGAATAGACTTCAGAACAGAGAGGTAAACTTACCCCTCCCACAGAGAAGGGCCATGGTTCAGTGGTAGAGCATATTTTCCATGCAGAAGGTCCCAAGTTCAATTCTCTAGGTAGGGCTGGGAAACACTCCTGTGTGAAATCCTGGAGAGCCACTGCCAGTCAGTATAGAGTTCTTCAACTTGGATACCCATTTGTTGTTGGACTACAATTCCCAGCATCCCTAATAATTATCTAAGGTGACCAAGGATGATGGGAATTGTAGTCCAACAACCTTGTAGACCCAAGGTTGAAGAACTCTGGGACAGACAATACTGAGCTGGATGGACCATTGGTCTGACACAGTATAAGGGAGTTTCCTGTGCCCCTATGTCCACACTTCACTCTTTTACAGTGTACCTTTTGGCAGCAAGAAAGGGAAGCAGACTTCTCATAGGCCTGTTGTCCACATTCCTTCTCCACCAGAGACATCGTCCTCTGCTTTCTCTTCCCAACTGTTTGCACACAGGGCCACAGAGCAGCCAACAACCCCCTGTATGATTTAATCCATATCACTTCTGGTAGTTCTCAACTACTGGAAGTTGCTTCACCTGTACTAATAGCGCAAACCAAGAGAGTCATAATGGTGGACATGCACAGCTCAGACAACATAAGAATACCCATCACAGACACGACTCCTACTGCTCAGGGGTTCACTCCTGTTTGCTCTCACCTCAGGCTCACAATAATAGAGCCAATCCAAAAATGTTCAGAGAGGGTGGCTTGTGGAACCGTTAACACATGAAAATGCACTTGGGCAGTATTACCTGTTAGATCTGAAGAACTGGCGCTATTACAAGCACCACACAATGTTTATTCCCAATTTGCAAGGAGCCACAACTTCAGCCTGAGAGCAATTGTGCTCTGGAACTGACTGGCTGTTGGAGAAGAAAGGAGGGGAAAAACAGGAGGAGGTGGATGAAATGGAGTAATTGAGAAGCAAGCGTGGCTAGCTGGAACTCTGAACAGAAGCACTCAGCACAGAAATATTTGTTGCAGCAAGGGACACTTGTAAACTTAAAATTGATGCCATAAAATATAAAATAGAACCCCCAAGAACTTAGTGCATTTTGGGGGGAGTGGAAGCAATCCATCAGCCTGAGAGAGATTTGAATTTATTATTTAATAGCATACTGGGGGTATACCAGCCAGTGGTTTTTGAGAGTTAGATGTGTGTGTGCTCAGGAGCACGCCTGATTTGAACATTTCTGTTCTTTCTGTGAAATTTGACATACTTCTGAGTCTTAGACCTGGTCAATGTGGAATATAAGTAACAAGCCACATAATGACTAGTTATGTGCTCAGAATGAAGCTGTGAGAATCAAATGAGTATCAACGTCAGAAGGCAGTCTATTTATTAAACACCATAGGAAGCTGCAATAATGGCACGGGTGTGAAGATGAGGGTCAGGAGGCATTCAAAGAGAAAAGCAGGCAGTTCTAGGGATGGGGCAGAGTTGCTGAGGAGCCACAGGGAAGAATGGGAAATGTATCTTTTCAAAGCAAAGCCAAGAGAAAGAAAGAAAGAAAGAAAGAAAGAAAGAAAGAAAGAAAGAAAGAAAGAAAGAAAGAAAGAAAGAAAGAAAGAATAATTTGCCTTCTGCTGAGAAGTTAATTTTGTCACATTATTCCAAGTCACCCCAGAACCCCAAGCAAAACAACCAAGAAGAAGTTAAAAGAAAAACCTGTGCAAACAGATTTTGTTATTTTTTTAAAAAAAACACCAACCCAAACATCCAGGGATTTGTGTTAATCTTTTTTTCATCAGTAAATATTGCTGAAAATGAAAACCTAGGGACTGTGGCAGACATCCATCATAAACAGAAGGCAAAAGGCTGCAGTCAGACGTCTTTCTCACATGTGGAAGTTTCCAAGTTCAGGTAGACCTGTACAGGTAGACCTGGAAGAGACCCCTATCTGACACCCTGGAGAATCACTGCTGGATCGTGTGGACCATACTAAGCTAAGAAGACTAATGGCCTTATTCAGTATAAGGCAGCTTCCTATGTTTCTCATGATCCATGCTGAGGTCCACAAGAGCAGTCTAGATACACCTAGCACTGGTACCCAAGGGGATCTCAGTTGTGTCCTGCTGCCATCAGCTCACACCTCCAACTACAATAGAACTGCAGGTGGTGTCCCTACTGACATCCACAAAGTGTTATCACTCATGATGATGACTTTCAGTGTAAAACCAGAAATGGAGGCTGGGTGTGACTTCTTCTCTAAGCATGTCACTTGTTTGATGGTTCTGCTGGATGAGATTCAGGACTCATTTATTTTAAAACTCCTCCAGTACCATCATTATGGGCAAGGTAGCTACACTACACGCACCAGCCATATACTTTTTTTAGACTGAGAGCCTGTGTACAGAGACCTTTCCTTTCTATTTTTGTATGGTGTGTTGAGTGTAAATAATTAATATATGATGGTGTTGGTGATGATAAAGGAGGTGACTTGCTAGTATGTGAGGGTCAAAATGAAGGAAGACCTCCTGTTCAGTTTTAGAACTGCCTCTTGTCTAGTTTCTACCAGGTGAATTGCTGTATAAAGTGAAAATATGGGCTCTTCCTAGATGCCTATTGATCCTTCTGTGCCCTTTGTGCATGGATGGAACATTCTCCCTTGTTCATTAAGATTCCAAAAGACAGGATGGCTGTTGCTACTATTGTCGTTCTGGATCACTGAAGCACTACCCTTGCTAAAGCAAAGCCTTGCAAGAAAAACTTTTTAGACTGTAATCCACACTCAGGTAAACTGGGATGATGAACTTTGCACATGAATAGCAGAGAGACTTGATCAATATCCATAGAACTTTTGTGCCTGTGCGCGCACATCTCATTGCAAAGCAAACACAAAAACAAAACTGAATTTTGAACATTGCATTTTTGGGGGTTCTTTTGGGTCCTCATTGAGATAAGCGGAACAACTTGGTAAATAATCTGAGATGCTTGGGTTGCACCAATCTTGCATTCATTATTTTTGGCAAGGGGCATTTCCACTTACTGGAGTTTAGTGTATTTTGTGTCCATTGTTTGGAATCTTAGGTGAGATAACCACACAGTGAAGTTGTCCCCAGTTCCAGTCACTTCACAGTGGCAACTTAAGGTCCAAATAATTTACTGCTGCAGAATATTAGACTTCAATAATACAGCTGCAGATGTTGATATATGCATACACCTTGTAGGCTTTGCAGATACAGTGGTACCTCAGGTTACATACGCTTCAGGTTACATACGCTTCAGGTTACAGACTCCGTTAACCCAGAAATAGTGCTTCAGGTTAAGAACTTTGCTTCAGGATGAGAACAGAAATCGTGCTCTGGCGGCACGGCGGCAGCAGGAGGCCCCATTAGATAAAGTGGTGCTTCAGGTTAAGAACAGTTTCAGGTTAAGTACGGACCTCCGGAATGAATTAAGTACTTAACCTGAGGTACCACTGTACAGATATATACAAGTACAAAGTATTCCTGTTGCTCCAGCATTTCAAGACATAACACTGACTCTGACTCATGGATAGATTCATTAACACACAAAACAAGACCCCAGACCCAGTGAGCTGATGTGCCCTAATCACTTATATAGATGGCATTGGGTCATTTCCATAAGAACTGGCTTAGCTTACCTTGAACCTGTTGGCTTATCTCATACATGGGGTGGTTTGTGCTCATGAAGGAAATTAACCCCTTCTTCCATGTCCAGTTCCTACAACATCCATGTGTGCACACACACATACATACATAAACACATACACACAACCTTCTATAGGAAATGGTACCTTAACAACAGCTGTCTTTGAATTTATTCAGCGGGGATACTAAATGCTGGATCTATGTGGCCAATTAGACATGAGTATTAGTCCTGCTATAACAGAAAGTATTACTCAGCTCTATTATAAATTTGATGATCAATAGAAATGTGTTACTATTACATGATAAGCTGTTTAGAAAACCAGATGAAGCATTTGCAGAGACAAGAGGGAATGAACAACAAATACAGGACAGGGCTATTAAATTACTTTCATTTTGCTGAGAGAAAGATTTGCCATAAAGGAGTTGCTTCCTCTAAATATTTGGAATATGTGCATTGACTGGAATTAAAATTCAGAAAGGTTTGCCAAATGCTTAAATCAGCATATCCATGAATAGAAAGCAGGACTATAATGATGCCTAGCTATGACATATGAGAGGGATGCTTAGAATCTGACTGAGGTAATAGCGAAAACACAATGACTATATTTCGGTTAAAAGCATTTTGGTAATGCAAAAATACGCACAGATGTTTGTGTGTGCGAGCGCACACATACAATTAGTTAGTTGGCTGGTCTTGGAGAGATGTAGAATATAAGATTACTGTGGCCCAGCTCCCAGCTGACTTAACTCTTTCTAAAAAGGCACTCCTGATTTGCCTGCCTAGGGATGTCTCTGTGTTGGGTGACCCCTGGGTGACCCAGCATCAAGACAAAGTGGAAAGAGAGTCTCCTGCGGCAAGAGTGAAATCAACTTCACATTTCCCTTAGCACGCTTTCCCTGTTACAAACAATCTGCTTTGCTGTGCTTTGAAAATTAGATCATGGTTTTACATGCACTTGATTAACATGATACTGGCAGAGTCTGAGTGAGAAGAAATAAAAAAATGATGTTGCAAATGGAAAATGCTACTTACCATGTGTGTGTGTGTGTGTGTGTGTGTGTGAGAGAGAGAGAGAGAGAGAGAGAGAGAGAGAGAGAGAGAGAGATGCTAAATCTGAAGGTCGGTGTTTGTCTTTTAGGCAATACAGTACTAAATTATTATAGTTTCTTCAAGTAATTGATTTATTATCCTTTTCTAACCCTAGGATAAGATAGGATCCAAAACAACCGCTGAAATCCTAGCTAAAATTATTTTTGTCCATGCACTGCCAAGCAAGTGCAATTTGATCCAACAGCCATTTTAAAAAATGTTTCTTTTTTTCCTTTTTGCAACTTGCTTTCAGTGATTATCATCATCATCATCATCATCACCAGTTGCAAAAATCTCTGTCTTGCCTTTGTGGAACAAGTGCTGCCAAAGCAGTTTACACACAACATGTGGAAACAATAAACTCACCGTAAGACAAGCAAATAAAACAATAAAATATGAATTGCAGTCCTTTAAAACATTCATGAGATCAAGGTCAGCAGGGAGTACAGAATCAGGCAGGGCCCTATTCCTCCCTGACAGCATTAGTATACACATTGAAGAAAATGACGGAAGAAAGCTCTGGGGCACAAATAATAAAACAACGTATGCCATTTTCTTGCTTCTGCGTCAAGCTGGAAATGACTACATAGTTTTGGTCCGTATGCCCATCTCACACCTCCTCAAGCACCTCTAGATTGTGACCAAGATGTGTAGGGTTTAAGTATATGTGAGCCAAAGTCATTTTTACTTGATAAGCTCAATTGAAAATAGAGAAGCTCAGCCATGCATAAGCTCTTTCTACTACCCTCTTGTTTGAATTAACCAGTGTGTGTGTGCGCGCGCACACACACACACACAGATGCAGTTTTATAGCATCAAAAGTGAGATTCAAAGGAAGCGCCCATTTTATCCAACAAAATGATTTACAAGTTTATTCCATTTATTGCTTTGACACTCAGGATGTATATGCTGAAAAGCAATATTTGTATGGCAAGCAGATGTCAAATGATATCAAAATGGGAAGAAAGTAATTTGTTTGGTTTGTTAAAGCTGCTTCCATCTTTTTTGGAAGACTGGTGCTGTATATTTGCCTTGCAGCTTGTTTGCTTGAACTAAGAGCCGGGTGATATGATACTCCAGCCCACTTTCTAGCTGAAAGGTGCTGGGGGAACCAGGCCAAGGACTTCAGCCTCAAGACTAAGGGCAGCTTGCATGCTGAAGGAGTTCCTGCCCCGGCCTATCGAAGGCATCAAGCTCACAAAAACTTGCCCTACAAACTGTTATCTGACAGTTCAAGTAAGAGTCACCACTATGTGAATTAGGGTGTTGTGCACTGCATGGAATATTTGGGTTCGTGTGTGTGCATTAATGTGTATGAGATAAGAGATATCCACAACCACCCACCTCGTCAGAGATTTAACTTTGAGGCATCCGCCAGAGGCAGCTGAATCCTGAAGAACAACCATTGTAACAGTTCACACTAACAAACTCTTAACAAGGCATCCTGAAAAGGCAAAATTGGATACAAAAGTAGGGGCAATGATTAATTAAGAACAAACAGAAAATAGAGACTGTCTTTTAAAAATAGGAACAATTGGAGTTTATGCCTCTCATCTGCTTCTGGAAAGGACATAAGACATGTTTACTCTTGAGGGCATTCAACTGTGGAGATTGAGTGGATAGTTATTATTCTGTTTTTCTGTCTGCCTAATTTTCATTGTTGTGAATTTAGTTGTTTCAGATATGATTATTGGCTTCTATTATTTTGATACCCATCCGCCCCACTTTGTTGGCTGCCTGGAGTTATGAAAAGGCAGTATCACAATATTTTAGGTGCATAAAGGAAATGAGTGATAGATTAGACTAAAATACTTAGGTCACTGCATAATATGTGACCCAAACTGTACAACATTATTTACATTCAGTGCAACCTAATAGTCCCTGGCTCCCTTAAGGGATTGGGTCCTCTAGATTGGAAGCCACCTTATATCAGGTCAGATATATTTGCCCATTTAGCCCATATTGTCTGGCAGCAGTTTCCTAGGGTGGTGCACTGTAGCCTTCCAGATGTTGTCGGGTTCCAATTCCAACCTTCTCCAGCAAATCCAATGTTCAGAGCTGTAGTTCAATAACATCTGGAGGACCACAGGTTCCTAATCCCTGCTCTGCTGTCTCAATAATAACTTCCTCATGACCTGCTGCCTGAATCTTTTAATAGCAGATGCAAGGAAATGAAGCTGGAATCTTTTATATGCAATGCATATACTCGACCCCTGAAATGTGGTCCTTTTCCTTAATGGAAAAGGAGGTAGTATGGGTGATTCCCCTTGCCTTACTAGGCTCACCTATGAACCTTCTCTCAGGATTTCTCACACACTGATTACCCCATCCTAGTCCTAGTTGATCTGCACTGTCAACATTCTGGTCTTGGCACTGCACCTCTGGTCATCCAGGTCTGTTATGGTTATTATTAGCAAAACAGTAATAAAAATAATGAAGGCTAAAGGCACGTAAGAAGTGGGAAAACTCTCTTCACAGGTGCACTTTTCCCCCATTGTGGTTGCTAATGCTGTTTTTTCCTCTCTTAATGCATATTTTCCAAAATCAGATGAAAAGCGGTGCATTCCATCATGTTTATGTAAAGAATCAGAAACTGCTTAAACCATTAAAAAATGCATTTAAACTTGGGTATATCCTCAATAGGCAAATGTGTCAGGTAGGAAAAATGAAGCCCATTAAATAAATTTACAAAATAACAAGGCTGCATGCAGCAAGTTATTTTCTTGTCAAGTATAATCATTATTTTAACCTATAAGGGGCAAATTCTCACTTCCACAGTTAATCTTTCCTCTGGAAAACAAAATTAGAAGAAGGCGTACCAAAAAGAGTCAATTGAATTATAAATGTACCTGCTACTGAGAGGAAAGCCTTTGAGAACCAACAACCATCTCCTATTGGGCTACATTCCCATAATTTGGCCACTTCCGACAGGTAAGAAATCAACCTGAGTTAAATCCCAAAGGCCACCTTTTCTTCTGAGCTAATATCAACCTGGTTGCAAAGAAAGGTAATGAAGCGATGGTAGTTGCCTTAGGACAAAAGAGGAGCCCTGCTAGATCTATCTACTGCCCACCTAATCCAGCATTCTGTTCTCTCGGTGGACAACCAGATACTTATGGGAAACCCGGGAGCAGAACCTGAGCCCAACAGAACTCTCTCCCCTTGTGGTATACTGCCTTCAACAGTGGAGGTAGAACACAGTATCACAAAAGCCTCAGATACTGTTCTGTAACCTCGCTAGTAAAGCGAGATGAGCGCCGCAACCCCAGAGTCGTCTGCGAATGGACCTAACAGTCAGGGGTCCCTTCACCTTTACCTTTCCTCATAGCACAGTTGCCCTGAATTTTAGCATGAAATCTGGTTAGGTTTTTAGTGTTTTAAATCATCCTAAAGTGATTCTGATCACCCAGAGCAGTCTCTGGTCTCAAAAAGGACTCCCAAATACCCTCTGCAACTTGCCATTCCCAAGACCCCTTTGACAAACTGGTGAGCGGCTTGCAAGACATTTGGGGCAACAACTGGACGAGTTTGAATTCATTTTACCCAGGCCATCCACACTGTAAGAAAAGAAATTGCTCAATTTACCCATTCGGGTGAGGAAGCTGTGGCCCTCCAGATACTGCCGGAGTCATCTCCCATCAGCTCCTGCCAGTACATACAGAGATCATGGGAGTTAGAGTCCAGTAACCATCAAAGGGCTACAGGTTCCCCTCCCTGAATCAGAATGTATCCAAGCAGCTCATATATGTATTGATTTCAATAGTCACTATGACACAAAAGGTGCAATTCTACATGATAGGCTTATTCCTCGGGGGGGTATACTATGGGCTGACTTCTTTTTATTTAGATGATGTTTTGAACTGCTAATAATATTGCAGTGGGGGATTGAAGGTTGGTATGGATTTGTAATTGTAATGGTTCTATGGGGTTGCTCGTGCGTAAGCAGGTGCCTATCTCCCCAGCTGGGTGCAAACACCTGGCTGGGTTGCCAAAGTTAACCTTTTCTGTCCGGACAGCCACTCACCCGTGGCTGATTCAATCGCTGGCAGAATCCGTCAGTGTTTCTTAAACTTCTTCCAGCAAAGAAGCTCTTTGACGCCTAGTCTCCGCCTACCCTCTCTGCACAGAAGCCTTCTGCGCAGGGAGGGCGTGGGCAACGGAGGACCCCTGCTCTCCCCGCTGGTCCCAGGCAAGGAGTCATGAGACCCCCTCGCCACTTTCCCCCAGCTGCCCCCCTTCTCCACTGGTGCTACGCTGATTCTCTTCCCCAGAAGATGGGCTGCTCCTCCCGATCCCTGGACGCTCTCTGGAATCCCTCTGGCTTTCGCTCTCCCCCTCCAGTACTGATGGCAGTTCCCTGACAGTAATGTTATGAATTTCGTGGTTCTTGCTTTAAATATTTTTTATGCTTTTAAATCAGTTGCAAGTTGCCTGGAGACTATTTGTTATTGACAAATCCTAACAAATCCTTCTTCATTATCACCATCTTAAGGCACACCAGCTAAAGGGGCTATGGGAAATTGCAGAAGCCCCACAATGCACGAGTGGGACATGATGAATGTTGGCGCCACTTGAGATATGCCAGCACAACTGCAAAGATATGCCAGTGCAGTGCAGTTCTCTGCTACATTAACACAACTCTACCAATGTAGAACCTAAAATAGGGTGTTGACATGGACGGTCAGGATAGGGGAGGCATAAACCTATGTCAATTCCTATGCCTTCAGACATCAAACTTGTCCCCAAAGATGGTTGAACTTTATGAAAGAGCTGGGGGAGGGGGAATCTTCCATTCCACTCATCCCCCATACTGCATATCAATGCAACAGAGGACAGGATATGACATAATTCTGCATATGAACACCCACCCAACCCTGGATGATATAGCCTGGAGCTATATCAGACTGGCGGCATGTCACAGACACTTAGAGCACACAAGGGGAAAACCCAGTGGCTGAAAATGTAGAGAAAGGCACTTTGCACAAAGAGGGAGCACTTTGCATAAAACAGCCTGCCAGGAAAGAACATGGAAAGAGCACATTGAGGACACTTCCCTAACAGACGGCATACATTAGTGACCACCAATTAGAGTTCAATGTGGCCCTGCTGGAGCAATATCACAATGAAAATGTGGAGACACCTCAGAGGTGGCTTGGCAACACCAAACTCCGCAACACCCCTACATGCAGAGATAAGGTCTGAGCCACACATACATAAGCAAAGGAAGGGAGCAACCCACAAAATGTGCCAAGTTAAATATGAAAAGCCCTGCCAAAATACATATTTTTGTAAAATGAGAATGGGAACAGAGACTGATGGGACAATATAATCTTATGCAGTGAATAGTTAAAAACATACTTATAGAACTTCACTGCTTGCTTGCTTGCTTGCTTGCTTGCTTTTTCTTCTGGAAGGCTGAGCTGTGTATGCCACAACCCTGACAACTGATAGATATTATTAACATACTATCAGTTCTTGGCCAAATTCACCTAAAGGGTTTCTCAGTACATAAGCAACCAGTCCTGCACAGAGGTAGAGTTGGCTGAACCTTTTTATATTGCAACTATTCACTGGGTATTTTTCTATTTTCCACCCTGAGTTATCCTTTGGAACTGTTCATGCATGGCTAGAATAAGAAAACTACTGAACAGAGAGAGGGGGAAACGTTGAAGAATAGGCATTCATTATTAATCTGTTTACACTCTGTTTTATATAAAGTTTTGTTTCCTAACGATCTCAGTGTACTTTTATTCAGTTACTTTCCCCCTAAAGCCTTTTCTCTAGCGTGTTTAGTAAGGCAGTCATCTTATTAATCCTTTTCCATCTTCTGGGCTAAATTATGTTGGACTTGTTCTAAGCAATCGGCTTCCAAGATGTAATTTTAAGACACCAGTGCTTAACTTATCATGTTAACTTGTGCCACCATTCATTGATTCAACCCATGAAAAGACTGCATGGTGGGGCAGGAGGGGGGGAGTGAATTCCTGAGAGTTTCAATTACATCCAGAAGGGCTTTTAAGCTCCCGACTAGCCCCAGATGGAGCATATGCACACAAAACACTTCTGTGAGTTTAATGATGAAACAATTGTTTCCAGATCCCCTCAGGATTCATAAAGACATCCTGGTAAATTGTCCATGAGTCTCCAACCATTCTATGTGAACATAGCTACATCACCTAATCTGAGAACAATTTGCCATACGAACTGTAACTGAGACGTTCCCTCTAAACTCACATTGTGGCCAGGGAATGACATTGGAAGAAACAGGTATGCATGTATTAAATATCATTTTGCCCTACCTTACCCTTCAGAACTCTCAGGAGAACTTTCCACCACATGTGTTGGTTGTGAAACTTGGCAAGAAAATGTTGAGAAAGAAGTCTTTCAATAACCTTTTCAGTACTTTGTAGCACCTGATGCAAAATTAAGCCTACTGACCATTTGCAAAGATGACTTGGTGTAAATTTTCTTCTTCAGGCACCTAGAATCGGAAACCAAACAAACTACAGTGGTAGCTTGGTTCTCAAACTTAATCCGTTCCAGGAGTCCGTTTGACTCCCAAAACTGTTCAAAAACTGAGCACAGCTTCCGATTGGCTGCAGGAACTTCCTGCACTCAATCGGAAGCTGCGTCAGACGTTTGGCTTCCAAAAAACGTTCACAAACTGGAACACTTACTTCCGGGTTTGCGGTGTTCGGCAGCCGATTTGTTCGGGAGCCAAGCCATTTGAGTACTGTACCAAGGTACCACTGTAGTCACAAAGAAAAGTAGCAACCTGCTCTTCTGCAGGTGCCTTGTGAAGACTGTCTTTGGTGGATAAATAAAAACTACTACATGCAAAAATCAATAAAAATATAGCTGAAGGAAAGTAGACCTCTTCAGAAGGAAGTTCCACAGCAACTACAGAAAAGATCCTTTCAAATCTCAACCCAAAGGCATCTTAGATATTCTTGTGGCTGTGATTTGTATTTTAATTCTGAATTTTAAATTATTGTAACCCACCTTGGGACCTGTTGGTGAACAGCAGGTAATAATAATAGTAGTAGCAGCAATAGTAGCATCAGTAATATTATTGGGATGCAAAGCAGAAACCTCTGAAGATTTTTAAAGTTGAGTATGGGGAGGGGCATCCTTCGTGATGTTCAGGTCTCAAGCCATTTAGGGTTGTCGAGGGGAAAGTAGCACTTTGAATTAGGCCCAGAAATGGTCTGGATATTGGTGGTGATATTGCAGCATGGCAGTCACATGTTGCTGATAACTGGCTCATGTCAACAGTCTGGCTGAAGTTTCCAGAGACTTTGTAAAGGCAGCTCTACATACAGCACATTGTGTGTGTCATCATGGCCAGATCTGTTCGGGAAAAGGCACAGCTAGCACAACAGCCTAAGCTGGGCAAAAGCACTCTTGGCCATAACCACCATTGGGACATCTAGGTTCAGAGTTAGATCCAGGAGCGCCTTTGTATTGTAGATCCTGCTGATTATTCAATGGATGGTAATTGTGTAAAGTACTGAGAGAAGCTTTTCCCAAAACAATACAGTAGATAGACAATGAAAAATTCAGGGAAGTCACAACTACTTTCGCTGTTGGTATATCTCCCATATCACCAAACGCCTTGTGGTTGCTTTTCTTCCCAATTATTTCTGTTTGTCTCCTCATAGGCCTCTGCAAACATTCCCCCAAAGGCTCACAGCTACAGGGCTGAGTATAAACCAAAAATAATTTGATGTTATTACAGAAATTGTGTTACCTTCCCTCACAGTGTAAGCCCTCTTTTGTCCTCAGAGTCACTAGTCAGCTTCAACTGCCTTTAAGCAGAATTCTGTGGCAACTCAGACAATCCCCAGGGCCTTAAATTCTGTGATTCCAAGAGGTAAAACATCATCTTTAAAAAGTAATTTCTAAGAGACTTGATAGATTCTACCTGGGAGGGAGCAAAATCTTTTGCTTTAGCAGGGCTACAACATCACAAGCAACTTTGGAGGGAACTCAAGGTAATTACAGCAGCAGCAACCATTCCAGATTTGCTACTGATAGCAGGATTATTACCACAAGGATACTTAGAAAAGAAACAAAGCAATTCAAATGTTAAGACTGAGGAACAATCATCTTACCAGGTAAAATCTCCCTGATACAAGGTAGTAGGAGTCCAAGGCTGAAAAGCCTGATTGAACTGTGTTCTCCTATGTTAACCAGGAAGCTATAATTTATTCTCTTAATGTAAGAAATTCTTTGAAAACCCAGCCAGATGGATGGGGTATAAATAATAAATTGTTATTGTTATTTCAACCTGCAGTTCCTATAGCCCATTAAAGTCCCACCGTGTCCAGACATAACACCAAGCCAAACTATCACTTTGTGTGACAAGCAGATTTTCAGGGAACAGATCATGGCTGCTGTGTTCCTCCTATCCTTCTGTTGCTGTGCTGCGCTGCACGATAAACCATAGAACAAACCTTGACTACAGCTCATGATTTCTCTGGAGTGAGCTAAACTACAAGCTGCAGAAATGATGGTCCCACAGGAACAGGGCCAGCCCACCCAAATGGCAGGGTGAGGAAGCCACCTCAGGCAGCAGAAGCCCAAGAGGCGGTTCTCCTGTAGGCATGCTCCGCCACCAGCTTCTGGGGAGTTCTCACGAGATCTCATAGAGTGCATGAGACCTCACGATATTTTGGTGAGATCTCACCACACAACTCATGTAAGGGAGGCGGCAGTGCGGCACATTTTCCTCAGGTTCTCCCAGGTTTCAAATGAAGGTCTTTTCCCCATCCTACCTTGACATGCTAGCGATGAACATAGGATGAACAAAGCATGTGCTCTGCCACTGAGCTACGGCCATTATCTCCTCTATTACTTAATTTAACTGACAGCATCACCATGTGCCAGTGTGGCGTAATGGTTAGAGTGTTGGACTAGGACCTGAGAGCAGCATTCGGCTCCTCGCTCAGCCATAATGCTCACTTTGGGCCTGTCACTACCTCTCAGCCTAACCTACAGTACCTCACAGGGTTGTTAATGGGGAGGAAATGGGGAGGAAGAGAACCATGTACACCACCTTAAGATCCTTAGAAGATAACGGTGGTATATAAATACAGTAAGTAAATAAATTAGTAATCATAGCAATCATCATCCCCATTCTTCCAAGTGCTCTCATGAAAGACAGTCAAGGCAGCCAAGGATAACAAATACAGAGAGGGCCAGGTCACCCTCCTTCAGAAACAAGGAACTGTCTTGGATTAGAGCCAGTTAACGAAGGACTTTGTACACAACTCTGCGAATAGTGATTTTCTCTAATATGTTCTTCTGACATGCCAAATGCGGTTCTGTCTTCAAAGGAACAGTGCTGAAAAAGCAGTAAAGTACCTCA
Organism: Podarcis liolepis; assembly: GCF_965112155.1. Classification (NCBI taxonomy): domain Eukaryota; kingdom Metazoa; phylum Chordata; class Lepidosauria; order Squamata; family Lacertidae; genus Podarcis; species Podarcis liolepis. The sequence continues at coordinate 56,462,281 of NC_139557.1, read as the reverse complement.
ACGCTGACAATCCGGGCTGTGCAAAAACCTTTGTTGATAACGCAACCAGCAGGAGGGAAGCTATTAGCACTGGAAGTCACTGATACGTCCTAAGCATAATAGCAAACAACTGCTTGGGGAGGGGGAGGTCTCAGCAGGCCCATTTGGAGATCTCAATAAAATGGCCAAGAAAACAAATATTATTTTGATTGATTTAATTAATCTCAGCGAAAGCTCTTGTCATTTTACAGCCAGCACAGTGTAAGGGCGGCAGCAGTAACAGGAAAATTGCCAGCCTGGCTTAGAAAAGCCACTTTTCACATTTTCTAACAGCCATTTATCTATTGTCAATCCCTACAGTTTTTAGGTAAACCTACCTTCTGAGAAACACTTCTTTTAAATTGCAGAAAGCCGCCAGTTCGTATAAGCATTAACTTTGGGTGAAACATCTCCTTTTCACAGGGGAGTCACCCTGTCCATTTTGGGGCAATTTGGTAACTGCCGTAAGCCATAATCATAACTGTTTCTGTCATCCTGGAGCATATAGCACTTCTCTGATATGATTTCAACCCCTCTCTCCTAGTAAAAAACATTAGTTCGGGGAATAGTATTTCATCAGGGCAAAGTCTCTGAGTGACAAACAATCTACAATAAAAAAAAACTGTGTAAGATAACTGCTGCTTCTAACGGAACTTAATTTGACAGGCCCATAAGGGAGACGCTACAAGGTGCATGTATGACATTATTTGGTGTCATTTCTCTTTTAATATCCTTGGTATTTAAAAAGCTTCACCTTCAGCTTCTGTACGTAACATTGATGGATTTCTTTTAACCTTGAATCTTTATGAATAAAGTAATGGTGGAATATTGCCAGTTAGCTGCAGAAGAGATGGGGGGGTTGGAGGGAGAGAAGAGGAACTCACAATGATCAGGTGGCTTTTGCAGGTGGCACATAGCCTTGCTATGATGCCCACATGGCTGTGAGCCCAATGTCTTCTGTTCAAGCAGAACTGAACAGCTGTGACATTCTCTTCAGATTTTCAGCAGCACAGCCCAAACACAGCAACACCTGACTGCACCAGCTTCATTTCAGCCAGGAAGATGAACTACAGGGGTGAATGGGAGGGCTCTGTCAAGGCTTTTCAGACTAACCTCTGCCCCAAGGAAGGTCTGCAGCCAAGCCCATTCACAGCTGTGGCAGAAAGGGGGAAGTGTGTCAAGGGGGTAATCTTGTTTATCTAGCGTTTTTGGAGCAAGCATAAGCACTGAAAGTGATCGCAATGCAAGGGTTGGGGTGGAGAACTCAGCCAGAGGCCAGCTCAGCAACCATATGCCAAGGGAAGCCATCAGTGTCTCAAGAGAGCACTGGGAATTGTAAACTGAGAAAGTTTAAAGCAAATTTAAAAAGACAAAAAGGAAAGGGGTAAAACACAGAGCTTATTAACAAAAAGAAATGTGCTTTATTTGCTTTATACAAAAAGAAATGTACTTCCCACCAGGGAAGTCTCTCCAACCACCTCGGCAGTTTTGGAGGCCTCTCATAAAGGACATCATTGGTTAAGTCTTAGCCTCAAATCTACCAGCCTTGCATCTTCTCTCCTTTGTGTATCGGGATTAGCTTTGTGCTGGTGCAATAGACAAGCGACACCAAGCTAAGACTAATATCAAGACGAATCAGGCAGCTGTGTAGGATGGACGAGATAGCCTTGGGAAGTGGTGTGATGCAGCCTGATGAGTTGTCATCTATATTTAGTGGTGATGAAGAAGAAACAACTTGGCTTCTGCAAAGGCAGGTATGGTCTCACTAAGCTTTCAGAGTTCACTGAGAGTGTCAACAAGCAGGCAGATAGAAGCAATACAGAAGGTGGTGCGCATTTGAGAGTGGGACAAGCACATCCAGCCTTGTTCTTCCCACCTTTGTGATTATAGCCAGTTGTTTTAGAATGTCCATATAGGGCTAAAGTCCCTCACCAATGGCTCCTAAACAAATTTAGAAATCATGGGATAAGAAAAGATATCATCTTATGAATCAGTAGTTCAATAACAGGAAGGAGAGAGTAGGAATAAATAGATAGTTCTCACAGTGTGGGGTACATAACAAGTGGTGCCTCTAAATGATCTGTATTGGGATTTGTTGATATAACATTCTGCACTGAGGTGCCATGTTTGCTGATGACACCAAACTATTCAGGGAAATTAAAAGGGAGAGTTGTGAAGAACTCTAAAATTATTTCTCCAAACTGGGCATTTAAATCACAAATGTGGGTCAATATAAATGAGTGTAAAGTGAGAAATCTTAACTTGACAAATACTTTGATAGGGTCCAAGCTGGCAGTGACTGCCAACTCTTATTTATTTCAATTGTACCTAAAGTAATACATTATCATTAATCATGCCAAGATTAGTAGACCACTTATCATTTGGTCCCATTTTGCAGATGAGAAACTGGAGTAGGTAAGAATCCAGCTAAGGCTCTTGGGAGTTGCTAGCTCAGCAATGTGTTGAAACCAGGTTCTCAAGGCTAGCACATGATCTCCTGATATTTATGGCAGGTATTCAACTAAGTTTTATTCAGAGTAGGGACACTAAAATTAATGAACGTGACTAAGTTAGGTCAGCTAATGTCAATGGGTTTACTGTGATTCCAACTTAGTTGAATACCACCTTCTGAGTCTGTCTTTAAGCCAGTTGATTTTAGTCTAACTAATTTGTTCTATGTGCTGATTATTATTTTTTTATTCTTCTGTCTTTGACTCCCAAATAGGATTATTGCTACTGGGGGCATCTCTGATTTTTCTAGTGAGCATGCCCCCAACAAATTAAGACAAGCAACATGGAAATTAAAATGCAAACAAAACACTGACCTCTACCTTTTAGTAACAGCTAAATGTGATAATACAGAGTTGATGTACACATGAATCAATTAACTCTGCAGATTTTGTGATCATCAGCAAGACATTACATTTGCTTTTAGCACTACAATTATATGAACAATTGACTTTTGACAGTAAAAATGAAGCCGTGCAGGTAAGCTTTTCTATCCTGCGTAAGAAAGGTCCAAAATCATTCCTAGATTTTCGAAATGATGAACTATTTTATCAATGAACTTTCCTTCTTCTGCAGCCTATGAATCTGTTCGATCTCAAACCTTTTAAGTGATGGCTTCACCTTCGGCCTGACTGAGATAGATCTACAATTAGGACCATAACCTCAAGGCATTTTTCATCCATGCCCTAAGGCAGTGACAAAATAACTATATGCCAGATAAAGAAGCTGAATCAGACTGGCAGTTGAATCTTACTTCAACACTGGTACAAAGACAGTATCTTTCACTTCACATGCGGGCAACAAGCTACTTTAGAGGGTTCCAGGAATACTGCATGGCACACACAGCTCTGTCCACCCCCCGCCCCTCATTATCTGTCAACTGAGGCAGCTGCTTCACTCTACCTAATGTTAGGGCCGGCTCTGGAAACCATTAAGATTCACTGGCGGGGGAAGGGGGAGCTGTGGGTGCAGTCCGTCCTGGGTGTCATCCCTGGGGGGGGTTACATCGCCGCCCCCCCGCCCCCCTGGGATGCTCACCGTGGGCCACACACCCCTGGGATGCTCACTCCACCCCAGTGGGCGGCTAGCCCCGCCCCCGGGTGCACAGCAGGTGTGCTGCTCCAGGTGCTGCAGCAGCTAGCTCCTCCTCTGTTAAGATTATAGACTTCTCATGTATTTGCATGTCCTGCATGTTGTCTTAATCTGGTACATCACAAGCTGTTTTATGACTGAATCTTAGCCACTTAATACAATCCTGCTAAATGTGTAGTCCAGGGGTAGCTAAGCTTTTTTAGTTCAAGGGTCACGTTGTATGCTACTGTGGGCTCTTTCAGACAATCTGTTTGCTGGGCATTCATATTGGTATGTTTGTGCAAAGCTTACATGGAGTTTAGGCTGTGCTCAGTTTTTATTGAGCATTCATCCCCCTTTGTTTGAAGGACAGGCTATGAGCTTTCACCCTTGAATTGCTTTCTGGATGTTGATACATCTTCGTATTGAATAACCTTCCATCTCACACTTCTCAGTGCCTTTCTCCATCACTTTTCTAGCTGCAAAAAGTCATTTTTTTTAAATGTACTTTTGCTGCACAAGGCTCACAGAACCCTTTAATCTACTTTGAAAGTGCAAGCCTAAATTTCTGGCTTGTGCTGGAAGCACTCCCACAAAATAATGACAGTCTGGGGGCAATCTTTGTCTCTTATTCCTGAAAACATGCAAGAAATATTGCATATATCTGATTTCTTTATTCAGAAGCTCTGTCCTTATTTGCACTAACTTATTAAAGTAGACTATAAAAAAAGAATTTATTTTGCATGGGCTCTTGAGTCTATAAATTTGATGGAAAACTGCTAGATTTTTAGGATCTCATTCAGAGTCATTGGTCTGACATTCACTAATGTCAAGACCAACAAATTAATTTTTACAATGAGAGAAACCCATGACCTTTCTCTTTTAAAATCCATTCTTAGCCTGAACTTCTTCTAGGGAATATATTTCTTCAAAGTAAGGATTTATTTTAATAATGTGAAAGATGAAAAAGCATTATTTTGAAACAGTGTGTCATGGAGGCCCACAGCTCCCGATGGTTTTAGATGGTGTTGAGACATTTTACTTGTTTCACAGTTTGCTAGCACAAAAAGAATTCAATAACCTGAAATCATTATCCACACATCAGTTGCTAGAACCAAAACAACAGAGACTATTGGGGTCTTAACCTAACTCATACTTTGCTATACTGGAGGGAAAACATTCCTATCCCTGAAGCTGATTAGTAGTTTTGCCTTGGTTAACTGAGTGACGGGAAATGTTCATGCAGAAGTATTAGGGGAAAAATAACATCAAAAACTGGATGTAAATCAAGGTAAATGCAAATACAGAAAGTGGTCCATTTAATTTGCAGAGCCCCTGAGGTTTCTTTCAATTTATCAGGTAGCAAACACGAATAAGCACTATGTCAAAAACAAGCACTATACCAAATATTCACTGGTCTAGATTTTCAGGTAGAAAACTTGCCATTTTTTCAAGATAACCCCCCCCCAAAAAAAAAAAATAAGATCCACCTTATTTTTGTCATGTTTGGCGCCATTGTTTTTATTATTGGTATTTTTATTAATAATAATAATAATATTTTCTGCACTGCCTTTTAGGTCAAGCTAAAATACTTTAAGCAGGGGACGAAAAGCGTAGAAAGGTGGCTGGCTGGTGTCAATTGGCAGGGAGTTCCAAAGTGAAGAGTTGGTATTATCCACCACCAGTAACAGTAACGGTGCTGCAAATCACAGCGGTGAAGTGGACATATATGGGCTCATGTCTTTTAGATTGTAAACCTGCAGGCAGGAACTCTCTTGTTTATATGCAAGCCACTCAGGAAGTCTTTTTGGCTGAAGAGTGAAGTTCACATGTGTGTGAGAGAGAGGGCGTGAGAGCGATGCAGCCGAGGATTTTTTTTTCTTTCTCAGAGGAGCATTCGCCAAAAGGGATTACAGCAGCTCATGAGCTGACTCATCTTGGCTGGGTCCACCTGAAGTTCAGTTCAGGAAGCAGCTGCTGGTTGTTCCCAAAGAGAGCATAAAGGCATAAGCCACAAACAATCGATGAGTCAACTGGATGCACTAAGTGTCAGCTTTGCTTTTTCTCCCATGTCTGTATCTATCAGAAAAGCAGTGAGCAAGGTTAGACACCACATATAGTTCAGCTGAGATGAATATCTGAGAAGATACTATGGCCTGTGGTGTCACCTCATGGTGTGAAGTGAAAGATACTGTCTTTGTACCAGTGTTGAAGTAAGATTCAACTGCCAGTCTGATTCAGCTTCTTTATCTGGCATATAGTTATTTTGTCACTGCCTTAGGGCATGGATGAAAAATGCCTTGAGGTTATGGTCCTAATTGTAGATCTATCTCAGTCCTCACCCCGCTATCAGTAAACTGTAAACTTCTTGGGGGCAGGGACCTGGCTCTCATTTTGCTTACAGTGCTTGAGAAAGTGTTCTGTGTATTGTCACTGTACCGCATGAATGAATAATATTCATATGAACAGAAGTCAACAGCACAAGCCTGGGGGCTGTTTAGGAGTCCAGGACTTACTTCTGTAGAGCTTGCAAGTGCATAAGACTCTAAAATCAATTTCCCACTATTTCTCCACAATGTTCAGTGAAGCTTTGTGGGAATATCCTAGTTGTCTTCTGATCTACTTTCTAGGGGGCGGTGGGGGGAGTGGTACCTAAGAAGAAAAAGAGCAAGGCAATGATTTGTCTCTCGGTAGTTTTTAAATCAACATTAGAGATGACTTGGCAATGTGTGGCTCACTTTGGATTGTCACTGAAATAAGCTGAGCCACTTCCCCCCAAATGATCAGGAAATGGCCCAGTTCATTTCCAAGCCAAAGTGGAACCTCTCTCCCCTTGCTCACCCAAATGAAAGATTCATGTAGCCAGAAGCGGTATAAATGGACTACTAACCCGGATGGCTATATTCTGTCTCCACTGTTGGAGGCAATTTGCTTCCAGTTTCTGGAAACTGCAGGAGAGGAGAGTGTTGTTGCGCCTGGCAGATTGGCCATTGTGAGCACAGGATGTTGGACTAGATGGGTCACTGGTCTGATTCGGCAGTGATCATCTTGTGTTCTTATAGCTCAGTATTATAGCAACTGCTTTGTTTGCACAAGGTCCCAGATTCAATACCCGGTATCTCCAAGTAGTGTTAGAATTCCTGCTCCGTGATTGCAGTCATGGGATTTTTGTCTATCACATGACGGTATATGTTTTGATTCCACAGAGTGGGAAGTGACGGAAGCAGGATGCTTGTGTTACTGTGTTCCGTGAAGTGGGACTATTGTCCTTTGTTCTTTTTGCTGTCTGATGCTCGAGAGAGAGGGAGCCATGTTGAAGTGCTCCGTGTGTGTTTATATGTAAATAAAGTAGATCAGCCAAAATGCTGAGTTGCTGAGGTCTGTTACGCACGATGCGCAGAGTCTTCTGATGCCTAAGTGTGCTGGTGTCAGTTGGCATCAGTCGTTGTGATGTTCGGGCTGAAGAAAGTTTTTGAAGCTCCTGAACGAACGACCAGTCAGGCATGTGTCTCTGCCAGGGTCCTACTCGAGTGTAGGCCGAGCTCCTAACAAGTAGGGATGAGGGAGACATGTTTCCAAAAGAAATCCTGCCCATCTTTGTCAACATTACTGAGCTAGATGGACCAAGTGACTGCCTCAGTATAAGACAACTTCCTATGTTCCCATATTCTCTTGGCTGTGAAAAGCAGTCATTTGGAGCCAGGGATTATGGAGCCTTGTAAGCTGTTCCCCAGCTGGGAAAATCTGCCACTGCAATCAAGAATCATGGGAGCTGAATTGCAGTGATGGCTTTGAACACCTGGGAAATGTCTTTTGCATAGCATGAAGGAAACCCAAGATTTCCTGTCCAAGCTTCTTCTTTAAATTCATTGTGATATGGCCTCCTTGGAACGGCAGTGTACATCATGACAATGTACCAGCCATGGTTTGGTATTCAGAGCTGTTGGTTAGGAGTCATCGTCAGACGTCATGCAGCGGCCCACTGGCCTCCGTCCCAGATATTTCCAAGGAAGGAGGTGGTCACGGGGTCCTTGGTATCGAATGGAATGAGATGTACTCTCCCCTTCATGTTCCCGTTATAGAGACAAATGAACAAAGCAAAACAAGAAAAAGGTACAAAAACAATTAAGGAAATGAAATTGAGAGACCAGCCATAAGTAAGAGGCCATGTATCAGCGGCGTAAACACATATTTCATTTAAATATTGGCAGGCTTTATGCAATAAATTCTGAGCCAAGAGTCAAGTGAGGACAAAATGGAATACTGTGAGTTTCTTGTTTTAGAGGTGGGGAGAACAAACCGCTGGCAGAAAGGAGGATGACGGTGGCACAGGCGTCTCTGGCAGTCAGGGACAAAAGGATTATTTTTGGATCTGGACACAAAAGGGAGAAAATAAGGAGATGGAGTTACCACCTGGTGGCCTCCTGGTTCCACCATCAAATATGACCACCAGAGAGGTGATTAGAATCAGGAGGCCACTACATGAACAGCCTATCATCTTCTCAGCCCTTGAGATATGGCTTATTGGGGTGACCACCACCATTTGACCTAGACCGCAAATGCATCTCCTAAGAATGGGCTTCTCCCATTAGAATGTGGCTGCCTGAAGTCCAGACATGTATGGAAGGACAATTTTAGGTATGGGTTTGCTTGACACATCACAACTAGGATATGGAGCAGCTTTGTCAATGACTAGGAAAGCACATTTCCTGGCTATGAGACTGTCCTGAAAGGGGGAATCTGGGGATCTCAGGTCCCTGATGCAAACTCTAGCAGCTGTGTGTATTCAAACCTAGAGTGCCTGCACCATCCCCTCACACCCGAGTAGCCAAACCAGGGCTGTACTTGCAGTAGTGTGCCTACTGGCGGAAAATATCACCAAACAAATGAAAGTGTGGCCACTGCCGCAAGCCTGTATGAAGCACACCAGTACTTTTCAACCAAATTGGAAAGGAATATATAAATATGCTTTCTGAGGGAATGAGGGTCAATGTGTCAACTTTCAGCAGTGTTTAACTTGCTGTATCTGTGGCAAATTTTATTGGATCACTTTGGCATATGGCCCTTTCGTAGACTTCATCAGGTAGATCGCGTATGCCAAGTTTCAAGCTATTAATCCAACAGGTGCTAGTTGTATAAGCTGAGGCTTATATTGATGATGATTTATTAAATTTCTATAATGGCCTTCATGCGAAGATCACAGGGTGGTTCACAACATAAAAACACAACAATACAAACCATGATAGCAAACAAAAACAATCCCACCCTCTGCTTTTTCTATTCATCTTAACCTTGCTCAGATACCATTTTCTATTTTATTTTATTTTCTTGATTTTGTTATTACCAAGGTTTACCTTTATGGAAACTGCTGTGAGGTCTGCATGTAAGAACTTTAAGTAAATTATAAATAAATAAATCTAACGGGTTTAAGTTACAGAAACGTAGGTTTCATTTGGGCTTTAGGGGAAATTTCATAATGATAAGAGCAGTTTAACATGGAACAAACTATTTTTGAGGGGAGCCTCTCTCACTGGAGGTCTTCAAGCTGATGCCTGATAAGAATGCTCTAGCTCTGGATATCTTGCAGGGGGCTGGACTAGATGACATACAAAAGAACTTCCCCCACCCCTGATTCTGTGATTCTATAGTATGATTTAGTGGTGTTTAATGAATGGTCCCTTAAGGAAGCATTGTCTACAACTGTCTGTGACTGAAACTTTCACTTCATCACATGCGAAAGCCATGCCACAACCACATAATCCATTCACTGACCCGTGTTGCCCATAAAACATAAAGAACAGGGGATCCCAGTCTTTGGACTTGGTGAATAGATGGGGCTTGGTGGGTCAGACTCACACTGGTTATTCTCCTTCAGCAATGTATGGAGAGTCTGTAAAACTCAAAATTCCAATTAACTGAAATAATCACCTGACACTCAAAACTACCACATCTGGGCATCATTTGTGGAATGTAGAAAGCTGCCTTATACAGAGTCTATCTCTGCATTGTTTGCACTGACTGGCAGCTACTCTTAGGGTGTCACACAGGAAGTCTTTCCCTTCCCTACTGGGAAATGCCAGGAGCTGAGCCTGAGATTTCCTGAGTGCAAAGCAGTTGCTCTGCCACTGGTAGAAACTGAAGCATCAAGAAAGGGGAGCATGCAATATGTGTCTCATCCAGGCAGACACTGTCACACTCCATTTGCAAAATGTTATGCAAGCCTTGTTAATTGCATGCAAATGAAAATATGAAAAGCACCTCGAGCCCTCTGACTCATGACATGTGTCCTGGCTTCCTGGTGCTGAATATGTTGCCCACCTCTGAATTAACCTAACATCCCTTGCCTGGGAGTAACTTGGCCCCTGCTACTAGGAGTGCGCCTGGAATGCCTCTTCTGTGCCGCTGATCATCGTGATCCTCTCTGTCATGTGGAGAAAGTGGTCACTGTGGTCATTAAAAGCAGGAGACAGCTGTATATTCCTAGTTTCGAAGCCTTGATCTGACAGTCTTTGCAAATCTCCATGGAGGAGCATTTCCAATATGAGATGAGATGAAACGAGATGGTGATGATTATCTAAGTTGGCAGCAAGACAGCAGTCATAGTAAACAGTTTAACGGTGCTAGAGGGTGAGGGAGAAAACACAGAAGCTACAAATAACACTAATATATATATATAAAGAGTCTATCGTGCAGGCTGTCCCAGCACTGAAATAACAGATTTCTTGATAAAAGGGTGTCAGCCTGGAATTGAAATAGCAATGGCAGTCACAGAAGCTTTACTGCCAGAGGCATCTATGACAGCTCCCTGCCTAAAGACGACTGGGTGAGACACTTGTGGGGTGAACACATTATAATGGGAACCAGGATTTCTCAGGGGAGTGGGCAATGGACAGGTAGCAGAGAACTGACAGCTAAAGTCTGATTCACACATAGATCCATGCACATCAGTTCATCTCTTTCACCTGAACATTTCCTCTCTTGGAAATACCTTGTGCCAGAGGTGCTTTCAGAGGGTGGAACTCAATGTAGCACTAGAGAAAACCGTGACATCGGTGCAAGCATTTCTGCTTGCCTGACTCATCCCCTCGCACGCTGTTTTGGGGTGTCTCTTGTCCTTGGAGATCCTTGTGTTGGCTTCCACTAGTGGAACAGGGTAGATGAATCTCAGCCAGCGATTGGAAAGCTCTCTCTCAGTTTGAACTGTAGTCTCTGCATGATGAACCTGCAGGTGTACCTGCTTCCACCCTGGAATATGTGATGCTGTAACACAGGTGGAGGTTACGTTCTGCTCTCCTCCCTGCCATTGTCTCCTGAGAGACAGATAGATGCCAACAACAATCATATACCCCTGGTATGAATGATGAAAGTTCAGCATGTGTAGATGTACTGGTGGTGGTTGGGGAAATTATGATACAGTGGTACCTTGGTTCTCAAATGCCTTGGTACTCAAACAACTTGGAACCCAAACACTGCAAACCTGGAAGTAAGTGTTCCAGCTTGCAAACTTTTTTGGAAGTTGAACATGCTCCGTTTTGAGTGTTACGCTTCCAATTTTAGTGCCACACTTCCATTTTGAGTGTTACACTGAGGTCTGTTTTTGCTATTTATTTTGCGTTTTTGTTTTTGCAGCCCTTTTGTTTTTGTTTTTGTGACGGCGTGGGACCCAGTTCAGCTACTGATTGATTGACTGATTGTGTGACTGCAGTACATTGTTTGATGCTTTCATTTTATGGATCAGTGTCTCGTTAGATAGTAAAATTCATGTTAAATTGCTGCTTTAAGGGTTGTTTTTAGAAGTCTGGAATGGATTAATCCATTTTGCATTACTTTCTATGGGAAAGCATGCCTTGGTTTTGGAACAGACTTCCGGAACAGATTAAGTTTGAGAACCAAGGTACCATTGTAATGAGAAATCTAACCTCTGCATTAGCTCCACAGGCAAATCAAGATAACTACGTTTTAAAAAAAACAGGTCATCTGCAGGAGCCCTGCAAGGTCTTATGATATCCCTCCCTTTACGTGGTAAGGTGTTTTATTATTTCACTTACTTTCAAATGTGAAAAGCCAGCCTTGACAAATTTGGGGGCCCTCCTACTCATTCTGCTGAGTAGTGCTATGGACACATCTGTCCCCCCCCAAAAAGTCCAGTCCTGATGGCACCTCTGCTTCTGGGCAGGGTCTGGGGACTGATTCCCTGCCCCTGTGTTTCTGCAGCTGCAGAGCAACAAAGAAAGTGCTATAAAAATGATAAAGTGCTCTAGAAGTGCTGTAGAAATTATTAATATAAAACTGCCAGGCTTTTACAAGTGCCAGCTAAAGATTCTTGATAAAAGCGAAAAGTCATTTTTAGCGATGGGAGACTTGTGTCAAACCCATAGTCAAAAATATTAATAAGAGATTACAAAACTCGGAGGGATTTTTCGCAGCAATAAAGGAGATGTTACACAGGAAGTATCTTTGATTCTACTCTCAAATGGAGGCAAGGCAATCAGAAACAATTTGCATCTGCTCTGAGACTTTGATCTCCCCAACAGCTGAATCTTCACATGCCATGCCAGTGCAACCCCAAGTGAAATAAAAGAGTGTTATGCCAGTAGAGCAGTCTGATGATTTGAAAACATAAGAGCCCTGGTGGGTTGGGCCAAAGACCTAGCTAGTCCAGAATCCTGTTCTTACATTGACCAGCCAGATACCCATGGGAAGCCCACAAGCAAGACATGAAGGCAACAGCATTCTGATTCTTAGAAACTGGTGTACAGGAGCATACTGCTTCTGACCCTGGGAGTACTATATGTAGCCACTGATAACCTTGTCCTCCATGAATTTGTCTGATCCTCCTTATAAAGCCATTCAAGTTGTTGGCCATCACTTCTTGTAAGAGTAAATCCCATAATTTACAATGAACCAAATACAGTCGTATCTTGGTTGTCGAACGCCTTGGTACTCGTACGTTTCGGCTCCCGAACGATCGAAACCCAGAAGTGAGTGTTCTGGTTTTCAAATGTTCTTTTGGAAGCTGAACATCCAGTGTGGCTTCTGCTATTGTTTCCAGTGCACCTGCGCAATCAGGACCCAATCAGAAGCCACACCTTGGTTTCTGAACATTTCGGAAGTTGAACAGACTTCTGGAATGCCTTCAGTTTGAAAACCAAGGTACGACTGTAAAAGAGATTGTAGTGAAACCAAGTTCTGTGCATCCCCTCGATCTGCCAAAGTTCTGCTTTGGTTAGAGGTGGCAGGGAATATCACCTCTGATGATACAGTGGGCCCCTGTTACTCAGCAGCTTAAATCTACTTTTGCAGGAACACATTCACATCTCAAGGAACTTTTGTTAGGAAGGGAAAATAATAATAAGCACTGCACATCATTGATTGCAGGATCTCCATGTTTAGAAACCATGGGCTGCTTCATGGTTTATACCCACCCACCAAGATGTCTTTGCCCCATTCTGTTCCCACTGGAAACCTATGCATTGAATGCCATGTTTACAAAGTCCAGTACAGGCATTTCCAATATTTTGCAGAGGTTAGTGGTCTGTATGCTTTTGGATTTTATGTACATAGGTTGAATGCACCACATCACATCCAGTGCACTCGGCTAAAATCCCATTTTTCATTGCACACCAGCTCTTCTTGCTCACATCCTCATTCAAACCAGCCCCGTTTTATTTCTTTAGCTACCACTGCACACACTTCTTTGGTTTTCCAGTGTATTAACTGTTTCTGGAAAGATTTGTATCTCCTGACACATATTTTTGTTTTCCCAGTTTTGTTCGGCAAAATAAAACCTTTTTGCTGTTTAACTTCCCTAACTTCCCAGAGTTTTCTTTAGAAAAAGCAAAGATTAAGCAGTAGTTCAGAGGGGATTCACCTGAACAACACATGAAGAAGCAGAAGGTTAGCATTCTTCCATATCTTAGCATTCATAACAGCTTGAATTAAACATTGCATTGTGCTTGTATTTAGATTCAGAAATCCAACTCCATATATCGTGTTGTTTTTTCTTTGCTAGGACATTTTTCTTTGCTAGGGGAAAAAAACATGTTCTGCACTTCACTGAGTAACAACTCAAGTCAGAATTTTTAAATGGAAAGTAGGAATAGCTGCACCACTTCTTTCTCAGGAGCTCCTGATGACTGTGCCCCTTTTAAAGGGAGGGATGGCTCTCATGTTTATTTTGAAGCAGGGTAGTTTAATTATTTATGTTCATGTAAACAGAGTGGTGCACTGGTCCCTGGCTCAGTAGTTCTACCCAGACAGATCTGACTGCAGGCTTTAAATATGTCTCCCAGAGGAAGTTAGTTTCATTTGGATTAATATGCATGCTTAGTGGGTAGTTATTCATACTGGAGAAGCCCCTCGTGCTGGGACAAATAGAAAGCCTCTGAATAGTATAGCATGAAAGGAGCAACAAGCTATGCACTGCAAAAAGAGCACACAAGGCTTTGGCTGGTTGCATGCTGGTGTACGGGTAATACTTATAGAGCAGGAATGGGGAACCCTTGGCTCTCAGGATGTTGCTAGACTACAATTCCCATCAGAACCTGCCTTCATGGCCAATGGTCAGGGATGGTGAGCATTGCAGTCCAACAACATCTGGTGGTCCAAAGGTTCTCCACTTCTGCTTGAAAGGATGAAGCATATATTTTATTTTTTAGAACTTTCGTCATCCTTCACCCAAAGGTCCCAAAGCTGAGTATACACGCACACACTAACACTTACAAGAGAGTATTACTCTGACAATATAATTCATTGAAATAGAATCACAAAACAGTAAGACCACAAAGTAGCTGCAGAAAATTATGCACATGTCTAGCCCTTCTTTTCCTGACACCTTAGTTGGGATTAACCCACATACCTGTTTTCTTTTAAAAGATACACCATCACCTTCAGATGTCACAGCTGAGATTTGGAATATGCTCAAACTTTCTCCATTAGTGTTCTTCAGCTGGGAACAATTCAGCCTCACAAATGAGGTGAGAACCACTAATTTTTTTACCATCATCTCTCAGCTTGTTGGATTTGAACACCTGGGGTAGATAGTCTGTAGAGAATGCTGCTTCACCATCTGTATAGGACTTGGGATCTAATCCCCCAGATGGCAGCATTTATGATGTCTCTCCAAGCCTAATTAATCTCTGGTTTGACAAGTCCGAGGGAAAGCTTCCCCCTCTCTCAGATAGTAATGGGTACAGCAATATTTTGGGTTGTGATTGCACATTTTCTCCAGAATTTGCTCTTTTGCTGCGCCATGTTCAGGTTCCTCTGGAGATCTTTTGGCAGCCAAGGATAGTATTTCATCAGGTTCCTTGACGATGCTCTTCAGCTGCTGTTTTAGGGGCTGAATGAGTCCTTATTAGGACTTCCTGGGGCTGGTTATAATTTGGATTGTTTTTCACAAAGATCTCTTAACAGTAGATAAATCCCTTTAGCCTCCGTGACCTTTCTAATATGCAGCTTGTAAACTGATAGCCAGATTATTTGTTATTTATTTCCCCATCAGTGCTTATTGTATTCCTTTTGGAGTTGTGTTCCATTAAGGAACACATACAAGGATCAATAGCTGGATCTTTATCTTCTTTATGAGTTTATTCGCTCTTTCTCAGATAGTGACTGAAGAGTTCTTACATGGACAGCTTCAACCTTGAATCTTTTGTTCTGGTTATAGGCACCACTTATTTCTAATCAGACTTGAATCATTTCTATATTTTCAGAATAGTGCGGTGCATGAAGAGCTGAGACCATGGCACGCACACTGCTCAGTCATCTAAGATTTGCAGTGAACTGCAATTGGTAGCAGACACGGGACCATTAGGGTGAGTGGGGCATTACCCACTATTCTCAGTCTGCCCTCACCTAGCCTTCACTAGCCTGCCCTCCTACTTGCAAACTGCCCAGGAGCTGGCACTGCCTGTGTCATCTTCCTCCTCCTTATTCTTGGCATTGTCCATGTAGAACTCAGCATGTGGGGATGGGAGCAAGACTAGAATTAGCTGGACCTGTCTCTCATGGGTTCTGGCACCACCTACTGTTGGTCTCCAAGCCTTCCACCCTACCAGTCACTATGGGCAGCAACCGCAACTGGCAGCTTGAATCCCCTGTCAGACAACTGGCTGGACGTAGTTTTTGGATTGCCTGGATCTGGACCTCCTTCAGCACATGTAGCCTCTACTCCCAGTCATGCATTTCTAAAGAGACTTCCTTGGAGGGCAGTGGAGAAGTACAGCCAAGACGGAATGATTTTTACTGGATTAATTTTATTGTTGTTGAAAGATTGATACCTAGAGCAATTTACAAAATAAAAATAAAAATATTCACCTGTAAATTCATGACCATGACTAAGAGTTGCTTTCTTTTTAATCAAGCCTAATGCCAGCATGTTCTGGTAATAAGGCTATCCTATCCAAATCTCACTTTATCATCTTACGAACATATGTCAGGCCAATGGCACATCGAGTCCAGCATCCTTCTTTTCACAGTGGCCAACCAGATGTCTGTGGAAAGGCTGCAAGCAGGATCTGAGCCAAACAGCACTCTCCTCACCCGCAATTCCCTGGTATTCAGTTGCTTACTGCCCCCAGGCAGTGGAGGTTTTAAGACGATGCATGTCTCTTCTGGAATTCCCACATCATTCACAAACATCTCAATCCTTCACCAAGTGATTATCGGAAAAGGCATCATGGTTGGCTGCAATATGTTGCTTCACCAACCTATATGACCAGTATGCTTGCGTAGGCTGACTTGTTGTTTTCGAATGTTGGTTATGTGTGTTTATTCATTATTTTTATAGTTCAATTTATTGCTGTGTTTTTGTGATTTTTGTTTCAGTTGCTTTTAGATATTTTGTAACAATACACATGCATACACACACACACACACACGCCCAGAAAGCAGGATGAGATACAGCTGTATAATAAATATATCAGGCTTCCCTTCCAAAGCTTGCCACTCCTACAGTGCAATTTTCCAGCTATGTTATGGGGAAAGGGCTTTGGCCCAGTGGTAGAGCATCAACTTTGCACGCAAAGGGTCCCTGATTCAATCATCAGCATCTCCAAGGAGGGCTGGGAAGAGCTCCTGCCTGAATCCCTGGAGAAATGTTCCCAGTCAGTATAGACAACACTGAGCTAGATGGACCAAAGGCCTGACTCAGTGTGATGCAGCTTCCCATGTTCCTATGCTTATCACTTCCAAGCACAGCTGCTCCTATTCTATGTTGGGTATATTGTAGGAGAAAAACATAACCTACTTCATTAATTTTCAGTGATGCCCCCTCTCTTTCAGGAGTGAGTTTTCACACTCCAGTAGCATTGCATTGCCCAGTGACAGCATGATCCACAAGCAGTAGAAAGAGGAAGCCACTAAATGGCAAAATCCACAAATGATGGGAGTTCTGGGAGCAGAATGAACAACAAAATGCTACACACACCAAAGGAAAATGATTAGTGCCACAGTGGCAGAGGTCTAGAAGATTATTCTTGCCTCTCTTTTCTTGAATTCCCCGATCCATATGTGATGTAACAGAGCATCCAGGGACAGGGAAAACCCAGATTCAAATATCTACTTCGCCATGAAGTTTACTGAGTGACCTTGGGTCTGCTTGTTAGATTGTAAGTTAGAGTAGATTGAGAAGTTATTGGTGTGTGTTTTTTATTATTACAAGCTAGGTGCACGCTCGAAGACTTCTTTAAAAATTCATACTGAGACATTAAGCCACCAGAACTGATTATTCATTTTTTGTGATTTATGAAGCTATGCAACTTTTCAGTTCTTCTCTGACCTTGAACTCATGGGACGCATTAGGAGAAAGATGCGGTCCAGCAAGTTAGCAGCTAAGGTTGAGGTTACAGGACCATGGAGAGCTCCAGGTGAGCAACTTGCTCTATCAAGGCCTGGTATCCAAATGAAAGGAGTCCCTTCGCCATTCTCAGTGCAAATTAACCGTCCCAGGCCTTACCTTTTTCCTGGACAGTGGTGAGATTAAAGCAGAGCTGGGGAATTTTTTTGCCCCCTGAGGGCCAAATTTAACAGTGGGGGTGGGATTCGTGCCACTGGCCTTGGCCAGAGTGTGCAGTGAGCAAGGCCTGGGCTGTTGGTGGGTGGGACCATTCCCACACGTATTCATATTCATTCACATATGATCATGACAAACATAAGCACACATTCATCCTCCCTTCTCCATGTGCCACCCTCCCATCACAATTATGTTTACCACCACCCCCAGCCCACCTGGCAGCTGCTTGCCAGGCTTGGGAGCTGTATAGACTTGAATGGAGTGAAAAGGGGGATGCAGCAAAATTTGGTAGTGGGGGGTAATTCAACCAGGGGGCTTGGACACTGACACAAGTCACTCTGAGAGCATCTGGGGGCCATAAGTGGCTACCAGCCATAGGTTTCCCAAACATGATTTAAAGGGTTAAGCTCTTGGCCTAGCACCCAATACTCCTCTCCATTAATTCTTTCCTGGCTTAGTACCTGTGCTGATGATTCAGTGATAGGGAGCGTGGCAGCCCAGACAGAAGTATCCTGGCTGACTGTGGCTGGTTCTAGGCCTTACCCTTCTATATGTTGGTTATATTATGTTCAACAATGCTATCCAAAACTTTTCTTGGGAGACAGTGGACTCAGCTATACAGCTGCAAACAAAATATTTTGAATGTGTTGGAAAGTGCAATATACAACTGTGACACTAGATGGTGGCGGCGAGCTATAACAAATTCAATGCATTTTTCAAAACAATTAAAAAAAAATAAAGCATTTTCGCCACGTTTTTAACATGTGTATAGATCCCACTAGTATGGTAACCAGCTTTTAAAACATTGGTGCAAAAATATCTTGTAGTTTTAAAGCTTTTCCTCATTATCTTGCCCAAGAATATGTATTATTAATAATAATTAAATTTGTATATCACCCTTCATCCATATTGTAATGAATTTGTTGTTGCTTAAGTCAAATCCTAAGCCTCAAACTGAAAATGGCTTCTAGACTCAAACTTTAGACATATAGATGTGACCATTCAAACATCTCATTGGTTCTTGTCTTTTGATCTACAGCAAGAGAGCTAGGCAGGGCAACCCTATCCTTTGAAGTAATTCCCATCAAATTCAATGGGACTTTTTTGCAGGCAAGTGAGCTTAGGAGTGCTGCCTCACTCATTCATTTTGATGCTACTGAGTGCTCTGCATATCTTTCCCATACGCTCATCAGATTATGTAATCAAAATGAGGATCTCATTCCCTTTCTACACTATTATTTTACTCATTTTGAAATTGAAAGTGACACTGCCAAGTAATTTAGGCCTCACAAAAATATATATAATAAAGTTAAGAGCTTAAAAATCCTAATAGGATCAAAAATGCTTTCATAACATTGTAATAAAAATGTCAGAGAAAATGAGAGCTAAGTAAAATTGATTCAGATCTTTGCCACACATATCAAAAACCTTGTAAATTTTGATCAGGAGCAAACTGTTGTATACAAAGTTCCCAACATTCAGAAGCCTCATCCTGCAGACACTGTTATATACGATAGATCTTGTATTATTTATTGGTAGACAGGAAAATAATCCACTATATATTTTGGAAAGTGGTTGGTTTGCCCATTCTCTATGCACCAGACACTTCTTGAGATATTATCACATACTTGGTATAATGGTTCCAGAGATGGAGGAGGTAGCTGTCATCTAAGTCTGGATACCAGATGCCATTTCAAATCAAGATGGTGGTGTGAATCTAAACTTCACTGATTTAGATGCCTCTGGAGATATCATCACCCAATTTGCTGTGATGATTCCCAAAACAGAAAAGCGAATTTTAGTCTATATATTTGGATACCCTCAGGTGCTATTTTGAACTTAGATAGTGGATCATACCATTCAAAACTGTTCAGATACTGATGCCTTTGAAATCATCACCCAATTTGGCATAGTGTTGTCCTATGTGGCATGAAAGTTCCAACCTGCACCAGTTTAGATGCCTCTGAAGATGCCACTGCCCAATTTGGTTCATGAGAATGAGGGGTGCATTTTTGTTTATGTTTGGATACTGTTAGATGCCATTTTGAAGCAAAATAACCAACAGAAGCATTTCAGACTGCACTGATTTTAACCAAATTTGGCAGGAAAAATTGTAGGGCTGAACAAAACCAGGTCAACCTAGGCAGATCCAGTAGGCAGAACCATCTATTCTCTCCTCCTTTGGTGCCTCCAGGATCTAGGTGGTGGGGGAGATGACTTTGCCTCCTGAAAGGTGGGAGGGCTGGCAAAATGCCCCCCTCTTGAAAGGAAGGGCTATTCCCAATGTCTGATCGCACTAGGGTAGGTGACATGGCACACACCGTGGAAGTATCAGAGAGAGACTCTGAGAGCTGCGGAGAAGGAAGTGGGGATGGAGTTGGAAGTAGGCCCACCACTCTCGTCATGGAGATAGGTGAGGCAAGAGAGCACATTCAGGGAGCCCTCCCAAGATGCCCACTATCAAGCTGCCCCAATTCTGACAAAGAGCTCCACAATCCACAGGAGCCTTACCACAGGTTCTCGGTAAACCCTCCGTCTGTAGCATCCTGTCTTGACCAGCCCATGACAATGGCAAAGAGGAGAGTCTGGAATGGCAGCAGAGCAGGAGCCACCCACGTGGGGTCGAATCCCTCAGGCTGCAGGGGTCTGCTTTGCCCTTTTGAACCCCACCGAGGAAGTGCTGGCAAAGCAACACCCAGCAGGACTAAACCCTCCTGCCCTCTGCAGTGTGGTCATGAGGAGTGAAGAGAAGGCACAGCATCTCCTTCCTCCGCCACCTTCCTGACTGTATGGGGTATTTAAAGCTCTAATTAAACATTAGGGCCCCACCACCATCACCAAATTGATTCAGGGCTGGCTTCTGGTGCAATTCTCAGAGTTCCCTGGGAACAGGGGTTGGTTGATAAACCACTCAGGAAATTGTAGCTGCATGCAGGAGACAGGAGTATTAACAATACTCAGCACCCTTAACCTACTGCTGTTCCTGGGAATTTGGTGGTGGGGGGAACCATGATTGTTTCTGTAGTGGTGTGATCCTGCTTTAAATGTATAGTGCAGATAGGGCCAGAGAAAGGGGAAAGAGGAGAAAACAGAAGGAAGGGAAAGGAGCTTGAATCAGAAGTCTGTAAAATAATACTACTCTTCATGCTCTAATAGCCAATATACTGCCAGTCAGAACTCTATGTGATGCTATTGTGTCTTTACAGCCTCTGGAGTTCCATAGTTAAAGTTAATCTCCTACAGTCTCTTGTCAACTGGGCTACGATATACGGTATGATTTTAGAGTGGCTCTTTTAGTTGCCATAGCACATCCACTAGCCTGTTTTGGACTGGAACTGAACAGGTAACATCTTAAGCTGCACAGGTGTATGGGTTCAACAGTGGGGTCTGCCATTGTCTCAGAGCAGTCTAAAGAAAGATCTCTCTACACAGTTCTTAAAATCTTGCATCAATGTTGTGAAGAGACCCCAGTGTATTCGATGAGCAAAATCTGCAGTCTATTTCTTTACGTCAGCCTCCACCAACCTATTGTCCTTAAGATGTTCTGAACTACAACTCTCATTGACCCCAGTCATCCCAGCCATGCTAGCTGGGACTGACACAAGTTGTAGTCCAAAGTCTGTGGTGGGCACCAGGTTGGCAAAGAGTGTTCTACATAAATACATCACTCAGGTTTTCTTATCTAGTGTAGCTCCTTGCTTCCTATACACATGTAGATCACTTCATTGGCAAGAGTCTCAAACTGCACTTCTTGGTTCTTATCTTAACACTTCTTTAGAGTTTGCTGCCGACAGTGATCTCATTTTCCACATGTTCACTTAACCATTGTGATATCATACTTATCTGTAAACATCGATAGGAGTGAGGTGGGCAAGCACTTGTAATTTCCCAAAAGATCACATTCTGCTATCTTTAATTAGGTTCTTATTCTTTGTCATTTTCCCCTGTTCCCACAGCATGAAATTGTGTCAATCTGGAAAATGAATTGGTGTTCTAAATCACAAATGATAATAGGACAAGAGCTGGACATAATTCTCTTTTACATTTATCCTGTTTCTTCTTCTCCCCCACCCCCAACCTTTTTTTAAAAAAAATAGCACATAGCATGATATGATCTTCAGCCATTCTATGGCATGCTTTTCTTCTTTGTCTACCACTGTCACTGAATGCCATCTAAAATTAAATGGGAAAAATTGCTGGGGGATAACATGGGACTATATGAAGCGGTCAGACTATTTGTTCATCTAGCCCAAGACTGCCTAACTACTCTGTCTGGCAGCAGGTCTCTGGGGTCTTCAGCAAGAGATATTTTGCATCAATGGCTACTGGGCCTTTTTTAAACGAGAGATATGCTGGGGTTGAACCGAGGACCTTTTGCATGCAAAGCATAGGATCTGCTATTAAGGTGTCCAAGTAAGTATCATTTTTAAGAACAACAAAAAAGCCCTGTCTCTACTTGGTACCTTCACTTGGGGGAGGGAGGGAGAAGTGGAGGTACCAAATACAACCCAAGCTGGGGAAAAGGCACACCAACTTTCCTTTATCACTCATGCTGTTTTCCACAACATGACACTGCAGCTGGTCAGCTGGTGAGTGCTGATGCGCCCCAAGAGTTCAATTTTCTTTAGTCTCACAAGAAAGTTGAGGATATCAGGGGTTTTCACTTTGGTTTTCTCACATATAGCCAGCCCAGACCTTTTTCTTTTCTTTTCTTTTCTTTTCTTTTCTTTGCCTGAGGTACATTTGCAGATGGTGTCTCCCACTCCACTTCCAAGTGAAGGTGCAGAATGTCCCAACACGGTCTATGGCATCTGAGACCAAAAATCCTATAAGCACCTCTCCCCCTTCCCCCGGCTGTAAAAGTACAGTAACTGTGAATTAAATAAGCAACAACCGGCAGTCATTTCATAACATCCCAAATCGGCTATCTGAGGTGTTGCCTCATATTGTCCAATGGCAGATTTGGCACTGCAAGCAAGCCCAATTCATCTTGCAGCAGTTTGCTCTAGTGAAGAAGCTTGCAGATAGGTCTGTCTAATGGAATTTTCTCAGAAAAATAACATCTCAGAAGTGTGAATGAAGGCATGGCTGCATCTACAAAATCCTGTTGAACTGAACATGGCTTCTCACATGTATAAACCTTGGCAGGTTTGAAGCCGCATCTTTGGACAGCAATGAATATTCCTGGCACTTTGCACTAAATAACACTGCAATTTACTGTTTCAAACCCAGTTGAGATTAAGCGACAGCTTTATTAAGGGGCAAACCTCATCTAGCTTACACAATGAGCAAATGGATCTTGGCAATCACTAATGCAAACAGGAGTGCAGCAGACATTTGTTTCAGGCAAAGCCAGTCCAAGTTTAACTATATGTTGCTGAAATACAATTAAAAAGAGAGTGATGCAAACCATCAAGGAAAACATTATTCTTACTTTGCATCCTCTTCTGTCCAAGGCCCAGCTTTTATTCATGCTTTGATCATTGTGTGCCATGCAATCTTTGTTATTCAAAAGCTCCTTTTATCACCACCAGGGCTTGGCCAATAACCTTGAATGATAACTAATGAGCAATCAAGGAAACAGTTCATCTCAAATCACACCCAACCTTTAAGGTGGGGATAAGCTTGTGAAATAAGTTGGCATCATTTGAACGTGGGGTGTGGGTCAAGAGACCTGGAATGGGAGAAGGGTGGGAAATAAGAACTTTTCCAGAGCGATGGAAACACAGCTCTTACGTTTGGGGCTCCAAGGAGTACTGCCGTGGCTTTAGGACTGGTCTGTTTTGCAGCTAGTGCTATCTGCCTGTGAATATGCTTGCTTGCCACTTGTTTAGCCTGTAAGTTTCAGGGACTGGCAGGGCTCCAAAGAGTGTGTGGCAGAGGCAGGGGACCAGGGCAGTGACCCAGAAGAGGGGAGCTGTGGTTTATGGGGTGTGATGTCAACCGCAAGGCAGGAGCCGAGGGAGGAGGGAGAATCAGGGCAGACTGAGATGGATGAAGGAGAAGTCTCAGGTTGAGGGCATGCAACCCATCAGGGGAAGGTATTTAAGCCACCACAGGGGCGGAGCTTCCCTGATGCTGCAACTGCTCCATAGGGACAGCTGCCCAGAGGCTAGAAGCGTGTGAGCATGTATATTGTGAGCACCTTGCTGCAAGTGTTTCTCTTTCCAATAAAGAGTTAACTATCAGATGTGTGTCTTCCTTATCTGGGGCAGGCTGTGATAGCAGGTCTGTAAAAAAGCATTTGCAAAAAGTATTAAGTGTCCAGTAGAAAACTGGCAAAGAAAAAGAAAGCTGCTCTAGAATTTCCCATTACTAAAGGGAGTGGGAAATGAAACACTATTATTATTTATGAAGAAGGCACATAACATTGAAGTGTTATTACCTTCACTAGGATGAAATTCTGACCTCTCATGTGCCTATAATAAAGCTCTTATTAATTTTAGTGTGGCCAATATCCAATCCTAAATCATTTCTTTATCATATGCATATTCTTTGTTCATAGAGTAGAGGACAATTTTCATGGTGTTCTGCTAAGACTATAAAGTTAATTAATTTATTACAGGCTGTCTTAAATTATTGTACCAAGGGATAGTATACGTGCATCAATCAGCTGCTAAGCTACTCCCCAGTACTTTTTAATATTCATTCAGCAGTGCTTGACAGGTGATGACAATGGAAAACTACCTCTTTGTGATATGACTTAACTACACACACACACACTAGCCAAACACACAATCCAGCTATCCTATACATGGAAACCTATTGAAATCAATTGCCTTAAATGCACTTCTCTCTATGCTAGATAATGCATAGTACTTCCTAATTCTCCTCACAGAAACATGATCTGCACCAGCAATGGAGCATGAAGATGATATGAGAGATGAAGAATGGGGCCAGTACTTTATGTTAGTTTCCATATTGATTTGATTTTACTTAACCTACCCATTAGTCAAAAATGTATTTAACTGGCTTGAAGTAGTTTGGGGAGGGAATCAATTTAAAATTATAACAAACAATGTAATAAACAATAAAAAGCAAACTAATCACTTATGAGACAATAACATTACAGCCTCGGTGAGGGGAAGTCACTGTGTGGAAGTGCTTTCCAGTGACCTCCATGGGGTAGACCTTGTGTAAATCCATTCTATGCTAATAACATTCTGAGCACATTGCAGGATAATTGCTGCAATCCTGTAAAAGACTTCCCAACACGTCTGCTCATTGAAATCCTCAGCACAATGGCTTGCAAGTAATTTTGAGTGTGTCAGGAGTGTGCACCATACTTGTAGCCAGACCAAAGATTTACATAAAGTGTCACTGGTGCCAGCTAACACCTCCACATAGGTGCTAATTGTACAGATTGTACAAGTGCAATAGTATTTTTGAAGCCACTGTGATCATGCAAATCTCATCATTACACTTATTCAGCTCTCATGTCAAGGAACCATCACACACAAACAGTGTGTCTAAAGTGAACAGAGGCTATCCACAAGCTAGCATTATTTCCTGTGAAACGCTGGCACCAAGGCTTAGCATCATTGGGCACATGCCAAGATTTACACCACTGCCATTCCCTGGTGGCTCCTAACCCTGCTCCTCTTCTTCCTTGCTACCTATTTTTCATGTGAGTGAGGAGCAAGAGGAGCAGTAAAATTCACACCTCATGGCATCACCCCCTCTGAAATATGGCACAACTGAGCCCAGAGGGAGAAGCAAGCAGATTGGCAGCCAACAACAGGGATGAGGTGGTGGGACCATTCAGACAGAAACCCATCCACCTCAAACCTGAAATAAGCACTTGTCCCTGTGGACTCTATAGGTATTATCATGGAGACCATTGTTAAAGGTGAGCCACCTAAAGTACCATTGATTTTACAGGGATGTATTTCCAAGTGTGCCTGAGACAGCCAATCTATACTTCCCTTATAGAAATCTAATCCCAGTCCCACGACAAGCACAAAGACACATTTTTACTCAGGTTGAGAATCTTGCCAGAATCTATTTAATTCCCGCTTGACTCATAAGCGAATAGGATAGAAAATCAACCCACAATATGACTGACCATATCTTCCTTATTGGATGGCAGCAATCATTTAATATATCATTTTCAAATAAATCACTCTGCTGTGCCTAGCAGACCATGGTGAACGGGGTGAGGGGAATCCTTCCAATCTTGAAAATGTTAAAACCGCATCATTCAATCAATTTTTTTCACTCATCCAGTTGTTGAGCACATATGGGAAACTCAGGCCCCAGCTAAGTTCTGCTTTATGGAAGATGTGTGAGAATTAATTTTATCTGCTTGTGGCTGAGGCTAAAGCAAACGCATGGAGCCACATGGTCTTTGCTCTGCTTTGAAAGCTATTAAATGTATCCCAGACATAAGTTTCTCCCATAACTGCTGCCCATTTAACTATTGTAGATGCTTCTTTTTAATTCCCTAAAGGGGGGAAAAATCACTAATCATAGCTGGAAGATGATGTACACCAAGTAAACACAAGAAAGAAAGAAAGAAAGAAAGAAAGAAAGAAAATTTGATTCTATGTGTTGTAATTGTCATCTCATATTTCTGAAGCTCTCCGTCATCTAGAGCAGCAATGAAACATGTCTGACCTTCTAGATGCTGTCGGGAATTGGGACCTTATCAGCTCCAGGCAGCATGGCCTATGATCAGAGATGTTGGGAGTTGCTGTTGTTTGGTATTAAATTTGTATACCGCCCTACATCTGTACATAAAATTACAATGTAAAAAACACAAAATACATAATAAAAATAAGAAGAAAACAAACTAAAAATTCCCCTTCCCACAACACATTTTAAAGGGCATCGGATGTCAATCAGCCAAAGGCCTGGTTGAAGAGGAACATTTTTGCCTGGAGCCTAAAGGTGTATAATGAGGGCACCAGCCAAACCTGCCTGAGGGTAGCATTCAAGAAACAGGAAGCCACTGCAGGAACGGCCCATTCTTCCATTGCCACTCTCCAGACCTCTCATGGAGGGTGATCAGAGGGTGATCTCAGGGTCTGCGTAGGTTCATATGGAGCATGGCAGTCCTTGAGGTATTGCAGTCTTAAGCCATTTAGGACCTGATAGGTCAAATCCAACATTTGGAGCTGGAGTCCAACAACATCTGGAGAGTCACAGGTTGCTTTCAGAGCTTCATGCTCACTAGCCTAAGTGAGAGAAGTTTCACCAAAACTATATCTTCAAGTTTGGGTTGTATGGATATCTGATGACAGGGTTAACAACAGTACCCAAAATGTTTATAATATTTTTGCAGGAAGCATTTCATATATATTGGAATTTTAACAGCTTAGCATTCTTGCTTGGTATTCTGAACAAGCTTGCTGGAATAGTTTCAGGCTTTGTTGCTATGGTTAAGATGCCTTATAATCAACACAAATTAATGCTGTTCGGTTCCATGTTGTCTTGCTCTATATATTGTTTATTGCTATGCTGTCAAATTTTGTGTTTGTACTCTCTTTTAACATTGTAAAGAACACCACACCATTCTTTTCTGAGCTCGTTCAAATGAATTTATTCTTTGTTGTGAGTAAGATTCCACCAATAGAATATCAGCCTCAACAATGCAGAGGCTTTCTTGACATCTGTTGAGTCTGAATCAGAGGACTGAGAGACAACGGGTGTCACTGGAGATCTCCATTGTCATTACCCATTTGGACATAGCAATAGCACTGTCGGGGCTTAGGTCAGATGGCTGTATTTTTAATAAATCTTTAGTTCACTAGGACTCATTCTTTGCCCTTTGTGATTTTGCCTGGCAAT
Organism: Podarcis liolepis; assembly: GCF_965112155.1. Classification (NCBI taxonomy): domain Eukaryota; kingdom Metazoa; phylum Chordata; class Lepidosauria; order Squamata; family Lacertidae; genus Podarcis; species Podarcis liolepis. Next base: position 56,434,881 of record NC_139557.1, on the reverse strand, counting down.
TGTAAGCCAGTATACAAATGATTTATTAGCTAACAGTACTGGAGATATGAAGCTCATGCATCACTTTATGCTGATGTTTTCTGGTTTTCTTTTAATTTATGATGCCTCCAAAGTAGAGGTTGTTTTCCATAGTTTTGAAGATACAGCGAGCTCAGGTGGCTTTTCCCTATCATTGTACATCACATCCACACCATATATTTAAAGCACTCTTATACCACTTTAAAAGTCGTGACACACACACAACCAAAGCACCCTGGGAATAGTAGTTCTGTGACAGGTCTCCTAACTCCTTTCACGATGCTTAACAAGATACTTTGGGGGCAGCCATGACTATTAAAGTAGTATGATTACTTTAAATGGATGTTGTGGGTGCGATTACAGAAAATCACAGTACTGTTGATAGTTCTATGGCTTTATTCTGACCATGTACTGGAGTTTTCCTTTCTGTGGTCATATCCATACTTACAGGTTTTTAAAGGCCTAGAACTGGGTGGTCTACATATGCACACACACAGCAAAGCTACACACCATATCTTGCAATCACAGTGCTACATCACTCTTCCGAAAATTGCATGTGGTGTCTTCCATTATGCATGTATAGCATGGGCATAGTCAGGAGGGTGCAGGAGGAAGCTGCCCCCCATCAAAGAAATAAAAAAAAATACTTAACTGACCAATCGCATTGGTTCTGCCCCCCCCATAAAGCCTGCTCCCCCTAAAATATATCCTGGCTATGCCTTAGGTGTTGACACCCACCAAGCCCACCACAATCTCTCTCTCTCTCCCTAACTTCCTGTGGGTGCAACCTCCTGAGACATGCTCCCTTATTACCCAGCATTCCCAACCACAGCCTGAGTAGTAACAAGAGAAGCACAGAGGAGCTGTTAGTTTCCAGCTTCCCCTGTATCTTTTAGGCTCGATCTTGCCAGTGAGGGAAGGTGTCCAATTGATTTTTCCATCAGCAGTTGTGTGGTCCAACACACAGCTTCTCAGAGGGAGGGAGGACCTCCCCAGTAACCTTCAGCTTCCACCTCTCCTGCTTCCATAATAGGAGACATTTGGATAGGTGAAAAGTGTGTCCTAGCTGGTAATAACTTCCTGCCGCACCCTACTGCATCTTTGTACTAGAATCTGTGAAAATAAGGAACAGCGAGTGGAAAAGAAGAAACGTGATAGTCAGAGGGTTCTGTTAATTTTGTTGGAATGCCGTGGAGCTAGGAGATTTTCTCTGTGGTCTTTGTTGAACCTTAATTATAGCATTCAGACTCCATACAGTGACTTGAGCGGTGTTCTACAAGATTTTATTCAGCTCCTTGGCGTGACTCCTAACCAGGGATCTACAAACATGTCTCAATCTGTTCTTATATTCATTTGCACGTTCATGTTGTATTTTCTGTTCTGCTGCAATAGATTGCTTTTGCACAGCTCTGTGTCCTGTTTTGCCATCCACAGATGCAGAAATATGCATATTGTAACTTATTTTTTACTAGTAGACAATAGACCTGCATATCTCGGGCATCAACAGATACTTACAAATCAATTACCTTCCCTGTGTGCTCCTTTTCAAAGTTAATGGATTTCCAGAGGGGTAGCCCTGCTAGTCTTTTGCAGCAAAACAACCAACAACACTGTGACACTTTAAAGACAAAGTTAATGAAGTGGCCAGTGGCCTGTCCCAAAGCCACCTCTGGGCTGCAAACCTAATTATGTCAACGGGAATTCAAGTTCTGTTGAATTTAGGCTTACTCCCTGGCAGTGGTATAGCATGGGTTGATAGCAACCAGGGCCGTGTGGAGGTGGTGGATGGGAGGGAGGGAAACAGATGGAGTAGACGTGTATTCAATGGTCTAATGATGCCTTTACTCAATAATTTCTTTCATCGCACTGAGTAAAGCCTTGATCTGTGCACGTGCCCCAATTTGAGCATGCACAAAATCTGCCTGATCTGTTCAGGACACAGCAGAATCATGGCTTCTGTTTTCAAATCAGATGAAAGTTGGTTTCAAGAAAAAATGCATCAAAGAGGAGTATTTCCCTTAAAGCTATGGGACACAGCTGGAACTGAGTATCCTCCTCCTCCTCCTCCTCCTTCTTCTTCTTTGACAATCAGAAGTTCATTGTCTTCCATGAACACGGTCTTAACGGTGTGTCCATAGGTGACTGTGGAGGCCAGTTCTGGATCCAAACATCCTGCCACAGTGGGGACATAGGTTTCCAGGCAGGAGCTGATCATGGTGAGGGTTTGCCAAACGTGCCTTCCTCTTCCCTTGCATTCTGAGTTTGAGTGTCTTCAAAATCCATGACACCTTTGGTAAAGGCTGTTCTCCAACTGGAGCACTCGCAGGCCAGTGTTTCCCAAATGTCAGTGTTTATACTACATTTTTTTAGATTTGCCTTGAGTCTTTAAACCTCTTTTGTTGTGTACACACTGGAGCTGCAGTAAATGGTAATGTGAACATACCCTTGATTTCACATTCAGGGTAAAGCTGTCATCCTATCTCGTTTCCTTCACTCAGACATCAGGGAAGGACGGAAGAAACCACCAGTGGAGTGGGGTGGTGGAAATGAATGTTAAATTTAATCTTATCTTTAAAATTAATATTTAGAGTGGTCATAAATGGATAGTCAAATTCACCTCCGCAGGCCTGTCAGTGGCAGCCCTGCACAAAAATTTCTGCTTCCGCATTGGGACTTTTCCCTTTCTCCTCCCCCACATACTCCCATACCCCTGAAATTGTCTTATGGGGAGAAGGTTAGGAAAACCTCCAGAAAAGCAACAGGGGATATCATTCCATCTGACAGGTTGAAATGCTTGTGCATATGAAACAATTGGATGAGCGCAACCATTGAATTCCACCCTAAATCTGTAATGCATTCCACTGTTGTTGTGAATTTACAATATGAAGCAGATTGAGGTTAAAATCCTAACCCATTTACCAGAAATTAATCTCACTGAATTCATTGGGATTTACTTGAGCAGATATGGTTAGGATTGCACATTTAGGGCATATAGGCTGCACAACATTTCAGAAACCAGAAAAGCTAGGTTTATTGTATCCCTAGTGTTCCTATTCTGGGACGCGGGTGGCACTGTGGGTTAAACCACAGGGCCTAGGACTTGCCGATCAGGAGGTCAGTGGTTCAAATCCCTGTGATGGGGTGAGCTCCCGTTGCTCAGTCCCAGCTCCTGCCCACCTAGCAGTTCGAAAGCACGTCAAAGTGCAAGTAGATAAATAGGTACCGCTCTGGCGGGAAGGTAAACAGCGTTTCCATGCGCTGCTCTGGTTCACCAGAAGTGGCTTAGTCATGCTGGCCACATGACCCGGAAGCTGTACCCTGGCTCCCTCAGCCAATAAAGCGAGATGAGCGCCGCAACCCCAGAGTCGGCCATGACTGGACCTAATGGTCAGGGGTCCCTTTACCTTTACTAGTGGTCCTATTGTATCCAACAAGAGGTCCGGAGCCATCCAAAGCTCTCCCATGGGGAATGCGATGGCTGACTGTTCTCAGAACAACTATGTTGATCACTTCTTCCCCCAATTCTGAAAGAGGACGGTGAGGGGTGTAAAAACTTCAAAAAAGAAAACAGAGGCCCCTCTGTACATCAGTGAATATGTTAACAACATTGTCTGGAGCCTCCTTACATGGCCATTGCTCCGCACCCCCGCCCGCCACCGATTGGCTGATTTAAACAGGTGCTTGGTGGGAGCCTTGCAGCCTCAGCAGCCAGCCCAGGAGATGGAGCAAATGACCAGCAGCCATGGCATGGCTTCAGAGGCTGGCGGTGCCCGCGCTGGGTCACAAAAGCCGCCCACCAATGTGAGCAGTCATTGCAAAGCAGTTTACATATCTATTTACATATAAAAATTTGCATGATTTTTTTTTAAAGCTATCTACAGAGAACTAAGACTAACAGCTTTCATAGCAGGTGTCTATGCTGCAATCGGCAAGCAGAAGGAAATTTTCTTGATAGTCTGTTTTCTTCTTCTTTTCTTTTTAATTTTTTGAAATTAATATCGCATAAGGCAACAACCCAGCATAAGAAACTTCCAACACAGTTTACAGGTTGTATACCACACAGCAGTCTGTGACCACAGTAACAGGTCAATAGGTCAATAACAAGCCACCACATGTGAGGCTGTATATAGATTAGTCAGAGCAGTTTACAAGGAGGCAGACAAAGCATATCAAACGCATCAGGACAGATAATCCCTCCAAAAAGATCTCTGAAGATTAGCCGGTTTACGTTCTCCTGCACTGGAGTTCATATACGAAATAAAAGGAAACCAATCAGTGTCAAAAGTGCCTTGTGTTATGTCACCTCTGAGACGTTTACATCTCTTGTGTGAGCTTATCAACTAATGCCAAATCCCAAACTCTACCACATCTTAATGTGCACTCCCCTGCAGCTTCCCAGTGGTGAGTGATCTCCATTTGGGCAGCTGCTAGTAAGTAAGTTATCAAGCTTTTATATGCTACGGACTTGTTTTGCCCTCAAAATAAAGATAGCAAGACCAAAGTTGGTTCAGCCTCCAGCTCCCAATGAAAATTATCTGAAATACCTGCAAAGACACATCACCAGAACTGGTTCACTCCTGGGCATTCCCACCTGAGGTGAATAAGCATACCTGGGGTTGGACTCCCCCTCCAGCATTATTGTGACAGCAAAATCAGACCAGTGCCATCTATGCACCAGCTTGAGCATGGATTCTTCCATCTTAGCTGACAAAGATTTATTACATAGAACTTTCCACATTGCCTTTCAATCTCCATCTAGAATTGCACCCCTAAAGTCTGTTTTCCACAGCTGCTTTAAACTGCCCCCTCACCATACAGGTGGTCAGTCATCATTTTATACACATCTGTTACCACTCCTTTTGTCATTCCAGAGCTAGTCTCACACAGTTTCTCCAATAGGATTAGTGAGCACAGTGTACCATATGCTTGAGACAACATGGTCATGAAAGACTGTGTTTACACCTTCTGAAACCAATCCTGATTGAGATCCCCCAGCTAAATCTCCAGCTCTTGCAATATTAAAGGTCTGCCCCTAGTAAAGAAGTCCTGCAATATATAGAGAGAAAGGAGAATTTCTAGATGCTGAGATCCAAGTTTGGGGCAAGTACTCTTTGGTGAGAAAACCCCTGCGGAGATTTAAAAACACAAAACATGCAGCAAAGTAAAGCATGAAAATATAGGCTGCAAAACCTTAAAATGTGCCCTTTAAAGTGAGTTCCAAAATGTCTCCTTAACAAAATTCTTTCCAAAGTTTCCTTCTTCTCCCAGCATAGAAAAGAGCACATGTTTGGTAAGTTTGAAATTGAAATGGTTTACTTACAGACTTACAAAGTCTCCAAAGGTCAGATTCATGTGCTTCAGAAAAGATTACACAGGCAGTAAAACTTAGCTTAGTTACAAAGTGATCAGAGTTCCTAAATTATTGGTATAGATCCAGAAACTCAAGGGTGGCTTGTGCGAGCCATGCGGTCTGAGTTGCAGCAATTACCTCAAACCTCTTCACATGTTGAGCTTCTCAGGTAGACTATGGGGTTGAATAAAGGCTTGATTACATAGTTGCTCCCAAGCTGAGAGAAAGTGGACAACTAAGCCTGGCAGGACAGCTTACTCTATGGTATTAACCCCTTCGTGTAGTAATTAGGTTTAAACATGTTGGTTATATGATGCTGATTATCCCACAGTATCCTTTGAAGCCCCCTTTGCCTTCAATCCCTGATACTGAAAGAATCTTTAAATTTCAGGAAGTTCAAAAAGGGTAGCAGAAGGGACAAATCATGAGCAAACTGTTTTGCCCACTGCACCCAAAACTTACCGTAAAAATGGATAGGAAATAAAGCAAAGTCTTCTACTCTGGGAGAAGCGAATGGATGGTTCTCCAGTATTTACAAAACCAAGGCTTAGCTTCTGTTTATACACATGATATGTCATTTCCATTCTAAATAAACCTAATGAGCTGTCTCACCTGAAATGTCTCATAATATGTAGATGAAGCACACTGCAACCACCCACAGCAGACCTTCTGTACTCTAGGTCTGTTACCTCTTCCATTAAAATATATCAAATAAGTGCTGCTACTTTTGAAGCTCACTCAGAGGAACAGGGAGGGTTTGAAATAAGAATGAGAACTTGGGGAGCAATGCCATTTGAAGTGACACATTCTTTCCCAACCAAGAAATTTTCAAGCATTCACATCAATAAACAGTTTGCAATAAAAAGACAAGGTTTCTCTTTTGCAATTGCTACATCTCTTTCACAATAAGAACCCCAGGCTATCTAAAGGCACCCAAATTTCAAGGTTAGCCCAGAGAGTTCTTTCTGGGTGCCCAAAAGGATAGGTACGCATGTAAGTCCAAATTTCTCATAGTTCACCTCAAGACCTGCTATCTCTTTGAAGTCATGTAATTGCTCTTACAACACTGGATAGCTTTGTCAGAATTGTCTAACATAAACAGGGTATTGTCAGCAAAGAGACTGATGCAATGCTATTCCCCATTTTAAAGAGAGAGGCTGTCGCTCCCTGTGGTGTGTTCTCTCTTGCCCAGGCTTGCCTAGTCTCATGATTACTCTTGCTCCCTCTTCCTATTTCTCTAGTTCCTTACCACGAATTCAGTCTCATTCAAGTGGAAGGGCTGTAGCTCAGCAGTAAGAGAATGTGTTTTGCATGCAAAAAGTCCCCATTTCAATCATAGGCAACTCCAAGTAATTCTGGGAAATACACCTGTGTGTAACCCTGACAACCTCTGATAGTCAATACAGAGTAGACAGTGACGAACTCAATGGACCAATACTCTGACCTTAATTCAGTAAACAGCAGTTTTGGCTTTTGTACACCATGCCTCCTAGCTTGTTGGCTTTGGACTGGAAATGCCAGATTTAACCCTCTGAGTAGCTGACCTTTGTGTTTGACTCCTTGTCTACAGCTCTCCCTAAATGTTAGCTGGGCTGGATTCTGCACTCTATACTGACAACTAGTTTATCAACATATTTTCCTTTTAAAAGATCCTTCCTGGATGAATGTCATTTTCAAGGACAATTATTACCATAAAAACACCCAGTGAGTAGGCCTGATTGACCTCTGAAGTTTGTCACTCATGTCTACCTCAGCATCAAATTCATAAAAGTGTCTGTCCTCCTATTTGTTGGAATATTCCAGGGATGGGAACTTCCAGATGGGAATGTGACCTTCCAGGTGTTGCTGGACTACGACTTCCATCATTCCTGACCATTGGCTGTGCTGGCTGGGCACAATGGGAGTTGGAGTTCAATGACATCTGGAGGTTCCTCACCTGAAATATTCCTGAAATGTTCCTGGTTAAAGCCCAACCAGAGCTCCTTTTCTCTAGTAACTGGATTTGGGAAAACATAGCTCATTTCATTTATACATTTTTGAAAATATGTAGCACTTGAAATTTTATGCAAGCACATTTTGTAATTTTAGTCCACTCATCTGATACTGTATTTATGAGAGACAAATGCTTATAAGAGACAAAAGTGGTAACTATATTCGGTATTGGGGGGAAATATACAGTCTATCGTTCATATCAGACAAAATGAAATTTCTGTGAAGTGCTCAATAATTCACTGTATTTTATTGGATCAAGGATGGGAAATAATTTCACCTGCTCTTCATCATGCTTCTGATATTTTATCTTTTTCCAAATTAACACTTTATAGCAAAATGATTAGTGATACAGTGGTTAATTTTAAAACAGTATTATAACATGGACTATATTTTAATGTTGAAGATCTTTTTCCAAGTGGGTGCAAATCCTAAGGCTGAAAGAAAGGAACTATTTCTGAAGAGGTATTTTAAATAGATTAGTACTGTATGGCTTCAGCATCAAATAGGAGCTCTGGGACAGGAGCCCTGTTTAGGGAAGTTTTTAATGTTTGAAGTTTTATCGTGTTTTTAATGTTGTGTTGGGAGCTGCCCAGAGTGGCTGGGGAGGCTTGGCCAGATGGGTGGGGTATAAGTAATAAATTATTATTATTATTATTATTATTATTATTATTATTATTATTATTATTGGATCTTGCATGAAATAATAAAAATAACTAAGGAAGGATTAGAAATGGGGCACATGGTTCCTTGTTGCTCATATATATATATATATATATATATATATATATATATAATCATATTCTTTCCCTCAAAGAATTGTGGGCACTGTAGTTTGTTAAAGGTTGCTGGGAATTGTAACTCTGTGAGGTATAAATTACAGTTCCCAGAATTCTGTGAGGGAAAGACTATGACTTTAAGTTATAGCGTATCCGCAGCCATAATTGGTAACTCAGGAGTACAAGCGCCAAGCCAGTGAGAACAGAGCATGTATATCACCATGAACTAAATGGTACAATACGATATTTTTACTGTCATTGTCCCATACGGAACAATGAAATTGAAAATCTACATAAAACATTCAAAAACCCCTAAAAACTCTGAAACCCCATTTTAAAATACAATATGCTATAGAGATTCCTTGTGCTGCGTTTAGAACCAGAATTGCATTTGCGTAGAAACTGTTTCTCAGGCGGCTAGTCCTGGTCTTTATAACCCTATACCTTCTTCCAGAAGGCAGAAGCTGAAAGAGATCATTTCCGGGGTGCGTCCTATCCTGCGCTATCTCTGCAGCTTTCTTATAGATTTGATCTAAGGTGGGAAGAGTGCACCCAATTATTCTCTCTGCAGTCTTTACAACCCTGGACAGCATTGGTTTTCCCCTGACCGTGCAGCTCCCAAACCACACACAGAGACCATAAGTTAATACACTCTCCACAGTGCAATGGTAAAATGCCATCAACAGGTCCTTTGAGAGATTGTTTTTCCGGAGGATTCTCAGAAAATATAACCTCTGCTGTGCTCTCTTCATCAGGTCTTTGCTGTTTTCTCCCCAGGTTAGGTCATCTCTCAACTCCATTCCCAGGAATCAAAACACCGAGACCTGTTCCACGCACTTCCCTTCAATAACAAGTGGCTGAATATTCAATTTACGTTTCCTAAAGTCCACAATGATCTCTTTTGTTTTCTTTAAGTTAAGGAGTAAGTTGTTTTTCCTGCACCACTCCCCCAACTGTTCAACTTCCTTCCTATAGGCCGCCTCCCCCTCTCCAGCCGTGATTAAACCAACCACCGTTGTATCATCTGCAAACTTAATGATCTTATTACTGGGGTATTTGGGGGCACAGTCAGCTGTATAAGGCGTATATAAAAGTGGGCTCAACATGCACCCCTGCATGGTTAGGCTCTGTGGGGGCAAAGTCCTGGAGGGAAGGTCTGGAAAGTGATGGAAGTCAGCTTGTTCCGCTGGAGAAACGAACTCTATTTCTGGACTCGTGCCTTGTATAAGGTAAATTGAATTCATTGACATGCATTATTGAATATGCGTTTATGCATGCAAAGAGATGGGAATCAGCTCTTGTATATCTAGCATTCTTGGTTATATTTGTATTGTGAGTGCAGGGTTATGTCAAAGGATCACAGGAAACTACTTCATCCTGAGTCAGACCATTGGTCCATGCCTACTCTGACTGGCAGCAGTCTTTTCCCAGTCCTTCCTGGAGATGCCAGGGATTGAACCAGGGACCTTCTGCATGCAAAACAGGTGCTCTGCCAATGAACCACAGCCGCATCCTTTGAGTTGCAATGTCCAAGTTGCTATTTGTCATTTTGTCCCACTGCTTTGGGAGTAAAGCTGTTTGCAGAGAGAGCAATTGTGTAGTGACCAGAACTTTGGTTGATTAGATGATCATTTGGACTGGCTGACTACAAAGTTGGCAAACAAATGTTACCAGACCTTCTCCCTGGGCTCAGAGGAACTATCTGTGGCATCGCTTTGGTTCATCCAGATTGCTTATGCATTCATTTATTTGTGGGCAACTTTGTACTTGTCTGTATAATGGTGGTTCCAACTAAAGAAATGTTCTTCACTTTGATTCCCCCCCCCAAGGTTCATCCCACAGGGCCCTTACAGATAGAGGTTATAAAAGTGTTCAGGAGGGATTTGGGTGGATGGAAGCCTGAGGACTATTGGAATGGAGGGCTGGAACCCAAACACTCCTCAGTGCAAAGTTTGGTTGCAAGTCCTTCTCCTATATCATGATAGACCTTCCCAGCACTGCATAAAAAATAAATAAAGCTGAATTCACAATGCAGAGCAAACCATATTGCAATGATAAGTTAAATGCTACAGCTAACTTCAGAAGCCATCTGTATGGAACAAGATTACTCAGCTAGCAGAGATAGCGAGCCAGAATGTTTATGGAGGGGATATGTGGTGATGTAATATGGCTGTCCCAAATGCATAGTGATAAAATCTTTATAGCTCGCCATACTTTGTGAGGTGCAATAAAAAATTTTTATTGCTGTGCATTTGAGATGAGTGTATTGGTTGCAAGTGGTGGAACCACAAGTGAGTTCTCCAAGTCTTTTGTGGACAAGTGTCACTACTAAAAATGCTTTATATTATAGCATCAAATATATCATGAAGTGGGTTGTCCCTTCAGATTCCCTTGATAAACCTAACTTCTCTTTCTTTCTTTTTGCAGTACACTGCAAAGTGAAAGTACTGATGTCATTATAATAGCAGCACTCATCCTTTTCTTAAAAAAAAATGTCTTCAAGTGTGAATCAAAGTGGGTTTACCTAATAGCTTAAAACATATGGTTGAAGGCCAGGTAGCTTATATGAATAGGTTTAGGGCTTGAATGTATGTGAATATCATGGTCATAGATTCAAAATAATGACCCGCCTATTATTATTATTAGAGGTATTATTACTACGTCTTTTTGACCATAGGGACTATAGTCCAGTTTAAATACAGTTTTAGGGGTTACACAAATATGCCACAAGCACTTAGCAGAGTATTCCCATATGCATGTACAAACCAACCAGAGCCTGTCATATCCAGTATCAATGATGATTTCCTCCTCCTCCTCCTCCTCCTCCTCCTCCTCCTCCTGTTGTTGTTGTTGTTATAGTTATTAAATAGTTATACCTCCCTCCATCCAAAGATCATAGGGTGGTTTACAACATAAAAACACAAAATACATAACATAATAATAACAAAAAATAACACACACATGACACATTTAAAAGGCCATAGATTGCTTAATCAGGCAAAGGCCTGGTTGAAGAGGAATGTTTTCACATGGCAGCTCAGTAATTTGATATTGTCTAGACCAGTAATTCAGGAGTGGTTAGGGCATATTTTGGATAGCCACCATAACTGAGGGATCACTTCTGGAGGCATGGAGGCCAGGGCCATGTCCTTTTTAGCTAGACTCTAGGTGGATTGTTCTTGCCTAGAAAGCATATATGAAATAAACAGCAACAGTTGTTGTTGCTAATCTGCGCACCATTACAAAATCTCCTAAAGAAGTGTGCATGCACACGAAAGCTCATACCAAGAACTAACTTAGTTGGTCTTTAAGGTGCTATTGGAAGGAATTTTTTTATTTTGACTATGGCAGACCAACACGGCTACCAATCTACTACTAAAATCTCCTAAGTGTGCAATGAATGCATTCAATAAAGATACCTGCAAGTCCAAAGAGGCTGCCTGTTTCATCCCTGCATGAATCACAGTTCTGGCACTGTTGCCATCCAATCAGACTCCCCTGAGCTCCATGAGGTAATTTTGCTGCGTCTCTGTATCATTCAGTCACTCCCAGGGCAAAGACACTGCAGAATTTCCTGCCTTCAGAAAGGCATGCTGAGAACAGTGACTCATACAGAAACACCCAGGAGGGCAGGCCATGCATCTCTCATACTCACATTTCAGTAAAAGAATAGGCAGTCGGCAGTCCTTCACGTGCCCATCCTCAAAGCAGAGGTCACACAGAATTTCGTTTCCACGTCTTACCCACAGCTGTGTGGACAAGGACATCCACACTCAGACTGCTTTCATCTGCTATGAGGAGAGGTCTGTGGAGGCTCAGCTGAGGAGGACTCATGTGCCTCAAAGGCACTGGATGCACTAAGTGAGCTTAGAGACATATCCCAAGAGACAAATGGGACGGTAGCCAGTTTATAGCTAGATTGAACTGAGATAAGATGATTATTTCCATCCATCAAACAGATTCAGTATATAAAATTCATGATCTGCTAAGAGGATTTTATCACTCCTTTCAATAACCATAAAAGCAACTTAGATACCAGCTTAACTACTGAAATCTACAGTTCCCAACCTCTTTGCTCAGTAGATGACTCATAACCATGCCTATTAAGGATGCCCCAGAGCTGCACTGGGGAAAGTAGTTTTGCAGAGCTACAGTCTCTTTCTACAGGGAAACCTACGGCCTAATCCAATTGGTCATTCAGCCAAAGGCATAGTAAGGGTGTGCGGGGGGAGTGGACCACAATAATGCTTGGCCAATTAAACATTATGGTCTATATTGCATTGCATTGGCTCCACTACTCAACAGAACATCATGCTGGTAAAAAGGACAGATTGATGCTATGGTGGTGCTATGCTGCCAACATCCATGATGGATGCAGCAGAGCATTAAAATGGCAAATGAATGGCAATGGCAAATGAGTGATAATGCACCCATCCGAAAAGGAATTTTGACTGCATGCAAGTCTTTAGGTGGAAGACTAGGAACACTAGGAACGCACTAGGAAGCATCCATATGTTCTTCCTAGCACTGATATAGGGGCAGCGGGGAAGGACAAAAACAGAGGAGAATTTGCTGAAAATTCACTCCCTGCAAAACCCTCCCAGGCTGTTTTTAGTCTGTTTCTTCCCTGCCTTCCCAGCAAGACTCCAAGAGTGGAAATGAGCCTTTCTGGAGAGGAAAATGACCTTGGGAGTGGGGGTTAAAACACCCCCTTCCCCCAGCCCAATCATTCTATCCCCAAACCCTTGAATTCACATCATCTCAAAGGATGCAGACCTAAGGACACATATTAGCTGGCACAACCCAACATTCTGTCCTTACCTAGGCACTTTTGACTATTTTGCCTTTTTTCTTAATTCATAAACCAAAATTATAAAAAGTGCACAAATAATTTTAGGGTATTTTACCTCCCCAAGCCAAATGTCAGTGCATGTAGAATAGAAATCTCTGGACACTTAAGGCTGTTTCCCTGGATCACTTTTTGTTTCAAAACAACCAATGGGGGTGTTTTTAACCCAATGCCATTGATTGTGTCAGAAATCATCCCAGTGGCAACAATCAATAGACTTCTTAGGATCTTTCCCCCCCTAAGCTGTTTTGTTTTGTTTTGGGGAAGAAATCTCCATATATGGGCACTTCCCTGACCAGGGACAAAAAATCAACCCAAACATAAGAATCTGCCAGGATTCATAGGATATTCTTATTCTTATTTCCTAGGCACTCTTTGTATACAAAAATAAAACTGAAAATGGTAAATGACTGAAATTTGGGGACAATGTTGACAACATTGTTGACAACATTAATGACAATGTCCCAGAAGAATAAGGTCTATTTCTTAATTCTACCTAGGGTAGAATTTTGCCACACTATCACTAACGGCCAGCAGGAAGACCTGACCTCCTGGCCGCAGCATCACTGCAGCTTCTAGGGGGCGAGAAAACTGAAGGTGTCAGCGCTGTATGGATGCAGTAACAGAGCAAATCCAGTGCTCCCATCAGTGAATACGCACAATACCATCCTTGCCACCTCGCCCCTCCCAGTAAACTGTAGCATAGCTGTTGCAAGGAGGTCATGTGCATGGTGGCACCCCTCAACAACTACAACTCATTATTGGCCATGAATATGTGTGTCTACCTGGCACTTTGGTTTATTTTATAATTAGCAGGTTAGCTATATACAGCAACACATTTTCCTTGCTTGTTTTGCCTCAACTGATTCTTACCCTAAAGGGCCTGTTGGCTTTCTGCCTCGTGGCTGTGCCTATTATCTGCTTTTGGCACCACTGTCTTGTGGATGAATGTGGGTTGTACAGTGAGGGAAATGCCCTGCAGGTCCCTTCTTGCCCTACAAGGCTCTGGAAAGCCTATCATGCCTTCTTGAAATGTAGCCCTACCAGTCTGGTGTTGATTGCTACATCAATTCCCTAAGGCATTTCTTCAGAGCAAAGCCACTTTTCAGTGAGCCAGAGGGTAGAAGAAAGTTGCTCATTAATCCCTGGTCCTCTTAATTACCTGAAAGAGAAGCATTTTGGAATCGCCTTCAAAGAGACAGATGGGATAGTGGCCACCCATCTGGAAATCACCACAGAATGGTGGACTGAGACAAAATTATCTGACAAAATCAGCTTCTAAAATCCATGCTCTCCTAAAAGGGTTATTATTTTTCCTTTTACATAACGTAGTGTTTGCCCTTTCTTTTTTGTATCCCATGTAATTGGCCTGCTCCTTGGGAGGCCAGGATTTACTGCTGCACCTGTCCAAAGGTCTAGGCAATTTGGCAGAAGGCCAGACCAAAGTGGGAAGCCCATCTGCCCATGTTGGCTGTGGGAGAGCAGCAACCAGGAGCTGCTCTTTATTCTCTCGTTCTGAAGGAAGTCAATAATACCAGTCAATCCCCTTGATGGAGATTTCCTTTCACCACAATGATAACCAACATAAGCACAGTTGCTAGAATGCTGGATGGCAGCCAGGGTTAGCTAGGTTCAAACCCCCCCTCAGATGCAAAATGCAAATGATGGATAGGCTGCAGGCTAGCCTGCCTCGTGGAGTGAACAACACATCACATCTGCATGCATACATACCACTCTGAGCAACTTGGAGGAAGGGTGAGATAAAAATGTGATAAATAATATAAATTGTATTTATAACGTTGCACTCCACCCCAATCTCCAAGTGCTGAGAGACTCTAGGGGTTCCATGTACTTTACCCAGGATTCTGTTTTCTTTGGAATGAAGGTGAGCAGAGACTGTGGTGTCCTTGGATATAAGGTGTTATTTACACATATATACAACCTGAGCATAGGATGGAGGGGCTCACAGCATTAAAGCCCCAATATATCTTGCTGTGCCTTTTGGTTTCCAGGAATGCTTACAAATCCAGCACAGAGCAGCTTCTAGCCTGCTTTCAGCTCACACACAACTCTGGCTTATTGTTCTCCATCATTTAATCGTAGCTATTGCAACCTAGCTTTTTCTTTGAGATGTTGATGAGGACACTCGCGTAAGGGGCCAGCTAAAGCCATTGTCTTATCCTGGACACAGGATCAAAGTCCTGGAAGGGATCCAAAGGTCCCATCTAAACTGATTTACCTGGGAATAAGCTTTATGGAAAACAATGGGTGGATTCTGATGCATGGCACACCATGGGTGGAGAAGATGTCAAAGAATGGACTCATACTTGCATATGGGAGTTGAGCAGAACAGAACTTTGTTGTTTTTTAACCAGCTACCATGTTACCAAGTTCCAGAGGAAGTCATTGTGTTAGTTGGTTGCAGCAAAAACAACAAAGAAGAGCCTACTCACGTGATGAATTTGATCATTTTTTAAGGCTCTCTGTTGCCATGTCACCAAAGCAGCATATACATTGGCCCTCTCTTCTCTACCATAATCCTCCCTTTTACCATACTGGGTTAATGTGCTATATGCTATGTAAGGAGGGTTATTTTTAAATGGGAGAGCAAAATGTACAGTGCTGACGTGCATTGTCAAGGAGCAGAGAGGTTGTACGCACACGCCGTGCATTTTCTTACAAAGGCACAGATCGCAGAGGGGTTTGTAAAGACAAAAGGCAGGAAGCAAGGGAAGCAGAGTGCATTAAACAATAAGGGAGCATTTTCATGACAAGGTTAGAAGCCCTGGAGGCACATACCGAAAAAGGAGGGAGGGGGAGTCGATCAACACAAATAGGAGAAACACGGCAAGCAGGAAGAACAAGAAAGCACACCTGGGGCTGTGCAAGCAATACATATATAGATATAGGAGAGACAAAAGCAGTTTAGTTAAGAATACATATTGCAGGCGTGCCTTTCTTCTTGGAAACACTGTTCCCTTTTGAAAAAGGGCTGTGCATAAAAGGTACCTTCCTATTAATATCAAATTTGCACAATGTATGCCACTGTTTCATGTATTATCTAAGCATGCTGATGCTTTGGGTCTATATGCATTGTGATGGCAGTAAAATTTTCAGCTCAGTCCAAGGAGACTAGCACTTATGCCAGCAACTCATCCAGCACAAGCAAGCAGCCCTCTCTCAACATCAAATCCATGCAAGCCCAGTGTGGCAAAGTGACCAGCAGGTCCAGAACCTGGATATGCCCACCATATGCTCCTTGGGGGAAAGGTGGGATATAAATGCAATGCAATGCAATAAATAAATATGCTCTGGAAGCCCCACCCTGAGGGTGGTGGGCTGCCTGTGTCCAACAGACAAGTCTGAATTTGATGAAAAGGGAGGCAGTATATGGGAAGGGAAATGGCCAACCTGAATGTGGCCATTTTGCATGTTCTATGTAAGGGGAACGGTCGATAAAAGAAAGTTTTTTTATAAAAAATCCAAAAATTTGTCATGAAAATAATTGGGGGGGGAATGATAAATGTGGGATCACACTACTTTTAACTGCCTCCACCCTGTTTGACAGTTTGTTATTAATTTGTTTACCAAGCAATTTATAACAACCTTATGGTCACAGTTTTTAATCACCATTTCTCCCATTTAATTACGAGCAAGCTTTCGAAAGATGTCAAAATAGATTACCAGGAGTGCGTTTCCCCTTGCACTTTGCCAGGAAGACGAAAGTAGAAGACTAGCCTAGAAGGGTGTATTTGGTACCCCCATCTTGTCACCATGAGCCCCCATTCTGAACAGCAGCTAGAACTCTGAGCCGCATTAGTAGGGGCCAATCAGGATAGTGATACCAGAGGCAACAGTGGTGGCTGGTCCATTAGAGCAACTGAGATACTCTCCCATCAACCTCACACCCACGCTTAGCCAGGATCTGCCTGACTACTATCTGACTTGCAACAAGGGGCTAGCCTTTCAGCTTCCTTCTCCTTAGTCTCAGTTTTGTCCTTGTAGAGCTCAGCAAGAGAGAACAAGAAAAGGGCAAAACTAGAGTTTGTTGGCTCGGCCTGTATTGGCTCTGGCTGCCTTCCCCCTCCCCAGTCCCAAGGAACACCAGCCACCATGGAGAGACAGAGGTGTTAGATACCAACCCGGAGCCCAACATCCTGCCACAGCATGACAGTTAGGGGCTCATAAAACCAGGGGCCTCATAACTGGAACACCTACAACAGGGTCTCTCTCACACACAACTTTCCATCAACACTGGCAAATAGCCTAGAGAAACCTAACAGAGAAAGTAGAGTGTGAAGTTCCAGGTTGGACTTCTCCTTTAAGGGCTTCCACCCACTGGGAAGGAGCAGAAACTGGGATCTGGCTCTGCAGGGATTCTTCAAGAGAGAGAAAAGAAAAGGAAAACTCAAACAAATCTGCCACGGATTGAAATCAATAGATGGATTTCCTATGGACATATTACATGGGGTACAAAAAAACCCCAGAAATGTCCATCCTTTCTGCCGGTTTTTGTACACAATGACACTAGAGAGCCATATTTTTATTACTTATGGTGCAGGGCCATCACCAGCCAGCATGCTAGCTGCCAAACCATGCATGGTGTTTGTTTGTTTGTTTGTTTGTTTGTTTGTTTATATATATATTATTTGCCACTTTTCATCATGAAGCTCTCAAAACAGTTTTGCAGGCAGAAAAAAAATCAGAAAACAGTTAAATAATGTACGAGGTATAAAACTCTAAAACAGCAGATAAAACATTGTAAAACATCAACATCCATAAAACTAGGCAGCATAAATCACACAGTTTGCCCTTGAGTGCAAGCTTCTTCTTTTTTTGGTATTTTAAAGCCAAATGACACTTGACATTTATTATCCCGTTTGCAAGCTTCCTGTTTCATAAATTTCCAGCCTGGGACAGGGGGCTGTGCAAATCAGGACCCTAGCGTGGAGGTTGGGGGTGGGGCTTTAACATTTTGCCCTCAGCTGTGGTCTCGATCCAAATCAGACCCCTTATAACTGCAGGGGGGGCTGTTTGTGGAGAACTTCCATTGAAGTGAATGGAGACTTTCCTTCCTTTGCAAATAGAAGGCAGGGATGCTGACCCAGGTGAGGACCAAAAGGTTCAAGCCCTCCTACCCACCCACCACACACACAAAGGGTCCTTGCAAAGTACATGACAAGAAAGCAAATTCTGAGCTTTGATTCAGATCCATGTCAGTGTAGAAACGTGGAGGGAGGAACAGAAGGAGCAGTTAGAGTGGCACAATCCGACCTCACACCCCCTGTTCTGCATTGGATGGATCTGGTGGGGAAAGAGCTTGCTGGTGTGGGGGACTGCAATGTGTTTTAGGTACAGCTTCGCACCCACATTAGCCAGTCCTCAAATCTAAAGCATGTGTTGTGCCTCTGTTTACAGATGGTGCAACACATTCATGCAGGTATCTACATAAAAATGTAAGAATAAGAATGACAGAAGACAGGACCATCGAGGTTCAGCATGCTGCTTCCTACAGTGGCCACCCAGATGCATTGGGGAAGCCCACGAGTGGCAGTTTGAAAGCAACAGCCTACAGCAATGGTTGTTTTCCATCAGCTAGTATTCACTGGCATGTTGCCTATGAACCTACTGAAGTTGTTTTGTATAGTCATTGTGACCCATCCTGCATGAAGAGAACTTGGCCGGCATCAGAGCATTGAAAAACAACAACAGCTCCAAGAAGTATTGCCATAGCTGTGAGATTTCCTAACCCTCATCAAATAGCAAACAATCCAGTGCTGTTATAGATACTAATACAGAGTTATTGTGAGTTGATAGAAAATAGATTCCTAACTGTGCTTCTGTGGCTCCCTGGAATATTATGGCACCTTACACAATGAAAACCCAAATCCCAGTGATGAACAGACTTCAGGAAAATAGAAGACTGAAAAACTACTTGTAAGACGTAGCCCTTGAAACAAACCAGGGATCACTTATCACCTTTTCCTTCAATAATGTGCTGTTTCTTAACATCTCCACAACCTCTCCTAATCCCCAAAGTTCAAAGCTATTTGGATCCGAGTTTTTCAACCCTGACATTTCAGACTGACCCTGTTTTCACTTCGCACCAGTTCTACATCCCTGTGATGCTAGGATTGGCTAATGGGTATGAGGCATGTCTCCAGTGGCGAAATGCTGCACTATTAGAGCTTCTGGACTATTTTTACAATATTGCTTCATCCTAGCTGGCTGATGTAGAACGTGCTGTACCTGCAGGCCGCTCTTAAAAAACGAGAGAGAGAGAAATCTCAACAAGAGAGTTAAAGTGACCTTAAAAATCTTCTGTTCCATCCAATAACATATTTACAGCCCAGCCCTAGACATGTTTACACAGAAGTAAGCCCTGCCGAGTTCAATGAGGCTCCCTTCCTGGTAAGAATGTTTAGGATTGTGCCCTTAGGCACTTTAATTCCCTACACTTCCACTTTTAAAGATTCTAGGAATTGATTCATGCCTTAAATGTAGCATCCCTTCAGGCTATTGACAGCCCATTCGGCATTCCAGCATTTAACCAAAATGCATTTCATAACATCAAACACATTCAGAGATACATATCGCTGAAGGGAAGATGGAGAGTTATCGGCTGACAGGATTTCTAATCAGTTTTCCCTCACATGACTCCTGATACATCCTTAATATGCATTCTGGAAGAAGAAATGGCGAGTTTTTTTCTCTAACACACTCAAACAAAGGAAACATAGCATAGCAGAGTTTTTGCCATAGTCCTCAGCCTAGCACTGGTAATTGAAGGGTAAAAGTAGAGATGAAATAATGAACAGCCGTTTTCATGTTCATGAAGTGGATTCACATTTTCAAATCCTTTGATCTTTCTTAAGGTTTATACTCAGTCCCCTGAGAGCTCTCCACTTTCTCAGCTCAATTCTCATACAAAAACTAGCCCACATGCACAGCCCTAGTATCTGGGTGCTTTTCACTCAGTTTGTTAATTCTCCCATTTATTTCTCTGACCATCAATGGTTAATATAACAAAAATCAGGAAATAGCCTTATTTACGGATTCATAGTTGGGGCTAAAGAAACAGAAGGGGAGGGAAGAGCATGTATGGATATGTTAGCTCCACACTCCCTTCTTTGTGGCCCTACCCAGGTTCAAGGTCGACTCTTACCTGTACTCATAGATTTAGGCTTCTCTCCAGTTCTCATTGTTCCAGACTTAAGTTCAGTTCTCCATATTTCCTCATCTATTTGCAATTAAAAGAAGAAGTCCTCGTGAAATTTCATCAGTGCTGATTTCTCACAATATGCACCTGTTGTTTGTGGGCAACTTTGACTAATATACACATTTCTGAAAAGCAATTTCCCCTAATACAATGCATATCTGTATGTTATTTTCATCAATATACCTTCCTAAAGTATATGCATATATGTGTCCATTACACGGCTGGAGAACTTCATTGCAAAATTCAGTGAAGTGCATATTTCAAAGAATGACTTGTTTCGGTTTGCATATTGCCTTGGAAAGTTATTGTGTGTGAGCGACATAAAGCTGTGAACTTGCAGCACAATCTTAGGCATGTTTACTCAGGGTAAAATGGGTAAAATGGGAAGAATTGCAACCTTTATCTCATTAATTCTAATCACTTACACAGAAATCCACAACTAAATACATATTTCAACCCCTAGATACACACACAGTCACTTCCTCCTCATGCAGCCCTACACTACTGGAGAATTTGTGTTGTTGTTGTTATTTCAATTAATTACCCACCCTTCATCATCAGGTCCCACAGTGGGTTATCATCAGGTAACCACAGCAGGCTTGCCATATGTCAGGAAAAATCCTGACATGTCCTGGTTTTTGGTTGTAAAAATGGGGGGGGGGGATTTTGCCAAAACGGTAAAATGTCAGGGGAAACCCAGATGTATGGCAATGAAGAAAGAAGCAGAAATAGCTCCCAAAGCTTAAAATCACTAATTTTGGGTTTCCCCAATGAAGCTCAACAATTTGGGTTTGTTCCCAAATAAAACTCAACAATCTTGGGGTCGTTTTGTGTGTGTCAGGAATTTTACTTTTTGAAATATGGCAACCCTAAACAACAGTTAACTGTGGCAGGTTACAACCATGTAAAATTGAATATTAAAAGCAGTTTGAACAAATTGCAATTACAGGAATATGGTGAGTTCTGAAAAAACATATTTCAGGTGTCAGAGGCCAGGGTGGAGAGGTTCATCTCCAACATACAGCAGAAACTATATACTGAAGGCGCCATGTGCACCTGTGTGGGGAGGGACTACCACAGTCTTGGAACTTCCACAGAGAATGCCCTCTACCAGGCAGCCATTCCTTTAACTTTTGAAGGTGGTAGAACTACAAAGAGAGCACCCACAAATAAGCTCAACACCCAAGAGTGTCTGTAGCAAAGGAAGTAGTCTTTCAAATATTTGAAGCATAAGCCATTGGGGCCTTTAAACACTAATGTGAACACCTTGAATTGGGCCCAGAAATGAATTGGCAGCCAATATTCAGACCAATATCTCAGTCAATTACATGGATCTATCCCACCTGGTTGGCAAGGCACATGTGACTCCTATGCAACTGGAGTAGCCTTATGCAAGAGAGATTATTGCATAAGGAACTGGCTCCCACCTTGTTGGTCAGGAGCTGGGTTCTCCAGCTCATTCCTCCCACCATTCCTCTGTGCCCAACCAGTCCATGACGGTTATGTGTATCATCTGTGTACTAAGCCTTGGATGTATACTCATGAGTTCAATAAAAGTCTTGTTTCTGAAATAGGGCAATTCCTTATGTGAAAGGTTGGTGATCTCATAAGCTCAGCATTGCGCAGAAGAAGATGGAGCATATTCAGGCACTGAAGAAAACCTTTCAAGGAAAAGGTAGACACAATGCAACGAACACACTAGTTAAGTGGCTAGCACTTAGTTGTAAGGGAAATGTTTCTGACAGTTGCCAGAAAGGATAAGGTGGTAACTTTGAGTACAAGGCTGTAAAGAGGTACATGGTTAGAAAACAAGGTAAGGGTCAAGGGGACAAGATTGTGAAAGAAGTTACAGATCTAAGCATTTGCAACCTTTGCAGCTTCTTGCTCCAAAATGAACTTTATGCAGTGCAGATCAGTGGTTCCAACCCCACCTTGCATTTGGTCTCTCTTCTAAAATCTTTGTATCCAAAAGATCAGAAATCTAAATTTTAGGTCAGGAATGAAATATTTATACAGGTTTGCAAAAACTATTTCTGTAAGAATTATTTTTAATTGAGAACCATTAAGCCTGATCCTGCATGTCCCATTAATTACAATGAAACTTCCTCCCACAAAAAGGAGTTGCACAAGGATTGCCTCAAATTGGGGGTTGTCAAAATATACCAGAGAGAGAGAGAGAGAGAGAGAGAGAGAGAGAGAGAGCGCTTTGCTGTCCTGTTTGCAAAATGGAATTTGGAGGACTGGAAATGTTCTCTGCTCCTGCTGCGTACAGTTTTGTTTTGTCATCACCAAGCCAAATCTCATTGGCTATATAGGGTTGTCAATGAAGCCAAATCAGAGTGAAGACAAAAAACATTGCCTCACTCTGATTTGGTTTGGGGATAATGCCACACAGCTAATTTATTTGGCTACATGATGCTCCCTGAAGCTAAACTAGATGGAAAACAATGGTTCCTGTCCACACATTTTGTGAATAAAAGAAGAAAAACCTGGCAACCTAAAGTTTTCAGGACTACGGTCACTGTTGCTGCCAAGGCCATGAACAGACAAGAAAGAAGAGGCGGATAAGTTGAGCAAGAGAGTGCTTTCATGACATTTGCATTGGACCCCAACAAGGCCCCCTTCTGTGCTGAAAAGGTTATTTGAAAGAAAGAAAGAAAGAAAGAAAGAAAGAAAGAAAGAAAGAAAGAAAGAAAGAAAGAAAGAAAGAAAGAAAGAAATTAGAACCATGATGTGATCTACTCGTGAGTAAACAAGAAAAGGATCAGTCTGTGGCTGAAATGCCACATTCAAGGTTAATTTAGGCATTCCAGATCTGCCATGCGATGTTAGCTCTGCCCCCTGGTGCCCTCCATTTCTTGGGGAGAGAACTTCTACAGTGGGGAGCCTGATCTCATAGGCTTCCTGCATGATTTAGACTCCTGGTTTTCCAGAGTTCTAAATAGTGCTGGGTGCATACATGAGTAAGGAAGGCTTCCTGCTCCAGAAATGAGCATTGCCATTTTACGAGGGTAGTGGTAATGGTGACATAGGGCAAAGGAAACCTACCCTGCCAATTATGATGATAATATTAACTATATTATGGGATAGCCAACACGGTGCCCTCCAGATTGTCTTGGACTCCAACTCCCATCATGCTCAACCAGCATGGCTAATTGTCAGGGATAGTGGAAGGTGGAATCCTACAATACCCAGAAGGCACCAGTTGACTTACCTCTGCGACTACCATTAGTCACATTTAATAATCTCTTATAATGCTACACACATATAATGTTGTCTGCATATCATTTTAACACTCCTCTGGATCTTATTTTTCCACGAGAAAAACAGGAAGGCCCAAATGCTTTAAATTGTGCCAGAGCATCCTACCTTTGCTTAATTCATTATTCTGTACTATTTTTAGTGTGACAAAATACCTTTGTTCTGAACAAAAGAGAGATTCTTTCAAGACCTTGGGTAATGGCGGATAGGATTTTATGAAACCCTCAGGTGCCTCCAAGCCACTTTTGTCAAAGACTATTAGCAGAACAATGCAGAATTTAAACCAACTCTTGCTATTTTGTAAGCTTTCGTTTACTTACAATCCTGACTGATTTTCTCCTCCCATTGCGCTATCCTATTATTTTGCAAACTCAAATGCCCTGCCTCATTGCTCACATACTACCTCTCAAAACATTTTTACCTTCTTAGCACATAATCATGGCATCCAATTCCTGTCTGTCTGTATTACATTATCAAAGTTATCCCGCCTAACGGATTTTCAGTTTCTTATCCTAATAGCATATCTTTCCTGTTTTGTATTTTAACATATATAGAGTCTCCAGTTATTTTCTTTGCTATCTTTTTATGGAACCCTGCATGCATACATATAGTATTAATGTGGAGTGAATATATTCAAGGACAAAGGAGGATTAAGAGTGGGTTAATCTCCAGATGTAGTTCTGAAAACAGCTAAAACAACTCAATTGCAAGCACTCTCAGAGCACCAGAATATGCCCAGAGATGCACAAATATGAACTGGGATGTACAAAATTCCCCTTGGAGGGCTGTTTTCTACATTAATGTATACCCCGAGCATTTTCCCCACCTTCTCAACTGGTCAGTGGTGCATTTAACTTGTGTTTTCAGGAACAATAATATTTCAGATAAATAGAACTGGCAGTGGCTGGAGCTCTTTTGCATAGTGAGGACTGCTTTGATGGAATCCACTAAGTTAGCAGTCCTCTGCACATTTAACTAGAGTCAGTCAAATTAAATTCAATGGGAGTTTCTTCCAAATAAACATGCACAATTTTTTGCACCAAACCAGTTTCTGAATGACAGCCAGTGGTATCCATCTTCCAGCAGAAGGGACTTGCATTTGTGCAACAGAACACTGCCTTCCTTTCCTCTCTCCTTTGCACTTCTAAAAGGCTGGGGGATTCTCTAAAGCAGAGGCTGTACCCAATACAATTGTTTTGAATAAACTGTGGATTTTCCTCATGCTCAGAGTGTATCTGATCTCTAAGACATGGAGAATAAATTTGGCCATCAGTGTAGTGAGATTGCTATATAGGACTGAGACTGTCCAGATTCAGATCCCCAGTCAGTCATTTAGCTCACTGGGTGACCTTGAGATACTTATATCTCTCAGCCCACCTTACTTCACAGAGTTGCTATGAGGATAACAAGGAGGAGAAATATGTACATTGCCTTGAATTCCTTAGGGGAAAAGTACCTGAAGAGACAGATGCTCCCAAATCTTGAGGTCATCTGCAGAGGCTCTCCTCCAGATGTCCCAAGCATCTCAGGTGAGGCAGGTGGCAACTAGAGAGAAGGCCTTATTGGTGGTGGCACCTCATTTATGGAATTCCCTCCCCAATAAATTTGCTTGGCACCAGTACTACAGTATTGCCAGTGCCAAAGAAAGAGGCTTTGTATTCCCAAGCTTCTTTATGTATTATCATTTTAACATCCTACAATTAACTACATTTTTTGTTTGATATTTAAAAATCATGTCTTTGCAAACCACTCTGGATACATTGCTACAGGGTGATGCATAAATATTTGAAAGAAATGAATAATATGTAACAAATCAAGCATGAGTTAATAATCTGCTAGGGACAAATTGAAAGGTAGAGAAATCATCATGTTGTCTTCTATACATTATAAAGTACCTAACTGTTCCCTATACTAAAAATTGTGGAAGATCTTCAACCCAAAGTTTTAAGGCAGCTTCTACCTAAGGACTGTTCTCCTGGATCTTGAATTCTGGGTGCTTTTTATATATGATGGCAATAGGTTTGAAATGGTTTATTTCTGCATTCTGAAGGTGAGATAATCTGCCTATTATAAAAAGCTTTAGTGCTTTCCAGTAAGTTAATGGACTTTGGAATTAGTTTGCTTATGTGTCTCTACACAGAAAGTGACTCAGTGGTGAATGACAGCAGCCCGCACTTTGAACTTAATAGAGCAATACAGCTCACATTCCTGTCTGCACCTGACTGAAGCAGGAAAGGAGGGAGCGTGCTTCTTACCTTCTAGAGCAGTCAAGGTATCATATCCTGCAGAGGGAAATAGAATATTCTTGTGTGAGAGGGGATGGGGCAGATTATGGTAGCCCAATGCCATAGCCTACCAGATAACAAGGGGTCCAACACAATCCACTGTCAAGTGCACCACAACTAGGGACTCAGCTTTACAGCTGCAAGTATAATGTTTTAAGTGCATTATACAAATTTGACACTAGATGGTGAAGGTGAGCTTATGGCAAATTCAATATATTTTTCAAAACGTTTTTTTAAAAAACATTTTCACAGCGTTTTTTAGATTCCACCAGGGAGCAGGAACTGAAACTGTATGCCGGTCGGCAAAAGCACTAAGACTAGCTTCACAATATACACCATGAATGCAATGCTGTAAGTTGATACATTGGCTGATAAGATATAGCAGATGTTATTACTCTGACACTGAGGACAAAACTCAAGGCCTAGTTCCTTTGCACTACCAGGCTACGGTTCTACAATGAGAATGAGCACTGCCAGTCAATGAGTCATCGGTGTGCTTGTTTTTTATTAGCTACATCTGAAGAGGTCCCACTCCAGCTGTTTTCTTTCATTTGAGAAAGACTCACTGTGACATAATTTGTGAACATCATCTCAACTGGCTGATTCCCAATTTGGTCCCTGGTTGTTTATTATCATGTTTTCAGTTGCTCCTTCCATCCAGCTCCATAGTTCCAGCCCTGAAGCCTCCCTGCTCCAGCTGCATTAGAGAACCATCAATTCACACGGCACCTCAAAGCATGAAATCAAACGGAGGATGGGGAGAGAGAAATCCCTTCCCTTCTTCAGCAGGAGAGGCAGGGAGGGAGAAAGGGCAACTATAACAGAGGATAAAATGGTTACATGCCAACCCAATATCCAAACAGTGTGAGATTCCAGGAGCACTTATCCAGGGTCCATGTTTCCATTTGAACAATGAGGCACAGTCAAGACTGTGGTTTCTTTACGATACATTTATTATGATATCATACCCACTAACATTCCTCAGATGAAAATAGGGACATTCCTCAGATGAAAATAGCTTCCTCACCCACCGTCCACCCCTATAACTACCTTGCCCCCACCCCTCAAACTCGAGCCCCTGTCAGGCCTGCCTGCCCTCTGCCAGCTACACCCTTCCACATCACCCCCCCCAACCCCAGGGCCCACTCCTCCCCAGGGTCTCCTCCAGCTGACGCCCTCTCTGCAGGCTTGACCTGGCTCACTTTCTCCTCCTTGTTTTTATTTGGCATAGCCAGCTAGATGGGTGGCTGGGGGCCTGCAAGGCCAGAGCCTCCTACATCAGGGATGGTGGAGATATTGGTGGCGTCCCTGTTGCCTTGCTCCCCCTTCCTCCTTCTCCCACTACTGGTGCTGCTGCTAACTCCCTGGCTCCCTCCTTCAGACCCAGAGTAAGACTCTTCTCTCTTCCCCCAACCCCACCTTCTCCGACTCCCGGGAGAGGCAGCAACGGAGGTGGCAAAGGAGGAGGAGGTTGCCTCAGACAGCAAGTACCTCTTCCCTCTGCTTCCCCCCCACATGAAGCCATTTCCAGTTAGTGTACCTCAACAAAGATGGAAATTCAGGATTCTGTGTGACAAAGTGAGAAGCCATGGTGGCTTAATGGTTTTTGTGATGGTCCCGGCATTTTGGGGGCAGTTGGAGAGGATTGTGATATATGGCTATATGATATGTGGTTTATCTACACACACACCCCTGAGCCGGGGGGGGGGGTACCCAGCATTACACAAGGGTTTCGCCTCCTCCATAAATGCAGCTTTAGGTTTCAATAGACACCAGCCATTTCTCTGCCTCCGCAGTCAGCTCACTGCTTGCGAACTTGCTTTGCTCCTGTGTCCCGCTAAGGACACAGCACCCTCATGCTAACACCTCTGCAGGAGGCTAGTCCTGGCTTAATTAGCCTTTCACATGTTGATTCCCTAGGATTAGCAAAGGTCTAATACACAATGTAATAAGTTTGTTGAATGTAATCAAAGGATTAAAGCGTTTAACAGACATCTTAAGACACACAGGTTTGACATCCCATTTTAACACACAAACTGTAATTAAATTCTAACGTTTACTGAGCCCAGGCATTTAGCACACACAAACTTATAACAATATCCACAAATTGATGCCACTTAGGCTTTGTTGTGCCAGGGGTGATGACAAAGAAGCTGCATTTCCACAAAGCAGGTGGATGACACGCACCCCACCCCCAATATTCAAACAATATATTGCTCACAATGTACATTTTGCTTCCTTGACGTTTCTCCTTTTTGTTTCTCTCTGTTAATGAACAACGTGTCATGACATTATTCACTCTAGTAAGAAATTACTGACTGACAAGCATAATGAACATTTCCACCCCTCAGAGCTTGAACTTCTGAAAGCTTTTCTTACCAGGAATTGGAAGTTTACACATAAACACCTAACTTAAAAAAAAAAAATCCTCATCTTTCCCTACAATAATTTATAATGGAACATTGCGCTGTATAATTAAGAGCATCCATATATAATGGAGCATCTCAGTCTGGCTTGCACAAACATTATCTGTTTGGCTTGTTTACTGAACTTTACCTAGAGAAATTCAACCAGGTCACCCATCACAACCACCCTTTAAAAAAATTACTAGTATTTTGGAAATTCTTATCTAACTTCCTCAGATTTGCTGCAGATGTTTCCTGGGAACAGAACGCTAGGCTGCATCACCAACGCACTGCCAGGTTTATCCTAAGCACTAGGCACTTGTGCCAGTATTGAAAGACAATGCAACATAAATAAGGCACAGGAATGAAATGGTTTCTTACAAGAAAAGCAAACGGTCAAACCAAACACCAAAACAACAGCAACATTGTTTCCCCCAAATCTTAGTTAGCAACGTTAAGCTCCAGTAAGAGACAATGGTTTGGCAGCCTGCCTTTCTGAGAATATGGCCTATATATGTGTGTGTGTCCTATACATAAAAAACAGATATAAACACTTAGTTCTTGCTCCTCGCATGCCTAATTTAAACACTAATGAACTACACACGTTAGCAGCAAGACTCGAACTGCAGAAATAGACTATTGATTGAGCTGTGTTGGAAGATGGAGAATTTTTGTTGATCTACTTGCTGGGTGGACAATTCAGAGCACTCTGAGGGCCATTTTAATGTATTTATGGAGGGCCACATCAGTACCTGGAGTATATTTGTTTTCCCATTTTAACCCAGCATTTGTTTTTCTGTCTATTAACTGTTATCCCTCTCTGCACTCCATAGCAGCCTCTTGATCGACCATATCATGAGGCAGTCAGCCAACCTAGGCAGCTGACTTTATGAAAGAGCAACAAACTGTGAGTTGTTTAATTCATTGCTATTGTATTCACTGCCGGGGGGGGTGGTTGCATGTGGGATTTTCTGCCTCAGGTGCCAAAATTACTTAACTGGCTTTGGGATCTATGCACTTCACCTTGGGACTGGGGTGGGTGCGAGCAGGAAACATCATTTAGGGAACCCTATGTTGTGAGGCCTGATCTGCTTTATACACATCAGCATGATGTTGCAACAAGAGACGCAGGGCAATGTGCTTTGCCAATTGTGCCCACCTCTGCTGTCCAAAGGTAATTTGTTTATGAAATATGAGTCTGCCATGCATTTAGCTAAATGTCAGTGATGGGGCTGACCTTCAGAACAACGTACTGAATACTCAAGTGCAGGGAAAATGTTTTTGTGAGGTTCATTTAGCACAATGGCTTTTTGATCTATAAATACAAAGCAAGCATCTTTCATAAAGCTTCAGGGGAACTTCTGTAAAGGGGAGATAATGGGCCATGCATCCTGATCCAGTATGCTCCCGGCAAAGGCCAGTCTTGGTACCCAGGGACCGATTATGCAGCACAATACCCCCTTTTGTGGTGTAACTCACTGCAGAGAGTGGCCACCTTGCAGTTAAGGACTTTGCAGAGAAATTAGAGAGCATTGCTCTGCCAAATAAGCATTGAAGACTACAAACTCAAAAAACAACAACACCTTAATAGGGTTCATCTAACTCAAGGGGACTTCAATAAATAACCTTAGGATTGCACTTCATTTCCAAGTCAATTGATTAATTGCATTTTCAGTCTTGGAAAAGTTCAGGGCTCATCGTCTCCCCCGCTCTCATCCTCACAATAACCTTGTGAGGTAGAATAGGCTTTATGAGAGATTGCTTCAAAGTTGCCCTATGAGGTCCACAGCGGAGCATTTGAATCCAGCTTGTTCTATTGCTGAATGGTTGAGAAACATTCTGTAATTCAAGCCCAGCACTTTTATCCTACTCGTTGTTGCATGTGGATAACAATTGTGTTCTTGACCCACACAGCATTTTCTTCAAACTAAAATACATACTCTGTAATTCCAGCCTTTCTCGAAATAACTTTCTACCCACATCATTCATCATCCTTTTATGTCTCCACTGAATCCTTTCAAAATTGTCCAACATTCTCCTTATATGAATGTAGCGCCTACAGCCATGTACAGTATTGTTTGTGGTGGGGTGCCTATAAATGCAACCATCGTCATATAAAAAACAAGGAAAATGCCTGTCTTTCAAATAATCTCATTGGAATGCATGATATCATGCCAGATGAAGCAGAATGCTCACAAAGGCAATTACTGTTACTGCAAAATACAATTTTCATTGTGCTGAGCAGGAAAGAACAAACCTAACTTCTCTATGAAAATAAAATTCTAAATCACAGGATAAGCCAATAAGGCTCTACGCATTCTACATTTCTGATGTTCTGTTTGAAATAGGTTGATTTGTACAAGGATTTCAACTAGCTAGTCTCGAATTCTGTACCCACACCAGTGATTGTTCCAAGTATAAAAGTCCATGAACCATTTATTCTGCTAAAGGAGCTAATATTCATATATATAGTTTCCCCGCATAGAAATGTTGAACAAAGCTAGCTGTGAGATGGCGCTACTTAAGAGGCTTTTATATGAAACTGGCATGAAATGCTTCACTGCAGGGGAACAACATTTAAAACTCTGTTTTCAATTAGCAGGTTATACAGAAAATCTATTTGTTTTGATGCTGGACTGGATATGATCATGCCTACTGTTCAAAGACAGAACTAAGGATGTTGTTCCAAGGCAATTATTCCTTTATCACACGCTTGCACAGCATGAGTCTAAGCCTGGGTGGACTCCCGTTCAGGGTCGCCCAGGGTCCGTTTGATTGTGTATCCTTCCAATAAAAGTAGTACAACGGTTTTAATTGTAGAGAATGAAGGGAAAGAATTGGAGTACATGATTATGCTTGCTCTGCAACAACCCAGGTGGGAAACAGCAGCATCACCATTACGGCATGTTTGCCATCTTATTCATCATTTAATGAATTCATACCATAGGCCCAATTCATACTTAAGACGTAGCTTAGCACAAATGAGCAAATATGCTGGGTCTTGGAGATCATAGCTGCTCTGCTTCTCCTCCAGTCCTGCTCCTGGTGCATGTTGTTGTTGTTTAGTCATCTTAGTCGTGTTCGACTCTCCGTGACCCCATGAACCAGAGCATGCCTTGGAAACTCTCACTTTCTTCTCAAAGCTTCTCCTTTTTTTATGTCCATGGAGTTTTCTTGGCAAAATACTGGAGTGGTTTGCCAGTTCCTTCTCCAGGTGGATCACATTGAGTCTAAACTCTCGGCTATGTCCTGTCCATCTTGGGTGGCCCTGCACAGCATAGCTCAGAGTTTCTTGGAGTTATTCAAGGCCCTTTGCCATGACAAGGCAGTGATCCATGAAGGGGTTCTGGTGCATACCTTGTCTCAAATCACTTTGTCCCTGCTTCTTGTTTGTTCCCAAAGTAAAACTGATGCAGAGATTGCATTTTTTAAGCTTGAGCCCTAACTTTCCAATTCTGCTTCCATGGGAGTTTCACCATATTTTTATCCATTGAAACAATAATATTTTTGATGTCCATATTTACGCAGAGGTCAAGCCCACTGCGTTCAGTGATCTATCTTCCTGGGAAAGTGGTATTTCTTTTTTCTTTGGAAGATCTCAGAGTGGCACTGGTTAAAGTTAAACAGTTAAACAGCAGTACATAAAGTACATTTCCAAACTGACTATATATGATTGCAGTTGGTTTGGCACTCTTTTAGCTAGATGAATTTGCTACAATCTACCAGAAGCATCCCATTTAGATGGGCTGGAACTGCAGCTGGAACTGCAGCTGGAACTGCTATCTTTGGGGGGGAACTTCCAGACTCAGAGAAACCTTCCTGTAACCATTGCTTCAGTCAGTCTTTCTTAAAAACTATGAATATTCTAGTTCAATCTTTTTTTAACACTATGCAGTTGACTTTTATTTCTTAGATACACCTCATCCTACCACCATTCTCTTTAACTCAATCCCATTGCAATGGAATATTAATTATCTGAATTGAATGTGTATTATATGGTTCAGCATTGTTGTTGTTGACATCTGTCTGTCTCAAAAGACAATGGAGTGCGGCTCTGGGAGTGAAGTCAAACTTCTGCATTAGCAGCACCAAAGTGACCTCCATGGAACACAAGCCTGGGCAATGTGTATGGAGGTCCTGGGCTGCCCAGATGACAAGACCCCCCCCCCTCTTGGCCTTCCTGATGTGGTTCAAAGGAAAGCAGAACAATATGTG
The DNA here is from genome assembly GCF_965112155.1 of Podarcis liolepis. Classification (NCBI taxonomy): domain Eukaryota; kingdom Metazoa; phylum Chordata; class Lepidosauria; order Squamata; family Lacertidae; genus Podarcis; species Podarcis liolepis. The sequence continues at coordinate 56,402,511 of NC_139557.1, read as the reverse complement.
TTTGGCACCAGCTTGACTGCAGGAGTTGCTAGAAGGAAGCAGATAAGGTGCCATCCAACCATCTTAGAGACTCCACTGGATTAGTGTGGGGTTTACTCCTTGGCCTTTTCTTCTCCTGAAGATATCATGCAAGGCAGCAGAGCCTGTTTTCACATGCAGAAAAAGTTCCTGAAACCCATCTGCTCCCCTCACCTAATTTAGCCAGCCAGTCAAAGCTGTTTCCTGGGGTGTGGCCACTGTTGCAGTGTGACAGCTTCCAGGAGCCACAGATGAGAGCTGAGTGCAGGGTGGGGACCTAAGGTAGACAAACTACCCCAGAAGGAGCATGACATGTCCCCCACCAGAGGTACCATCCCCCCTAACAATCCATATGCTCCAGCATTAACCTTCACTGGTTTTTCTTTTATTTATACAAGATCTCCCAACACTCGTGCAACTGATTCTGTTTATCTTACAAGTCCCATCTTGACATCAGCACTATTGTTGAAGAGCTTATCTGCTTTTGACATTCTAATCATACGCACACTCAAATTAAAGCTTTTGTCCTTGCATTCTACAGAGAATTGTCCACACAAGCTCTTAAGTGCTCCTCAAACAATCAAGGCAAAGATATTTGGCTGAGTTTAAGCCCATCCTGTCTTCTCAACACCACTGATTTGGACATCAATGGAGGATATTAATTATTTAACCCTTACTGCAAGTATGGGGAACCTCCTAAGACCTCTCTTTCTGACCCCCTAAGACTCTCCCCAGGACATACCCTCTCCCTAGCCACACTTCCAACTATCCCTGCTTCACATCCTCCTAGAATATGTCCTTGAACCTTGAATATGCCTTTTGCCTGGATGGATGGAGGATTGAGAGGTGTGTGTAGAAAGCAGCCTGCTGGATAAAGGTAAAGTTCATATTAAATTCTCCATCCACTTTTTGGCATACCCGGAAGGGAATGCAGCCCTCGTTCCTGAAAAAAAGTTACCCATCCCTACATTAGAGTTCTGGAGCCATGCCCTCCTAGCATGTGGAGTGCTGTACACTATACAGGAGAGTCCGTTTACTATGCAGCAAGGAAATGGAGATTTTAAAAAAACAAAATCCTCCTCTCATCACAGTGCAACAGAGCTACCAGGATAGGAATTGCTTCACAATCCAAGGACTCTGACGCAACAAGAGGCCACCACAACACTGTTCCCTAGCTAAGGAGCAAACTGTGAAAGCCTTTCCTTGATCTATTCTAGAGTTTGGGCAGAGTTGGCTAATTTCTTTTTTCTCAGTGCTAGAGTTTGGAAGCCCACCGATCCCTTCTTGTGGTCTAGACTGAGAATGTGGAATCTGTGGCCCTCCATACGTTGTTCCGTCAGATATTAGCCAACATGACCATCGGTAAGGGATGATGGGAATTATACTATGACACATCTGGAGAGCCACAGGATACCCATTCCCAGTCTAAGGGTTGCATAAAGGAAACCCATGTTATATTACTAGAGGACCAGCTTATTTCTTTGGGAGGCTGAATTAGCAACCACAGAATATAGGGGAGCAGAAGGAATGCACTGATCATCTGGGATCTTTTTTTCACAAAAATGCTAGCAGTGTGCATTGCAAAAGTTCCTATTTGCATGAGGCAATCTGAGAAAACAAGTACTTTTTGTTCTCTGTTAAAGAAGGTTATCTGATGACATAGAAAAGTAAATAAGAATTGTAAATAAATTACCAAACTGAAGTCTTAAATGCTGTTCCTGAAAATGGGTGCAGGTATATTTCTCGCATAGGGATAGCTTGTAATGTGCATTTATTAGCAACATATATGAATAGCAAATTACTTCATAAATTAAGGTGTTGGGTTACCGTGTGCCAACCCCCTTTTATTCTGCTGGTAGTGCAAATTTAAGAATAACGCATTTGTTACTAGGTCCTCCAACAAGATAAAACACACAGCGGCATTATGCAGTAATTTGGATATTTTACTGAGTATATATTCCAGCATTATATTTCATGCCTCATTTGTTGGAAAACTCATTAGATTAGTGCGACACCAAGCTTTAATGCAGTAAGTTCAGAGTCTGCCCCTCCCTTCAACCCCCCACGAAGCTGAACTCTGCTTGTTTTCTTTTGTGCTTGAATTAATAAGTGGCAAATGTGTTCATTCTCTTAGCATTTGTGTACAATGTGGTGGTAGATCTATATTTTGAGAGAATAGGAGGAGCTGTAAAAAGAAATTGTGCCCTTGGGCTTATGAGATAAAAAGTCTCCCCTCACACAGTTTACATTTGCAGGGCACAATCTCCTCATCTATTAAACTCTGCAGGAGTTTCCTTTGACTCGTACATAGATTACGCAATAGTTTTCTGAACTTTCGGTGTGTGGCCCAAGAGCAGCATTAAGCAAGCAACTGAAATGAATAATCGTTGACAAAGAGAAAGAGTGAGCAAGCAAAGAGCTGCACTTAAGCATAGTTTTAACCACTGGCTCACTGAAAGAATTACTATTATTCCATTGCTTTACCAGTGCACTCTAGGAGTGCTTCCAAATGGGCTCTTACTGAGGGGTAGGTATTATTCACACATGCAAATTTTTCATGAGATCCACCCAACATAATTGGCATCAAAACACTGGCCCATATTTCCCCCCATTTAATTCAGATTTCACTCCCCCCCTTCTTAAAAACATAAATTATGATATCTGAATGAACCATCTGCATTATTTAAGCTCGCATCTAGAAACACACTGTGCTTTGGGGAGGGGGGCATATAAAAATAATATGCCAACAAAAGGTAGTATGATGATCAGATGTTAATGAAGCGGTTAGTAGCACCCAAACCAGACAATTTTTGTTCTGTCTACAGAGGGCAAAATCCAGCAGACCTTTATCATTATTAATCCCATTGAAATCAATAGAATTTAATCAAGCCACAATCAAGTCACCTTCCACTTATATTATTTGTTTTTAGCATATATCCCACCTACTTTCAAAGGAACTCAAGGCAGGTAACAAGTCACAATACCAAAACAGTATCTCCACTACAAACTATCTTCCAATTGAAAACAAAATGAAGCTCAGTAATAGTTCTAGCACTGCCAAGCACCAAGCAGAAAGATCAGTCAAAAGCGCATCTGTTTCTGCTACTTCAAACCATAGAGTGATGGGGCATTGTGTCACTTGCTTGACCAGGCATTCCATGGGTTGCCCACAGAAAATGCTCTAGCCATTGTTGCCACCCACTCTGCTTCTTCACAAGGTCAAGGGATCTAAAGCAGGGAGCACATTGGGAAGAATGTATTGAAGAAGGCAGTCCCACTGCTTCCAATGGAACTTAATCACAACATAAAATGACTTCTGTGGGGATATGATACACTGTCACATTTTTAAAAGGAGCAGTAAAAGAGACGGGAAGACAAAAAGATGCAGGTACCTCCTCCGATCAACAGGGGAAAGGCATGGATGTGCTCCCTTACGGAAAGAAGCTTTTGCACCTCTCTTCAGTTCAGAGCAGACAGAAGGGTTGGTGTCCAGTCCTAGCATCTAGTGGCTTAGTTTAGTGTGGCATTCAAAAGGACTATTGAGGAACAAAGATGCTGCACAGTCTTCCTAAGACATAATTTGGCTTATTGTGTGGTGCAAACCAGGCCATTGAGTAAGAATTTAGAGACGCAAAACCCTAGTGTGCACTCCAGCATAGCATCCTCTGTGATTTTGGTCTGGAGTTTACTGAGGACTGAAGGGTCTTGGCCAGTTGGAGAGGTGATGATGCTCTAGAGATTCAGATTCTCTTCTTGAGGCATGTGAACTCCTGGCTTCGGCCGCAGAGCCAGATTGGGTGTTAAATTCTCTTCCTCTGAGTAGCCTGCAACATGCTCTTCATCAGACAGCATCCTTGTAGGAAGCTCCCACTAGCTCACATCTGCTGCCCAAGCACTGCCTGAGGCCTCTGGGATGTGGGATGCCTGTGCTTCCACACAACGCTCATTTGTTTTCCTAATACTCATTTTGCACTATAAGCCCTAACTGAATGGCTATGAAAAGAAAAATAAAATCCACTCTGAACTCTTGCCTCAGACACGCACAGGGAGGAAAGCTCAGTAAATCATTAGAGGTGGCAGCTGGCCCTGCTGGCACAGAGGCCTGGTATTCCTGGAACTTTTGGATGCTGAAAGTCTCTTATAAAATTAAAAGGTCTGACAAAGACCACTTACCGCCAGCTGGAGGGAAGCGGCAGTTACGGGCTGGCGCAGTCACAGTGGAGCTGGTCGGTCTTTTTGCTTCAGCACAACCAAGGGAGGTTGTCACTTGCTCCTGCACCAGCCACACCAATAGCAGCCCATTGTGGGCGAGCTAGGGGGGCACAGTCTTAGGAGCCTAGGACTCAGCTTCAAGCAGCACTGGATTCCCCACCACCACCCTAATATTTATGGTGTATGACTGCCCATGGGTAAGCAGGCAGGCCCTGCATAAGAAGAAGAAGAAGAAGAAGAAGAAGAAGAGTTTGGATTTGATATCCCGCTTTATCACTACCCGAAGGAGTCTCAAAGCGGCTAACATTCTCCTTTCCCTTCCTCCCCCACAACAAACACTCTGTGAGGTGAGTGAGGCTGAGAGACTTCAGAGAAGTGTGACTGGCCCAAGGTCACCCAGCAGCTGCATGTGGAGGAGCGGAGACGCGAACCCGGTTCCCCAGATTACGAATCTACTGTTCTTAACCACTACACCACATAGAGAGTGGCTTGGGCAACTCAGTCAGATGGGTGGCATAGAAATAATAAAAACATTATTATTACTTGCTTTGGAAGTCTTCAGCCACCATATTTGTGACCAGGGAGGAATTTGCTTTCAGACCATTTGGGCCTGCCTAGGGCTTTCACCTACCTTATAGCAATTGTGACTACTCAATGGCAGATAAGGCATTGGATTGCATCCATAGCCTAGATGGATGGCGGGGGTGGTTGGGAGCTCCACTCCCCGCTCCAAGGTATCAGGTTTTCCTGGTAAGGGATCCAAGGGAAGATGCATTTGTCCTGATGCGCAGATGCAGGATGACGGGCCATAGCACTCCCAAAATGGCGATCTTGGAGGGTGATCCTTAACCTTGGTTAACCCTGCTGACTAATCAACCTGCAGACAAGTTGAGCGATTCAGGATAAACAGCCAATGCCTGCTGACATCTGTAATCAATAAAGTTGTTGCCTGTTTTTAATCCCCCCCCCCCGCAAAAAATGGTTGTACTGTGTTTATTGCAACTTCACCATGCCTTGGCTCCACCACTCCGCAGCTTCACTGTGCTGGACCTGAAATTACAGAATTCAACAAAATGTGGTCTTTAAATCTCTTTGCTATTCAATCTCTGGCATTAAAGCAACAGAAGAATGCTGATGGGAAAATTATGCACAAAATCTGGCCTAAGAAATAGTTTTTAGGCGGCTGCCTTGACCTGGTAGATACAGCTTGGCTGTGATATAGACCTGAGGGGATTCAGTTCAAATTCTAATTTTGCAACAGATTTGCTTACATTTTCACTTCTCCCTTTGTAAAACAGTAGCAGTAGAAGCATTATGGGTTGTATACAGAGTTTCACAAGTGGAAAGCAAGTTTGTGCAATTGATCTTTCCCTTCCCATCGCCACAGCCCCATAATCTCCAGAGGGTTGGAGGGATCTATGAACATTGTGGGCTGCAACACGTAGGGCTGTATTGAGACAAGTCACAAGAATATTTCTCAAAATTGGATAGAGAAAGCTTGCATGAGTGGAGCTCTATTGATGCAACATAGGAACACAGGAACCATACTGGCTCAGACCATTGTTCTACCTAGTTCAGTATTGTCCATACTGACCAACAGCACCTCTCTGGGATTTCAGACAAAATTCTCTCCCAAATCTAAACTGAGGATTGAACTGGTATTTTCCACATGCAAAGCAGATGCTTACCATTAAGGTATAGTCCTTTGCCTGTGTCAGTCCTCCATTGCTGTCATAATAAACAATTTTTACAACAATTATACAATTGTTCCCAGACGTTCCTGGGAACATGCCCTATTGAACATAATAGGACTTACTTCTGAGTAAGCAAACATGCATAAGTTTGCACCCCACACCCTGAAAAACAATTTAAATTTCCCACAGTCTAAAAAACCAACAACAAAGAAACTGTTTTTAGGTTTCTCTAAAAACATATGGGGCAAGACACAGTTTTGGATTTAACAGATGAGATCCAGATCCAAATAACTACATAAATCACAATGACACAGAGCAGATCTGAAACAGATTGGTCTGTTTTCAAATGCTGCAGATTCAAGGTGAATCTTGTGGTCACCACAAGCCCCTAGTACACACTGTGGATGGGCCAAATTTGTCATTCAGTAAAGTGTGTTCTCCCTCATGGAGAGCACAGGTTGCGGGCGGGGCTGACAAGACACCTCACTGTTACTAGGCAAATGGTTTGGCCATCCTTTAAGCAGGGGCTGGCTGTTACTGGGGAAATCTAGATGTTGCCATTTGTTGATTGACAGCCCTATTTGTTAAATACAATGCTCACAGCGAGGAACTTCCTCTTTTTGCTGCTTACTTCGGATCACCTGCCCTCCCTTCCCTAATTTTAGGCTGTTTGCTTGACCTTGCTATGCCTGTCATGGGGTCGTCTGCTTTGGGGCAGGGGCCTGGTAGGAATTTTGTCCATTTGGCTGATTAGTGTGTGCCACTTGGTTTTTGCCTACTGCATAGCAAATCGTCACAACTTGTAAGGTTTGCGGTTAGGCATTGGTCTTGGAATTGGTTGGTGGAGGGGTATGGATTCGGCTGTGCCTGCCCCTCCAAAATGCTGCTGGTGGTGGAGGGGTATGGATTCGGCTGTGCCTGCCCCCCAAAATGCTGCTGCTGCTTCAAGGGTTTTCCGTTAAAGGAACCCAGGGGCTCCCCATGCTTTTGTCCGAGACCCCCTGGCAAGGGGCTAGGGCCACGCAAGCCCCTGGGAGCATTCTGGGGAGAGGTGAGGCATGGTTCCCAGTCCCGTCTCTCTTCCCAGGTGACTTACCCTTGCTGACTTCACGGGGGGTGCAAATGTCAGAGCTGTCCCCGTGCGGGGTCAGTTAGTGCTACCAATGCCTAAGCAACCACTCACATTGCTGTAATTTGAATAAAGCTGTGGCCAAAATTATGCCAAAAACCTTAAACAAAAATTAAGTGTCAATTGTGTTTTTTGGGGGGAGGGTGTCTTGGGGACCTCGACGCGCAACAGCCCATCAGGCCTCAAAGATGCTGTTCTGAAAAGTTCCACAGCCTTTCAGAGAAATGTTTGTTTGTTTGTTTGGCATGGGGGACAGGACACTATAGCAGAAGATGAGAGCTTAAAAACCTCCAAGCATCGATAAGAAACTGGATGTGGTGTTTTGGGATTCAAAGATGGTACATAATGAGACCTCCAGGTATAGGGTGGTATATAAATTCAATAAATAATAATGATAGATATAGCCCACAATCATCTTGGCCTAATCATACTTAACTTGGAAATATATTCTATTGAAATAATTGGACTTATTTCCAAGTAGCAGCAAAATGCAGAATATGAAATGTAGGGAATCAGCATGCACATATGTGAACAGTCCAGTTGGCTTTTTTTAATGGGAGAGAGAGTTAAATTGCTAGAATAGGGTGTGAAATTTAAGTATTGTATGTATATAACCTGTAAACAAGGGGTTTTATTGGAATGACAGCTCCAAAGAGAATCTGTTATCTTTCAGGGGTGTGTGTGGAGGGAATGCAGAAGAGCATTATATATCAATATGATTGATAGTGAAGAAACAAAGAGTGACAATGTGGAAGAAACAGTATCAGTGTGCGGACTAAGATCACCTTGGGCAACACTGATAAAACAAACTCTGCTGGAGCAGCAAAGAAGGGGGGTTGGGGTCTGCTATGGATCCTTGCTGTTTAATCTGATTCCTTTTTTGTAAGATAATGGGTTTCTAGACAGTGGAAATGCTGATGATCCAGTCTATTTGGATTTCAGTACCCCATTTGATACACCACCACATGGGAAATTAATAGTTACGCTGGAGAAGATGTGGATTAATACAGGTACTGGAAGATAAGCATGCAGTTAGATAAAGGTGAGAAGGAAAAACAGACTGACAAGCAAATGTCTGAACCAAGAGAGGATCGTAACTCCATGATAAGAGGCCACTCTATTCAACATTTCCACCACTGTATCTCTCTGACAATGGAATAAGGAAAACATTAACAGAATTTGCTGAGACCCAAGATTTTGAATACATCATTGGTGTGGTTGAGGGCTAGGAACTACTAGAAGAGAATGAAAATGTAATAGACTACAAATTGCAAGGTTATGCATGAAGAGTAGTTAAAGGCTTTACTATGTATTTCGCTATGTGCTTAGTTATATAGTTAGTATTTTGGTAGGGTGATTTTTTTAAAAAAAGTTTAACAAATTGAGAAAGAGAGAGACAGGGCTGTGAAATTGCATGCCACGGTTGTTCAAAAAGTATTATGATATCATGAGAACGCCAATACAATTGCTCCTTTGTTGTAACTATGAAATCAATGGAAACTTCCTAGTGAAAAATTGCAGGAGTGTGGGTTTTGTACCATGCATTCCCTGATATACTGAGCATACTTTGTTTTCTTGCCTCAGTGCTACAGACTGAACCAACCCCATCTGATGCAACTATATCACCTCAAAGGCTTTTGAGAAGCGGAGGCGTTGGATCAGGGTCTCCCCTAACACAATTTTGCAATGAAATAATAAATGGGGAACCATCGTAGAGTTCCATAGTTAGGACCCTTTAGCTGAGAGAAGGAAACTTGGCAGCTAAGAAGGGCAGGAGACGCTCCACGCATGGACTTAATAGAAGTGAATGTTCTTACAGTGTGTGGCAGATGGGAGCACACACTTAGCAACTTCTTAAAGGGGTTGCTGACACCATTTTGAAATACCCCTGGTTTTGAAGTATGTCAAATCTACCAGGGTGTAGGTGGGTGATGGCCCTTTTTGTCCATCTTGGAGATAATAGAATCATAGAGTTGGAAGGGACTCCAAGGGTCAGCTAGTTCAACCCTCTGCAATGCAGGAATCTCAACTGGATTGGGAATAGTACTTTGGAACTAGCTTGTTATTGTTTAGTCATTTAGTTGTGTCCAACTCTACATGACCCCATGGACCAGAGCACGCCAGGCCATCCTGTCTTCCACTGCCTCCCACAGCTTGGTCAAACTCATGCTGGTAGCTTCGAGAACACTGTCCAACCATCTCTTCCTCTGCCGTCCCCTTCTCCTTGTGCCCTCAACCTTTCCCAGCATCAGGGTCTTTTCCAAGAAGTCTTCTCTTCTCTTGAGGTGGCCAAAGTATTGGAGCCTCAGCTTCACGATCTGTCCTTCAAGTGAGCACTCAGGGCTGATTTCCTTCAGAACGGATAGGTTTGAGCTTCTTGCAGTCCATGGGACTCTCAAGAGTCTCCTCCACTTCTCCTCTGGGACTAGTTAGCCAAGGGAAATAGCCGGAAAAGGTGTGAATTTGAGGAGTTTTCTCCCTTCCTCCTTGGCAGATGGGAGGAAAGCAGGTCTAAAGAAAGTCAGGTAACATAAAAACACAACTAGGTGTGTCTATGTGTTGGCTCACTTTGGGGATCATGGACAACAATTACTTTCTCGGCCTTACTGGAGGGAAAGAGTCCACAGCAGACAAGGGATTGTTTTTAAGGGATAGAAGGCCCTGGGCTTGACTTTGTGATACTGCAGTGGGAAGACATTTACAAGTTATAGAGTGACAAACCCATTTTCAGAACAGATACTTGTTTTCCCTTTTAAGCAAGGTTTTTTTTCCAGGGGAACTCACGGGAACTCAGTTCCGGCTCCTCTTTGGTGGGCAACATTTCCATTCTAAGAGAATGAGAGGTGTTCATGGTGATTTCCAGCACCTCTTTTTAAATATACCGTAAATTTCGCTCCATAACACGCAGATTTTTCCTCCTAGAA